>NW_027185784.1:6001277-6131418 GCF_028583685.1 Petaurus breviceps papuanus | reverse complement strand
TCTCTCTCTCTCTCTCTCTCTCTCTCTCTCTCTCTCTCCACTCTTTTTTCTCTTCTCTCCCTCTCCTTTCTCTCAATACCCATCCCCCACCACCAACCCCTGGTATAGATTAAATTCATTATATTTTTAAAAGATCTCTTCTGGTAGTCTTCATTCCAACTACAGACAGATAAAAATGGGTTCTCTAACTTTACCTCTCTATTTTCAGTATGTTCAAGATTAAATTCAGCTTTTGTATACTAAAAGCCTTTCATATATGCTATTAACCATAGTTCCATATATACACATACATGATAATGTCAACTTGTCTTTTTCATACTCTCTTTCCTCTTGCCCTGACAATATATCATCAAGCAAATACACTGAATGCTTAGTTTAAGAGTTAATGCCCAAAATCCAAACCCAATCATCCCCTTAATGTGCAGAATTGATCACAACACTTCTTTACTGGAAAAACCAAAAAATAAATGGAAACTCCTTGTCTTATAATTCAAGATTCTAATCATACCACATCCCTTCATGTGTTCCTAATTTAACCAAAATAGATGATTTTTCCATCCTCCAATCTCATCTTTGTTGTTGTTGTTGCTGCTGCTGCTGCCTTCATTCCATTGCATATACTTACTATCTTATATCCCTGGAATGGACTCCCATATATCTCTTGCTATTTAAACCTTTTAAGGTCCAACTCACAAGCCACCTCCTACTTGATGAAATTTTGTTGATTGTAACCCCTGCCTAGAATGATCTCTTTTTTAATCTCCACATCCTGTTGTCCTGACTTCCTTCAAGTCACAACTAAAATCCTAAAATCCCCCAAGACATGTTTTATGGTTTCCCTTAATGCTATGCCCTTCACAATGAGATTATCTCAAACATCCTTTATGTATTTTATTTGTACTTGATTGTTTGTATGTTGTCTCCACCATTAAACTGTAAGCTCCTTGAGGAAGTGATTTAACCTTTCTTTGTATCCCAGTGCTTGGCACATAGTAGTACTTAATGAATATTGGCTTGTTGACTTCTTCTATCCAGCCTTACTTGATCCTCTCCCCTCCACCCCCCCCCAGCTAAAAGTAATATGCCCCTTCTTAAATCTCCTATACCACTCGACTTGTACCTTTTCCATATTCTTGTCATATTGTAACTGAAATTGTTGTTATTTATGCCTTTTGTTATTCACCTTCCCCCACATTACCATATTGTTATTTTCTCAAGGCTGTGGCCTATATTTTGTTTCTTCTTTGTATCTCCAGTATTTAGGACATTGTACTATAAGATCATTAGTAATTGTTCCTTGAATTGAATTAAAGTTCTACTGCTAATTATTGTCTACTACATTCAGAATTGGCCATTAGGAAGGGGAAAGAACCTATTTGTACAAAAATATTTATAGTGACTTTTTTATGGTAGCAAAGAATTGGAAATTGAGGGGATGTCCATCAATTGTGAAATGGCTGATTGTGGTGTATGATTGTAATGAAATACTATTGTGCTATAGGAAATAACAAGAAGGGTGATTTCAGAAAAACATGGGAAGTCTTACATCAACTGTTACAAAGTGAAGTGAGCAGAACTCGGAGAACATTATACAAAGTAAAAACAATATTGTATGCTTGTCAACTTTGAAAGATTTAGTTATTCTCAGCAGTACACTGATCCAAGGGAATTCCAAAGTATTCATAATGAAACAGGCTATCTCCTTCTGGAGAAAGAACTGATGGAGTTTGAATGCAGGCTGAAGCATGCTATTTTTCACTTTATTTTTTGTTTTCTTTTTCAACATGACTAATTTGGAAATACGTTTTACATGACTGAACATGTATAACCTATACCAAATTGCTTACCACCTCAGGAAGGGGGGTAGGGAGGGAGAGAATTTGTAACACAAAATTTTCAAAAATTAATGTTAAAAATTATGCTTATATCTAATTGGGGGAATGCTTTTTAATTCCTATTAGCTGATTAAACATTTTTTTTCAATATTTCTATTGCTCTACTCTTTGTATCTAAAGGTTCTACCATAACTGAACTAACTAGAGAATTACCATGCACTATCAACGGTGGAAATGCTTTTCTTAGCTAGAGCATCAATGACCCCAAAAGTGGCACCTAGAGAGGTAGAGGAAATGAAACTGATAGACCAGGAGTCCCCCATATCTGAATTCTGAAACACATTATGATTATTTCTAAACCACTGCCTTCTTTCTCATTTCCTTTTTTTAAATCAGAATCTGTAATTTCATGACTGTAGAGAACTCTCTCTGAGGGCACACGCCTTACCAATGCAAATCTGTATTTCTTGTGAAACTGAAAATCTTTCAGAGCTGCCTAAAGTAAAGTGACTACCCAGGGTCACACAGTCAGCATGTGTTAGAGGCAGGATTTACATCCAGGTTATCCTAATTCTGAGTTTGCTTCCCCATCCACTATATCGTATTGCCTCTCTGATGCCTGATTTCTTTTAAGTCATGGGTCTGAGAGTGCAAGCAAATGTGCAAATTTTTATCTTCTATTCATAACAAAGCTATTCTAAAAGGACATATGAAATGGTTTACAGCATACTCACTTTTCCATTTAAAAAATAATGAAGATTATATGTTAGAGCATATATGATTTATCATTGATATATTATAAAATAGTTTATTATTATAATTGTTTTAGCTTATTGTGATCTAACTTCTCTACCATGCCCCCACATCAGGTCCCCCACCACTACTTTTGTTTTTTTCTTCCATTAGTTTGTAAGCTCCCTGAGGGCATGAACTGTCTTTTTTTTTAAATCCCCAGTTCTTAGCACAGTGCCTGGCACATAGTAGGCGATTAATAAATGCTTACTGACTGATAGCACATGCCACTGTTTATTACAGATTGTAATAGAACACTGGTCAAATTATATCCCCTGGAGCTTACAAATTACTTCCAGAAAGAGTCTCCTGGAACAAAGAAGGCCTATGCTAGTCTTATCTTTGAATGCTATTGTCATAAAGGGGTTTCACTGGGCCATAATAAAACCCCTAGTATTGCTTTAGGATAGCAACCTTAAGTCATTGGTTTTATATGTTTTTAACTAGCTTTAGGGAAACCAGAAATACCACCCTATTTCCTAATGCTTTCAGGGGATAAACACATGATTCATTTTCCCTTGTTCTATCCCCAAATGTCCCTTAACTCCCAAGGTCACTATTATCCACTTAGGTTGATAACTACTATGTCCAAGAAAGACAAAGCAATAGAAGTCTCTTCTAACTCAGACAGATGCTATACAGCAAAATCTAGGAGATAAAAATAAAGTAGATTCAGACCCTTACTAGATGTTTGGAGAATGCAGAACATCTTAGAAATCCTGAAAAACTGAAAAGTTCTGTTCCTTTCAATGTGATGGGAACTGCAGTGTGATTATAATTATACCAGCTGCACTGACCCAAGGAGATAGATTTGATGTTGAGTCTTTTCCATCTCCATTATCTAGGATTCCTTCCTCAATCTCCTACTTCCATTTCATTTCCTCTTTTGTGCTGCTGCTCTATAGATTTTATCTGTCTGGTAGGGAGGTGACCAGGGTAAGCAATTTATACACTGAGACTTGCAGCACCTCAGGGAAGCAATTACAAAGTTCTCAATGCTAATCTAAGAATGCAAGAGGACATTAAAAATTAAAGCATTACACAAATGTAAGTCAGTATTATCATTCTCAAAATAGGATTCATTTTAATTTATGTTAATTTTTTAAAAATATGCACGTGCCATGCAATGGTTTAGAATGAGGAATTGTGAAGCTAAATAATAACATCATAAAGAAATAATTTAGAGATTTTAGGACTTGGCAGCCTTATATTCCTCTAAATAATACCTAAGAAAATTATGACTATTCAAGAGAAGTACCCTTGATCACAGAGCTGTAACTAGAACATTTTGTATGAGGGACAAATTTAAACAATCACTCAATCAACAACCATCTATTAGGTATTTGGCATGTTTCAGGCACTGTGTTAAGGTGTGCAAAGAAAAGCAAAAACAAATTCAATCAAGTCAAGAGGTTTGACCTGGAGGAGTGTGTGATCATGAGTGTAGTTGCATCCACAGGGGAATTTGTCTGTAAGTCTATTCCTTATATCCCTGTAGATTATAGGTCCAGAATAAAGATAAGGAATACTACTATTGAGGGGCATCAACTGCTATCTGCTAGAAGTCTAATTCCACTAGAATTAATTATTGGGAGAGGGTATGATAAATTCTGGTGTTGGATTTGGATTCAGAGGACCCATCTCTAATGCTTGCTATCTGTGTGACCTAGGAGAAATCACTTAACTTCTCTAGAAGTATATTTTCTCATCTGTAAAATGAGATATGGAGGGTGGGTGGGTAGAGTAGATGGTCTCTGAGGTTCCTTTTAGTTCAAGATCTATGATCCCATGATGTATGATATTATGATACTATGTACCTCCAATGTTCAATTCTAACATTCTTTGATCCTATGATTATCTCACTAAAGGAAGAGAAAGCAATGTGGGTAATCATTTTTCCATATTTATTTCAGACAATACAGTAAAACTGGTTAGAAATATGGGAAAGATGGGACCTTGAAAGAAAAATTACCATATCATCTTGGAATTTTAATACTAATAAAGAGGAACTCTGAGGCTAATTATCCACATATCTTAGTCTTAAAGAAAGCAAAATTTTACAAGTTCTGAGAAAAGGCAGGTAGCAACCCATGACTAGAATTTCTAATGAGGGAATGGTGAAATTTTTAAAAATAAATTTCAGTTGTAAATGGGCACCAAAAAGGAGAAAAAAGGAGGATGGCCTATAAACAAACCATTAAAGTTGCTGTGCAAAAAGACTTTTATGAGCTTAGATTTTTGGAGAATACTTATAAAAGATAGGTGCAAGGGAAAAAAACTAATGAAATCTTTGCTTTTGTTAATCAAACTCCAGATCATGGGAAAAAAAATACTTCCATTATATTTGTTGGTAGGGTTTTGTTCACTTGTGGGTGTCCCATTTTAAAAGAGATTTTGATCAACTAGAGAATGTCTAGAGTAATGTAATCAGGATGGAGAAGTGTCCAGAAGCCATGTCATGTGTTGAACAGTTTAAAGAATTGAAAGTATCTAACCTGGAGAGTGGACTGAAAAGAGAAATTTGATTGATCTCTTGAAATGCAGAATTCTCATTTAGAAGAAAGAGTAGGCATAGCCTATGTAACTTTGAGTAAGACCCAAGATCAATGGACAGAAGTCAGAGGGCAACAGATTTGAGTTCAGTATAAGAATGAAATTCCTAAAACTAGGTTGTTAACAATGAAAATGAATTGGTATAAGATTCAGTGATTTTTTTCATGATTTAAAGTCTTCAATTAGAAAACAGATAGCCATCTGCCAATGAAGATCAACCCCTATAGGGCCTGATAATTAATATTTTAAGAATAAGTAATTTTTTTCCAGTGCCCTTTGACACAGATCACAATACCTCTACATTCTAGTGGTATGAGTGGTTTCAGTAATGAAGATTCTGGGGACCAAGATAAAAGAACTTGAGGTTTGGCTTTTTCTAAAAGATCATGGCAGCACCCACTTTAACCATAAAGAAGAGAGATATTGGGATCTTAGCTGAGCCAGAAGCTTGTGGCAATGCACCATCTCTTAACCAGAGATATGGTAGAGACCACTGTGCATCTAGCAGAGCAGAATCTGGTAGTGTCAAAAACAGTATCTGACATACACTCCAAGACCAGAGGAGAGCAGACTCAGTGGAGTAATGACATCACTAGAAGACATCAGTGGCCCCATATCGGCATCAAAGGAATTAGTTACCCACGTATGTAGATTCCCTGGCCATATATATTTCCTACATGTGTGCTTCTCTACATACATTCCCTATGTTTCCCCACTTTTTCCACTGATGATGTCTATTGTATGTATTTGCTGCAAGATAATGTGCCCTGAGTTGATGGGGAAGTCATGTTTTGAAAATTGTGCTTTGTTGCCACTTTTCTCACTATGCCAATTCATTAAATGGCTTCAATTTTAATTATTCTGTCCTCTGGTTGACAACTACTATGGTTTTAGGGGAAGCATATGCAAAAAACATCCTGGGGTAGCTTTTATCTAGGGAACCTGTCCTGAGAATTAGGGAGTGACTCCAAAAGCTCCATTGTCCTTCTTAAATTGTGATGCCTAAAACTGAACATAATTCTGATCAGTGGACTATTACCTTCTTATTCCTGGATGATATGTGTGTGTGTATATATACATATACATATATATATGCATGTACACACATATACATATATATTTATACATACACACACATATAATTGTTATTACACTTGTTAATGGGATGACTTTTTATGGGGGCAAGGTGGGGCAGGATTTAGATTCAAGTCTATAATTTAATTAATGTAGAGGACTACCAATGTGGAAACTCCTTCCAACTGTTCAAATTCACAACTTTTCTGTACTTTATGGTCTTAGAGAGTTGCCTGAGGTGCTGAGAGATTAAGTTTCCTTTCCCAAGGTCATATAAGCAGTATGGTGTATTAGAGGAAGCACCTGAACTCAGACCATGATAGCTCCAAGACCAGCCTTCCATATCCATTTAACATGCTGCTCTCATTAATCAATCAAGTAATCACTAAGTATTTATGTGCTGGGACAGTGCTAGGTGCCATGGATACAAGTACAAAGAATGAAACAATCCCCACTTATAAGGGATTTATATTTTAAATGTATTTAATTAGATGATGATTATATATTAATAAATGAGAAATTAATTAATGAGATGTGTAATATTTGCTAAATGTTTCATATTGCATAAGATTTTTCTAATAAAATAAGTACCACAATTAAACTAGGAAAACTACTTGGTCTTCCTAATTCTGTTAGCTGAGAGAGTGCTTAGACGCATCCACTCTATATCGTCTGCTGTGGAAGACTATATTTCTATCAACCTGCTTCATGAAGAGCAAGCCCTTTAAAGTGTTTTTTTTTCAGGTAATGGTGAGGAACTTGCTCCAATTTAGCCTTACTCTCTCTCCTGGGCAGGACTCTTGAGATCAAGGGCACTCGTTTCAAAGGTAACAGGCAGAACAAAATAGAGAAAATGTTACTGGCCCAAACATCTCAAACCCATGATTAGCCCATGGCCAAATCAGGAGAAGTTAACTAGGTATAGTCTTTGAGCCCTGATCTTCCTTTCTGTTCATACATCACCAGCCTCTCCCCAATTCTATTGTTGAGTGTTGTTCAGAAGTCATTTCCTATAATGAACTAAAAATTTCTCTTCCTCTGACTTCTACCTATTAGTCCTAATACTGCCTTCTAGATCAACATGGAATAAATCTATTCTTTCTTCCTCATAACATCTTTCAGTATTTCAAGACAGAGCAAATTGAATGCTTTAGGATGAAAGAATGTGCTCAACTTCTTTTCACTGATCTTTGTAGACTCAGATGTACTCCCAGAGTACAGCTACAGTATAGGCAGTTAGGTTGCATATTAGATAGAGTGCTGGGCCTGGAGTCAGAAAGACCTACATTCAAATCCAAACTCAGACCCTTCATTTACTTTAACTGCAAAATGGGGATAATAACATCATATCACTGAGCTCTCAGGATTGTTGCAAGGATCAAATGAGATAACATTTGTAAAGCACTTGGTACTGTACTTAGTATACAGCAGGACCTATATAAATGCTTACTTGCTTTTGCCTCTCACTCTTAGCTCAGCCCAAGTTTCTCAGTTTTTGCAGAGACCTGTATAACATTTAACACTACCAGAAGCCTATACAGGTATTCTTATCCTTCACTCTACAATCCTTCTCAAAGCGCAGATGACTTGGGTTCCAGTCCTGCCTCCAATACATACTGGTTACACAACCTTGGGCAGGTCACTCAAACTCTCTGCAATCATTAATCATAGTTTACAGATGCTGAAGAACAAAACCAAACACACCAAAGATACCCCAAACAAATCATTGACCTAAGGAGGAAAAGTATGTTAAACAATTCTAGAACCTAGAAAATGTAGGAATTGGAAGACCCCGCAATGACAAACAACAATGATGCTATTTCCCAAAATAATAAAAATTAAATCTCATCTACATTGACAAGGCACTATTTAGAATTTGTGCCACTACATAGAGCCTAATCTAAATTTAAGTGACATACAGAGGAAGGACTAAAATTAAGCACTTATTCAATGCTGGGCATTGTGCTAAATACATTACAAATATTTCTTTTGATCTTCACAACAACCTTATGAGGTGAATGCTATTATGATCCTAATTTTATAATTGAGGAAACTGAGGCAGACATAGGTTAGGTTATTTGCCCAGAATCACATAACTGGTAAGCATCTGAGGCCAGATTTGAACTTGGGTTTTCCAGGCCCAACCCTCTACTGTCTGCACCACTGAACTGCCCCATTCCCTAAACTATATTAGGTCATAAGAATAAAAGATTCCCCCCCTTCTTAGCATCTTTCCTTCCAATGGACTGTTTATCAGAGCCATAATTAGAGTAGGGCAACTTTCCCTAGGGCACCACATTTAGAGGGCAGTGAGAGCAGTTGCAGTCCTTTAGCAGCAGAAAAGCAATGGAGTTTAGCACCTAGTTAGCAAGACAAATAATTTCAAATATGGAGCTTCCAGATGGTAGGCAAGGTTGCCCATGAAAATGTTCTCAGTAGAAACCTTACATTACAATTGCTGGGTCTCTATCTTCTCCTGTCCCAACCCCCACTCAATTAGGAGTACTTCCTCATTCAAGGGCATGATTTGTAGTACATGCCTTAGACACAAAACTGTCTAGACCTTCAAGACAATGTTGAATTTTACCTCTCTCTCCTACCAGGCAAGGTATAGTCCCAAATACCTCAATACCTCTTTCCAATTTCTATTTCCTTTGTTCTTCCCACTTTTTCTTCCCTTTTTACACCTCTTTTTTCTCTGGATTTGAAGTCAAGAAAGATCTGAGTTCAAATCCTGCCTCAGATATTTCCTAGCTATGTGACACTGCTAAGTCACATCTGCCTGTCTCAGTTTCCTCATCTGTAAAATAAGAATAATAACAGCACCTACCTCCCAGGGATGTGAGGATATTGTGAGGATAAAATGAGATAACATGTGAAAAGCACTATTTCAATGCTAGCTATTATTTTGGGTATCATCCCAGTCATTACTATTTCTGCTGCCTTATTAGCTGTGACACTTTTTCCCTCTGGCTCAATTATAGTATAAAGTTCAGGGGACATTTACTAAAACGCCAGTTGTAAAAGCCTAGATACAGAAACCCTTCTTCCTACCAAAATCTACTCTTTAGGGCCTCTGCTATCAGTGGTTCCTCACTATACTTCCACCCCACCTAAGCCAAAAGCACAAGATTTAGTAGCTTGTCCCCAGTGTTTGAGTGGGCTTCTCGGGGGTCTTGTCCCTTTTCCTTAAAGCTGTTCATTAACCTGGGCTTGTGTGGAGAACCCCAATTTGGAGCCAAGTCTCCTAGGATTTATACCTTCCAAAAGACTTAAGCAGGAAAGAAACATCACTAATCTCAATTACACTTTGTCCATGCATATTTTCTGAATAAAAAAAAAGGTTTATTGGTGACTTTTGTGTTTCATATCTTTGTAATTTCCAATATAGCCCCTTGCCTATGGTGAATTTTCCTTTGTAATGAAGAAATAAGACCAATTGTCCTAATTACAACAGATTTGCTACACTTAGCATTCCTATCTCCCCCTCTTCTCTATGGAAAAGAGAAAGGCGAATTTCCTTGATTCTTTTCTAGGATAAAGATTAGTCTTTATAATTACTGTGTTCGGCTTTGTTTCAAGGTTGTTGGGGTTTTTTTTTAATTTATGTTATAATTGCATAGATTGTTTTCCTGGTTCTATGTTCTTCACTCTGCATTGGTTCGTAGTTATTCTGAAATACACCATGCTTGTTCATTTCTTCCCAAGTTCCTCTGAATTCCTCGTATTTGTTCTCTCTTAAAGCACAATAATATTTTGTTACACAAATATAACATAAGTTGGTCAGTCATTCCCCGGTCTATATGAATTTCTCATAATATATATTGTCAAGATGAAAAATTCTCAATACTACACCACTAAGAAAACAATGTTTTAGTCCTTTGCGGGAACACACCAATATAAGGGGTGATGAAGAACTAACATTCAACATGAATGCAGCCCTTTAGAGAATTAACATTTAACATGAATGCAGCCCTTTGTTTGGCAAACTGTTTTAGTGTCTTTTCTATGAGGCCTCTCATTCCTTATAAAAATCTATCTCTGCTGACAACACTGTGACTGACATATGGTAGCTATTTCGTAAATCATGATTTGGGAAACTTTAAGGCCAAATATATATTAAAAAAAAAAAACAGGGAGAAAAGACACTCATGAAATTCAGTAGTTGACTGCCCCCTGCTGACATCAATTTAGTGAATGTAAATACTAGACTTTCAAAGTTGTAACATTCATCTACTTTCAGAAATATTCGAACTAGAAATCTGAAGGAAGATTTATATCAATTATCTGCCCCATGAAGCATAATAGCCACATTAATTAATTAAACAAGTCTCTCTTAAGTAATATATTCAGAGCACTGAGCAAGGTGCTAGGGTTTCCA
Source organism: Petaurus breviceps papuanus (assembly GCF_028583685.1). NCBI lineage: Eukaryota > Metazoa > Chordata > Mammalia > Diprotodontia > Petauridae > Petaurus > Petaurus breviceps. Next base: position 6,120,783 of record NW_027185784.1, on the reverse strand, counting down.
AAGGGCATATAACACATTTTGGACTCATGCAACATATGATCTAATAAGAAGAAAAAGCAGATATACTGATAACCATAATGCTTAACATTATCAGACAAGCACATTTGAGATATAGAAAAACATGTGTGAACTTATAAACATATATGTATTTGTATGTATATGTGAGTTTACACACATGTGTGTATATACATATTGTGTATATCTTATGTGAAGTCTCTGAGGGAAGGCATTTCACCAAAGGGATCAGTACAGGCTTTGTGAAGTCTATTTTGTTTGTTTGTTTGTTTTGTCATTTGAATTAAATATTGAAGAATAGTTGGGGATTCAATAGGTTAAGATGGATAAGAAATCACTTCCAGGCACAGAAAGCAATGTAAATAAAGGCATGGAGGAGAGAAAGTACTTTGGCATCAGAAGATAATGTGTAATTTGCTTTGCCTGAAATATATACATGGAAGTGAGTAATGTGAGATAAGGCTGATAAAGTAGGCTGGTGCCAGATTGTGGAGGGCTTTAAATGCCAAGCAAAGATGTCTAAACTTTGTTCTCAGAACAATAAGAAACGCTGAAAGGTTTTTGAGTAGAGGAGAAATATGACTTGAGCTATTCCAAGAAAGATCATCCTGGTAGCACTCTTAGGGCAAAGTGGAAAAGGGAGAGAATCTTAGAGGAGTATTGTGGTAGGGTAGGAAGTTAATAATAATATTAGGGTAGGAATAGGGTAAGGGGTTAATAAAAGATATTAGGTTACTGATAGTGGCAGGTAGGTAGTGCACTGGATAGAGTGCTGGGCCTGGAGTCATGCAGACATCTCCCTAAATTCTATCTAGCCTCAGACACTTACTAGCTATGTGACCCTGGGCAAGTCACTTAACTCTGTCTCAGTTTCTTCATCTGTAAAATGAACTGGAGAAGGAAATGACAAATAACTCCAGTATCTCTGCCAAGAAAACTCCAGGTGGGGTCACAAAGAGTTGGAAATGACTGAACAACAACAACAAAGTAAAAATAAAAAAGAAAAGAATGAATATGAGAGATATTGTAGAGGTGAAATAAATAGGAGTTACTAAATGATTAGATATGACAGGCGCAAAAGAAGGAAAACTTTAAAAGAACCCTAAAGTCACAAACAAGAGAGATTCCAGCCTAATCCAGCAAGTATGTATTTAGCTCCTATCATTTACAAGGCTCTGTGCTAGGCACCAGGGATACAAAGACAAAAGGAAAAAGTAGGCCCTGTGCTCAAAAAGTTTACATTTTATTAAGGTGGTAATATAATATGAATATATATAATGCATATACATATATATTTGTGCACATGTTTTGCATATGTGACATGTGCACATATATTTATATATTATTATATATTTATATATTACATATAAATATAAAATATATAATATAAATAAATAATATATAAAATTTATATATGTATTATCATGAAATTTGAGGGGCAGAGAAAGAGCACTAAAAAGCAGGGATAAGACTTCCCATTGAAAGTGGCATATGAGATGAGCCTCAAAGGAATCAAAGAATTATACAAGGATGGTAGACACATGCGAGGATTTTTTAAAGATGGAGGAGACATGGGCATATTTGCAGATAGCCAGTATGCAGGGAGAGATTGAAGATTACAGAGAAAATAGTTATGACATGAGGCAATCTATTGCAGAATATGGGAAAGGATAGGATCAAGGGCACATATTCAGGTGTTATCCTTGACAAGAAGACCCACCTCTTTGTTAGAGACAGAGAGATAGACTTTTAAGTAATCGGCAGAAATTTCAATGAAGCTTCGAAGGAAACCAGGACTTCTAGAAAGCAGAGGTTGAAGAGAGTATACTCTAAGCATAGGATCAGACTATGAAAAGTTATAGAGCTGGGAGCTGGATAGGGCATATACAGTGAACGGTAAGCTGACCAGTTAAATGATAATAATTAGCATTTATATATCATTTCTAGGTGTGATATATGAAAAGTATGATAGACTTTGTAATTATATGTCAAGCAGGATGATTTCAGAAAAAACTTGAAAGACTTATGTGACTGGGTAATTAATAATTTTATTAATTAGGAGTAGCAAATAAGCGATAAAAGAATGGTAATTTTGCTTTCTCTCATAAACCAAAGACAAATGGAGGCCTCTCTTGGGAATTAGGTATTCCCAATAGGTGGAAATCAACTCTGGTTGGTTAACAATTAATAAGAGATAGACATATTAATAATGAGGTGGGCAAAATGTCTTCAGCTCCTGCAGAGAATTGACCTAATCATGAGGCTTAGCTGCCTCTAGCAATCTGGGCAAAAGAATCCATCACTACCTAGAGCTCACTGGTTGGTTTTCACCTTCATAAGCTGGGTCACTATAATTTTTTTTTTGCTTTTTGGAGGGCAATTGGGGTTAAGTGACTTGCCCAAGGTCTCATGGCTACTAAGTGTGTCAAGTGTCTGAGGCCAGATTTGAACTCAGGTTCTCCTGACTCCAGGGCCGGTGCTCTATTTAGTGTGCCACCTAGCCTTACCGGTCACTCTAAATTCTAATGGAAGGTTTCAAGAACAGATGAGGGCTTACTTCCTAAGTACAAGATCTTACTTAGAATGGATTCTGTTTGTGAGGTCTCCTAATTGAGTGGAATCCCACCTGAGCTGGAAAAGCATGTACCCCAAAGATTTGGACAATCCTATCTATCATCAATACCCTTCAGAGGCTGGCTGAATATGCTACAAAGGACTGATTTGTGAATGAAGAAATAGAAAACAGTATATCTTAACCTCAAGTAATAATTGGTTTTTAACATGAGGGAAATAAATACTTCTCTCAAAGGTTTATAAAGAACTTTACAAATATCATCTCCTTTTCTCCTTGCAACAACCCTGGAAGGTAGGTGCTACCATTATCCCCATTGTACAGTATACCAGCACTTAGCTGGTATCTGAGGCTAGATTTGAACATAAGTCTTCCTGACTCCAGGTCCAACACTCTATCCACTGAACCACCTAGCTGTGAAGGCAAGTAATTTGCAATAAGCTTAGATGCATTGATAGAGGCAGATTTTGAAAGGTTTTAAGTGCCAAAGAGAGGCATTTGTATTTTATCCAGATAATAGGGAGCCACTGAAGATCATCAACAGGGGAGTGATGTGCCAATATTTGTGCTTTAGAAATATTAGTTTGGAAGCAGGTAGCAAAATGAATTAAAAATAGAAACCTACAATATGTTGTTTACAAGAAACACATCTGAAACAGAGAGATACACACAGGGTAAAGCTAAAGGACTGTAGCAGAATATATTATACTTCGGCAGAAGTAAAGAAAGAAGAGATAGCAACAATGATCCCAGAAAAAGCAAGAGCAAAAATAGATGTAATAAAAAGAAATAAAGAATGAAACTATATCTTGCTGAAAGGTACCACAGACAATGAAGTCATATCAATGTTAAACATATATGCAGCAAATGGTATAGCATCTAATTTTTTTTAAGAAGTTGAATGAGTTACAGGAGAAAATAAATAATAAACTATACTAGTGAGGGACTTCAACTTTCCCCTCTCAGAAGTAGATAAATTTAATCAAAAAATAAATGATAAAGAAGTTAAGGAAGTGAAAAAAATTCTGGAAAAGTTAGATATAATAGATTTTTGGAGAAAACTGAATGGGAATAGAAAGGAATAAACCTTTTTCTCAGCAGTGCATGGCAGCCACATAAAAACTGACCATGTATTAGGATATAAAAAGCTCATAAGCAAATGCAGAGAAGCAGAAATAGTAAATGCATCCTTTTCAGATTACAATGCAATTAAAAATTACATTCAATGATAGACAATAGAAAGAGATTAAAAATTAATTGGAAATTTAGTAATCTAATCCTAAAACTAGTGGGTCAAAGAACAAATCATAGATGCAATCTATAATTTCATTAAATAAAATTACAACAATGAGACAGCATACCAAAATTTATGGGAAGCAGTACTTAAGGGAAAATCTATCTCTAATTGCTTACATCAATAAAATAGCAAAAAAGCAGATCAATGAATTGGGTGCGAAACTTAAAAAATTAAAAAAATAACAAATTAAAAATGCCCAATTACCCACCAAACTAGAAGTCCTGAAAAATCAAAGGAGGAATTAATAAAATTGAAAGTAAGAAAACCATTAAACTAATAAATAAAACTAAAAGCTGGTCTTATTTTTAAAATAATAAAATATACTATTGGTTAATTTTATTTTAAAAGGAAAGAAGAAAACCAAATTGCTAGACTCAAAAATGAAAGGAGTGAACTCCTCAGCAAGGAAGAGGAAATTAAGACAATTGTGGTGGATCATTGGAACATATTAAGCACAAAATTACATTATAGCCAATAACCATAATAGTCTAGTATATGATGCATCCAAAGATCCAAACTTTTGGAACAAAATCTCCTGATTTGACAAAAACTGCTGGGAAAATTAGAAAAGAGTATGTCAGAAATGAGGTATAGACCAACATCTCACACACTGTACCAAGGTAAAGTGAAAACGGGTATATGATTTACACATAAAGTGTGATACCATAAAAAAATTAAGAGTACAGAATAATTTATCTGTCAGATATATGGATACAGGAATAATTTAGGACTAAAGAAGATATAGAGAATATTATAAAATGTAAAATAGATCATTTTGATTATGTAAAGTTAAAAGTTTTTGCACATATAAAACCAATGTAACCAAAATGATAAGAAAAGCAGAAAACTGCAGCTGGTTTAGGGGAAGGGGGAATTTTACAACAAGTATCTCTGATAAAGGCTTCATTTCCCAAATATATAGAGAATTGAATCAAATTTATAAAAATACAAATCATTCCTCAATTGACAAGTGGTCAAAAGATATGAACAGGTAGTTTTCAGACAAAGAAATCAAAGCTATCTATAGTCATATGAAAAAATGCTCTAAATCACTATTGATAAGAAAAATACAATTAAAATAACTCTGAGGTACCACCTCATGCCTATCATATTAGCTAATATGACAGAAATGGAAAATGTTGGATGTTGGAGGGCTTGTGGGAAAATTAGGACACTAATGCACTGTTGGTGGAGTTGTGAACTGATCCCAACCATTCTAGAGAGCAATTTGGAACTCTGCCTGAAAGGGCTATAAAACTATGTATACCCTTTGATCCAGAAATATCACTGCTAGATCTATATCTCAAAGACATTCAACAAAAGGAAAAGGACCTATTTGTACAAAGATATTTATAGCAACTCTTTTTGTGGTAGCTAACAATTGGAAATCAAAGGAATGTCCTTCAAAGGGGGAATGGTTAAACAAGTTGTTGTATATGGTTGTAATGGAATATTGCTGTGCTGCAAGAAGTATCAAGCAGGATGATTTCAGAAAAACCTTGAAAGACTATGTGACCTGATGCATAGTGAAGGGGACAGAATCTGGACAATGTTGTACACAGTAACAGAAATATTGTTGGATGAAGAATTGTGAATGACTTAGCTATTCTTAGCAATACAGTGATCTAAGACAACCCCAAAAGACTAATGATGAAGCATACTATCTACCTCCAGGGAAAGAACTACTATTGATTGAATACAGACTGAAGCATGCTATTTTTCACTTTCTTTCATTTTTTCTTTTGTTTGAGTCTTCTTGTACAATATGACTAATATGGAAATGCTTTACATAATTGCACATGTCTAACCTATATCTGGTTACTTACCATCTCATCGAGGGGGATGCAGCAGGACAGAGGATAGAATTTGGAATTCAAAATTTTAAATAAAAATGTTTAAAATTAAAAAAATAAATATCCATTTGAAATCTATACTAAAAAATGGATTGGAGGGAGAAGAGACTAAAGGCAAAGGAAACTAATTAGGAGGCTATTGCAGCAGATGAGGTGAGAAATAATGAAAGCTTGAACTAGAGTATTAATCTTGAAGGTAAGGTACAAATGTGAGCTACGTTATGTAGAGTTGAGTACTGACAACTATTTGGATATGAATTCTAGAATGACTTGAGGTAAACCTGATAAACAGAAAAAAAGGTCATTCCCTCTCTAGGAAGACAGAAGGAAGTGGTCTTCAGAGAAACACTCAATGCAACAATGTAGGAAGTATTGCCAAATGTATTGCCAAACATCTCAGCAAGCTGAAATTTTATAATAAGATAACATTTTTTGTTTCCTTTTCAAAATTGTGGGAACAGCCACTTCACATGGTTAATATTTCTTCTAGTCAAGACCAGATACCAAAGTATTTCTAGAGGTTGTAGTGACATTTCACTGTAACCAGTAGGCTTTTAAACAGCTTTTAGTGTTACAAGATTATTAAACATTTTCACTCAAATACCTGCCCAAATATTATGTTGGTATAACATTTGAGAATACTGTTCAGCAAGTATAGTGTTCAACAATAGGAAGGGGAGGAGAAATGCCTAAAATAGTTACTTTCTTCACACCATGAAAGGCTCTCAAAGTGCACTCCAAATATAGTACTATATTAAACATTCCCACTGATATGATTCAGTGAGTCAAGTTTTAACTTTGACATCTTCTAGATTTCAACAATGTCCCCATTACATCAAACAACTCAGCAATCACTGGTATTCCTTGAAATTCTGAAACATAATTTCAAGTTTTTAAAAAGACAAAACAAACCTCCTCCTTATCATCCTGCAGGGGAAAAAAGAACTTTTGGGAAAGACATTTTTGTATCAGTGACTCACAAGAAAATCCAGCTTCACAAAGGTCCCCCCAAACAAATGATATATACAACACAGATGGTCTGATAAGTTTAGAATTCCAGCCTAACTGGCTGACACTGATATGGTGATAGAAGTGACTTGTGCAATAAAAGTTCTCTGATGCACAGAATGATGTGTACAAAATGCACAAAACAAACCTCCTCCTTATCATCCTGCAGGGGAAAAAAGAACTTTTTGGAAAGACATTTTTGTATCAGTGACTCACAAGAAAATCCAGTTTCACAAAGGTCCCCCAAAACAAATGATATATACAACACAGATGGTCTGATAAGTTTAGAATTCCAGTCTAACTGGCTGACACTGATATGGTGATAGAAGTGACTTGTGCAATAAAAGTTCTCTGATGCACAGAATGATGTGTATAGAATGCACAGAGAACATTTGATTCAATCAAAACATAGCATTCTACAGTGCTTCCCCAATAAGAGCTATAATTATTCAAAGAATACTTAATAATCCACACAAGAAAAACAGTGGATGAAATCATTGAAGATTGATACATTGTTCAGATTATGATATGCAGTTGGATTATAGGTAGCCCATTCAATTAGTACATCATTATGCATTAAAATACATGTGTATTATTGAAAAATATAGCTATTGTAAAATTGAACTATATGTATATACATGCATGAACATCTATGTTTGTACATAGATATGTATATAATAACAATTATAAATGTGTGTATATATGTATGTGTGTATAATATATTTATATTACACTAAAATTTTGAGGACAACTGGTATATTCAGGCATCATAAGATAATTATTGATCTCAGAATTAAATAAAAGGAGAGACATAGCTAGATCACAATCATATTTGGTAAACTGAATAGGACTTTCAATAAAACTGTTCACTCGTCACAAAAATGCCCATCTTTTTATTATAAATATTTTCCTGGTGATAAATATTTTCCTTTAAAACTACAAATCATGGCTAATAATCCAAGAATATCCAGTATTGCAGGTGCAATTTTCTATCAGTCTGTTACCACAAAGTACTTACTATGCAGAAATACCGCCACCCTTTTCCCAGGGCCCACCTTTCCCCAGCCTATCACCTTCCCTTTCTACTTCCTTTGTAATCATCAGCAGTAAGTCACTAGGGCTAGGGCAGGGCTATCTAAAGGATAAACAACCACCTTTTCCAGTAAGACTGCAATCCACCAAGACAAACTATCTTCTACATACCTTCTTGCCCCCTTTTCTATCCCTGCCATTAATTCAACTCAACTGAATTTTTCTCAGGTACCAGAACTCACAGTTAGGTCTTTGGTTGTTAAATTCAGGATAACTAGTTCACAGGATCACAAAAGTTACATGGTCCAAGATCAACTGGACCCTCACTGAAATAAGGCAGTCCTTCCATCCATCTTCAATATATTCTCTATCATCTATCCTAATCTCTATTATGGCAATTCCAAATATTGTTACTGAAAAGAAAATTTAGTAATTCTCCCCGAGCTCCTTCTCCTTTTCCTTCCATCTCATCCCACAGACATCTCCCCCCCCCACACACACACACTATTTTCCACGTTCACTTTAGTATTTAAATAGGGGGTGATCCTTCTCCTTCCCAAGATGAACACCTTTACATGCCCTCTTGGTGCCATCACCTCTAGACTTTTCCAGCAGATTGCCCCACCCATCATCCCCACTCCCTCCTTAATCGTCAGTTTCTCTTTGTCTTTTGGTTCCTAATCTGCTATCTACAAACTCACCTATGTCTTTCCCATCCTTAAAAAAAATTTTTTTTAGTCCTACCATTCCTGCTACCTATCATCTCATATCTACCCTTATATCTTCTCAGAAAAATTTCTTTTAAAAAAAATCTACACACATTGCTTCTCTCCCTGTCTCTCTGTCTCTCTATCTCTCTCCATCTCTCTCTCTCATTTACTCACTCTATGTCTCTGTTTCCCTCTCTGTCACTCTGTGTATGTCTCACTCATTCTTTCACTCTCTCTTAAACGCTTACAATCTAGCTTCCAACTTTATCATTCAATTGAAAATGCTCTCTCCAAAGTCACCAGTATCTCTTAATTGCCAAATTGAATAGCCTTTTCTTAATCTCTATCCTACGGCAGCTAGGTAGCACAATGAATAGCATGCCAGACCTGGAGTCAGGAGGACCTGAGTTCAAATATGACCTCAGACACTTACTAGTTGTGTGACCCTAGGCAATCACTTAACCCTCTTTGCCTCTGTGTTAAATGAGCTAGAGAAGGAAATAGAAAACCACCCCAGTATCTTGGCCAAGAAAACCCTAAATGGAGTCATTGAGAGTCAGACCTGACTGAAACAACTCAAAAGCAATATTCCTTGACCTCTCTGCAGCTTGAGACTTTTGACCTCTTCTCTACCTAAATATGCTCTCTCCTATGTATTCATAACACTACATTCTCTTGGTTGTCCTTCTTATCTAACCTCCTTAGTGTCCTTTACTGTATTTCCATCCAAGTCTACTAAGTGTGGGCATCCCAAGGCTCTCACCTTGGTTCACCTGTCTTTCTATATGATCTTCCTTCATGATCTCATCAGTTTCCATAGGTTTAATTATCATCTCTATGCAGATAATTTCCAGATCTATCTATCCCTTCTCTCTCTCTCTTGCATGCTAGTGCTATATCACCAACTGGCTATTAGACAGCTTGAAATGGATGTCTCATGGGCACTTCACATTCAGTATTTTTAAAACAGAGCTCATTTTCTTTCCCTCCAAACTCTCTCCTCTTCTTAACATTGCTATTACTATTAAAAGCGCCACCATTCTCTCAGTCACTCAGGCTCACTATTTACACAATCAGTGGTAAAATTTAGTAAAATCTTTTCTTTTACAACAAATTTCATGTATGCCCTCTTCTCTCCACTTACAGAGCCCCCAACCTAGTCCAGGCCCTCATTTCATCTTGCCTAGATTATTTCAAGTGCCTTCTAATGGAACTCCCTGCCTCAAGTCTCTCTCCTCAGGTCTTAGCACAGTTCCTAGAATATAATAAGATTTAAAAATGTTTATTGATTGATTGATTGATTGACTTCTCTAAATTGTTCCTTATCTGTAAATTGGGAGGTCGGGGAGTAGAAGGAGGCAAGGAGAGCCTAGGGTAAACTAACCAAACTCCTAGGATCCTTCCACTTCTGAAATATAGGTTGACTTGCTTTAAAATAGGCTGAATTGAATTGGAAGTTAGTGAGTTGAATTAAGGTCACACAAAGAAAAGGATTATTATATTTCCTTGTGCCTTACACCAAGCACAACCTGAGTGTTTCCATCATCTGGATATGGTCTTACAGGACTAGCTGCCTCAGATTTGAGAGAGGGATATTCCATCATCACAGCAGGCAGCAGCAATTTATCATCAGGTCCTTTGACAAAATCCCCCAAACTTTTCTTGTAACTCAAGGACCAATCCAAGGACATCCCCTTAGCTGAGTGCTTTTTTTTTTTCTGGATATGCAAGCATTCTACATTCTCCTCAAATGTCACAGAACTGAATCAGTCCTTAATAAGATAAATAAAGTCTGCCCAGAGACAAAAATAGAGCAGGGGTCACTTTGGATTAGGTGTATAACTGACACAATAATCGCTTTAACTTTATCTCTCACATTGGAGAAGAGTGAGACAGAGACACCTCTGAAAAGACCCATTAAAGGTTTCTGAGAATCTTTGAAGTTTGAGAAAAGTCAGTAGTGGCCCAAGCCAAGATTTCTAAGAGCTGCTCTTTGTCTGGGGAGCTTTCCTTTTGTAAAGGTTGTCTTTTTTAAAAAACCTTTTGATAGGAAGCAGGGGGGGGGGGGAAGCATACACACAACCTTGCAACCACTTCCCTCATTTCTTCTACTGAAAGTGAAAACCTGGGAGATGGTTAGGATAAACTTCAAGGGAAAGCTGAATATCCTGAACTGCTAAGGTTTTGTTAGCCTTCCTTAATCTCACCTAGCATTTTGTTGTTTAACCCTCTAGTGCTCTAATTAACTGGGCATCTAGGTGGTGCAATGGATAGAGAGGGGGCTTAGGAACAGGAAGGCTCATCTTTCTTAATTCAAATCTGGACTTACTAGCTGTGTGACTCTGGGCAAGTCACTTAACCCTGTTTGCCTCAGTTTCCTCATTTGTAAAAGTGAGCTGGAGAAGGAAATGACAACTCATTCCAGTATCTCTTATAAACCCCAAACAGGATCATGAAGAGATAAACACAGCTGAAATGACTGAATAACAATAAATGCTCTAATTGAGTGATATTGTATATTAGTCATTCGTGTTTCTCTTATCTTCTGACTCAACTAATGGACTCTTATCTAATTATTAACTTATTATTTATAGCACCTAGCATCAGTGATTTGTTTTTGCAAGTGCTCAAGTGCTTTTTGATGAATTTGATCAATGCATCTTTAATGCATTAATAGTGTACTTTCTTAGGGTAGTTAACTGCCTACCCACAACAGTGCACCACTTTTCATTTGTGTTCTTAACCAACATACTTTACCATTGTCAATCTTTTATCTTCTGACCCATTCCTGCTCAGAGACTTCTAATTTAAGTTCTATTTTCCAAGGAAAGGAGGTAGCCTATAAGGTTAGTCTTAGTGGGAAACACTTACTTGGATTGCATGATACAATTAGCTACTAGAAGCTCACAAAGTATCCTCCTATGTACACAGGATTAATGGTGCCTAAAATTATCCAATTCCAACTTTATCCCTTTATTCTAAGACTTTACTTCTTAGTAAAATGCTAAACTCCCTGAAAGAAATAATGCATCAGTTTGTTATCAGTTATGTGTATCTTAGTGTGAATGAATTTCTGGTCTTTTTCTTGAAGCAGAGTACTAATAAGGAAAAATAACGTGTAGATTTGGGAACATGTGTATATGGAGCACTGCAGAGGGGAGAGCACAACTGCAAACAAACTTTACCTATTTCATAATTTGTCCAAGAATCTGTTCATTGGCACAGAAAGCAATAATTAGGTGACCTAGGAGCCACAGAATTTTCCTCACATTTTTGAGATGATCCAAACCTCTGCTGATCACTTTCAATGGTTTTCACTGATTTGTATTTGTTTTAGCCTGTAGCCAAGGTTCTTTGCTGGAGTTCATGAATGTTGTAGGGAGCTGAAAAGTTCCCCTAATCATCTGTGGCTACTGTTGATTACCATTCACCCCTTCCCTCAGTGACAAAATTTGGGAAACCCCACAGGAACAGTAAGAAGCTACCAGAGTAGATTTAAAAGCAGAGAAGTCTAGGAGGGAAAGAAATGATCAATAGCTATGGAGACTCATTTAGAAGGACAAAGGAGTTCCTATCTGAAAAATCAGAAACACTGTCATCACCAAAGTCACGAAGCAGGAACAGTTGTACACAGGAGAGAATACATGACTGTTTTCGTGGTGTGAACTGAAGGACATCACCTTCCCTGCCTCTTAAATATCTCCTCTCTTCCAGCTATGGTCTGGAATTCCCAAGATTAATTAATTTTTGGCTAGGTAACAAAGATAAAAGCATTCAATTCCACAGGTATTTATTAAGTGCCTACTGTGTACAAGGCATTCAACTAGGTACTAGGTGAATACAAAATCAAGAAACAAAACAGATCTTGCCCTCAGGGAGTTTATATTCTACCACATTATCTCTGAAGAGTCACTGTTTAAAATATACCTTTTTTCTCCTGGAATAGGTCAAATAGTCCTGAGAATTCCACTAGCCATCTTTTATTAACCTAGATTAGTTTATTAGCTAATTATCATATTAGAAGAAATAGAGAGGTTGCCAAAGAAAATGAGAATGTATACTGGTCAATTTCAATGAAGAAGCATTATGACAACATTATAGAATCATAAGATTTAAAGATGGAAGAGGAGGGCGGCTGGGTGGCACAACAAATAGAGCCCTGGCCATGGAATCAGGTGGACCTGAGACACCAACCTCAGACACTTAACACTTACTAGCCATGTGACCTTGAACAAGTCACTTAACCCCAATTGCCCTGCCCTCACCCCTCAAAAAAAAAAGGCAAGGAAATTAAAAAAAAAAGATGGAAGAGAACTTAAATTATTATCTGTTTGACCCTCTCACCTCCCCCTCATTTTACAGATGAAGAAATTAAGGTCCAGAGAAGCTAAGTAATTTGCCCAAAGTCACACCATACATAGTACAGATGGGGTGTGATCTAGGCCTCATTCCTCTATATCACTCGGCATTCATGGAGACTAAATGATTTCTCGAGCCTTTTCAAGCTGTAACATTCTAAAATTATAATTAGGAGTAAGGTAAGGAAAAGAAGTTTCACAAATAAGCCTTATTTTCTCATGGAAAATAAATGGTACAAACACCTCCCTCTGAAGGAAATATGCATCAATAATTTTATTCCAAAGACCCAAAATTATTATCATTAATTAAGGAATATGATTCCCTCAGGGTATTTATTTTAGAATTTCTGCTATCTCTGTTATATTCCAGTGATTTGTAGAAAACTTTATTTAAAGGAATCTGGGTATTGCACCCTGGCTGAATGACTAAGGTTGAGGCTTCATTTCAATCTATCGGGTATCCAAGTCAAAAAAAAAAAAAAGAAAAAGGAATAATTTAGAATGTAAAGCATTAGATTCTTAGACAACAAAGCTAATGGCATTCATGCCCCTGAAGGTAAGGTAGGTCCAATCCATGATAGACCCACTTCAAAAGCAAATCATGAACTTCAAGTCTTCCTGAAGTGGCTTAATTTCTATTTTTTCCCTCTAGGAGAGACTACATGACACAGTAGATAGGTAAGATTGGGAGTTAGGAAGGCCTGGGTATAAGCATTATCTCTTTCTGCTCATATTTGTACTCCCAGTGCTTAATATGGTGCCTGGCACATAGTAATAGCCTAATAAATGCTTCTTGACTTAATTCAACTTGACTAGAATACTGACTTTGTGACACATCACTCATTCATAGGGAGTTCTCTGAGACAATAAATTGCAGAGCAACTGTCAATCTGCATTGCTAGAGAGAATTTCCACCACAGGAGTCCCCAACATCAATAAAATCACAGGTCCAGTCCTTTCCCTCCTCCATCCCATTCTCCCATTTCCCTCTCCCTGCCCACTGAAAAACCAATTATGAGCAAATAGGTCTTATGTCAAATAACTGAGATGCAGAGAAGTCTTGAAGCAAAAATAAAGAAAAGAGCACTGATGTCCTTCAGTGCTATGGAAAAAAGGAACATACTGGGATGGCATGGCTCATGTTATAAAAGATGACTCCTAGTCTCTTCATCCGATCTCTTCTGATTGAACTTCTGATATTATCTAGCTCTTTCTTTTTCTCTGTCTTCTCTAATCTCCTCAATCTCTGAATCTTTATTAAATCATAGAAGGAGACTGGGATGAAGGAGAAGATGATCAACAGATTGGACAATTAGGAGAAATTTGCTGTTTCTGCCACTCTTATTTGCTGCATCCAAAGGGTGAAGATTACAGTTCACCCAGAGTTTGGGCACCACGAACTGAACTGGTCAGAAGGGAAAGACTTTCCTTCCTCCGTTCCCTCTCTGACTCCAGCTCCAAGAAATGAGCCAATAAAGTCCTTGTTCCTGGAGGTATCAAGATCCACTGGAGTCTATTAAATGGGGTGGAGGGGAAGGTGACATGGTGAGACATGCACTTTCAGAGGATCATATTAATAGCTGAGTACAAGATGGACTAGATTGGGGAAAGATGTAGCCAGCAGACCAACCAGCAGCCTATTGCACTAATCAAGGCACAAAATGAGGAAGGTTTGCACCGGGGCAGTGGCAGTGTCAGAAGAGAGAGGTGTTTGTTTCTGTTCTATGTTGTTTGTACTCCTCAGTTTCAGGCACCAGAGGAATTTGAATTACCATGGGACTCAGGTGTTCCAGCCATGTTGAGCTTGCAGCTAGTATTGCAGGTGGGGTGGTGTGTAGCCAGTCAGCCTGGTATAGAAGCCCAGAGAAGTCAAGGCACCTGGGACTTGAGTCTGAGTTGAGTTTTGGACCAAAGAGACTGAGGAGGTGGAGAAAGATTATGCCTCCCTCATGTTGGAGGAGTAAGCTTATATATTTGTGATATACTTTTTGAAATAAATATTCCTATGTAAAAGATTTTTTTAAAAGAAGGAGACTATTGATAGCTTTGGAGAAAGTAGTTGCAGCTGAATGATGAGGTCAGGAGACAGACTATAATCAAGAAAAGAAAATGAGAAAATGAAGTAGAGGCATCAGTTGTAGATGATCTTCTTGGGGAGTTCAGCCATGAAAAATGAGAGGTATAAGATTGCAACAAGCAGAGAGAGACGGTTCAAGTAAGGATTTTTTGAGATTGACAGAGACATAGGCATGTTTGTAGGCAGTAGAGATTGAATATGATGAAGTGGGGATGATAGGTTAATGTGAAGAGTTTTCATTCTTCTAGGTTATAGGATAATAGGCTGGGTTCTAGAAAGTAACTAGGGTATTACGATGATAAAATGACAGATCCCCAAAAATATCAAAGTGTGATGAATTTTCACTGAGCACTATAGATTTATAACTCCCTCTTTTAACTGATTTTTTTTTTTGCTTTTTGGAGGGCAATTGGGGTTAAGTGACTTGCCCAAGGTCACACGGCTAGTTTTTGTGTTAAGTATATGAGGCTGGATTTGAACTCAGGTACTCCTGGCTCATTTGAACTCAGGTACTCCTGGCTCCAGGGCCAGTGCTCTATTCACTGTGCCTCCTAGCTGCCCCTTGACTCCCTCTTTTAAAATTGGAGGTAATTAGATGACACTGGGTTTGGAGTCAGGAAGACCTAAGTTCAATTCCTACCTCTGACACTTACTAGCTGGGTGAACGTTGGGCAAGTTACATAACCTCTGTTTGCCTTAATTCACTACAGAAGGAAATGACAAACCACTCCAGTATCTTTGCCAAGAAAACCGCATAAACAGTGTTGGTCCATGGGGTCATGAACAGTCAAACACAATGGACAATAATGATTTTAAAATTATTTTAATAGGATGCTATAGACTTTTAGTAAACCCCATATTACTACAGAAATTCAGAACTGACAGTCTTTTCACCCTATTAAGCCAGGTAATCTCTTTATAAGCATGTCATTCAAGTCCATATAGCTAAACACAATAGTATTTAAAGAAAAAGTCATTTTAACTCTTCAATCATGTGTTGTCTAATTATTGTCTACTTTCTGCAGTTATTAACATTGGAATTAACAAGTATCATCCAAAGAATTTAAACTTCTACTTTATCAATCTTGATTCCATAAAAGATGTAATTTAACATTTAACATTTGCCATTCATAACTCAATTTGAAACTATGATATGAGATATATTGTGCCAATGTAGAAAAAGGAAATTATTGCATTGAAAATAAATGATAGTTTTCCAAGCTCATGTTTTTCTTTCAGTGAAGGAAAAACAAATTTATGTTAATTTGGGGATTTAGAATCATCAGCTCCTGGTTTTGGAAGTAGAAGGGACCATAGAGGTAATCAGATCACAGATTTAGAGCTGGAAGACACCTTGGGGGCCATCTAGAGATATTTATATAGTACCTACTATGTGCCAGCAATGGCAATGTTCAGTCAGTGAGAGATATTTGTAAAGCATTTAGCACTGTGGTTGACACATAGTAGGTACTATATAAATGCTTATTCCTTTCCCTCCTGTTCCCTTCCCCTTCCCCTACATTTTACAAATGAGGACACTAAGATACAGAGGGATACTACTTATCCCTTCTTCAGTACTCTCATTTGCCTCTCTCCTCTGACTGGAGGACTAAAGGGCAGAGCAAACAACTCTGCCCAAAGCCTCCCTTTATAAAGGGTTCAGAATTTCCAACTCTTCATTTCCCACCAGTTGTTCTGTTTCCTTTCAATTACATGAACATTGTGCCCCTGAGGTACCCTCTTGAAAACATGGGTACCCTATTTTTTATCTTCCTTTTGGGTATTCTCTTCCCCTCATTAGACTGTAACCTTCCTGAGTGGAGGGACTGTTTTTTTTTAATTTGTATTCCCAGCACTTAAGACAGTGCTCAGCCCATAGTAGACACTTAATAAATGTTTATTGACTATTGAGGATATGTCAGAGTCTGGGCTTAAATCCAATCTTACCAATTCAAAGCCAGTCCTATCCATTATACCACACCTCACTTTTTTTCCTTTTAATATTAAATTTATTTTTAGTTTTCAACATTCATTTCCACAAGATTTTGAGTTGCAAATTTTCTCCCCATCTTTCCCCTATCCCCACCCCAAGAGAGCAAGCCTACTGAGTACCCCTTTCCCCAATCTGCTCTCTCTTATATCTTCCCCCATACTCCCTCTAATTTTCTAGTAGGGAAAGATGGATTTCATGCAAAAAAACAATTTATTTTTAAGATTTGTTTTGAAGAACTTTGATTTCTAGATTCTTTCCCTTCTTCCATCATCACCAACCCCCACTGGGAAGATAAGCAATTCAGTATAGATTGTACATGTGTAGTTATGCAAAATGTTTCCATTTTATATTATGAAAGACTAACCACATTTCCCTCCCTCTTATCCCACCTCCCCACCCATTTTATTCTCTATCTTGACCCTGTCACTTTTCAAACTTATGTGCTTCTAACTACCCTCTCCCCCAACCTGTCCTCCCCTCCATCATCCCCTCCTCTTAACCCCCCCACTTTCCAGTAGGGCAAGATACTCAAATGAGTGTGTATGTTATTCCCTCTTAAGCCAAATTCAATGACAGTAAAGTTGACCCATTCCCTTTCACCTTCCTGCTCTTCCTCTCCATTGTAACAGTTTTCTCTTGCCTCTTTTGTATGAGATAATTCGCCCCCATTCTATATCTCCTTTTCTGAGTCTTTTATTTTATTCTTCTCACCTCTTAATTTTATTTTTTAGATATCATCCCTTGCTATTCAACTGATCCTGTGCCCTCTGTCTATGTATACATGTACACTCATATACACACACTCACATACGCATCTATACACACATACACTCTCCCATGTATACATATATATATATTCCCTTCAACTATCCTCATAGTGAGAAAAGTCTCATGAGTTACAATTATCATTTCTCCATGTAGGAATGTAAATAGTTCAACTTAATAAGTTCCTTATGATTTCTTTTTCCTGTTTACCTTCTCATGCTTTTCTTGCTTCTTGTATTTGAAAGTCAAATTTTTTGTTCAGCTCTGGTTTTTTTTTCATCAAGAATGCCTGAAAGTCCTCTATTTCATTGAATGACCATATTTTCCCCTAAAGCATTAAACTCAGTTTTGCTGGGTAGGTGATTCTTGGTTTTAATCCTAGCTACTTAAACCTCTGGAATATCATATTCCAAACCCTTAGATCCCTTAGTGTAGAAGCTGCTAGATCTTGTGTTGTCCTTATAGTGTTTCTACAATACTCAAATTGTTTCTTCCTAGCAGCTTGTAATATTTTCTCCTCAGCCTGGGAGCTCTGGAATTTGGCTATGATATTCCTAAGGAGTTTTCTTTTGGGGATCTTTTTTAAGAGGTGATTGATGAATTTTTTCAATTTTTATTTTGCCCTCTGGTTCTAGAATATGAGGGCAATTTTCCTGGAGAACTTCTTGAAGGGTGATTCCTAGGTTCTTTTTTTGATCATGGCTTTCTGGTAGTCCAATAATTTTTAAATTATCTCTCCTGGATCTATTTTCCAGGCCAATGGTTTTTCCAATGAGATCTTTCACAATGCCTTCTATTTTTCATTTGTTTGGATCAGTTTTATAGTATCTTGATTTCTCATAAAGTCATTAGCTTCCAATTGCTCCATTCTAATTTTGAAGGAATTATTCTCTCCAATGAGTTTTTGAAATTCCTTTTCAATCTGGGCAGTTCAGCTTTTGAAGGCATTCTTCTCCTCACTGGCTTTTTGGGCCTCTTTTGTCATTTGAGTTAGTCTATTTTTAAGGTGTTATTTTCTTCAGTATTTTTTGGGTTTCCTTTAGCAGATTCCTGACTTGCTTTTCATTATTTTCTTGCATCATTCTCATTTCTCTTCCCAATTTTTCCTCTACTTCTCTTACTTGATTTTCAAAATCTTTCTTGAGCTCCTCCATGGCCTGTAAGCAGTTCATATTCTTCTTGGAAGCTTTTGATGCAGGAGTTTTGGCTTTGTTGACTTCTGGTTCCATGTTTTGATCCTTTTTGTCTCCAAAGAAGCATTCTGTGGTCTGATTTCTCTTCCTCTGCTTGCTCATCTTGCCAGCCAATTATTTGACTTTTGAGCTCTTTGCCACAGTAGAACTCTGCTTCCAGAGTGGAGCAAGCTATGTTCCAAATCGCTGGGGTTTTCACAAATGTTGTCAGAGGTGTGAGGAGGATGGCCTCTCTAGAGACACCCCAAGCTCTGGCACACTGCCACACACTCCAGGACCACTACCCAAGACCACAATCCAGATCCAAACAGGTCAAACAAAGTAAGAGCAATTACCGTCTGAACAGTTGCTTGGACCCACTATGATCTGCAGGCCAGGAGCTCTGGAGGCAGCCACACTGTGGCAGCCTTACCTCCATCTCTCATGCCAGGGGTAGGGGCCAGACCACTCTCTTCTGTCACTTTGTTCCAACAGAATTCCCCACTGACATTTTACTTTTTCTTTGGCATTTTTGAGTTAAGAAGTCTGGAAACCACCACAGCTGCTGGTGATTCACTCTCCTGAAGTCTGCTCCAGCCATTCTGTGCCACTGGTCAGGGCCGCCTCAGGGCCAGAACTGCACATCTCACATGGAACCGTGCTTGGCTCCCAACTGGGTATGCAAGGCTGCCTTCAGCAGGAAATTTGTTTCCCTTTGTCACTTTGTGGGTTCTGTAGCTCTAAAATGTGTGTAGAGTTATATTTTATAGGTATTGGAGGTGGTTGGAGGCAAAGCCCAGTGGAGTTCCTGTTTTTGCTCCACCATCTTGGCTCTGTCCCCCCACACAC
The DNA here is from genome assembly GCF_028583685.1 of Petaurus breviceps papuanus. NCBI lineage: Eukaryota > Metazoa > Chordata > Mammalia > Diprotodontia > Petauridae > Petaurus > Petaurus breviceps. The sequence goes on along the minus strand of NW_027185784.1, from coordinate 6,101,082 downwards.
ACACACCTCACTTTTATATAGAACTTTAAGGGTAAGAAAGTGCTTTATATCTTCTTTGTAAAATAAGAGGTTTGGATTAGTGACCTGTTAGGTCCCTTTCAGCTCAAAATTCAGTGATCCTTTGTATATATATTTGTTTATTACACACATATCTCTAACTTCAAGCTCTACCCACATGTACATTACACACACACACACACACACACACACACACACACACTTTAAGAAAGCCCAATTGTAAAATAATAGTAATTTTTTATATCTGTATCTGTGATTTCATTGTTGTGGAGAAGATGCCTTCATTGTTGCAAAACAATAACATATCTGTACCTTGAAGGTCTTTGCCCACTGCCTAGGGTGCTAAGAAGTTAAGGGACTTGCCCTGGATCTCACAGTCACTACATGTCAGAGGCAGGACTGTGAAGCCAGAATATTTTGATTACAAGGCTAGCTCTCCTTTATCCACAATGTCATCAGGCTTCTCCAGTCTAGCCAGGGAGTTATTAACCATAAAATGAAGGAATTGTTCAGTTTATACCATTTGGTTCCAATATCAGTCTTCCAGAGTGGAGAGAGCACTGAAATTTGCTCCAAGAATAACTAGGTATTAGATTTCACTATGCCACTCTCTAATTGTGCAAACTTGGACAAGTTTCTTATCTACATGGGATTACACTGTAATATGAGAGCATTGGACTAAATGATTTTAAGACCTCTTTCAGCTTAATTATTCTATGCTCATTTGAAATGTAATTCAATAGAAAATTTAGTTAACATCCCTTATTGTGTCAAGTGAGACATAATGATGTTTAAAGGGCCTTTTATCAAGTAATAATAATAACATATTTGAAGATTATCATTTTCATTCTGGCTTTCCCCATCTTCAAAAATAGCTAAACTGGTCACCTTCTTTTAGTTTTCCTGGGGAATAGAGAGAAAACCATCTTGTTCCCATAATCCTTTCCCTATGTGTTGTTATTTTCATCACAGAGACATTACCTGTCTAGACAGCTTTAGCAAAAAACTGCCAGGGGGATTATTCTGCTGGAAAATCAAGAAAAGGCCCAGAAGGGCAGAGAAAGGGCAGAGGAGATTGTAGTTGAACTGGAAAGAGAGAGGGGGGCTTTGGCTTCTTTGCAAGTGAGCAGAATACAGTGTAAAAGCACACTGATAATCCTCACTTGATTGCTTTGGTCCCCTTTATTGCTAAGAATTTTTGTACTGCTAACCTCCAGAGAGTCATCTACTCAATCACTTGGAGAGTGGGAGCGGGGTATGAAGGAAGGAGCAGGGAGCAGGAATAATTAGATTAGGTTAAATTAGATAACACATTTATGAAACTGTGCTATAAGCTATGTACTGTGGCTAAAAACTGATAATACAAATACCAGAAGAAGAAAAAACAGTTCCTACCCTCAAGAAGCTTACATTCTAGAATTTGTTCTAAGAGACTTATAAAGGATCCCAGTCTCGTTCCTTTCATGAGCTGTGTGCCTCCTGCAGAAAGAGCAGATTGGAAAGAAGAAAAAACTATACACAACACAAAACTAGATTAGGGTAACTTTAGGCATGTATGTACCTGGTATTATAGTTGTTCATTATTATTAATTAATTAATGTTATATTAATATTATAATAATATTATATTATCATTAAGAATTTGCGTTGGCAAAAAATAGCATCCAAATCACCAAAAATTACTTGTTCATGTAAATATTGAAAAAGACTCTATGATAAAAGATTGGCAATCTACTGTGGCCATAATTATCATTGTTATTATCATTGCTCAAGTGGGATTGATTTGAACTTATTAAAATAGTAGGGATCCAATTGACCAAGTGCATTTTAAAAATGTATTATTGGATTAAAAATCTCCTGGGGATGCAAACATCTAAAAACACCTTTTTGGTTTTTTCATTTTTTTTAATTAGTGGAAGCTGTATACAATGTTTATCCTATATGTAATAATGGACAAGGTAACCCAGCACAAAGGGCAGCCAGAATTTTTCAGTAAAACGGTGTTTGTCTGTATGGTGGTATGATCAGGGATATAGGTGAAACAGAGATACTAAAGAGGATTCCTTACAGACTGCAGAGAGAAGCAATCCATGACATGCCTGTTTACTGAACAAATTATAATAGCAATAGCTGAGTAGCCAAGAGAATAAGAGGGATAGTTGCTCTGCAAATAGGCTCAGAAATTCAGCTAATGCCAATTTGGGTGGGGGAAGGAGTTGCCCTATTAAAAAAAACTTTTTTGTTTTTGAGTTGTCTGGTTTTTTTGTTTGTTTTTGTTTGGGGGGTTATTTTGGGTTTTTTATGAGGGGGGATGAAATTTGAGAGCCAATTTTTTCTTGCTTTTCCATCTACAAAATTACTTTTAAAACTATTTAGTATTTGATTTTTCCCTAGTTACATGTAAAAGCAATTTTTGACATTGGTTTTTAAAGCTTAGAGTTCCAAGTTCTCTCCCTTCTTCCCTCTCCAATCCCCTCACCCCCCACCAATTAAGAAGGCAAGCAATTCAATAAAGGTTACATGTGTAGTCATGCAAAACATTTCCATGTTCGTCATGTTGTGAAAGAAAACATAGACCAAAAATATCCAAAAAAGAGTAAAGAAATCTTTTTAAGTATGCTTAAATCTATATTCAAACACCTCTGGGGTGGCTAGCATTTTTCATCACAAGTCCTTCAGAGTTGTCTTCAATCACTGTACTGTTGAGAACAGCTAAGTCATTCACAGATGACCATCTTACAATATTGCTATTACTTTGTACACAGTAAACTTCATTTTTTATCAGTTCATGTAAGTCTTTCCAGGTTTTTCTCAACATCCTGCTTATCATTTCTTATAGCACAATAGTATTCCATCATAATCACATACCACAATTTGTTCATCCATTCCCCAAATGATGGGCATCTCCTCAAATTCCAATTCTTTGCCATCAAAAAAGTGTTGCTATAAATATTTTTGTACATATAGGTTCTTTTCCTTTTAATTTTTTAATATCCTTTGAGATACAGACTTAGTAGTGGTATTTCTAGGACAAATGGTATGCATGGTTTTGTACCACTTTGGCCATAGTTCTAAATTTTGCTACAGAATGGTTGAATCAGCTCACAGCTCCATCAACGGGAGTATTAATGTCTCATTTTTCCCACATCTCCTCTAATTTTGGTAATTTATCTTTTCTGTCCTTTAGCCAATCTAATATTTATGAGGTAGTACCTCAGAATTGTTTAAATTTGTATTTATCCAATTAAAACTGAGTTGGAATATTTTTTCATATGACTATAGTTAACTTTGATTACTTCATTCAAAAACTGTTCATATCTTTTGATCATTTATCAGTTGGGAAAGGGCTCTTATTTTAATCAATTTGGCTCAGTTATCTATATGTTTGAGAAATGATACCTTTACCAGAGAAACTTCTTCAAAATGTTTTCCATAGTTAATATTGCTGTGTTTCCCTCCATCTTAGCCCCTGCCCTATTTATTCTAATATCTCTCTCCTTTCTCCCTGTCCCTCCTCAAAAGTGTTTTCCATTTGGCCAATTCTGCTTTTTAGAACATTCTTCTCCTCGTTGGCTTTTTGTGTCTCTTTTACTATTTGGCCTAGTCTGTTTTTAAAGTGTTATTTTCTTCACTATTTTTGTATCTCCTTTACCAAGTTGTTGACACTTTTTTTCATTATTTTCTTACATCTCTTTCATTTCTCTTACCAACTTTTCCTCTCTCTCTTACTTGATTTTCAAAATCCCTTTTTAGCTCTTCCATGACCTGAGACCAATTCATATTTTTCTTGGAGGTCTTGTATATAGGAGCTTTGACTTTGGTATCTTCTTCCAAGATCTGTGTTTTGATCTTGCTTGTCACCATAGTAACTTTCTATGATCAGAATATATTTTTTCTGTTGTTTGCCCATTCTCCCAGCCTATGACTTAACTTTTAACTCTTTGCTGAAGTAGGACTCTGCAGGACTCTGCTTCCAGGGTAGAGGGTGCATTGTCCTAAGCTTCAGGGGTTTGTGCAGCTATTTTCAGAGATTCTTCTAGGAACCTGTAAATTTTCGATTCTTCCAAATTGGAAACACCCTCTGGTCTGGTTTGCTCTGGTCTGTGAGAAGTAACAAACACTATTTCCTGCCCTAGAATTGTAAGGAGGGTCCCCACTACACTGTGGCGAACTCTGGTGTGCTAGTGTCTCTCCTTTCCCTGGGACTGCCACCCAGGACTGTGACTCAGATCCAAGTATGGGCAAAGCAACAGAGTCCTGCCTTAGTGCTAGCAAAGAGATCCCTGTAATCTCCTTCTGAGCAGTTCTTGGATCCCCTTACCTCCTGTGCATTGAGAGCTCCAGAAACAGCTGCTGCCACTCCTGATTCATTATCTGCCAAGGTCTGCTCCTGGTTTGCTGGAGCCCAGTCTATGCTGGCACAACCTGCTCCGACTGTGCTCCACTCTTACCCAGGTGCAACAGACCTTTCCTGCTGACCTTCTAAACTATCTTTGACTGGAAAATTATTTCACCCTATCCTTTTTGGGGCTTTGCTGTAACATGAATTGTTTTACTGCATTATTTAAAGATGGTTAGAGTTTTGGGGAGAGCTCAAGCAAGTCACTAACTTTTCTCTGTCATCTTGACTCTGATACAAAATACTTTTTAAAATTATTTTATTTTTCTCAATTGTCAAGCATTCATTTTTTTTCTCCCTCCACCCACTGGAAAAAAAGGAGGGGGGAGTTCAGGATTAAAAAAAATATTCCTTTTCCTGTTTTCTCTTTCTTGTCTCTTTCCACTGTCTTAGAGGTTTGTTTCCTGAAATGAAACAGATGTTGTCTCTTTCCTACCCCTCTTAGTGCTTAACTTGGAACAGGAAAATATTTTGAAATTAAATAATGTATTATGATATGCAAGTATAATACACGAGCATTGGTGCTGTAACTTTTTTTTTAAGTTGGAAGCTAGTTCTGTGGCATTAATGTGACAATTATGCAGATCAAAATTGAAAGCAAATTCTCCTAGCTCAAAAATACTACAATTTTGTGAAAAACTAAGTCCATCCAAGATAAGACAACAGACTGACCACATGTGGACCAACATCTGGATACCATAAAAAGCATATAAGTAATTGACTAAGCATTCAGGTTTTTTTTAGATGTTTGACACCAGATGCACACAGCCTGTGTCTGTCAAATTAAGCCAGGCCACTTCATGTTTGTACAACATGGACATTTCTGTTGCACAACAAGAGAATCTATCCATCAAAAGCAATTCCAAAACAGTTTGGAATGATGATTCTCACACATTTTAAAGAATATCCTTAACAGAAATCTCAAGAACTTGTTAAAATTAATCTTTCATTCTTATGACATTCTGTGAGATGACTTCCTCACCCCTCCTCCCAGCTCACTTGTCTTAATCTGTGATTTTATCCATACAGTGAACTCCTACCACAGTCTCCCTCTACTCGTGAAGATCAGCTTTTAGAAAGTTTCTTGGGACACTTACCCAGGGTCATCCAGCCAGTATATTTCAGTGGCAGGACACGAGTCTAGGCACTCTAACTCCAAAGGCAACTCTTTGTCCACTAGGTCAGGCTGTCTCTTGTGAGATAAATTAAGAGAAACAATTTTATCCTCATTGTATCTGGCACATAGTAGGTACTAAAGAAATGTTTATTTCCTGCCTAACCGACTGATAGGAAACTCAGGGATAGGGTTTATAGAGTCCAGAGGTTGTAGAGAAAAGACCTTAAGAGACCATTTAGTCTAACATCCGTATTTTATACATGAGGAAACTGAGATTCAGACACATGCTGGGGCTTGCCCAAGGTTAGGCAAATGATGGATACAGAAGTGAAACACAAGACATGGCATCCCAAGTCCAATGATCTCCAGAGATGAATTACTTACAGCCATACAACCAATTGTTGAGACTGAAAACCAAGCCATTAGAGCTTATTCCCATCTGGTAGTCTTTTTATTGGCTCATTTCTGATATATTCCTCTTGCTATTATGACCTTCCAGATAATAAGTACTGCATTTTGGAAATATAAGATCCAGACACACCATCAATGTTCCCTTAATACCAATTCAGCTACAAATGCACCTTAACCATTTCACACTGGCCGTGGGGCATTACTACGGTGCTGGGTAGAATTTAAGCCAGCATTTTACATTTTGTCTCAGTCAAAATCCTTAATTACTCTTCCACTTTACACTGACCTTCCAAAAAACAGTTAGTTTAAAATAAGAATAATTCATATGATTCTTGAAGAAGAGTGAGATAAGAAAAGTTTTATTATTTTAGAATCTTCTTTCTAACCAATTTTACTGTTTTGAACTAGTATCTACCCTAGTTCTGACTCTCAAAAATAGGTTATTGAACCAATTACCTCATTACTTTCCTCCTGCCCTCTGTAAGACAGCTTCTGTAGGATGCAGATACATTCATCAGCCTTGCCAATTAAAGCTATTGTTTTATTACATTTACCCAACCTCTCCCATTCCTCAGTCCAGTATGAGGTTAAAAAAAAAACTTTAAGTTCTTTACACTGTTCTTGTTTCAGAGGAAATTTGATTTGTCTCCATCAATCCTGCAGATTAAATTATACATACTCCTCAGTACAGAGACTGTAGCCTTACAAATACCGCCCCCTAGTGTTCTAAGGGACAAACTGGCATTATATTCTCTAGTAACTGATAGAAATCTTTCTAGATCCACGGTACAGTTTTAGAATTGATGATCTGGCTTAGTAGGACAGAAGGCAGATGGGAAGACATGCTCACTGTTGTTCAATCTAATCCATTCCTCTGTCACCATTGTCTGGAGCATACATGGAGATATCATCATTCCTTGTATTTGAAGATGCTAATCTTCTTTCCATGTAAATGAGTGTCCAGCTTTCTGTCATACTACTCCCTCTTATCTCCAGACATACAGAACTACTGGACATCCTCTATGCATGTTCCCATGTTTTCTCCCCTCTAGACCTCTGCATTGTATTTCCTGTTCCTAAGATTCCCAAACTCCCTCTGCCTGTTGAAATACTAACCACAATTTGAAGCTCAGTTCAGTGCAAATCTTATTGTCAGAACTTTCTTGATCTTAGTTGGCAAAAAAAAAAAATCTTCCTTTTCTACAGCTCTTTGTAATTCTATGTTTATTGTTTATTATTTGGAATTAAAGTTATTTGTGCATGTATCACATCTTGCCTCCATTATATTACAAGTTCCAAAAGTCTAGAGAACTTGTCTTCTTTAAACTTTGCATTTTTCCCAATGCCTAGGGCAGTGTCTTCCTCATAGGAAGCTCTTTAAAAATGCTTATTTATTAAGGCAAGCTCGTTGGTGTAGTGGCTACCATACTGGGTTTAGATTCAAGGTGACCTGTTCAAATATTCTTCCAGCTACTTACTTACTTATCCTTGGCAAGCAACTTGACTTTTCTGATTTTCTTATCTGTAAAATGGGAATAATAGTCCCAACTTTAGAATTCCTGTGAGGATGAAGTGATAATTGATGTAAAGAGCTTTGTAAATTTTAGCTACATAAATGTTAGATATTGTTATTGGACTGACAGAATTTTTTAATTAATTCAAAGATTAATGAAATACCTGCAGCCTTTTATAGTACTTAAGATAATTAGACTTCTGGTTAGCCTCTGAAGCTTATTAAAATCAGCTATAATGCCATATAGCTTTAGACCTTCCAATCATATATTTGGAGCTGGAAGGAACTTTAAAAGACCATATTGGTCCAATCCACTGGCTCTATTTTTTGTATTAGGTTTTCTTTAAATTAACAGACATCTAATTTCCCTTCCAGACTCATTCCATTGGGGAAAAAAAAGAAAATACAAATTCCTTATAACAAATATGCAGAGACAAGTAAAACAAATTCCTTCATTGGCCATAATCAAAGTATATCTCATTCTGTAACCCAAATCTATCACCTCTGTTAGGAATTGAATAGCATTTATCATCATCTGTTCATTTTTTATGGGAAGCTTTTCCTAACCACTCCTAATTCTAATGCCTCTCCTTTGTTAATTATTTCTTATTTATCCTATATAAAGCTTGCTTTGTATATATTTGTTTGTATATTGTCTCCCTTATTAGATTGTGAGCTCCTCGAGGGCAAGGACTGTCTTTTGCCTCTTTTTGTATCTCTAGCACTTAGCACAGTGCCTGGAACATAGTAGGTGCTCAGAAAAGGTTTGATTGCTCAATTGAATCATGAATGGTCATTGTACTGAAGATGATTCTTACAGTTTTCGAAGTTATTTGTTCTTACATTGTTGTTATTATATAAATTGTTCTCCTGGTTCTTCTTATTTCATTCTTCATCAGTTTATAAAATCTTCAAATTGTTTTTATGATATTGATGAGGGATAGCATAAATTGTTCTAGTTCTGCTCACTTCATCCTGTCAATTCATTTCTTTTTTAAATCATTTACTTCATTTTCACATTTTTAAATTTTATTTTTAATTTATGGAATAAAAAAGCATTTACATAACATAGTAGAATAAAAAAGATGATTGCACATGAAACTGCGGGTGTGCTGTGTACAACTTGCTATTCCTTTTAATATACAACAATTACTATGTAAATTTCTTTTTTCCCTTTTTTTCTTTCTTCCCCTCCCCTCCCCCTGGCCCACCAGTAGATCTGTTTCCAAAGATGATTAGGGAAAAGAACCAATATGTTCTAAAATATTTATAGCAGCTCTCTTTGTGGTGACAAAGAACTTGATATTACAGGGATGCCCATCAGTTGGGGAATGGCTGAAGAAGTTGTGGTATATAATTGTGATGGAAAAGAAATGTGCTAAAAGAAATGTTGACCTCAATGATCTTGGAAAAACATGGCAAGGCTGACATGAAATAATGAGCAAAATCAGCAGAACAAAGAGAGCATCATATACAGTAACAGCAATATTGTTTTAAGAAAGACATTGAGCACATAAGTTATTTTGACTATTATAAATACCCAAAGTAACTATAAGGGACATATGAAAAAAGATGCAATCTGCATCCAGAGAAAGAACTGATAAATAGAAGTATGTATAGAATATCTCCTCATTTCTTACAACACGTTCATATGCTTTCCCTTAGTTTCCATTTTTTTCCATCTGAAAAGGAGCTGCTAGAATTATTTTTGTCCATATTAGGCAAGGACTCTAAGTTCAATGACTTCCCAAAAAGATTCACAAGAGGTAACATATCAAAGTTAGGTTTCAAAATGGGTTTCTTGGATTGTAAATGTAATGTTCCTTCAACTACATAACACCATTTCCCCTAGAAACATTTAAGAGTAAAATGTTGAGTCTTGAGAAATGCACCCCTTCGCACTAAATATGCCATGTTATAGAAACCAGAATATCACATAAGTGATGGTCTCTAAAGTGCTCACAACTGCTCCTAGTAACTGTTAATATTCCTTGACTTTCCACCACTACCACCACCACTGCCAAAAAAGAGTGCTGATTGGCTAGAAAATGAATCCCTGGCTATGCTCAAAGTGTGAAGTAGGGATTGAGTGTACTCAGAGCACTAGAATATAAGATGTTGTACTCTCCATGTTCCATCAGAGGTTCTGCTTGGTTTCAACTCCATGGAACATCATGCCTCTCCCAGGATAAACTGATAACCCAAAATCTCATCACAATGCAGATTGACTCACTTTTTCATACTAAACACCTTCTCAACTCCTTCAGTTGCCCCCCCCCACTCTGATTAGAGGTCTTCAATAGTTCAGGATGTTCCAGGTAACTCTCCATTTTCCCTCAGCAGCTCTTCCCCATTTCAAATCCCTGGAACATCATACCTCCCCCAGTACACACTGGTGTCCCTCCCCCACTCCCTTGCTTTTCAGCCTCTTTTTCTGTTTTGTCTTCCCCCATTAGATTGTAAGCTCCTCCAGTTCAGGAGCTATCTTTCTTTTTCTTAAGTGTATCCCCAGTACTAGCATAATGGCTGGCCTATAGAAGGCACTTAATAGATGTTTTTTTAATTGAATTGTGCAAAATAGGGAAGATAAGGAGACAGAGAAAAGAGACAGAGGATAGAGGGACAGAATGAGGAAAGAAAGGCAAAAAGAAGAGAGACAGAGACAGAGACAGAGAAGTGGAGAGACAGAGAGAGAAAAGGAGAGAGACAGAGAGAATCAGAGACAGACAGACAGACAGAGACAGAGATTTGTGGGTATATCCAGGTGTGGATACCAAGTAGTTTTTTTTTTAATCTCTTTATTTATTTATTTATAGTTTTCAACATACACTTCCACAAGATTTTGAGTTACAAATTTTTCTCCCTATCTCTCCCCTACCCCCACCCCAGAATAGTAAGCCTACTGAATACCCCTTCCCCCAATCTGTTCTTTCTTATATTCTCCCCCCATCCTTTCCCCCTAACTTTCTAGTAGGGCAAGATAGATTTCTATACTCCAGTGCCTGTATATTTTATTTCCCAGTTGCATGTAATGTGCATTAACATTTGTTTTTTGAAACTTGGAGTTTCAGAATCTTTCTGTTCTTCCCTCCTCACCAACCCCTACCGGGAAGACAAGCATTTCAACATAGGTTGTACATGTGTAGTTACACAAAACATTTCCATAGCAGTTATATTGTGAAAGACTAACTATATTTTCCTCCATCCTATCCCACCCCTCACTTATTCTATTTTCTACTTTGACCCTGTCACTTTTCAAAAGTGTTTGCTCCTAACTACCCTCTCCCCCAATCTTCCATCCCTTCTATCACCCACCCTTATCCTTACACTCTGCTTTCCAGTAGGGTAAGATACCCAATTGAATGTGTATGTTATTCCCTCCTTAAGCCAAATTAAATGAGAATAAAGTTGACCCATTCCCTTTCACCTTCCTGCTCTTCTCCTCCATTGTAACAGTGTTCTCTTGCCTCTTTTATATGAGATAATTTACCCTTCTCCCTTCTCCTTCTCCCAATATATTCCTCTCACTTCTTAATTTTATTTTTAAGATGTTGTCTCTTCATATTCAACACATGTGAATGTGTGCCCTCTATGCATACATGCACACACATATGCACACATTCACATATATGTTTATACACACATATGCCCTCCTTTGCATACATATATATATTCCTTTCAACTAGCCTCATATTGAGAAAAGTTTTATGAGTTACCATTATCATTTTTCCATGTAGGAATGTAAATAGTTCAACTTTAATACGTTCCTTATGATTTCTTTTTCCTGTTTACCTTCTCATGCTTCTCTTGCTTCTTGTAATTGAAAGTCAAAATTTCTGTTCAGTTCTGGTTTTTTCATCAAGAATGCCTGAAAGTCCTCTATTTCATTGAATGACCATATTTTCCCCTGAAGCATTATACTCAGTTTTTGTGGGTAGGTGATTCTCGGTTTTAATCCTAGCTCCTTTGACCTCTGGAATATCATATTCCAAGCCCTTCAACCCCTTAATGTAGAAGCAGCTAGGTCTTGTGTTATCCTGATTGTGTTTCCACAATAGTAAAATTGTTCTTTCCTGGGTGCTGGTAATATTTTCTTCTTGACCTGGGAACTCTGGAATTTGGCTATGATATTCCTAGGACTTTTCTTTTGGGGATCTTTTTAATTTTGGTAAATTCTTTCAATTTCTATTTTGCCCTCTGGTTCTAGAATATCAGGGCAATTTTCCTGGAGAATTTCCTGTAGGATGATTTCTGGTTTCTTTTTTTGATCATGGTTTTCAGGTAGTCCAATAATTTTTCAATTATCTCTCCTGGATCTATTTTCCAAGTCAGTAGTTTTTCCAATGAGATATTTCACATCACCTTCTATTTTTTCATTTGTTTGGATCTGTTTTATAGTATCTTGAGTTCTCATAAAGTCAATAGCTTCCAATTGCTCCAATATAATTTTGAAGGTATTATTCTTTTCAGTGAGTTTTTGGAATTCCTTTTCCATCTGGGCAATTCAACTTTTGAAGGCATTCTTCTCTTCATTGGTTTTTTGGACCTCTTTTGCCATTTGAGTTAGTCTACTTTTTAAGGTGTTATTTTCTTCAGTATTTTTGGGTCTCCTTTAGCAGGCTATTGACTTTCTTTTCATGATTTTCTTGCATCATTCTCATTTCTCTTCCCAGTTTTCCCTCCACTCCTCTTACTTGATTTTCAAAATCCTTCTTGAGCTCCTCTATGGCCAGTCCATATTTTTCTTAGAAGCTTTCGATGCAAGAGTTCTGACTTCATTGTCTTCCTCCAGTTCCATGCTTTGATCCTTTTTGTCCCCAAAAGGATTCTATGGTCTGATTACACTTCCTCATCCTGCTAATTACTTGACTTTTGAGCTCTTTGCCACAGTAGAACTCCGCTTACAGAATGGAGAGAGCTTTGTCCCAAATTGCTGGGGGTTTTGCAGCTGCTGAAGCTATTAGTTGGGCACCCTCTCTATACCCCCACAAGCTTTGGCTCACTGGCCACACACTCCAGGACCACCACCCAAGACCATAATCCAGATCCGGGCAGGTCAAAGCAAGAGTAATTACCCTATGAATGGTCGCTTGGTCCCTCTATGATCTGAAGGCCAGGAGCTCTGAAAGCAGCCATGCTGCACTGCTGCACTTTCTGCTACTTCTCTCTCCTGCCACTTCTCACCCCAGGGACAGAGACAGGACCAAGCTGTCCTTTGCCCTGTCCTTTACCCTTACAACAGAGTTCCCCACTGACCTTTTATTTTCTCTTTGGTGTTTATGGGTTGAGGAGTCTGGAAGCCACCACAGCTGCTGGTGATTCACTCTCCTGAAGTGTGCTCTGGCCGGTCTGGGTGCTGATCAGGGATGCCCTGGCACCAGAATGTCGGCTTACTGGGGACTGCACTGGGCTCCCAGCACTCTGCCATAGACCTTTCCTGTTAGCCTGCCAGGCTGCCTTCAGCAGAAGATTTGTTTCTGTCTGTCTATTTGTGGGTTCTATAGCTTTAAAATTTGTTTAGAGTGATTTTTTTACAGGTATTGGAGATGGATGAAGCTGGAGCCCACACCAAGTTTGTGCTTTTACTCCACCATCTTGGCTCCCGATACCCAGTCATTTGTGGATGGATGAGTCAAGGTGTACGTTTTTTTTCTTCATATTCTCAGGACCTAGCACAATGTCTTGACAGTAGTTGGTATTTATCTTGGTACTTATCAGTGTTTGTTGGGTTGCTTTGGATTGAAGTGATTTTTGTCCCTATTGAAAACACTGATTTTGTGGGAGGTAAATTAAAATGGGCATTAAGTTGATACCCCTAATTGGAGAAATTAAGAATATACTGGGTTTTAGTGTGCATGCCCAATTCCGTGAGCACCAAGTAGAGTCAACTAGAGCACTAAAAGATTATGAGCTTATCATGATCTCTCTAGGGGGAAAGAGTATAGGGTGGAGTGTACAAGTGGACTCAGATGCAGAACATGAGTGAAATCAAATAAGAATGAGTCTTCAATAGATAGATAAAGAATTTATTAAGCATTCGCTATGTGCCAAACACTCTGTTAAGTCTTTGGGATGCAACTGCAAGCAAATAAAACTGTTGCTGTCTTCATTCTAATTGGGGAATATTCTAACGGGGGAACAAAAGGGATAAAAGAGAGCAGGAAATGGGCATAAACAAATGGTGTCATGCTATAAAAAGTGTTCTGGAGTCCTGGATTGGGGTAAGAGCTAATTCATCAAAACCTACGATGATTTTTAGGGACAGCATCTAATTTTCCAATGGGGGGAGGGGGAGGTAGAGATGATGGCCTGAGTGGAGACTACATGGTACCAAAGATACCTGGAAAGGTTTATGAAAGCCTGGATTTGGACAACATAAGGCCAAACAAAAATCATGCTTTAGTGAAGACAGGACAAAGCAGTGTATGATAAACAATATCTTTTAAAACTTTCAATAAATATATTTCACAGTCTCAGCATAATGAAACCTATCATATGACAAAATTCAGTATAAATTAGGGTCATCTGGGACACTATTCAAAAGGATTTATGATTGGAAATAACACAAGTGCTTTCTTATCATTGCAATTCATCCATAATAGAGTTCAAAGGTATGATAGATACCCCCCCCAAAGAAAATTTTAAGTGTCTTTTTTTAAATAACTATGGGTTAGTTTTCATTGTTTCAAAAAGAATGGAATACTTGCTACTGGGAGAATAAAATAATAGAAGTCTATCTATTCTGAATTCTTCTGGGGTTCTATTAAGTACTATTTTATTTCCATCTCCTCACTAACTATTCTAACTTGCAGCCCTTACTCTGAAAGCCAGTTCTAGGCTCTGACAAGAAATCTAAGGGTGTTATTATAAAGTTTTGAGACATATCAGAACTGCCTCAAATGAATACTGTCCTCCAAAGCATAGGCAGTGTCCTACTAAGAGCAGTTCTACATCTGGCATTTCACATTTAGAGTATTTAACCAATCACACCCATGTTGTCACTTTGTGGAACATACTGTACATTAAGTTTGCAGCACACAAAGAATTTGATGTTAGTCTGGGTATTGATGGGCTCTGCAGAAGATCAGCCCTGGCTACTAGCTTCAGATGGATGGCAGAGCCCTCTCCTCTCCCCAGGTCCCTCAGCTTCTGGTCAGCACCAGCATAGTAGAGGACAAAGGTCAAATAGGATCTTAGTTGTATAAACCGATGAGAGAGAAATCAAAAGGATGGAATTTCAGAACTGAAAAAAACTTTAGAGGTCATGTAGTCCAACACAATGTCTGAGTAATCAATAAATAGCTATAATCTTACATCGTATTTATAGCATTCTAAGGTTTGAAAAAATACTTTACAAATATTAACTCACTTGATCTTCACAACAACCCAGTAAGACTCTATTATTATCCTCATTTTACAGAGGAGGCAATTGATTATAGACAGACATTCATTGACTTTCCCAGAGACAATCATCCAATAATCATTTATTAAGAACCTACTATCTGCCAGGCACTATGTTAAGTGCTAAGAATACCCAGAAAGGCAAAAGACAGTCCTTGCTCATCACATTAGGAGACAATAGGAAAACAACTATCTTCAAGCAAGATGTTTTCAGGATAACTTGGGGGAAATCAATAAATGAAAGACACTAGCATTAAGGGGAATAAGGATCTCTTTACAGAAAATGGGATTTTAGCTGGGACTCAAAGGAAGACAGGGAAGTCAAGAGTCAGAAATAGGAACAGAAAACAGTCCATGCATGGAAGACAGCCAAGGAAAATGCTCAGAGCCAGGAGATGTAGTGTGTGGTTCTAAAAACAGTGAGGAGGCCAGTGTTACTGGGGCACGGAATAGATCAGGAAGAGGGTGTGAAGGATTTTAAAGACAAATAGAAGGTTTTATATTTGATCCTGGAGGTGATAGGGAACCACTGAAGTTTATTAAATGGAAGGGAGAGGGAAGGAGGTAACACAGATAGATTTTCACTTTAGGATGATAAATTTGAGTGCTGAGTGGAGGATGAGCTAGGAGATGACAAAGGCTGACTGGCCAACTTCTGCAATAACCCAGGTGTGAGGTGATGAGGGCCTGAACCAGTGGTGGCAGTGTCAGAGGAGAGAATAGAGGGTGTAAGAGGGATGTCAGGAAGGTAAAATCAACAGGGTATTAGCAAGAGTTTGGATATGGAAGGTGAGAGAGAGTGACACCTAAACTTTGAGCCTAGATGGCTAGAAGGATGGTAATGTCCTCAACAGTAATGAGTAAGTACAGAACGTGGGAAGGGAAGTGAGAGTTTAGGGAGGAAATAAAATTTCAGTCTTGGTCACTGAGTTTAAGATGTCTTGTGATGGATACTATTGTCCTATAAGAAATGATGAGCTCAATGATCGTAGAAAAATGTGGAGAGACTTGAACAAAATAATGAAGACCAAAATGGTAAGAGCCAAGAGAACACTGTGTACAGTGATGGCAATATTGTTTTAAGAATGACTATGAGTGAATAAGTCATTGTGACTATTATAAATACTCAAATTAGCCACAAAGTACATATGAAGGAAGATGCCATCTGCATCCAAAGAAAGAACTGATAAATAGAAGTATGTAGAAAATGATTGGGTGTGTGCATACAGATATTTGTGTCTAATGATAGCCATCTCTAGGGCAGGAGAGGGGAGGGAAGAAAAAAAGGAATTGACATGATAACTTTATTATATATTTAAAAGGAACAGCAAGTTGTATATAATAGATATAGAGTTTCATGTGCAATCATCTTTTTTATTATACTATGTTATACAAATGTTTGCTTTATTCCATAAATAAAAAATTAAATAAATGAATAAGTTTTAAAAGATTTTAACAAACAGTTGAAGATGTAAGTCTGGAAGTCAAGAGAGAAATTAGGGCTAGATAAGTAGATCTGAGAATCATCAGCGTGGAAATGATCATTGAATCCATGAGAGCTGATTAAATCAGCAAGTAAATAGTAGAGGGAGGAGAGGAGACTCCTTAGGACAGAACCCTGGGAAATATACACCTTTAGAGGGTGTACTTCTGATGAAGGTTCCACAAAAGACTGAGAAGGCAATGTCAGGTAGGAGGATGATCAGGATAGAGTTGAGTCACAGAAACCTAGAGAGAAGAGGGTATCGAGGAGAAGAGGGAGATCAAGCTAGACTTTCCAGAACTCATCTTCCTGACTCCAGGTCCAGCCTTCTATGCAGGATGCCAACTCACTTGCCTATCAATAAACAAGAATCTCTTCTATGGCATTTCCGACAATTGTCTATCAATTGCTTTAAATGTCTCTAGTGCAGGGGAAGCTACTGACTGCCTCTAGCAAAAGTCAATTTCATCTTAGGCTCCCTCTAATTGTTAGAAAGTTTTCCATTTCATCAAACCTGAAACTTTCATCCATTATTCCAGTTCACTCCTCTGGTGTCAATAATAACAAAATCAAATCCCTCTTCTATGTACTGAATGCTAGGTCTTCAAAAATTTGAAGAAAACCCCAAATGGGGTGAAGAAAAATTAGACACAAATGAAATGACTGAACAAGAGCATGCTACCCTTTGTAAGCCTCCTACAGAGAGTCGTGGGAGGAACAAGGCTCATGTGGAATGTCAAAGTTCTGGGACACTGGAATTAATTTAGTCCTGTCAGTGGTGGTGGAGTAGAAATAACCCTGAATGTAATGTTACAAGGCCAGTGTTTATGTCCTGTCTCTTCCACTGACTAATTCTGTGACCTGGGGCCAAATATTTAGCCTTCCTGATAACTGTTTTGCATCTGTCAAAGAAAACAGCATTTGAAGTTTCTACTCTACAGATTGTAATGAGAATTAAAGGAGATAAAGTAGAAAAGTGCTTCAAAAACTGTAAAATACAATATGAATATCATGTATTATTTAGAGTCACCTTTCATGTTCAATCCTTCAAAATGGACACTAAGGGGGAAAAAGTTCTGATCTATCCTACCTCTGATTACGACCTGTGTGTCCTTGGACAAGTTATTTAATTTCTTCGTACCTTAATTTACTCATCTATAAAAGGAAAGGTGTTAGACTAGAAGCCCTCCAAGATCTTTTGAAGTTAATAATAATAATAATAATAATAATAGCTAGCATTGGTAAAACAGCTACTATGTGCCAGGTACAGTACTAAGCACATTACAGATATTGTCTCATTTAACCTTCACAACAACCCTGGGAGGTAAGCACTGTTGTTACCCCTCATTTTATAGCTAAGGAAACTGAATTTAATTAATTGACCAAGGTCACATAGCTAGTAAGTGTAACCCTGGGAGGTAGGTGCTATTATTATCCTCGTTTTCACAGATGAGGAAATTGAGGCAAATGGAGGTTAAGTGGCTTGCCCAGAGTAATACAGATAGTAAGTGTCTAAGGTTGGACTTGAACTCAAGTCTTTATGACTCCAAGCCCAAGTCTCTAGCTATGGTTTCACCCAGCTACAGTTGTCTGTGATCCTAGTGACTATTGCAATCTAACTGGGCAATGGGCATAGAATCAGAGAGTATGATTCTACTTCAAAGTCAGAGACTTACTTTTTGTGGCTATAGGCAAACCCCTGGACCTCTTTGAATGTTGGCTTCCTAATCTATATGACTTTCATTAGCCAGTTCATAGAGTTGTGGTAAAGCAAGGGTTGTACAAATGTAAGTTAATGATAATTTAATACTATACTGACCATCTCATAGCTGAGATGAAAAGACTTTTCATTGTGTGGCTATTCAAGCCCCAGCTCAGGGAGTATTTTAAAATCTTGGCTGCTCTTCTAGAAAATGAGAAGTTAAAGAGAGTCAAAGAAGGCCCACAGCTGTCAAAAGGAATAATGGATTACCTGAACTATAAGAGAACCCTTTCTGATGCTAAGTCAGGGTAGAAACTGTCTCCCTCTGCTTCTTTGTGACTATGCATAGAGCACAGTTCTGGTATCTGCAGGATGGTGAAAGAGTTAGGTTTTAGTTTGAGGAACATTATGAAGGCTTAGGATGCTGAAGGTAGCAGGACTGTCAACAGGGTGTGAGACCGTGGTTTGGAGAGAGAATCTCTCCAAGATAGACTTGGAGCTTTGGGGCGCAATTCCCCAGAGGATTCTGGGAGTGGTAGGTGGTATGGTGGATAGAGAACAGCAGACCTGAGGTCAGGAAGACCTGAGTTCAAATCCAGCCTCAGACACTTATTATCTGTATGACCCTGGCCAAGTCACTTAAGCTCTGTTTGCCTCAGTTTCCTCATCTGTGAAAATGAGGATAATAAGAGCACCTACCTCCCAGGATTGTTGTGAGAATCAAAAGAGAAAAAAATAGTAAAGCATTGTCACATAGTCCTGGCAGAAAGAAATTATTTTAAATGTTAGTTATCTATTATTATTATTTACCCCTTTATTTGAAGCTATATTTTAGGGGGAGGGTAACTGATAAGTAAGGCACAGGAACAACCACATCCCTTCAATCAGCAAAATTGTGGAGCCTTGGATCCCTATGCTGATCTCCACTGAGCAATTCAGCATTTTAAATTATCTGATTGAAATACTTCTAATCCCTTCCTCTGCTCCCATCTCCACAGGGGGCAAATGCCCAGGGCAGCACAAGCAGAGCCAGTGTACATCTAGGGTATATCATTTAGGGAGTTTTGCTTGTTTTGGTGGGGAAGGAGTTGTGCCACACTAGAATGGACCATCACTAAAACCATAGCATTGGGCTGAAAAGATTTTATTTTTAATTGGTCATTGTGTTGATCAGAGTCCTCAAGTCCTCCAAGACTACTCATTTTTATAATGGCATTGTAGAACATAAATTGTTCTGCTGGTTCTGTTTATTTCATTCTACATCAATTCATCCTAATATTCTCTGACACTTTCCCTTCTGTCATTCCTTTTGGCACAATATTGTTACATTACATTTATATACTGACTGTTTTTAGTCATTTCCCCAATTGATGGGCACCCTGTTAAGTGCAAACAAAGATGAGTTCATATAGGTTTATCTTTCAGCACAGTGAAAGAAGTTCCTATGCCCTTGAAATTGCAGCTCAAGAAGGTAGTATAACAGATAACTATTTGAACCTTAATGCCTATGTTTGCTACAAGGAAATTTCCAAATAAATAAAGGCAGAAAATAAAGGCAGCAAAAGAGACGTGCCTGAATCAACTTTTCAAAAAGCCATGAAATAAAACTGTCCCCTCAAAAATTCCTATGAAAATGCCTTCCAGAGGAAATCTTCTGAGTTCCATCACCCTAATTAAGGTCATCTTCTAAATCATTATAATAAAAATTATGAAGAAATAAAATAAGGATTTGTATATGGTTCCTAGATAACCATGGTGCATTAACAATAATTTTATTTGGCTAATTCCTTGGTCATTCTTTGTACTAGACACTTACACATTAGAAAATTTGGGAAGGGGGAAAGAGAGGCAGAGCCAGGATGGCAAAGTAAAGGCAGGGATTCACCTGAGCTCTCCCCCAAACTCTTCCAAATATATTTTTAAATGTCTCTAAACAAATTCTAGAGCAGTAGAACCCACAAAAAGACAAAGTGAAACAAATTTCCAGTCTAAGACAACCTGGAAGGTCAACTGGAAAGGTCTGTTGCACCAGGCTGAGAGGAGCACAGTCCATGCCTGGGCCCCAGAAAACCCAGATCAGACCCCAGGGGACTGAATCACTGGCACAGTACTGGTTACCACACTTCTCAGCCCACAGATGCCAAAGACAACTTAGAAGTTCAGCAGAAATGTCCATTGCACCTGGTTGAGAATGGAGCAAAGTACAGTGCGAGTTGCATCATCACATCCCTAGCCCCCCAAACCAGGAGTAGGCCTTGGGAGTGATTGAATCAGCAGCAACAGTGGCAGCACAAGCAGCTGCTTCTGGAGCTCTCAGCCTACAGATGGTAAGGGAATCTAACAACTGGTCAGAAGGAGATTACAGGGGTCTCTTTGCTAGCACTGAGGCAGGACTCTGTTGCTTTGCCCATACTTGGGTCTGGGTCACAGCCCTGGGTGGCAGTCCCAGGGTGAGAAGGAGCACTAGCATAACAGAGCTTGTGGGGGTGGCTAGGTGGCACAGTGAATGGAGCACCAGCCCTGGAGTCAGGAGGACCTTTGCTCAGATTTGGCCTCAGACACTTAATGTTTTTTGACCATGTGACCTTGGGAAAATCACTTAACCCCAATTGCCCTGCCTTCCCCCCTCCAAAAAAAAAAAGTAGAGCTTGTGGCCACAGTGGAGAGGGGACCCTCCTCACAGTTCTAGGTCAGAAAAGAGTGCTTGTGGTTTTTCACAGACCAGAGCACAGGCCAGGAGAGAAGTAAACACATCTCCTTAGATCATACCAACTCAAAGAACTGAAAACTTACAGGTCCCTAAAAGTATCTCTAAAAACAGCTATGCAAAACCCATGAAGCTTGGTGCCCTCCATCCAGGAAGCAAAGCCCTAACTTTACAAAGAGTCTAAAAGTCAAGTAATAGGTTGGGGATATGAGCAAACTGAAAAAAAAAAAACCTCTGACTTACTTTAGTGACAAGGAAGATCAAGACACACAATCAGAAGACAACAAAGTCAAAGCTCCTAAATCCAAAGCCTCCAAGAAAAATATGAATTGGTCTCAGGTAACAGAAAAGCCCAAAAAGGGTTTTGAAAATCAAATAAGAGAAGTAGAGGAAAATCAGGAAGAAAAAGTAGAGTAATGCAAGAAAATCATGAAAAACGAGTTGACAACTTGCTAAAGTAGACAAAAAAAAGAACTGAAGAAATTAACACCTTAAAAAATAGACTAGACCAAATGAGAAAAGAAGTCCAGAAAGCCAATGAGGAGAAGAATGTCTTTAAAAATAGAATTGGCCAAATGGAAAAGGAGGTCCAAGAACTCACTGAAGAAAATAATTCCTTAAAAATTAGAATAAAGCAAATAGAAGCTAATGATTTTATGAGAAATCAGGAAACAACAAAACAAAATAAAAGAATGAAAAATAATATGGGGCAGATAGGTGGCACAGTGAATAGAGCATGGGACCTGAAGTCAAGAGGACCTGAGTTCAAATCCAGCCTCATACACTTAACACTTACTAGCCATGGGACCTTGGACAAGTCACTTAACCCCAATTTCCCTGCCTTCCCCCTCCAAAAAGAAAAAAAAGAATTAAAAAACAGAAGACTGGGAAATAACTCATTGGAAAAAACAACTGACATGGAAAATAGATCCAGGAGAAATAATTTTAAATTACTGAACTACCTGAAAACCATGATCAAAAAAAGAGCATAGGCATCATCTTTCAAGAAATTATCAAGGAAAACTGCCCTGATATTCTAGAACCAGAGGAGAAAATAGAAATTGAAAGAATCCACTGATCACCCACTGGAAGAGATCCCAAAATGAAAAGTTCCAGTAATATAACAGCCAAATTTAGAGTTTCCAGGTCAAGAAAAAATTTTGCAAGCAGCCAGAAAGAAACAATTCAAACATCATGGAGCTACAAACAGGATAATATAATATTTAGCAGCTTCTACATTAAATGACTGGAAGACTTGGATTATGATATTCCATAGGGCAAAGGAGTTAAGATTACACCAAAAATCACCTACCCAGAAAAACTGAGCATAATCCATGGGGGAAAACATGGGCATTCAGTGAAATAGAGGAATTTGATGCATTCTTGAGAAAGCCCAGAAATATATAGAAAATTTGACTTTCAAATACAAGACTCAAAAGAATCATGAGAAGTTAAAAGGAAAGAGAAATCATAAGGGACTTATGAAATTGTTTAACTTAATCATTTACATTCCTACATGGAAAAATATTTGTAACTTATAGGATTCTCATTATTCGGGGAGTTAGAAGGAGTATATATAGACAGAGGTCACAGGTATGAGTTGAATATGAAGGGATTATATCTAAAAAATAAAATTAAGAAGTAAGAGAGGAATGCATTGGGAGAAGGAGAAAGGGAGAGGTAGAATGCGGTAAACTCTTTCACATAAAAGAGTCAAGGAAAAGCTTTTACAGTGGAAGGGAAAGGAGGTAAAAAGGGAATGAATGAACCTTACCCTCAGAAATAGCTCAAAGAGGGAATAACATGCATACTCAATTGAGTACAGAAATCTATCTTACCCTGGCAGGGGTGGGGGATGAAGAATGGGGGATGGTGATAAGGGGGAGTACAGATTGGGGGAGGGGTAGTCAGAAGCAAACCACTTTTGAGGAATGACAAGGTGAAAGGATAGAGAGAGCAGAATAAATGGGGCAGGGGAGGATAGGACTAAAGGAAATGTATTTAGTATTTCACAACATGACTATTATAGAAGTATTTTGCATGACTATACATGTATAACCTATATGGAATTGTTTGCCTTCTCAATGTGGGGGGGGAAGAAAAAGAGAGAATTTAGAACTCAAAGTTTTAAAAATGAATGTTAAAATTTTTTTTACATGTAACTAGGGAAAAATAAAATACTAAATCATTTTTTTAAAGAAAAAAAGAAAGAAAATTCTATGCTAGGCAGGTGTACAATTTATGCTATTTCTCATTCCTTTTTTAATTCTTAAATTCATTCATTTAGTATTTAAAGCACATTAAATGTATATAGCACTGAGGGAAATGCAAAATTTAGAAAACTCACTGAGCTTATATAGTGGAGCTCTGATTATACTACCCCTCTTCCATTCAGTAGAGTCCACTGACTCCCAATTGCCTCCAGGATCAAATATAAAATCCTCTGGCTTCTAAAATGTTTCATAACTTGGCCCCTTCTTATCTTTTCAGTCTCTTTACACACACACACACACACACACACACACACACACACACACCACATTCTGTGATCCAGTGACATTGGCTTCCTTGCTTTTCCTCTCACAATATATTCCAACTCCTGACAATGCATTTTCACTGGCTGTCCATGGCTAGAATACCTTCTCTCTTCCACCTCTTCTTCCTGTTTTCCTTGGCTTCCTCCAAGTCTCTCCTAAAATCTTACCTTCTGCAAAAAGTCTTCCTCAGTCCTACCCTCTTTCCAGTGCTAATGACTTTCCTCTGAAATTGTCTTCTTTCTACATTGTATGTACATAATTGTTTACATGTTATCCCTCCCCCCACTAGATGGTAAATACTGAGAGCAGGAACTCTGTCTTTTGTTTTATGTGCAGTATTCAGCACAGTGCTCAGCACACAGTAGGCACCTGATAAATGCTTGTTAACTTGTTGACTAGGAAGGGGCTAAGACATTATTATATGATAAGCATGTGCAGAGATAGGGGAGAACTTTTGATGTCACCAACATGACCGACTTGATGAAGTATCTTATTCCACTGAGAAGTACCAGCTGCTGTCTTTATAATTTATGGTCTGAAAAAGTTACCTGGGGCACAAAGAAATTGAATAATTTATCCCAGGGTCACATAGATTGAGTGATTTACTCAAGGTCTCATAGTTAATTCTTGTGAGAGATAGGGTTTGACTCCAGAAATAGCTCTCAATCTATTAAACCATGCTTCCAAAATATTTTAAAGTTTTAAAAACGGAGCTGTACAAGATTAGAAGTAAAAAGTAATTTGTCCTTCAACAAAGGTCAGGAGGCAGGAAATCACAGTGTTTGTATTCAGGGAGAAAAGTAGTTAACTCATTTTGAGTAGAGGATTGAGTACATGACTACATTGAGTACGTGACTATATACATATGCATGTATGTATGTGTGTATATGCATATGTGTGTGTGTGTGTATATATATACACACACCATACTATGCATACCTTTATTTATCAGTTCTTCTCCTGAAAATGGATAGTATTTCCCTTCATAGGTCCTTTGTAGTTGATGTGAGTATTTATAACACTCAGAATAACTAAGTCATTCACAATTATTCTTCAAACAATATTGCCATTACTGTATACAGCATTATCTTGGTTCTGCTTCTTTCACTCTTCATTATTTTATGCACATCTTTCCACATTTTTCTAAAAATCAACTAGCTCATAATTTCTTACAGCACAATAGTATACCATCAAAATCACATATCACAACTTGTTTAGCCATTCCACAGTTGGTGGGCATCTCCTCCATTTCCAGTTCTTTGCCACCAAAAGGGAGCTGTTATAAATATTTTTGAGCATATAGGTTCTTTTCCTTTTTCCCTGATCACCTTGGGAAACAGGCCTAATAGTGGTATTGTTGGGTCAAAGTGTATATACAAGTTTATAAGTCTTTGGGCATAATTCCAGATTGCTCTCCAAAATGGTTGGATCAGTTCACAGTCCCACCCACAGTGTATTATTGTCCCATTTTAATACTGTTTTCTCATTGTCCTACTCCTATGTTGGTTCATCTCTTCCATTTTTTTTTTTAATTATTTTTATAAGCATTTGTGTAATGGTAATATAATTTGAATTTGAAGACCCCTTTTTGTATTGGCAAGTAAGCAGGTACTTAGCACTTAGTAACTAATCAAACCTCTGTGAAAGAAACAAAAGGTTTGAACCCCTGTTCCTGACATGAGAGGAAGGGGTTGGCTGAAACAGGAAGTAGCTATGTTTTGTGTATGTAAGGAAAAGCCTCAGAGGAGAACGGTCAGAATTTCTTGGGACCAGCATCTGGTGGCAGAGCAGCTACAGAAGAGAAATATGAATCAAGAACTGAGTCAGAATTTCCCGAGAACTTGGGGTGGTGGAGCTTCTTCTGAAGAGGAGCCCAGGATGCCACTCCCCACCCCCCCTCCCCCAGCTGAATAAAGTGATTCTGATTTTCTGAATGAGCTACAGAAGACTGAGGAAGCATGACCAGGATGCAGGGACTTTGTTTGTGGCTTGGTTGAGCCTTGAATTCCTGGGAACAGAAATTGTGAAGGATTTGAAATGAACTGGACCCTGTGAACTTGAGTGTAGAGCAGGACCTACCTGGAGAGCTGGACAAGGCACTGGGAGCTGTCTGCTGTTGAACCCAGGTGACAGTCTGGTGAATCCAGGTAGAATTTGGGACCATGGAAGGGGATCCAGGGAATCTGAGAACTGGCCCCAAGTCAAGATGAAAAGACCTCTCTGTGGGTACTGAGTAATGATGAAATTGTAATTTACTAGTGACCTGGGGTGGAGGGTTTGTGTATTTTCTAACGATTGTACTTAGTGATTAATGATACTTAGTAATTGATTTCTGAATAAGTGACTGATTGAGTTAACTTAGTGTGCCCCATGAGCGGAAGACTTTGACTGTTGTACTTTGAGATGAGTGTTCTTTGTTCAAAACTTTGTGGCCACTATGGTGGAAACCATGTGGCCATTTTAGTGATAAGCTGTTGTGAATACTATATTTTGATTTTCTGTGATAAGTTGTTATACTGTGAATGCTGTACGTTGATTTTCTGTGAATGTTTTGCTTTGATTTGTTATGGAATAAATAGTGTTCACTATACTGTGTAATCAAAACCTTAAAAACTGTTCACAGTACCATTCTTCTGGAAAGCTGCTCATGCATGGTGTTACAATTTGTTATCTCTTCATCCCATTAGAACAATTAAAAACAAAACCCTATAGAACAATTTTTAAAAATTAACCCTGAGAAGAAGTACACATCATCTAGCAAAATTCCTTACAATGACTGTCTCTAATTCTGAATTTGAAGGTCCATAGCCTCTTTGGCACCTTTTAAATGTTTGTGTCCAAACTCCATCCTGACCCTTCCTTCTTTTTCTAATTTCTTCCTTTCAAGGACTTTATTTTCCCCCTAAACTTCAATAATAGCTTTAGCATAATGTCTTGCATGCAGTTAGTAGACACAATATTTGTTGTTACTTGTTGAACAAGTATATGTAATTAAGTAATTTCTCCTACAGAGGTGTCCACTTTGAATGTGACAACTTCCTTTTAGTGTGTAGGTTGGTTTGCTTATTAAAATAGCAGTCATTAAATTTAAAATTTGGGGGGAAAACCTACTTAGAATGTAACTCTTGTAAGTCCTTCTTCTTGGAGAGGAAAAGTTAAGAGACTCACCCAAAAACTTGAAGTTCATTAGTGGTAGAAATGTGGGTGGAACTGAGGATTTCTTATTTCTAATACAGTGTGATTTCCATGATCATGTGATCATGAATTCCTTAGCTCACTTGGTTTGGAATTCTCCTTATAAGTCAGCAATAACATAAATACTCCCAATCTGCCACTCCTCTGATTCAGTCAAAACTCAGTGTGCCACCTAGTTAGGCTCTACTCTTGCCTTTTGGTTTCTTTGACTTCCTTTAGGAATTACCTTCTACTGGGAGTCTTTCCCAGTGCCCCCAACCCCATCTCTTAAAGCACTATATAAATGCTAGCTATTACCATCATCATCATTATCATTACTATTATGATTATCAACTGACTGACAACTTGTGGCAATCAGGGGAACTGAATCCTATCCTTTAGTGGTATCTACATTAAAGTCTTCATTACCAAGGCAATCAACCTGACAACTTTCATGAGCTCCAAAGATTTCCTTATTTTAAGTTGTATTGCAAGATATTGACTGGAATGGTCAGTAGCATTTTTTAAATTAAATAAATAGAATTTTTTTTAATTTAATGTAGTCATCATGCCTACCCAGCTGTCCTAAGGTGAAGAGGAGAAACGAACACTTCTTTGTAAGGCAAAGGTTAGCATCAAGTTGTACCACAGATTTTCCTTTCCAGTTAACCATGAAACTTTTCCCTTTCAATAAGACTGCATGAGTTCCCAAAGATGTCATCTGAATTAGCAATTAGGGTTCTCTGGGTAAGGTTTGCTCTGACTGCAAGCTTAGAAAGCAAATTGAGTGTGGACTTTTTGGTGTTCTTTTCAAAATTCTTTACCCCTTTTTAATACCTCCACCAAAAAAAAGGTTTTTGCGTCAAGAAACATGCTGAAGTTGACATTAAGCATATTTTTCTCAACCTGTTTTGATTCCACTGAGTTTGGTTTTTACATGAGGAATCATTAGTATTCAAAAAGTAATGGGATACTCAGAGTAGACATGTAAAAGTAGGTCAATATATAAAGACATTCTCTCAATGACACTTTTATTTCTTAAAGCAGTAGTGCATTCCAGACAACTTGTTTGGAATTTCAATATGCAATTTATCAAATAAAGATATGGGATTCATAAGGGAGCTCCTCAGTAGAGATGCAGTAAGTTTTTATGAAATCTATTAAGAGACTGGAGCACATTTTAATTATGGACTGTTATTTTTTTTCACCAAATGTTAAAAGTTAGTGGAGTCCCTCAGCTGCTAACGCTTTTTCAATATCATCAGTTTTTCCTTCCAAGCATTTTTCAGGATACTCACTTGACTGATCCTATGTAATCCAGAAAGTTATGAAGGAGCAATTTAAGTTCTTAGGGAAGACGACTGAGAATATAAGAGAGTGGAAAATTCACCAAGAGTGTGGAGAATTCATAAAGAGGGCTATGTGCCTAGCAGGAAAATCAGCCTTCTTTATAACAGCACTCTGACAGAACCAGAAAGGACTTTAAAGCATCAAGACCAGTCCTATCATTTTAAGTATGAATAAACACAGAGTTAAAGTGTCTTAACCTAGAGCAAGCAGCTGAACGAGAATTCAAACTGAAGTCTTCTGCTTTCAAATCCAGCATTCATTTCACACCATCCCCCATGTACTTTGGGAGGGGGGAAGGGAGGAATCTTGGAAGAAGGAGGAAAGCAGAAGGAAATAAGCATTTATAGAGAGCCTACTGTGTGCCAGACAACATGCTAAGCATTTTTTACAAACATCTCATTTGATCCTCAAAACAACCCTGTAAGATAGGTACTATTACTATTCCCATTTTACAGTTGAAGAAACTAAGTAAAATTAGATTAAATGACTTGCCCAGAATCACATGGCTAGTAAGTGTCCAAGGTCAGATTTGAACTCAGGTCTTCCAGATTCCAGGCCCAATGCTCTAACCAGCTGCCTCCAAGACATCCAGTGACACTGACCTCCTTGCTGTTCCATCTCCCAACTACGGGCTTTTCCTCTTGCTGAACACGAATAGCTGGAACGCTCTTCCTCTTCATCTCCACCTCCTGGCTTCCCTGGCTTCCTTCAAGTCCTAGATTAAAACCCACCTTCTACAGGAAGTTTTTTCCCCTTCCCTTTAATTCTAGTGCCTTCCCTCTGTTGGCTATTCTAATACATCCTGCACATAACTTGTTGACACATAGCTATTTGCATGTTGTCTCTCCCATTAGACTGTGAGATCCTTGAAAGTACAAACAGAACCTTTCTTTGTATTCCCAGAGCTTAACAGAGTGCCTGGCACATAGGTGCTTAATGAATATTTATTGACTGACTGAATTTCAACCACACACAGAGATCAAGCTCATTAAAAGTTCTAAATGAGATCATACATGCTACTGAATGAATTGTTGCTGCTGAAGAATTGAGGGGGGGGGGAAGCAAGGGGAGGGGTCATATAAAAATTATAATTTCATCATGTGTGTAAAGCTGCTGGTATAGAAGCTGCTTCTGTCCTTTCAAAACCACTCTTCTTAAACTCAGAGTTGTCTAAGGGCACTAAGAGGTCCTGCTCAATTCATTCTGCTTCAGTTGATACAAATCCTCTCAGGATTCTCTGAAACTGTTCATTTTTTCATTTCTTATGGGGCAATAATATCCTACCTCATTTGTTTCTATAATTTATTTAGCCATTCCCCAGTTGATGAATACTCCCTTAGTTCCCAGCTTTTTGTTGCGACAAAAAAGAGCTGCTTTAAATATTTTTGCATATATGGAAATTTCTTTGTTGCCAAGCAGAGTGGAGGCCACGGATAAGCAGGAGAGGCAGTCACCTAGGACACAAGTGACATCAGAGGAGGAATAGAATAGGAAAGGGAGGCACCTTTTAATGTGTTTATAGAACCAGAAAACTAGAGCTGGTGGCGAGCTCAGAGGTCCTTTAGTGCAACTCTATCATTTTACAGATGAAGAAATTGAGACCCGGAAAGACTAAGCGACTTACCCAGTTACCCAGGTAACAAGCGGTGGAGGCAAGACTTGAACCCAGATTCTCTGACTCTAGAACCAGACAAGTCTGCTCTCCAAGAGCACATACATTGATCTCACAATAAGTTGTCAGGGACGTAGGCACTGAAGAAGCAAAGTTCACACAAGGGTCCGATTTTCTACTTAACATTCTGTTTGTTGTTGAGTTGTTTTCTGTCGTGTCTGAGTCTTCATTACCCTATCTGGGGTTTTGTTGGCTAATATATTGGAATGATTTTTGTCATTTCTTTCTCTAGTTTATTTTACAAATGAGGAAACCAAGGCAAACAGGGTTAAGTGACTTGGCCAGGGTCATATAGCTAGCAAGTGTCTTTGGTCAGATTTGAACTCAGGAAGATGTCTTCCTGATTCCCAGACCAATGTTCTATCCACTATGCCTCCGAACTACCCTTAGGCATGCAGTTTTCAAAGTCAAGGTGGCCCAATTTTCATTTTTTGCAAAGGTCACACAAATGCCTTATTCCCACTCTTTTGGAACCAAAGATTCAAATTTTGGCAGCAGTCAGAACCACAACTGGCAATTTTTACAAATGGGTCAATACCAACTATTCCCAGAGCAAGGGTCATGAGACATACCCTCGAACCAGGACCTCACCTTTCAAAGGTAGAGCCTTGGAGAAAACCTGTATGAGACTACCACAGGTGCTTGTCAGGCCAGCTAGGGAGTTCACCTGTACTATATGCCCCAAGGGAAGAAAGTGGGTCAACTGTAGCTTTCTATTTTTAACTAATTCTTCAGGCTAACAGTGATAAACTCTTAGCTCTTCTGCTGAGGGAGGGCAAGTGCTTCCAATTCTATCTAAATTCTTTACAAAGTCCCATCACCCCACCCTAGATACACCTTAACCATAGTAACTTGTTTCTTGGCCTTCTCAAATCTAAGAGTAAAGCAATTAGTCACAATGAGATGCCTAGAAAATAGAACTTTAAGAATCAAAATCTGTCATTATTAGTGAATGAAAAGTATTTTTTGTTGACATTGGTTTTCTTTATCAAGTTGCCTAAATAATATTAAAACATGTAGTATTTGTTTATCCATATAAAAGCCATTGGATCCTTACTATAATCTCCGTGATAAGGATCATGATCCATGTACTGCCTGTCTTATAGGGTTACAGAGTTTAGAGCTATAATTTCATTGGTATATGGAACTTTTTTTTTTGCTTTTTGGAGGGCAATTGGGGCTGTGACTTGCCCAATGTTACACAACTAATAAGTGTTAAATGTCTGAGGCCAGATTTGAACTCAGGTCCTCCTGACTTCAGGGCCAGTGCTCTACTCACTGCACCACCTAGCCACCCTGGTATATGGACCTTCAAAATGATGAAACTCCCTCTACCAAGGTAGGTTGGCACCTTCTCTGCAACTGAAGGAGTTGCCTAGAATACTGAAAAGTTAAGTGATTTGCCAATAGACTGTCAACTGGAATGTGGCAAAGGTAGGACCTGAACCCAGGTCTTTGTGACTTCTAGGATAATGCTTTCATGCCATTCGTGAAAAAGAACTTTGAAAACCAGAAAACCCTTCATAAGCACAAGGTGAGTTGTTGCAATTATCACCATTAGCGCTACTGTTATTCTTGGTTTTTAGTCATTATTCTCATTTTCATTTTCTGTTCAATAGTCATTATTGTTTATTGGAGGGACAAAATCAATGTCATCAAATTTCTAAAGGTAGTCTCATGAAAGAAGCATGATTATTCTCTGTGACTCCGGAGAACCGAACTAAAACCAATGGATAGATGTTATAGGGAGGCAGATTTGAATAATAGCATGTATCTAGCACTTTAAGGTTTGCAGAGAACTTTATAAATGTTATCTCATTTGATCCTCACAACTCTGAAAGATGGGTGTTATTATCATCTCCATTTTACAGGTGGGGAAATTAAGGCTCAGGGTAGTTAAGTGACTTGCTCAGGGTCACGTTTCAAGAATCTGAAGCAGGATTTAAATTTGTCTTCTTGACTTCAGGTCGAATACTAGTCATTGCAACACCTAGCTGCCTTAGATTTTTTGATCGGTGAAAAGAATACCTAAGTAAAATTAGACCTTCTTAGAAGTGATATGGGCACCAACCCTAGAGTCAGGAGGACCTGAGTTCAAATTCAGCCTCAGATACTTCCTAGCAGTGTGACCCTTGGCAAGTCACTTAACCCTGATTGCCTC
Organism: Petaurus breviceps papuanus; assembly: GCF_028583685.1. Taxonomy (NCBI): domain Eukaryota; kingdom Metazoa; phylum Chordata; class Mammalia; order Diprotodontia; family Petauridae; genus Petaurus; species Petaurus breviceps. Next base: position 6,069,438 of record NW_027185784.1, on the reverse strand, counting down.
CCTCACCCCACAAAAAAAGAAAGAAGTGGGATGCTTTAGTAAGTAACAAAATCTTCAGTACCAATGGTATTCAAGCTAGACAATTTCTTTGAAGCAATGTTTTAATGGGGTTTCCCACTTTAGGCAACAGGATGGACTATATTTAAAATCCCCCCAGCTTGAAAATTCTATAATCCTACTACTTTGCTGTTCATACTCATATTGTAAGTGAAATCACATCCTAGAAGAACCAGTTATCTGTTGGTAGATGAAATGGTCACTTATGTGTGTGATTTCAGTGTCATAAAGGTGTCCCTTCCCCTAAAAAGTACCATGGCCTTCCCCATCTGAATGTTACATCTAAAATCCCTTTAAAATGAGTCAACAAAGTCTTATTTTCCCCAGTAAAGAGAAGTCTTAAAATTAAATACTGCTGGGCAAAATAACATGAACTTGGATTTATATTAAGGTATAAATAACTGTTCTAGGTTTTGATAAAAAGGAAAAAAAATAGACACCTTGGACATTTTTGAAAGAAGAAGAGTTTGGGAGGAAAGATGTAGAATAAGAAGATTTAGAAGTGCTAAAGATCCAAATCAGAATTTTGCCTAGGGCCAGCTCCCATATTACAAGCTGTTCTGTTAACTTCCAATAATGAATCCCCTTAAATCGGAGTCTAAAATAAAGAAACTTTATACAAAATTCTCCTCTCTGGTGATTCATATTATGCCAAGGTGCTAATGTACAATCAGATTCTCTCTCTCCCTGAGTATCCCTGTCTATGACACTATTATCATTTTTCAAACCTACTAATAATTATTAATGCACATCTCCATTTACATGCCTCAGTTCTGCCATTTCCCCTTTACATTCAAGCTAAAGTTAAAGGATTTTTGCATCACTGCAAATGGCAGACTTCTCATTAAGTCTAGAACTGTCATCCCCTTTTCTAATTGTGGCAGTCTGCCAAAATTGGACTGAACAGGAGTGAAAAGAATTGTGCTTATTCAAAATGTTTCCCAGACAAGGCAACCTACCTGCTGAAAGAGGCCCCAGTCTAGCTACAGAGTTCACAGACAGGTTGATTCTAATTTTGCTTGCTTAGGAAGTGATCCCATTGCTAACTGAGCTGTAGAATGAGTGTTGTTGAATCTTAAACTGTAAATACCATGAGGAAAGGATGATGCATCAAATGAAAATCATTTTTAAAAAAATTTTCCAATATGTTCCTATGAGCAATGAGAACATCCAAGCAAAGTAGAAAGTGGTGTTTACTTTCACTGAGATAGCCAAGTAATTCCCAAACCACATATACAAACTACAAATAAAACTTTCTTCCACATGATTTCCAGGCACTTAGAAGTGTGCTTATGAATAAAACAAAATCCATAATTGGAAAGCATTATCTAACAGAACACAAATTTGGATGTCAGTAGGAGGCATCATTGGCAAAAAGTAGAAAGAATGCTGCCTCTGGACTCAGAGGACCTGGGTTCAAATCTGGCCTCTGATACCTCCTGCCACTATGACTGTAGTCAAGTCAGTCAATAAGAACTGATTAAGGGCTTATTATGTGCCTGTCACTGTGCTAAGTGCTGGGGATGCAAAAAGAGTCAAAGACAGTCCCTGTCCTCAAGGAGCTTACAATTTAATGGGGGAAACAATGTGCAAATACGTACAAACAAGCTATATACAGAATAAATAGGAAATAATTAACAGGAGGAAGACACTAGAATTAAGAAGGGCTCGGAAAGGCTTCCTGAGAAGATGGAACTTTAGTTGAGACTTAAAGAAAATCAAAGAACTCAGTAGATGGAGATGAGGAGGGAGGGCTATCCGAGCATGGAGGATAGGCAGAGCAAATGCCAGGAGGCAAGAGATGGAGTGTCTTGTTAGTAGAAAACCCAGGAGGTCAATGTCGAAGTATTGAAGAGTAGGTAGCAGAGATTAAGGTGTAAGAAGCCTGGAAAGGTAGGAGGGGACTAGGTTATGAAGAGTTTTGAATTCCATAACACAATGGAGGATTGTGAATTTAATCCTGGAGGCAATAGGAAGCCAATGGAGTTTGTTGACTATAGGATGACATGGCTGTACCCGGACTTTAGGAAAATCACTTTGGCATGTGACTGGAGGATGGACTGAAGTAAGCATAGACTTGAAGTGGGTATACCCAACAACAGATTATTGCAATAGTCCAGTTGTGAGATGATGAGTGCCTGCACCAGTGGGTTGGATGATCTGCAAAAGTCATGCTAACTCAGTTGAATTCGACATTTATTAAATGTCTATTACATGTAAGCCTTTGGCTAAGTACAAGGGGTACAAAAGCCAAGATGAAAAATTCTTTCCTTTCCTGTATTAAGAAGTTTACATTCTTCTGGATGAGTTACAAGTAGGACATGGCATGAATATGGACAAACAAATACAAAGGGGGAGATAATGGGGCAGAATTCAGGTAGGGAGACTAGGGGAGACTTCACAGTGGGGAAATGGTGCCTGAACTAACACTCAGAGGAATGTAAAGGTTCCAAAAGATGAGAATGGAAGAGGGCACTCCTATGGGAGATGGAAGATGGCTCATCAAGTTCAAGGAACAACCAAACAACCAGTTCTGTTGAAGGAAAGGAAAGTAAACTAAAACAAACACACACTATGGGAGGCCAATTTGACTAGGCCTTTAAAAGCAGGGAAACCAGTTAGGAAGCTGTTAAATAGCTGGGTTAGAGATGATGATGGTTTAAACAAAGGTGGTGTCAGAGTGAATGGGGAAATGGGAATCTCAAACTCAGTATGTCCAAAATAAAACTCATTATCTTCCCTCAAATTTTCTCCTCTTCCAAAATTTTCATTTCTTTTGTAAGACCCACCAGCCTTCTGGTCACCAAGGTGTGGTCTCCTCTGTAAGCTCTTCAGGGGCAGGGACTAAATGTTTCATTTTTGAGTTTGGGTTTTTATGTTTTGTTTTTCTCCAGAACCTAGCAAAGAGCCTGACACAGAGTAGACATTTAATAAATACTAATTGACTGAGGACTAATTGGATATCAAAGAAGGAAATGGGATATGAGAGGAAAGAGTAAGGGATGACTCTAAAGTTTGGAATGTGGGGAACTGGTAGGAAAGTGGTGTCACCAAAAGTCATGGTAAGTTAAAGGAAAGGAAGAGTCAGAAGAGAAGATGATAGGCACAAGATGCATTGACTATGGGACCTCAAGGTAGAGATGTCTAGGAGAGAGATGGATGGAAATGCAGGACTGGAATTTAGGGAGAAGATTTAGTCTGACTATATAGATCTGGGAGTCATTTGCATAAAGGCTATTATAAAACTCATTAGCATACATGAAATCACCAAGGAGAAAGTACAGTAAAACAATAAGAGGACCAAGGAGGGGATCTTGAGTAGATGTAGAGACGATGAAGAACAGTTAGAAGACAGATCAGAGAAGAACGAGTAGATACAAGTATCACAGAAGCCAAGAAAAGTCAATCAATCAACATGCATTTATTCAGCACCTACTGTGTTCCAGGAACTTTTTGAGGCATTGAAAATGCAAATATAAAAAAATCTAGACAATTCTCATCCTCCAAGAGCTCACATTTCATTGGGGGAGATGCACCATGTTAATAGATGAGCAAGATGTAGACCAAATAAATTGAAATTATCAGGAGAGGCCTTTTGAAGGAAGTGATAGCTGGACTGAGCGTTGAAAGGATCCAGGGATTCCTTGTGATGTAAGGTAAAATGGAAAGCATTCCCAGGTCAGAGGACAGAATAAAGGTTAGTAAAGGTGAGAGGTAGGAGGTGAAATTTCTTATAAAGGGGACAGCAAGTGGTGGAGTTGGCTGGAATGTAGTCTATGAGGAAGGAGTAATACTTGATCAGTCTGGAAAGATAGTTTTGGAGAAAGACTTTGAAGAACTTTAAATGTCAAATGGAGATGTCTGTGTTTTATTCCAAGGGCAATGTGGAGTCATTGAAACTTGCAGAGCAAGAGGGTAACATGATCAGACCTGTCCCCTAGTAATATCCGTCTGGCATCATCGTGGAGGGTAAATGAGAGAATGGAGAGGTGGGCTGTAGGGAGACAATAAGTTACAAAAGTAAGAAGCTTTTGTGGAAAAGCAGTCTGGATTTAAGAGGTTCATGATTTCACATACAACCTTTCTTTCTGCTCTACTCTTCATATAGAAATGTTTATTTTATTGATTAAGTTAAAATAAATAATGAAATTTTTAAAAGAAGAGCTTTTTTAGTAGTCCAGGAGAAAAGTAGTCAACGGTGTCAAAATATGAAGAAAGGTCAAGGAAGATGCAAACTGTGAACAAGTCAAAGGACTTAGAATTAATAAATAAATAATGAGCAACTTTCAAGAAAACATCTCACTAAAGTGATAGGATCAGAGTTCAAATTACAAAGAGTTAAAGAGTGATGGGCAATGGGCAATAAGGCTGCAAAGGCCATGAACAAAGACAGAATAACAGGACCTCAGAGCTTGAAGAGATCTCAGGGGTCATCTTGTGTAAGCCAGCCATACACTTAACAAAATTTCCTACAACACAGCAAACTAATAGCTAGCATTTTTATAGTGCTTAAAGGTTTGCAAAGTGCTTTACAAATACTTTATCCTCACAACAACTCTTGTAGTCAGTATTGCTATTATCTTCATTTTTCAGGTAGATAAACTGAGACTGAGAGAGGTTAAATGACTTAACCAATGTCCCACAGTCAGTGAGTATCTGAGGCTAAATTTGAATTGAGGTCTTTCAGACTTCAGGTCCATCATTCTATCCACTGAGCCACCTAGTGGCTACAGTGGGGGTTTTTTGTTGTTGTTCAAACATTTTAGCCATGTCTGACTCTTTGGGATGATTCTTTGGGGTTTTCTCGGCAAAGATACTGCAGTGATTTACCATGTCCTTCTCCAGCTCATTTTATAGATGAGGAAACTGAGGCAAAGAGGGTTAAGTGGCTTGTCCAAGGTCATATAGCTAGAAAATGTCTGAGGATAGATTTGAACTCATCAAGTTGACTCTTCCTGATTCCAGACCCGGTACTCTATCCATTACAGCCCTTCAATCTGTAAGCTGCAGATATGCACCAGACATGCTTAGTAAAACAAAAGAAAGTTTTGGGTACTAAGTGATCCCTAAGCTGGCATTGATAACTATGAGTCCCAGTATGCGAAGAGTGATTTTGATAGACATAGCCCTTCTCAACAATGCAAGGACCTAAAACAATTTCAAAGAATACATGATGGAAAATGTCAGTCACATCCAGAGAGAGAGCTATAGAGTCAGAATACATAATGAAGCAGACTATTTTCTTTTTTGTTTTGTTTTATTGTTATTTTTCTTTCTCATGGTTTTCCCATTCATTATAATTCTTTTATGCAACATGACTAATGTGAAAATATGTTTAATAGGAATTATGTGTAGTGCCCATATCAGATTGCAAGCTGTCTTGGGGAAGGAGAGAAAATTTAAAACTTATGGAAGTGTTTGTTGAAAACTAAAAATAAATCAATATAAAAATTGAAAAAATAGAAAGACCAAAATAAAAATAGCCCCCTAAACCAGAGGCATTGGATCTACTATTCCCCTCACCTACACACATACCATCACCACCCCACACACACATCATCATCATCATCATCCAGAAACTCTTCCATCATTGAAGAAGAGAAGTTATGGATGATGTATCTTCAGAAGAAAAACAGGGTTTTAGTGAATTCTGGAAGACAAAAGGAGTCAAAAAGGATAAGATCGAGGATGGGGAAAATGTAATTAATTAGGGTTCTTGAGAGTCCAGTGGAAAAAAAAGAGAAGAAAAGAATAAAGACTGAGGAAAAGTAGTGTTGAACAGGATAAGAATGAAAATGCCTAGAGAGGTAACAGGGGCAGCTTAGTAAGCTCTTAAAAGCTATGATTCTGCACCTTCTCAGAAATCCATCAACAGCACAAAGTTAGCAACGCTTAAATCACGCAGTCATAATCTCTGAAATGATTTGCCTATCAGAAGTTTCAGAAGTCCCCCACGACTTCCCAGTATCCTCACTGATCCATTAAGTTAAAAAGAGAACAGTAGGAAGTCCCAGAAAGTCCAAACAAATAAACACTTAGGTAGAAAGGGTGACTTGATATCAATATTTATATGTCACAGTATGATTTATAAAGTTCATAGCATTATGTTGTGCATACAATAGGCACTGAAATGGTTGTCATTGAATGAATGCTTTCAAATGTAATATTCTGTCTGCTCCTCATGGAAAATGTTGAAAGAAACATTTATTATTATTATTATTCTCATTTTACAAATGAAGAAACTGAGTCTCTGAGGTACAACTTACCAAGGGCTATATTGTTTAGACAGTGTCAGAATTAGGATTCAAACCCAGATTTTTTTTTGCTACAAGTACTGTGGTTTTTTCCATGACTCTATACTTTAAGTAGTATAGAGTATGAGCTATACTTAGTACTATGGAAAATACAAAAGCACTATAAGACAAAATCCCAGGGAGATAAAATACATATGCATAAAGAGATATCTAATGCACCAATACATGCTCATTGCCATAATACAGTACATTGATTTGAAGAGATCATTTTGAGTGACATGGGCACAGAAGGATGAACCATTTTAAAATAAACACAGAAGAAAAGAAAGGGAAACATTCTACCGGGGATGTCAGTGATCCAGTGTGTAGAAGCCTGGCTGGTGTGGAAGACTCATGCAGGGAACCAACTGAAGATAATTCTGGAAAGATAGCTTCTGGTCATGCAATGGGGAACCATGGAAAGATTTTGAATAGCAGTGGTATTACATGGCTAAAGAGGGGTCTTAGGAAGAAAAATATTGTTCTAGTAAATGGCTGATAGTGTAAAGGATCAGCTGGCCTTCTCACAGTTGCAGCTCATACATGACAACTCCATGTCCTTTCTTTTTACCTTTTCACAAGCTGAGTCATAAACCTGGAATGTACTTCCTCCTTTTCATGTCTGATTCTTGTTGGGTTTTTTTTGTTGTTGTTGGTGGTGGTTTTTTTGTTGGGTTGGTTTTTTTTTTAACCTTTTGGAGGGCAATTGGGGTTAAGTAACTTGCCCAAGGTTACTCAGCTAGTTTTTTTGTGTTAAGTGTCTGAGACCAGAACCGAACTCATTTCCTCCTGACTCCAGGGCCGGTGCTTTACTCGCTGTGCCACCTAGCCGCCCCTCATATCTGACTCTTGAAATCCCTCCTTCAAAATGAAACTCAAGGATGACTTCTTATATGAGGCCTTTCCCAATCACCAGTTGCTAATAACTTCTTCCCCCACCAAAAAAAAAAAATACCCAGTATTTCTCTTGAGGGGCAGTTAGATAAACTCATCTTCCTGAGTTCAAATCCAGCCTCAGAAACTTACTAGATTGTGACCCTGGACCAGTCACTTAACCCTATTTGCCTCAGTTTCCTCCTCTGTAAAATGAACTGGAAAAGGACATGGCAAACCACTCTAGTATCTTTGCCAAGAAAACCCCAAATGGGGGTGGTGAGAGCTTATTTACTCAAGAGACCTCAAATTAGCCCAGATAAGACACCAAAGGGATCATTGATCTGTTGTTAATTTCTCTAAATGAATGTCCTGTACACTGTGCATCCAGCATTCAAAGGAGACTGTGGTTAAGAACATGGTAAGCAGGAGAAGGTAAACAAGAGAGATCGAAGCTGCTCCTCTCTGTTCTTTCCAGAACACTGTAATCTCCTTTGCCTAATAGCTTTGCTCTATCAGCAATTGATTTGGGGCAGCTGGTTCTTTTATTGAGGGCATGGCTTTGTTTTAAAATGATGTTTTGTATGGTCTGAAGAGTCCAAGTGAATCTGGACATAAACAATTGGACATGATCAACTGAATAACAACAAGACCCCTTCTAGATCTATGATAAGTAAGGACATATATGTATACATACATGTTATGCTCATGAATACACACATATATACATTTACACACATACCATACTAAGTCTAAGATTTGGTCATATCTCTTCATATGACCAACACCTGTTAGTCAGCCATTTCAGTCCTATCCAAGTCTTTGTGACCCATTTGGGGTTTCCTTGGCAAAGATACTGGAGAGCTTTGCCATTTCCTTCTCCAGTTCATTTTACAGATGAGGAAACTGAGACAAACAGAGTTAAGTGAGTTGCCCAGGGTCACACAGTTAGTAAGTATCTGAGGCCGGATTGGAATTCAAGAAGATGAGTCTTTCTGACTTCAGGCCTGTCGCTCTATCCATTACTCCACCTAGTTTGATATTTTATTTCATAAGAGACCTGAAGGGATATTTTGTAGAAAAACATAACATTTTTTATAGTTGTCAGTGATCTACTTTGCACAATTCTAACTTTCACTTTTCCATGTATATAAAAAATAGGCAATGCTGTTTATGTCATTGCCAAAGAGTTGTGCATTGGTGTGGTCTTTTTTTAATGAATTTTATTGATGCCTTCTGTGTTTACAACACATTTTTCTAAATATCTCTCCCCTCCAAATGAAAACTTCCAAAATAAAAACAGAAAATGAATCAAGCAAAAATAGATAATGCAATGACTGCATCTGACAAGGTTTGCAATAGTCTGCCCTAACACTCCCATTCTCTCCAACAGTGAGCTTTCCTTCCCCATCTGTTCTCCAGGACCACCACTGGTCTTTCAATTAACTCAGTGTTTAGCTTCTTTATAGTTATTTGCATTGTAATGATCTTTTGACTGTTTTTTTTAGTTCTGCTTATTTTATCCTATGTAAGTTCATAAAAATCTTTCCATGTTTCTCTGAATTCCTCATTTTCTTCATTTTTAACTGTATGGTATAGTCTATTATATTCATATACCACAGGGTTGTTGTTGTTTGTTGTTGTTTATTTTATTTTCTCACTGACCAATGGGGCATCTATTTTGGTTCTAGCTCTTTGACACTATAAAGAAGGCTGCTATGAATATGTCAGTATATATGGTGCCGTTGCTTCTATGTTTGACCTCCTTGGGGTATCTGCCCAATAATACAATCATTGGACCAAAGAGATTGAACAGTTTTGTTACTTTTCTTGCTTAATTGCAAACTGATGTCCGGAAACATCAAAGCAATTTACAACTCCACCGATAGTATATTTCCTAGTCCCATCAGCTGCTTACAGCTCTCCTCTGAGAGTCTCTCCTATCTTATTATCAATCAACAAATCAAAAAGCATGTATTAGTCACCTACATTGTGCCAGGCCCTGGAGACACAAATTCAACAAACCTTACGCAAAAGGAGGTGTTATTAATAATAATAATAATAAAATTAATAATTAATATTAATTTATATTCTAACTTATAAATGTCATAAGTATCAATTTGTGCTCATATGGTGTCCTCCATTAGAATGTAAACTCCTTGAGAGCAGGGACAATTTTTGACTTTCTTTGTTCCCCTATACTTAGCACAGTGCCAGACACATAGTTAGCATGTAATGCATGCATATTGACTGACTCATTCTGAAACATTCAAAATTATAGTTATTAAATATGAATTAAGGGGAGGCCAGGTGGCGCAGTGAGTAAGAGCGCTGGCCCAGCGTCGGGAAACCGGGGATCAGTTCTGGCCTTAGATACGTGGCACCCACACAAAATAACTAGCCATGTAACCTTGAGCAAGTTACTTAACCCCAATTGCTTTAAAAATATATATATGAATTAAATAAGTTTACAAAAATATTTTTTGAACAGAGGAAATGCCAACATCGTCAGCAGAAAGTGTCTCAAATTTTAAAGAGGCAAGGGGTCTTTTTTTTTTCAACACTAATTAATTCTTTCCATTTAATCTGTAGTTTAATTTTTTAAATGAAGGACATCTTCATCAAAGGAAGAAATAGCTATAAGAGAAATAGGGCTTTCCTTCGAAAATGGCTTCCTTTATTATGGTTGATAAACTTCAAATTCATTCAGTACCCAGTGGGATCTTCCCATCCTAGACTTACCAACCCACTCTGTTGGCTCTTCCCTAAAATGAAGGAAGTATTACCAGATTTCCTTTGCATGAAATGGGAATGCCTTGCTGAATGGTTGTTTTTAGTTCCTTGGCAGCATAGAATGGCCCCATTCACCCTGATCTCCCTTCCCCAACCCTCCAAATTTCCCTCTGTAAATAGCTTTGACTTTGTGATTAATTACTCTTTTCCATTTTCACAAAATCACCACCTTGCCCAGTCTTCACACAAAGGAAAGAAGAGTACATATTTGCTTTCTTTTGTAAAATCCTGCTCTTGTGGTTGTAAGGAAAAATGTCTCCCTCTGTACTTTCCATGAAGCTGAATATAGATGAGACCTTACACATCTGAGAGCCCAATTTTTTATTGGGTTACCTTGGAAACAAATCATATTTTAAAATGTCACTGACTCTACAAAAACAATACTGATAATAGGCTACCAGTGGAGGCAGTGAACAATAATGACAAGATGCTGGATTAATCCAATCTTAATACTGGATTAAGCATTAAGAGCTTCTGGATTCAAATTGTTATGTACCACTGATTTTAGAAAAGCCACAGAACATCTATAGGTCTTATTTATAAATCAGGAGAGTGAACCAGATCATATATTTAGGGGTGAAAGGGACCAAGGAAGTCAGTGAATCCAACTGTCTCATTGTACAGAAAAGGAAACTAAGACAAATTTGTGCAGTTTAGCATAGCTAGCAAGTATTTGAGGCAGGATTTGAATGAGATCTTTCCAGTTCCAAGTACTATTACATCATATTATTTCTCAATTAATTCTAAGATCTCTTTTAACTCTAAATTCTTTAAGTGAGGCTCTTTTTTCCTTCTCCTCTCCCACATTCCCAACCAGATCATAAATGTCATTTAATGCCCAAAAAGTTATGCCTTCAATTCTTTTGTAGCACACACAGTATTTTGTACAGTGCTGGTTACTCAATTGGTATGCAAAAAATGCTTGTTCACTGAATAAAAACATAACCACCTGATTAACAGGGTCGATTAGTTTTTGGACTTTTGGACCTTCCCCATCTCTGATTTGTTTTTTAAGTCCATTTCTCAGGTCATTATTCTCATTTGTCACTTCTAAAGTTCCAAATGATTTCCTAACTGATAAATATAATGATCTTTTTTCAGTCCTCAGCCTTCTTTCCCCCTCTTCAGTTTTTAATATTGTTAGCCACTCTTCTCTACCCCCCCCCACACACACACACGCCCATGTACACACTTTTCTCTTGCCTCGGGAGACACTGAACTCTCTCTACTGGTTCTCCTCCTACATATCTGATACTTCTTTTCCATTCCCCTTTGGAGGGTCATCATTCTTATTTTGTGATAGTATGGACATTCTCCAGGCCTCTGTTCTGGGCCCTGTTACTCTACCTACTGTCTCTCAGAGAACTCATCATTCAAGTATCATTTCTATACAAACGAATACCAGATCTGCATGTCCAGCCCTGATCTTTCTCCTCAAGTCTAGTAATGCATTGTCTGGATATCACCTTCTGAATGTCCTGTGGGGAATCTCAACTACAGTTCAACATTTCTGAAACAGAACTCATTATCTTCCCCCATAAACTTCCCCCTCCTCCAAATTTCCCTAAATTTCTGGAAGGTACCATCCTTCTCTTAGTAACCCAGGTTCATAATCATCAAAGTCATTCCGGGTTCTTCTCTCACTTACTGTCATCGGTTAGTTGCGAGGTTTTGTCTATTCTGCCTCTCCTGTATCTCTCACATCTGTCCCATTCTCTTTCTTCACACAGCCACCACTCTATATCAGGGCTACATCACATACCACCTAGATCCTGGGGTGGGGAACCTGCAGCCTCAAGGCTACATGTAGCTCTCTGGGTCCTTGGGTGTGGCCTTTTGACTGAGTCCTAGTTTTACAGAACAAATCCTTTTATTAAGAGGATTTGTTCTGCGAAGTTTGGATTCAGTCAAAGGGCTGCACTTGAGGATCTAAAGGGCCACATTTGGCCTCAAGGTCGCAGATTCCCCACCCCTGGAGACTATTGGAAAAGTCTCCTAATTGGTCCCCCTATTCTGTTTCCATTATTTTCCCTCTCAACCCATCCTCCTTTTCCTTCTGCACAGGTCTAAGCAAGCCATTCATCTACTCAAGAATTTTCACCAGTTGCATATTTCCTATAAAACAAAATAGCCTTTAAACTCTTTAGCCTTGGCATTTAAGGCCCTCTACAATCCAGCTTTATTTCATACTGTGGCCCCTGCATGATTTCTATGTTTCAAATTGAACTACTAATTTTCCCCCAATACTCCTTCTACTCTTTCCTTGCATTCTCACAATCCATCCCCTATGTTTGGCATGTACCCCCTCCTTACCTTAATCTGGGGACTCTTAACCAGGGGTTCATTGATTGTTTAAAATATTTATTTTGAAAAATGCATTTCTATGTAATTGATTTTCTTTGTAATCTGATATATTTTTGCATTTAAGTATATTAGTGTGAGAAGGGGTCTATAGACTCCAACAGACTGCCAAAAGAGTCCATGATAATGAAGATGTTGATGATAACTAACATAGCATTTTATGGTTTGCAAAGCACTTTACAAACATAACCTCCTTTTATCCTAAACAACAATCTTGGTAGGTAGATGCTATTATTATTCCCATTATCATGGATGAGGAAACTGAGGCAGAGAGGTTAATTGACTTGCCCAGGTTCACACAGCTAGTGTCTGAAGTAGGATTTGAACTCAGGTCTTCCTGACTCCAGGTCCAGCCCCTCTATCTACTATACTAACTTGCAACCTCACGGTGAAAAAAAATCTCAGAATCTATGGCCCTCAAGGCTTAACTTCTCCATGGAGCTGACAGAGCTCTCCTTTCAAATTTTCTTATACTAGATTATGTACATGTGTCCTCTGGTACAATTGAAACTTCTTGCAGGCTAAAGATGTTTTCTTTATATCTTCCTATCTTTAGTCCATAGTATAGTCCCTTGAACATAGTAGGAATTCAAAAATTAATTGTTGAACTGAGTTTTAAGAGAGAGTAGGCTCCACATAATACATGATACCTCGCTGGGTCCAACCACACCGTCTTGTAAGAAAGTGCCTGCAGGAGTGTACAAAAATCTTCTCCTCTATCCTTCCCAATTACAAAAATATAATTTTATGTACAATAAAAGTGTGCTGACATGAGCCAATGGAAGCATTAATGGATGGTGCTTATAGATTCCTCTGTACCATCATGTCTCTTGGAATGAGGGTAGAAGGAGGAGAGTTGAGGACACACTGCTGTGTATACAATGTACATTTAGGGCCCAGGCCAGCAAAACTGTGGGAGCCAATCAATAAGTGCTGCTTTTTAGCTAAGGTCTATTTTCTTGGGTTATTTGTAACCTCAAAGCAGTTTAGGCCAGCAATAACATGGGTCTACAGCATATTGTTTGGGTTTGTGGTTCTGGGAGACTTTTTACAGAGACTACAGAGGAGATGAAATTGCTGCCCTGCTAAAGACTAACATTCTAGCTACCAGTGTGTCAGCCATTTGAGGCCAAAGAGCAGCTCTCATTGATTAAATCAAAATGGAAATTTGGGAAATGAGAGGCTTGCTGAAAAGCACTTCAGACAAAATTATCTGACTTTAAATAGTATCTGGACAGTTGAAGAGACTTCTCTCCGGTTCTTCCCTCCCCCTTGACACACTCTAGAATTGCAGCATGCCTGAAAGGGGCTTTTGAGGAGGCTAACTACCCTTTTCCATCTTATTATGATGACTCCCCCACTTTCATAATCATTTTTAGTTGTTTCCAAGAGCTGTGTCATTTTGCCCCAGTAAAACAAGGATAAAGACAAATCCCCAACTGGACCCAGTCTTTGGAGAAATGAAAATGGACATCAAGCATTCATTATTTTTAGAGCACCTCTGTTTGAAAATGTAAATATCAAGCAAACACAAGGCAGACTATTCTTTAAGTCCATCTACAAACCAGGAAAAAGCAAATCCCATTGGACTGAACCTGCTTCTGCAAAACTCCAAATCCAGTTTTCAGATCAAAAAGCCCTAGAGAGTTTAAGTGAAGCCATGCTTTGTTAGTGAAATGGTAGGCTCACCTCCAATATTTTAACCAGAGAGCCTTGTTCTTTCTCTCCCCTTTTGAATTGGGTTCAAGAGCAAAAAGATGTTTGTTGTTTGGGGACTGGACAAGCTGAAGGAGTTTTGGAAGCCAAAACAGGCTCTTGGGGTGATCTGTTGAATAACAATGTCTCCAGCACTCTGCCTGGTTTTTCCCAGCTACAGTCTAAAAGTTCTGGATATTAGATGCTAATATTTAATCACTTGCAATAGAAATATACCTTACATTGGATTGATTTATTTGTTTTGCAATTTAAATGGTTTCCACTGTAACTAAGGTGAGGGAAAAGAAATGGGAAAAAGTCAGTCCTTTTCCATTCTTTATTAGAAGACAGAGAGGAAAGAAAATGAAGAGAGAGCAAGAGAAAGGCTAATAAAAGGGTGAGAGGTCAGTTTTCACTTGTAAAGAAATGGTATTAACTATAAAAAAGAAACAGAACACAATTCCACCTCATGCTTCATGAATCAGTTTGTACATTGGCAATTTAGTCCCTTAGTTATTTGTAGTAAGATAATTTTAAAGCATTGCAAGTCTGGATCATGGTTTATTTTTACAAGAAGTCTTGTCTTAAATCAAAGCATACAGATTTACAAATATTGAATTTTAATCCAAAATAATATAGACTTAATTTTTTTAATATTTCCTCCTTTTAATCTGGAATTGAAAGTTTTAAAATCAAATATTCAAATATATGTATACATATATATACTATTATTAATACCATCTTACATATAATTGGGAAATAAGATATACAGGCACTGAGGCATAGAGATCCACTGGAAAAGTCGAAAGGGGTATGGGAGAAAATATGGAAGAGAGCAGATTGGAGGAAGGGATATCCTGTGGAACTGCTATTTTGGGGCGGTTGGTAGGGGAAAAACGGGAAGAAAATTTGTAACTCAATATCTGGTGGAAACGAATGATGTAAATCAGAAGTTAACGCATTTAAAAAAGAAGAAAAATATTTCCTCCTTTCTTGCTTTTTTATTTCTATTTTTCTATTTTCTACTTATTTTTTCATAGTTGGAGTTCAATAAATAATTGTCAAATTGAGTTTTAAGAGAGCGTAGGCTGTCTCCATGTAATACATGACACCTCTCTGGGTCATTTCCTATTGTGTTCTCTTATTTTCAGGAAGACTCTTGCTCTACCTGACTACTCCTTTTTCTCCCCCCTCCCCCAAATTCTAGTCTTATTGTAGCCTCCATTCACTACGTATTTCCTTTGGTGAATGTCTTTCTTGACATTACCATTGGTTTGGTATTTCAGTGCCGTTAGAGAATAGATTCCTTGACTAGGCTAGATAAAAGAAGCATAGATTTAGAGCAGGAAGGGACCTCAGGAAGGGACTGTAGGGGCCATTTTGTCTAACACAAAATTTGACAGATGAGGAAGCTAAGGTCCATAAAGATTAAGTAATTGATACAAGGTTGTACAGGTTGAGCTGTCCTTGGCAAAGATGAGCATTTATAGACTTGTCTAGTTGCCTGTACTTTTCCCTGCAAATGGAATAACTAGCATCCAGCTTCCAAACTCTACCTCTGCTAAGAACACTGCTCTGGCACTCCTTTACCTTAACCTCCTCCAACCAGGCCTCTGCCTCACTTCAAAGTGACCAGCTCTAAGGCATTCCTTCTCTGCTCTGTGCATCACCCCCCACCTTCTCCCCGGGTGCCTACCTTGCTTTCAAACCTTGCAGCTACCAGAGTAGCTGGTCCCCCTCTCCAGCTTTCCTTTGTGTATTATCTTCCCCCAGCTGCAATATAAGCTTCTTAAGGATAGGGACTGTCTACTTTGCTTGTATTTGTGTCCCTAGCACCTAGGATGATTCCTGGTACATAGTAAGTGCTTAATAAATGCCCCATCTATCTATCTATCTATATCTATATCTATATCTATATATATATGTAATATTACATAGTATGTTACCAACATCTGAAATTCACCCCTACAGTTTAATCTCCCAAAATCTTATTTTTTTAAGGAATTCCTCTTACTGAATTGGGATATTTTGCCCAGGCTACTAAGGAAAGGGTTAACCTTATTTCCTGAGGCCTCTGCCTTTTCCTTTCACCTCTCCAGAATCTTTTCTCAATATTTTCCAACAGTCTATGTCGTAAGATTCTTCCTATACCTTACTATAACCATAATAAATTAGGCTCCTTATTTTTTTCTATTTGATGCCTTTCCATGAACTTTCTTACTTCATAAGCAACTACATAGGTAGGCAGCATCTTCAAATGATGGGAACATTTTTTCTTTCCACGTTTATTTTTTTCTTTGTATGGTATAATCCACTTTATACAGATCTATAAATGATCCCCTTTAAAACCACTTACAAAATTCACTTTTTTCCCAAATACCTCCATGAATGTGACCTAATATAATATGCTTCATTTCTGAATGAGATACTTGGCACCTAGTTATCTACGTCCCTCTATTAATTCATCTTCCTCTATCACCACTGTGACCACATCACTCTCCTCTTTAATTTCCCTCACTGAGTTGACAGCTTCCTCCAACTGATTTACAATACCTGGGCTTGACTGCAGAGCTGCTCATCACTCAACTTGCCTATAAGGGGAAAACTCCATTTGAATACCACTCATTTGAAATTTGTAATAACTCAAATGCAGTCGTTATGATTCTTGTGAAGGATGAGGTTAGAGATCATTTCTTCTTCACATTGTCAGAGCTGTGCTGTGCTCATGTGCAAAACACACTACTCCTTCCCTTCTCCAAGAGTATTCCTTGTGGAAAACTCATGTTTTCTCCTTCATGACCAGCAAATGTTGGTTTTCCATTATTTTTCTGTCCCAATCTCTTTCTCAGATCTCTGCCTACAATATAGATCTAGGCTCAGAGTGAACAATGAAAGGAAAAAGGCAGAGGAGCAAAGAAAACTTTTTCCTGGAATGTGCTGATCTTATCAGTCACTTTTTGAACTCTAAATAGCCTATTTCTAGGACCAGTGGAATACTACATATCACATGAATGCTACACAATACTACTCATTGAGTATTGCAATCAGTCTTCATAAATGAAAAATGAAATAAAAAGATTAATGTTAACAAGAGAGCATTAACAAGTCAATGAACTTATTAAATCAAATTGTGTATTTTTAAAATTTATATTATGTAGACAGGAAAGAAAATCTGATAAATCCATTTCTACCAGCCTGTTAAGGATCCCGAGAAATGAAACTAGAGAAGATGGTTGAGACTTCCTACCCCTGAACTAAATAATTTTCTAATGGTAGGATTTCAATCATCATTTGAGAATGCCAACCAGACCAAATTGGCCTCTAACCTGTGGATGGCCCGAGCCAAACAGAGCAGAGTAGAGATGAAAGAAACAGCAACCAAATAGAAGTTTAATTTCAAAGTGAGGGAAATGGCTTGTAAGCAAAGACACGTGTGCCCCGAGTGGAAAGACCCACTTTAGTGCAGGCAGATCTCAGTACTTATACCTATGGCTATACACTGAACTGTAGCCCCGACAATGAGGAATGACAGCAACAATGAGAAAAGGTTGATTCGTAGCTTCATGACCAGAATGTGGGTACTTGTCTGAGCTTGTCTGGTGCTTGTCCAACCTCAGAGAACACCTGGTGTGGTCAAAGTTATACAACAATTATGTGATTTTGTCAGAGGATGAGATCATCCAGAGGGAAAGCACAAAGGATTGTTGTTATGGCAAACTCAGGACGCAGCTTGCTTTCTGGGCCTTAGCTCTGGAAAACACAGTGTCTCTTAATATCTTGACAAGAAGATATGTGGTAGCAGGACAGATTCTTCAAATCATACTATATCCATGTGTTGTAATTTTCTGTAAGGTCACTTGTGAATAAGGAACACAAAAAAATGCAGAATCATCAACTACTTCCAGAGTTGATAGCTGGTTCTGCTTCATATTGTAATTACATTTGGTTAAAAAGCTGAAGCCACAATCAAACATTAGTCAACAGCATGTATTGACAGTCCAATATGAATACAGCATGATGCCAAGTGCTGTCTGGATAACATAGAACAAAAAAGAAGACCTACTCCTACTGTCAAAGGTATTATAGTCCACTTAGGGATAGAATTAGTCAGTCAATTAGTCAGCAAACATTTATTAATAATTTACTATGTGCTAGTCACTGTGCTAAGCACTGGGAGTACAAAAAAATAGTCTCTGTTCTCAAGGATCTCACATTGTAATGAGAGAAACAACATACATATAAACAGGATATACAAGGTATGCAAAAGAAAATTGGAGGGAATCTCAAAGAGAAGGTACTAGCATTTAGCATCAAGGGATCAAAACCCTTTCTGACTTCAAGTGCAAAACTTTACCCACTATACCAAACAGATGGACAGACTGTATGATTCATTATAAAAACAGGAGAGCATGTAGTGTTGATCCTTTATGGAGGATTTAGACAAAGATATGGCCAAAAGTCACACACGATGAAAAGCTATGAATGAATTTCCATCTACGCCAATGAAAGGAATATTCACACCAGTGAGAAAATTGATCCAAAAAAGTATGATGATCCATATTTAAAGAAGCCCCCCACCCCTTTAAACTATCTCAAGCATTTTTCTTAGTTCTCACAAGCCTGTAAATTCACAGGGGATTAAATCTTCTCTAACTACCTTACTTCACTCCCAACACATTGCCACCATTCAACCTCAAGAACAAAAGGTGAGAGAGAAGTAATAATAACCAAGAGTGATGAGGGTACAGAATAGGATTCAGATGGTGACAGAACCCAGAAGTACCTAGGGGCAGGAGGGAATGAGGAGGTAGTGTTCAGCACCATGGATAGCTCAAAGTGAACACCTGAACTTGAAAGAACAGGTAGAAAGAAGCAGAAAAGTTGGTTTAATATCAGTTCTGACTTTGTCTGGATTTGTTTCTGTTCTGTAGCTAAGAAAGCTCTTTCTTGAGGGTTGAAAGGGCCTTCCAATTCTAAATGGGCTAATGAATTCTACCATCTATCCAGCTCCTAAAATCATTCTTGAAATGATAGGGTTTCAATACCCCTTATAGCCTCATAGATTTAGAGCTACAGGTGACCTTAGGGATCACCTTGTCCAACCATTGAGTCATTTCAAGTATAAGGAAACTGAAACCAGAAAATGTTAAGTGTTATCCAAAGTCACACAGGTAGTAAGTGGCAAAGCAAGGATTTGAACCCAAATCCTCTGGTTCCAAACTAGCACTTTTTCCATTGTACTATGCTGCCTTCTGTCCTCCCCAGGATACATTTCAATTTGTCAATGCCCCCACTAAAATGTGGTATACTGAAATGAACATGAATTATACATATTGTACATGTAGTGTGATTAGTATAAAGTACCCCCAAGACTATAATCCAGGATCAGCACTCTTGCTATATACACTCTACCTTTATTAATTTATCATGAGACTGTATTTTTTTGCTGTTATATCACAGTACTTACTCACATCATACTTGTGATAAAATTAAAATCTAGGGCATTTGTTTTCCATGTGAATAAATATATTTCTTTTAGTTACCTAGATGATTTCTCAAATCTTTTAACTGGTTGGTTGATCTTTTTAACTTATATGGGACTTCACAACGATCCCTTCTAGATTGTATCTGTTTAGTATGGATCCACTTTTTTTGGCTTGTTGTGATTGTTTTGAAGATCTATTCATCTATAATTCCATTGTCTCTCTAACAAGTTAAGTTTAGATAGCCCATTGCTGCTCTTTATAATTTCTATTTTAATCAGAAGGTACTAAGTTCAAATCAGATGCTTAAGACATATGGGCTGCATGACCCTGGGCAAGTCACTTAACCCCAATTGTCTAGCAAATAATAATAATAATTCCTATTTTAGAATTCTTCTAAAAAGCCATGATTTCATTAGAGTGGATAATTCACCACTACCCATCATTCTGGTGCCAAGTCTCTGAATTTAGTGATCATGGTCCTTGAATGACAGACAGGTTTTTTCAGGACTCATATTCATCTTTTAAATGTTTTCTTGTAGCTCTTTTTCATTTCCTAATGATTCTATCCCTCACACACAATAGGAGCCTTCACTGTAAGAAATACAGTTAAGCATTTTTTTTGAATCAGCTCACTGAAAATGTATACCTCATTCTGAATGTATAGTTTATCACTTTTCCATCAAGAGGCAGGAATCATGAATTATTGTCAGTCCTCTAAAGTTCTATTCATTCTCCTGAAACCTTCCCAGCTTGAAAGGATCTGCCAGAGCTGTTCCTCAATTGAACCTTCAATAATCATAATTCTTTATTTTTATTTCACACTTTAAGGTTTGCAAAATACTTTATACACATTATCTTCTTTGATCTTCACAAGGATGTAAGGTAGATGTCATTATTATCATCTCCATTTTACAAATGAGGAAACATGGGGTCAGAGAGATTGTGACTTGTACAAGGTCATAAGCTAATACGTATCCAAGATGGTTTTTGAAGTGGGTCCTCCTAAGTCTTTTTTTTGACAATTTTTGGGGGGATGAGGCAATTGGAGCTAAGTGACTTGCCCAGGGTCACAGAGCTAGTAAGTGTCTGAGGTCACATTGAACTCAGGTCCTCCTGACTCCAGGGCCAGTACTCTATCCACTGTACCACCTAGCTGCCTCCCAATCTTTCTGAGTCTAAATACAACACTCTACATACTACCTCTTGCTTCCTCTCTCTAATGCAATTTCCATACCATGATGAAACCTCAAGGTAGGTGACTCCTTTGTACAACTGAAATTGTGCAACTCTCTGTAAG
Source organism: Petaurus breviceps papuanus (assembly GCF_028583685.1). Lineage (NCBI taxonomy): Eukaryota > Metazoa > Chordata > Mammalia > Diprotodontia > Petauridae > Petaurus > Petaurus breviceps. Next base: position 6,048,583 of record NW_027185784.1, on the reverse strand, counting down.
TGAAAGAAAATAATGTTTAGAAGGGAGACATTTATAATCAACCGATTAATAGGACACCATATCTTTGAGTTAATCAGTAATCTAGAAAGTAATATAAACAGAACTGCTTGATTCCAGTAACAGACAAGTAGATATTGTACACACTAGCTTGCATTATGATTTTTTCTTAGAATATCCCATGGAAATTCCCAAGTAAGTCAACACAGAAGCCAAATACAACCTCCATGAAATAGAAGAAAGTGAAAAACTTTCCTTTTGATAGATATTCCAATGGAGTTCTCTTGGTAGATGCATTTATAGATTTTTTTTCCTTAAGTATTTTACAGCATCCAAGTAATTGCAGCAACTTGGCAACAATCTACTGTTAAAATTAACAGCTTTAACCATATGTCTAAGGCTGAAAACACTGTTTGTCAGTGCTATGTTGGCTCATTTTTACTGCAATTTGTTGTGAAATGGGACAATTTGAACAATTACGCTTAGCTGAAAACAACCTTCATCAGAGCTAAACAGAATTGCATGTACTATTTAGAGCTTTTATAAAATGGTGCTTTCCATCCAAAAGGAACCCTTGATTTCACAGTGTTTGTTTACTGCCATGCAATTAATTCATTCCTTTTATCTCAAGAAGGTAGTAACTTTAGTAAAAATATATCAGGTTCCTCAATATTTCATCTAAAATGTTGATGTTGTTCCCTATGATCAGTTTAGTTGGATCAGATAAAAACTGAATTCACATGAAGAGATGAAAAAATGTTGAGTGGAGCCAAAACCTTGCTCAAAAGAAATCTAGTTTATTTGAACTAACAAGGGGAGAAAGTGTAGATTAAACCAAATCGTGCATAATCCACCAAACTGGATGTGTTATGATTCATAATGTAATTGTTATTATATAGTTCATCTTATTTCTCACATTATCAGAGGCTAGAACTTCTTAAGTGGACAAACCCTTAGGGAAAGTTAACCAGCTACCTCAACAAGAACGATTAGGGAGGCAGAGTAATTAGTTATACCTGTGGGCATCATTCTCCCTCGACATTCACCTCATCATTGGCTGATTCTCTCTTGGTGTTACCCTGCCTGAATCCCTGAGACACTTGCCTTCATAGCCACAGAGATAAAATCCAACCCAAGGAAATGCAAACATTAAAGAACTCTACAGATCTCTTTTCTGAGAGATACCACAGCAAGGCACAGAGAACAGATGCAACTGGAAAGTCATGTAGGGCCAGAGATTTAGAAGAGGAAGAGATCTTATAGGTCATCTAGTACAGCCCTCTCATTTTATAGTTGAGCACACTAAAGGCCAAAGAGGTTAAGAGATTCAATCAAGTCATACTAAGAAGAAATAGCAAGTCCTAGGCTCTCCACATCTAAGATACCCTCCAAATATGTACATATGTGTGTGTTTTATTTATATCTCTATACGTCTGTATACACATACATACATATATATGTATATATAATCTTAATTGCTAAGTCTTTTACCCTGAGGCTACATGTTTTAGAGGGGGGAAGGGAAGGCAATTGGGGTTAAGTGACTTGCCCAAGGTCACACAGCTAGTAAGTATGTCAAGTGTCTGAGGTCAGAGTTGAACTCAGGTCCTCCTGACTCCAGGGTCAGTGCTCTCTTCACTGTGCCACCTAGCTGCCCCAGTGAGCTTTCTTTCTGACTATACCAATAGTTAACTTTTTCTTGGCAATTAATTACAACCTATTTCTTCTCCTAATATTCCCATACTTTCTGAAGGTTGGTAAAGTTTTACTGGATAGCATTTTGCTGCTTCCTATACCCTCATAGGTATTGGGTCTATTTCTCTCATTAATGCTGAAACACCTAAAATCACTGATTTGCCCTTAGCCACTCAATTATATTCTGTTCATTGTACCTACCTTATTTATATTAGAACTCATTGTAGTCCAACTCATCATTGTATAGACTTGGCTAGGTCTTCAGTCTTACTTTAACTTTTTATTTCCTTTATAAAGAATATCTTTATAAAGTTACATCTTTATATGGTTCACTTGCATGTAGTTTTCAAAAATTATTTGCTCAGTCATTTTCCAGTTGTGTCTGACTCTTCATGATCCCATTTGGGGTTTTGGTTTGCCATTTCCTTCTCCAGCTCATTTTTACAGATGAGGAAACTGAGGCAAACAGGGTTGTGACTCACCCAGGGTGAAACCGATAGCAAGTGTCTGAGGCTAGATTTGAACTCAGGAAGATGTCTCCCTGACTTCAGGCCTAGCACTCTAGCCAATTTGCCACCTAACTGCCCTTCAAAAATCATAATCATATATAATAAAAGCTGCATATAGCAATTAGCCTGCAAGACAAATATTAGCCCAGTCTTCAGATAGAGAGAACATTTATTAAACATATACTGTGTGCCAGGCACTATACTAAGCACTGAAAATACAAATACAAGCCAAAAAGAGACAATCCCTGCCCTCAAGTATTTTATATTCTAATGAAGGAAGACAACATATAAAGGGGAGCTGAAAAATGGGGAGAAGAGAATGTGCTTACTCGAGGCAAGATGGGAAATTCTAGAGTCAGAAGTGGACCCAGGAGAGAAGTGAAATTGGAGGAGGGCCTGGGAACTTCCTTAATAAGCAGTCTCAGGCCAAAATGGGTCTCCAGTCATAGAGACATCTCCAGGATGAGAAAACTGCTAGTACGGAAGTAGAAAAGTCTAGAGTCCGGAGCTTTGCATCCGTTGTCTTGTACTCATTGTCTTCACTTAAGGTCCTCATGATGGTACACACACACACACACACACACACACACACACACACACACACACATATTTATATTATACTTGATAAGTTTCTTCATTGCTGGCATTGTGTCACAAAATATCTGGCCATGTGGTTTGTTACAGACTTCCAAGGCCCTGCTCCTGCTGCTGCTCTCTTGAAAGAGTTTAGCTTCAACCTAAGTCCCAATGCAGCGCATGAAAAGTCTTCCTCCAGCAAGCCCTGCACCTGGAAAGAAATTGGACACATTGAATTACATAGCTCTGCAAGCTGTTTGTCCCTATTCCTTTTGCATTTTTTTTTACTGCTCTAAAATATTCTCTAGTTAGGTCCAGATGGTAGATTTTAAATAAGACTCTTCTCCTGACATCTCTGTGTCTCTGAATATTTGTATCTGTTAGGAAAATATGCCTTGGCTTTGCATCTGTGCCAGCAGTAGAGCCTGCTGCTTGTTTGCTTGTGTTTGTAATATGGGAATCCATAACTTTTTTTCTCTGCATTTCCTTCCCTGTGCTTCCTATACATAGTCACAGCTTGATAATTCTGTGTAGTCTCTTTTCATTTAGTTATGTATGTGATTTTTCAGATTGTATTATACAGGTATATCAGTTGTTGTTCAGGCATTTTTCAGTTGTGACTGACTTGTTATGACCCCATTGGGGTTTTCTTGGCAAAGATACTAGAGTGGTTTGCTATTTCCTTCTTCAGCTCATTTTACAGATTAGTAAAAGTAAGGCAAACAGGGTTAAGTGACTTACCCAACGTCACAGTAAGTGTCTGAGGCCAGATTTGAACTCAGGAAAATGAATCTTCCTGGCTCCAGGTCCAGTACTCTATCCACCATGTCACCTATCTGAGATGCATATCATGTAAATTTAATTACTCATTTCAGAGACAGTTTTTAGTTTGATGTCCTTCAGGGATAGGGAACCTGCGTCCATGAAGCCACATGTGACCCTCTAGGTCCTCAAGTGCAGCCCTTTAACTGAATCCAAACCCCACATAACATAACTAGTAAATAAAAGGATTTGTTCTATAAAACTTGGACTCAGTCAAAAGGGCACACCCAAGGATCTAGAATGCCACAGGTTCCCCACCCAGTATGCTATACCCAGGTAAGGCAGCTTCTCAATTCCTACTATAAGGAATATTATTAAATAGATAGGAACAGAGAATTAATATTGTATCATACAGGAATTATCAACACATTATATGTGTATTAAGAACAACATGCTTTAAATGTTTGGGTTTGTTTGCTTTTGGAGAGATCAGACCTGTGATTTTTATTGATAAGAGGAATTCCCAGGATCATACAGCTAAAAAGTATCTGAGGTAGGATCTAAACTCAGGTCTTCCTGACTCCAGGCCTGTCTCTCTATCAATTTTGTAATTGCCTTCAATATGGGAAGAAAAAAAGAGCACTCAACGATAATAAGAGCACTGGGCTTGGAGTCAAAAGGCCTGGTTTAAAATCCAGGCTCTGACACTTAATGTCCCTGTGTCTCAGTTTCCTAATCTGGAAAATTAAGATATTAATCCCTGCCCTGGATACCTAAGAGGGTGGGTGGGCGCCCCAAATGAGATGGAGTATGTTATCCCAGCTACTAATCCTTAAGGTACTGGATAAATTAAAATTAGCAGTAAAAGCCTCAAAAAAAAAATTTTCAGTTGTCAGTGGTATCCTGGTTTTGACATTCCTTATGAACATATGATAGCATACTGTTCCTCATAGGACACTAAATTGACTTCCTTAAGCCTATACAATAACATGCTGTCATCGTATTAATTATTCAGCAATGGAGTGTAATATCTGAGTTGTTGCCGGTGGTATTCTCCTTGAGTCACCAGCCTCAGAGCTATCTCACCTCTTCACGGGTTCATATAGGGTTAGCCTACAAAAAAGCTACACTATCACCTTTGTCTGGTAGAGGACCATCAGTCAAAAAAAGCTTAGACTGCCCCCTCCTTTCGCCCCTCCCTGCCACAACCTCAAGGTGTGAGGTTTCAAGTATCAATGCTAAGTGGTTTAAACCCACAATGACTGAATTCATACTCTAAGAAGATGATATTTACTCAAAATAAGAAAATATCAAATCTATAGTTATGGAGTTCCCATACTACATCTGGACTTTCTACTACACACACATACACATACACACACACACACACACACACAGACAAAGATCATTTGACATAGCAAAAATTGAATGAAAAAATATTTAGCACTTATACGTGGTACCACCTTCCTCCAACCAGCTCCTAAAAATCTATTTTTACTTTCCTCCCAGTTCTTTGGAAGAACTGAGAAGAAATTCCTGATTCTTGATATTCACAGGTCATGTAAAGGTAATAAGGAAAGATGTGTCTGTGTGGGACCTTTGTTGTAGATCATGGATCTAAGGGAAATCTGGTGGAGGCTAGTAGGGGAAAACTCTTCCCAACTTTACTGATCAAACCACAGGAGTCTCAGTAACTACCAGTTTGGTGAATCAGGGTCCTCTCAGCTCCTTATGCTCTGCTCTCTGCTTCTGCTCCAAGATATGATCTCTTCTGCAGGCTGGTCTCTAATATCCTTGGTCCAATGGAAGCAAATTTCCTATGCACCAATTTTCATATGAGAAACTAAAAGATTGAATCAAAAAGTCAGATACCACTCACATGATGGTAGTTACCAATATATTACCAAATTCCCTACAAGGCAAGTAGGAAGTTTGAATCTCCAGAACAGTGGAAGGAAAAAGGAAAACCACAAATCCTGGATCTCATACCCTCTATCTTATTATACAATTTTCTTCCTATTGCAAGAGTGCACTCCCTGGGACTGATGGAGAGGAGAAAATGGCTCCACCAACCTTCCTCCCCTTAATCATCATCATCATCATCACCTGTGCCCCAAGGAAAAATTATAACAATTCAAATAGATAAAATGTCAGCATGTAAGGATATTTGATTGTATCTTAAGACAGAGAATCTTAGTATTTAAGATGTCTTTAAAAAAGACTTGAAAGATCATGAATTATTTTCAACAAAGTGGATACAAAGACATCAGCTTGGCAATCAGCTAAGAAGCTGAGTAGTCAAACCCAGCAGTAAAGTAAACCAAGTCCATCTCTTTAGAAGATAGCTCTACTTGATTGTTTAAAATGCATCTGCCATCATGGATGCCAGTTTCCCCAATGAGAGCCAAAGTTGGAGTAAGCAAATATACTGAGTAAATAGATTTGTTTTCATCTACCATCTCCCATTTTGGCATCCACCCTCACATAACATAGGCAGGGAATGAAGGCCCACCCTATCTGTCCTTATTTATGTCCTTATTGTGCCCTCAGCCCTCACTCTTCACTTTCTTGCCTAGGGCTTGTTGTTTCCGTGTTCTCTCTGCCCTCATTAAAACTTTCCTGGCCCATATCTGATCCCTTCTGGCCTGAAGTGGCAACTAAGTAATCTGATCAATTAATCATTGCAGTGTGCTAAGGGAGAGGACTACAGAGCTGTTCCCAGGTAACATGTGGAAATTTTAACCATTACCCAGTAGAGATGAGGTTTCACCTTTATTGTTTAACCCATTAGGGACTCCTGGAGTAAGAATTTTGAAACAAGTAGTAAAAAAGGGTTATATTACAGCAGATCATTGAGGGATTGGAGAGAGGGAGAAGAATCTGATTGAAGAATGGAAAGGAAACCATTCTGAATATAGTAACTGCTACCAACTCCATCTACAGACAGGACCAATATTGTTGATAGCTTCCTATTTTATAACTACCTGAACTGAGACTTACGGCCTAAGTCTTCTGTAAAAGTTAGCTGACCAAGGTGGGGGGGGGAGGGGAGGGAGGGAGGAGGAGGAGAGAGAGAGAGAGAGAGAGAGAGAGAGAGAGAGAGAGATCCAATACTGTTGATGCAAAGGAAGGGCAGAATGTCAGCGGGCATTGTAAAGTTGCCTTTGGCACTTGTACAGAAAGCCATTGTACCAGCCAGGTGACCATATGCCTACTGGGTGGGAGAGAAGCTTTCTAGGCACAAAGCCAGTACTTCAGCCTACTCCTCTCTAATTTGGATTAATAATTCATCACATTATTTTAAAGGGTTACATTCTATACCTAGTGAGTTGAATGATAAAGAATAATTTATCCGAAGTAGCACAGACAAAACTTTTCCTCTGTTAAAATACAAGACAAATCTCCCTTTATCACCCTAGTGTTAGGATTCATCCATTTTCTCAACAAGCATCTAATGTCTATATAGGAGGTACTATGGAGATAAAAACAAGTATACAATGGGGGGTCCTTGACCTTGAGGAGCATGAAGTCTGACTGGGGGCAGCTCAAGAACAATTCCAATAGGGTGTATTACAAACAAGGGTGTAATGGTGTAATACAGACTAAATACTTGAGTTTTAAGAGGACATATCAGAGTCAGGGTGGTTTTATGCTGGAGAGGGTTCAAGGAGGAGGAAAACCTTAAAATAACTACGAAGAGATTTCCAGAGACTTTCAGTTTTTTTAGTGACAAATTCCTTTATAGGAGAAATTCTTAACCTTTTTTGTTTCATAGACCCCCCCCCGTCTTTGGAAACTGGTGAAGCCTATGGACCCTTTCTCAGAATAAGACTTTTAAATGCATTTAATAAAATACAATACATAATATTAAAAAGAAAATCAATTATATTAAAGTACAGTTATCAAATTTTTAAAGAAACCAATTCGTAGGAATTTTGAAATTTATCCCCTGCAATCTATTCTGAGCCCCAGATTAAGAATCCCTGCTTTATAGATAACTGGATCATGGAAATGAATAAATGAGGATATTTACAAGACTCACCAGATTGTCCTAATTCAGGTGACACTTCTTCCAGAAGGCCTTTCTTTACACATATCCCCTTACTCACAATGTTAGCATATTTAGCAAAATACCTCTTTTGCTCCCCATAAGATCATTTTCTGGTGAACCTGCCCTATATACTTTGTAGCTCACCTCCCTCTACTAGATGGGAAATTCCTTGAGGCCTTGGATTATGGTTTTTATCCTTATGTTAACAGCCCCAACCAACTGCCTTTTTCATAGGAAGCACTCAATAAATGTTTGTTGATTTCAGTTGGGTTGAGTGTTTATAGAAAGGACTCTGATGAGTGTTTAGGGTGGAATGCCATGTGATAAAGTGGGAAGAGTGATGATCTTGGCATCACCTTGCTGAGTTAAATCCTGCCTCTGCCAAGTTATTTCCTCTGTGACCTTGGGAAAGTCACTAAATCTCTCTGGCCTCAAGTTTACTCATCTATTTTAAAAAGCGTTGGCTTTGATGATTCTAAAGTCCTTCCCCACTCTATATCCAGGGTCCTATGAATACCGTCAGTTGCCAGGACATCACCTATTATCTTCACAAGGGCTTTCTTCACCTTGTAGTTTCAATAAAAAATTGCTACAGATATTATCAGCAGACAGACTGCTTCTGCAACTAGATGCACCATTCCATTGCTCTTATACAAATTCATATAATTAAAATCCATTTGTGCAGATATAAAAGCATTTGCATTTTTAAAAGACAATGACAAGGATAGGAGTAGTATTTTTATTTCTGAGGCATTGTTTGAACCTTTAAATTGAGATACATGAAAAACCTGAGAGATTGAGTTTCTAAGTAATTTATAATCAGTTTATTAGATAGACTAGCTAATAATTAATAAATTGATTGTCAGCCGTTTCTCTCAATAACCAAAGACAAAACCACGGAGAGGCTGAAAGTCTTAATATACTTTTTAGAAAAGGGGATGCAAGGCTAGGTGGTGCAGTGAATAGAGCACCAGCCCTGGAGTCAGGAGGACCTAAGTTCAAATCGACCTCAGACACTTAACACAAAAACTAGCCATGTGACCTTGGGAAAGTCACCTAACCCCAATTGCCCTGCTCTCCCCCTTCCAAAAAGCAAAACAAACAAAACAAAGAAAAGGGGATGCCCCTGACAAGTGAAATTCAATTCTGATTGGTGGACATTGAATGAAGACATGGGCTAGAAGTCTTCAGTTCCCCCTGCTGAGAACTTGACTTGATCATGAGACTTAGCCACCTCCAGCAATCTAGAAAGAGGAATCCATTTCCATCCAGAGCACTCTGGTTGGTTTTCTCCTTCAGGAACTGGATCATCCTAAATTCTAATGGAGAGGTACAATGATAGGGCTGTTTTCCTTAGGGCAAAAACTCACCCAGACTGGATTCTATCCTGGTGGACTGGGATCTGGCCCAAGATTGAAGAACATGTTCCCCTGAGGGTTAGGGGTGATCTTATCAATAAGCTAGGTCTTTCAGAGACTGAATGACCTTCTACAAGGACTGGGCCCTAACTAATGATATAGAAAAAGAAAAGGCCTGGACCCCAATTTAATAATTGGTTATTAATATAATAGAAAAATAATTTCTCTCAAAATCAGGCATATATGACTTTTGCAGAATTCTTTCATTCTACCTTAAAGTTTTTTTTTAAACCTTTAATCAAATCTATTGGTCCTCTTGCAAAATTCCCTACCCTTAAAAAAATTTAAAGCTTTAGAACACAAATATACAAATTTTTAATTGTCAGCAAAAAAATTAATAGATACGATTTCTTATGCTTACAAGAGGTGATCATTATTTCTACTCTCAACTATTCCCTAAAACTTTGCAATTGACTTTGAAATCAGGTAACTTAAGACCACAAAGTGTCACTTAATTGGCCTCTCTGAAACATTTTCAATTTTCCTTCAAATCCCTTCACTTATTAGTATAAATTGAATGTGGTTACTAATATTTTAACTAAATCTGTCTTTTCTGAATTTGCTGCCTTTATCTACATGCTTGGTCTCTTTTTTTGCATTCTGACTCCCTCTTTTAAAAATTAAACACTGAAGGGCTGGCTAGGTGGTACAGTGAATAGAGCACCAGCCCTGGAGTCAGGAAGACCCGGATTCAAATCCAACCTCAGACACTTAACACTTACTAGCCTTGTGATCTCAGGCAAGTCACCTAACCCCAACTGCCCTGCCTTCCCCTCTGAATAAATAAATAAATACATAAATAAATAAAAAATAAATAAATGAATGAATGAATGAATAAATGAATGAATGAATAGATAGATAGATAAATAAATGAATGAATGAATAAATAAATAAATAAATAAATGAATGAATGAATGAATGAATAAACAAACATTGACTATTGACTCAGCTTCTTTTAATCTTCTTCTCTGTCTAGGCTTCCTTTTCTAAAGGAATATCTCATTCTTCCCTAACTCACACTTATGAGAGGCTTTAATATGTTTTCCTCAAAACAACCTGTAGGGTCAGTATAGGTCATCCCTATTTAACAAATGAGGAAACTGAGACTCAAGGAGATAAAAAATACCTTCCTTAAGTATGTGTTCACCCAGTAGAGTGTAAGATGTTTGAGGGCAAAGGCTGTTCTTTGTATGTTCCATGCCTAGCAGAATGCCTTCTATGAAAAAGACACTCAATAAATAAAAATTGGGTTGAATCCTACTCTAAAAATACAAATTTAGTTCTTAGTGCCTTCAGCAGTCAGGTGGTACAGCAGACAGAAGACTGAACCTGGTGTCAGGAAGTTTAGTTCAGTCATTTTGTTCAATGGTGTCCAACTTTTCCTGACTCCATTTGGGTTTTTCTTGGCAAAGACACTGCAGTGTTTTCCATGTCCTACTCCAGCTCATTTTACAGATGAGGAAAATGAAGCAAACAGGGTTAAGTGACTTACCCAGGGTCACACAGCTAGTAAGTGTCTGAGGCCAGATTTGAACTCATGAGGATGAGTCTTCCTTATTGATACTCCATCAAATGCACCCCCTTGCTTACTGTAGCACCAATGCAATATTTACAGCACCCATGATCACATTAAAGACTGTGACTATAAGTATCATATGACATTTGATCACAAAATATAACAGACTCTCCAGATAGAGGATAGAACTGAAGCATTTATTTAGACACCAGAAAACCAAATCCCAAAACCAGTAAGCCAATTCCATCATAGTCCCAAAGATATTCAGAAGCCATAAAAACACTGAGAGTCACAGCATCCTCCAGCCTTCCCACAAACCAATACAAGATCAATATTTACTCACAAATTTCTCTATCTCCTTAATGATCATCCTTTGTCTCCCCCAATGTCTGGCTAGCTCTATCAGTTTTTTGTGGGTTCTGCTTCCCTTCAACAAAACTCCTCCCACCACAGGCTCCATGGGACTACATTCAGCCTATTAGGGGGCAGAGTTTATCTTCACAGCAGGGAAGCTTCTGTGGGCTCTCCTATACCCTTCAGTAAATTCCCTCCATCACAGGCTCCATGTGATTACCTTCATCCTATTAGGGGGCAGAATTTATTTTCAAAGTAGGGGAGGTCTTCAAACTCCCCCCAGGTCTTTTGAGGGGCAGGGAAGATCTTCAGATTCCCATTCCCATTACACTTACTTAAGTATCAAGAAGACTTGAATTCAAATCTGACCTCAAATATGGCCAGCTGTGTGGCCCTGGGTAAGTCACTTAACTTCTATCTACCTCTGTTAGTATACCTCCCAGGGTTGTTACGAGGATAAAATGAAATAATAAACGTAACCCACTTTGCAGACCTTAAAGAGCTACATAAATGCTATCTATTATTAACTCATTACTTTCCACCTATCCTTTTATACAATCTATCATTACCAATCTCTTTGCAAAAAGAGCTTCTTTGGGGGCAACTAGGTAGTGCAGTGAATGGAGCACTGGCCCTGGAGTCAGGAGGATCTGAGTTCAAATTTGACTTCAGACACTTGACACTCAGTCACTTGTGTGACCTTGGGTGAGTCACTTAACCCCAATTGCCCTGCCTTCCCCCCTCCAAAAAAAATAGCTTCCTTTCCCATGGTGTATTTTCTTAGATATGCTTCAATGCAGCCTTTTCTAAAACCAAAAGAAATTGAAGAGCCATTTTCCTAACAAATGAACAAAGTTTTTTTTCACTTGAAAAAAAAAGTTGAATCACTTAAGAAAATGTTCCTTTGAACATTCACCTTGTAGTGAGGGATAAAAAAAGTAATCTAAAGGAAAAGCATATGAAAGCTAAGAGTGGAAAATAGTTCTTAATTTTATTAATATTTTATATTTGGCCCTTAGGAGTCTTTTATTGTCTGCCTAGAGTACTACTCAAATCCCCTTAAGTTCACCTTGAGCTCTAATGCTTCCAAATGATCTTGCTTTTTAAAATTAAAGCCCCAGAATCTCAAACAGTAAGAGATGTTAAAGGCCAGAAACATGAACCCTGCCTATCAGTGTGTGATTATTGTAATTTTTGTTCTCATTCCATTCCTGCAGTGTCCCCAAAAGCAATCTACTGTCCCAGAGAAACAGAAGTGGATGCGTCCCTCACCTTGGTATAACTATTAGTCACTTTCAATAGTTACTCTGTCTTCTAAAAAGTCTCAAGAAGTAGAAAATGAAGTTTGGGGCAAAGATGACACATTTTTTTTCCAAATTCAGTTGGGATCCCTGTACTCCTTCTGTGGGGAATGCTGTGTGTGACACATAAGTGCCAATCATTTTAAATTCTGGGTCTGCCATAAAATTTTATTCTGATATTTTCTAACCATTATTCATAAAATATAATTAAAAGACCTAGGAAACATGGTATTCGGAGTCAAATATCTTACCTAGTCTCTCTCTCTGTCTCTGTCTCCCTGTCTCTCTCTCTCTGTCTCCCTGTCTCTCTCTCTCTCTGTCTCTCTCTCTCTTCCTCTCTCTGTCTCCCTCTGCTCCTCCCTCTCTTCCTCCCTCCGCCCACGTACATACATGCACACACAATGAATTTTCAGATATGAAGACAATACTAAGAATTACATCTCAGAATACAGTTGACTCAATGACTTTCAATGTGTTTTATTTATCCTTCTGACTATCCTCTTCACTCCTGCCCCCCCCCCCCCAAATATCTTACACATAGCAGGCACTCAATGAATTTTTATTGACTGATTTGATTTTCTATTTTGGGCTTTATTTGAGTGCACACTAAGATTAAAGAGACAATAACATTGCAAAGAATTAAGTTTTGGCAGGCAGCCAAAACTATCAGAATACAACTTGTATGTGGGATATGACATTTTAGGACTAAATTAGCCAGATTTAGACACAGTCAAGAATTCACAAGTCCAGTGTGCTGATCAAGGAAATAATGGTTGAATGAAAAATCATAATACAAATTAAAATGAACAGGTAGAGTTCAACAACTATATCAAGTAGACCTATACCATGTATTTTACATAAAATATTGAGTGTATAAATCATTTCTTTAGAGATGGCAACTAAATCTACATATTCATCCATACCACCTGCTGCCTGTTGGACATATCTGCCTGGATGTCTTGCTCACAAATCAAACTGAATATGTCTAAAACAGAACTCACCATCCCCCCTTCCACCTAGTAAATCCATTTCTCTTCCAAACTTCCTATTTCTGTTGAGGTCACATTATCCTCCAATTCATCCAGGTTTAAACTCCTCGAGTCATCCTAGACAATTCTCCCTCCCTCACCATCCATGATCAACCAGTTGCCAAGTACTATTTATGTTATCTCCACAATATCTCTCACCTCCTTCTCCATCTTGTCACACACACTGCCAAAGACCCAGTTCAGGAAATAGAAAATCTTCTCTCACACTTTCCATTCTTATTTCAGATCACCCTATTTCACTTAACCTATATTTCAATCATACTAGACAACTAGCTATTTCTCCTTCAATATGAAATAAATGAATGAAAAAGCATTTTTAAAAAGACCATAATGTGATGTGTACTCTATTAAGCACTGAAATACAAGATTCCCCCAACAAAAAAAAATCACTGCCCTCAGGACATATATAGTCTAATGGACAAAGACAACACAGAGAGGGAAATGGTGTTCAGGAAGGGGTATTTTGGCCTGAGAAGTCTCAGGTACAGTCATCAAGTAATATAGCAAGCAATCAAGATGCCTTCTCCAGGAAGGATCATATTAATTTGATTTCTCTCACCAGACACAAGGAAGAAAGTGGAAAGGGATGGCACCCAGTGAGATGGTAGAAAGATGGCCAGGGTGCAGCATGGTAGTGGATAGTAGATATAGTGAACTCGGGGACAGCTAGGTGGTACAGTGAATAGGTCACCAGCCCTGGAGTCAGGAGGACCTGAGTTCAAATCCGACCTCAGACACTTGACACACTTACTAACTATGTGACCTTAGGCAAGTCACTTAACCCCAATTGCCTTGCATTTCCCCTCTAAAAAAAAATTTTTTTTAATGAAGAAGAAAAAAAAAGATATAGTGAACTCTCTCCAATCAGAAGATCACAGGCTCAAGGCAGAAATTAGAAGACTAGGTGAGAAGCAAAGGGTGGAGGGACAATAGTAACAACTATTCAGCAGGGCACAAATATAAGGGTGTGGCATGGGGCATGTAGGACTGACTAGTTATGGTGAACATTCCACACTCAGAAGGAGGTCCCAGGACCTGAGCTGAAGGGCCAGGTCTGAAATGTAGCGGCAGAAACAGCAGCTGAGAAATAGGATAACAGCAACAATAGCAATGCTGTATGGCACTTAAAGGTTTGCAAAGAGCTTTCTATCTGTTATCTCATTTGATCCTCATAGCAACTTTTTCAGGATAGGTGCTATTATTATTCCCATTTTACAGATGAGAAAACTGAGACACAGAGGGGTTAAATGCCTTGTCCAAGTTTGCTTACCCAGTAAATATCTGAGGAAGGTTTTAAACTCGGGTCTTCCTCACTCTCTTAATGTATTGCACCATTTACCAGTATATCAGGAAGGAAGATAGCCATAGTACCATCTTCCATCTCCTAGCATTCAAACAAGCTGTCCCCAGTTCTTAAAATCCACTCCTTTACCTTGGTCTTTCAGAATCCTTAGCTTCCTCTAAGGGTCAGCTCAGGTATTACCTGATGAAGTCTTCCCTGATTCCTAAATCCCTAAGTGTTCTATTCCTCCTCAAATCTTAATACTTCATCCAATCTGAGTATAAGGCAGACTCAAAGTCTTTTGTCTTTTCTACCTATTTATCTCTCCATCTATCTATCCAGAAACAAAAGCCCAGACTGTGACTAGATAGAAAATAAGGCTCTTGCCCTCTTGACTTGTCCCTGTATCAGTCTGTTCTCCTTTCATATACCTACATTTACCAATCGAGTAGAAGAGATTTGAGATTTGAGAAACTTGGGAACTCCAGACCCCAGAGCCTGTGACAGTTTTATTGGAAGAATAGACCCACGTGGATGATGAGTGTAGAACAATTGAGCCTGTGGTGATTAAAACTATGAGGACTAAGGAATACAAGAAACACTCATGAGGTCTCAGAGAGACCCAACAGCACAGTACTCAGAAAACTCAATTTGAAAGGGATAGACTTAGGTCTGAAAGCTCTCGCTATTTAGCTATAGGTTTTTCTGTTCTTTGCTCTAAATAGATTGGTGCCTGGGTGAAAGAATTCCCTGTATAAGAGGTCTTGCAGACAAGATTCTAGAAGAAAAAAAAAAAAGCAGGACACTTCTGATAGAAAATACTGGAACATTTTTCCCCCATTGAACCTCCTTCTAGAGGAGTTCTGGAGCTGCAGGGGGCAAAGAACACTTTTGTAAAGGAACTAGTAAAAGCATATGTTCTAAACTTAAAAATCATGGCAGAACCCACTTTTATTGTGAAGAAGTAATGGAGAACAATCATTTAAGCCAGAACCTAGAGGTAAAGAAAGATCCATAGTAGCTTAACTGGAAGGAGGTTAGGGTGGGGCAGGGGTTCCTGGAAATGGGTGGCAGAGATCATATGCCAAGTACAACAGAGAATTATCTTGTAGAGACTAAATGTTCTGCAGATCATTATCCAGGGGAGATAATGCTCCTGGCAGAGGCCATCAGAGACCAGATTCGATAGAAGCAGTGTGATAATATCAGCAGCAGCCCAGTTGTATCATAGTTGGGAATCGCCCTTGACATAAATTCCCTGGATGTGTTTGCACCTTGGCTACAAGTATATTGCAGTATACTTGCCACCCCATATATGTGCCCTGGCCCATGAGTACCTAAGAATGTACCCCTCCATATATGCGCCATAGCTTACCTAAATGTGTGTCTAGGCATGTTTCCTATATATATCCTCTCTTTCTACTGATGGTAAGTGTATTTGTAGAGTACATCCGGGAGGGAAGTAGGAGTGGGGGCTAACAGTGTCAAAGCTGCTGAGAGGTCAAGTCACATGAGGACTAAGAGAAGACCATTGGATTTTTCATTTAAAAGATCATCCATAATATTGAGGAGAGCAGTTTCAGTTTTGTGCGAAGTAGAAAAATGAGACTGGAAGGGATCAAGAAGAGAAAAAGAAGCAAAGAAATGGAGACAACAGCATAAACAAGGAGACTGTAAGAGGGAGAAGAGAATTCAGATGCTAGGTTATGAGGGTGACTAAGTTGAATCAAGGGGGTTTTTGTTTTGATTTTATTTTATTTTTAAGAATAAATGGGGATTAGGGGCGACCAGGGGGCTCAGCCAGTAAGAGCACCAGCTCCAGTGTTGGGATAACCTGGGGATCAAATCCATGCCCAGATACTTAGCACCACACCCAGAAATAACTGGCCGTGTAACCTTGAGCAAGTTACTTAACCCCAATTGCTTAAAAAAAAAAAAAGAATAATGGGGATGGTCTGAGCATGTTGCAAGCAAAAAGCAAAGATGCACACAAGGAGAGAATGAAGATGAGACAGTACTCAAGGGGGCAAACTGTTGTAGTAAACATAATGGTAACCAATAGAACCAGGAGTAAGACTGAGACAGGTAGTTAACTCCTTGGAAAAAGAATGGTGCATGGAAATTAATGACTATGGAAAGGATTTGGAACATTAGTATGAACAGATTGAGGAAACTTCAAAGTAGGATAAATTGAAAAGTGACAGTGGCAAAGAGACAATATGGAAGTGGCATTGAGGAGCAAAGAATATGTCTCCTCCTCTTGGGCCAGTGTGTCACAGATCACGATAGAAGGACCATTCATTATTGGAAACGGCAGTCAAGGATGTGGTTGGTGTCGTCTGGGAGGAACCCCCATCAGATGGGAGGAAGGTAGAAAGTGAGCAATAGGGGAAAATAAAGGGGCGGGCACACTAAAATCACCAAAGATCTCGGGAGGAGAAAACTCAAAGACTTTGAGCATAAGCAGATAAAACAACAGGGAAAACCTTAACAGCAGAAGGAAATACAACTCTGTTATGAATAAACACTGCAAAATAAAGCAAAATGATTCAATGCTTGATGAGACAGAAGAACCCTGAAGATTTTGAGATCATAGAATCATAACATGTTGTTCCTGTGTGATTTAAAAAAGAAATGAGAATTGTGAGAGCAGAATTTATGACTTCACAGTAGAGACAATTGTCAGAACAGAAAAACTAGAATCTACAATGGCAAGTTTTACCAAAGAAACAAAAGAGAGGATAGCTAATTGGGAATACAAACATGCAAAAGTGCAGAGCAATCTAGGAGAAGAGAATCAAAAAGCAATAAACTGTTAAAATGTTGTCTACTTTAGCAAAACATTTATCTCAAAGACAGGATGCACAGAACATAAGGATTATAGGTCTCCCAGGAGAACACTACAAATCAAAAAACCTGAACACCATTTATACAATAAATAATACAATACAATGGCCCAGAACTTCTGGACCCAGAAAACAGAATACTAATTGAAAAAAATCCATGGACTGCCTCCTGAAAAATGAAACAAAACTCCAGGACCTACAGTGGTTAAAGTTAAACTTAAAAATTCAATCCAAACACTGGATAATTGATAGGTATATATAGACAGTGGGTAGAGATGAAAATAAATCATGTACAAAAATTTGAGTCTGATCCAAACTGAATCGAAA
Organism: Petaurus breviceps papuanus; assembly: GCF_028583685.1. NCBI lineage: Eukaryota > Metazoa > Chordata > Mammalia > Diprotodontia > Petauridae > Petaurus > Petaurus breviceps. The sequence goes on along the minus strand of NW_027185784.1, from coordinate 6,030,900 downwards.
TTTGCAAACTGAATGTGCAAGCCCCATGACCACATCCTGAGGTATACACAGAGGAAACCTTGGTAAAGCAAGAACACCACTCATGCTTTCAGGATCCCAGACAACTTTCTAGACTCATAAGTCACAAAGTTGCCAACCTGCATTATTAAAAGGTTCCACACCAGAAGTTCCCTACATTGGATACTAATGCACTGTTGGTTGAGTTGTGAACTGATTCAACTATCCTGGAGAACCATTTGGAACTGTGCTCAAAGGGTTTTTAAACTGTGTATAGCCTTTAACCCAGAAATATCACTACTAGGTATGTATCCCAAAGAGTTTTTTTAAAGGAAAAGGACCTATGTGTATAAAAATATTCATAGCAGCTCTTGTTTGTGGTGGCAAAGAAGTGGAAATTAAGGGAATAGCTGAACAAGAGATGTGGTATATGATAGTAATTCTTGGCAATTACAATGATCCAAGACAGTTCTGGAGGACTTACAATGAAAAATGCTATTCATATCCAAAGAAAGAACCAATGGAGTTTGAATGCAGATCAAAGCATGATTTTTATTTACTTTATTTTTCATGGAGTGGGGGAGTCAGGACTCTATGTTTTGCAACAAAAACAATGTGGATATATGTTTTGCATAACTGCATGTGTTATTAAAATGAGGGGTTTTGGACCAGATGTCTTCTGATAAGGAAAGATTAAAGATAAGGAAATAGATTAAATAAACTGCTCAGGGTCACACAGATAGTATTTAGCAGTGCCAGGCTTTGATCCTAAATCCAGCATTCTTTCCACTGTACTTTGTCTCTCTCCCAGAAGCACATTAGGCAAAGCACACTGCTTTATTCAATTGTAATCACTCAATAAATGTTTTTTAAAGTTAATTAATAATAAAGATAATTTCTTGCTTGGAGATTCCTTCATCACCTGATAATCACAGTTTCAACTAATTTTGTCCCTTTTTTCAAAAAATGATGGAAAATTACTCAAGAATTCTCTTCTTCCACTCTTACTCTGTCCAATGTGGTAAATTTTAAAGTAATTGTTTTCAAAGATATTATAATGATGCCCCCCATGGAAGCAAACTGGGAGCAAATTCAGAAGAGTGTTGGCACATGTTGTCAGCTAAAGAGACTTAAGTTATGTCTCCAAGATGCAAACACAATCATATGATTCAGTCAAGACAGGTTTTTTGTTGTTATTTTTTTTATCAGCTGGGGATTTAATGTGATATAAACAAAACAACTGACTGAATTTTTTCCCTTTCCAACCAGTTGTTACATGTTGTTTAGACAGTCTCAGGAAGAGACCTTGGCTCTTGAAATGTGACTCATATTCCAGCCTCAATAAGATCTGTGAAAATATAAAAAAGCAGTTCTTGGCTGTCATAATAACATGCTGGGGAAATAATTAATAGACTAAAGTAATTATGCTGATGGAAACAACAAAAAGTATTTCTCTTCTGAAATTTTGGTTACAGTCCTGATTGCACTGATCTTTCCATAATTACTGTTGTTCACTGGTCAGTGAACAACTTCTCGAGACCAAAATCTCTGGCTAATGAAAAAGACAAGGGAGAGAGAGGGGGAAAAAAAGAAATCATGCTAGACAGACAAATAGCCAAAAAAAGTGAAAATCATAAAGCCATCTGTTAGAGTACAAGACAGTTACAACGATGCTTTCTCCATCCTGACACAGGAAGCTGAGAAAACGTTGCCCCTTAATTTTCACAACCCAGATTTCTCAAGATGACAAGTGTAATAGATTTAATTTTCATTCACTTCACAATTCTCTTATTAGTATCCAACAGTTGACATCTTTCATCGGAATACCTTACATCTTTCACTTGAGAAACTTCACATCTATACAGCCCGAAAAATTGTGCCTGAGAATGAATGCAGGAATCCTGACCCCTGCATCCTACTTAAATCAGCTTTTTAAAGCCATAAACCCAGATTTTTTTTCACTTCAAAAACAGCATATTATAATGGAATGAGCAGCCAACTGAAAGTTAGGAATCTTAAATTCTGGTACCAGTTCTGTCAATGAATAGCTGTGTAATTTGGGGCAAGTCCCTTAACCTCTCTGGGCCCCAGTTTCACAGGATCACAAGGTTTAAAGTTGGAAGAGACCAAAACTCTCATTTTGTGGATGAGGAAAGTGAAATAGCTAGAAGGCAAAGTAGCTGGAAGGTTGGACTTGGAGTTAGGAAGTACTGAGTTCATATCTAGCTTGAAACACTGGCTATGTAATCCAAGGCAAGTCACTTAATCACTCCATCTAACATAATCACTTATCTAACTGAAACATCCAAAAAAAGTGATTTAGTCAATCATATAATAATAAATAGCTAAGCCAGCTGTCAAACCCAGGTCCTTTGAATCCAAAATCCAGTATTCTTTCCACTGAACCACAAGCTTTTCTCATCCCTAGAATGAGAAAATTGGATTAGATAATCTCTACAGTTCCTCCAGATCTACTCTAGAAATCTATGCTTTAAATATAAGCACTGAGGGGGTGGGGAGGGGGGGCCCTCCCCCTACTTGTCATCCAAATAACTTTTCAGCTTCATTGACATGTTATGAGGTTGTTTGTCAAATGAAAAATGTCAATGATCCAGATGAAAGATGTCAACCATTGGGATATTAATGACATAACTGGAATGAAAATTAAATCTAATGTGCTTGGCATCTTGGGAAATCTTGGTAGTGAATATTAGAGGGCATTTTTTTTCCTCTGATCTTTGCATTGGGGAACAGATAATGCTGCTATAATTATCTTGGCCTCTAGCAAAGGTTTTCATTATTTCCTGTTTCAGTGAAGCAGCTCTCTGGCTGTTACCGAGCTAGAATGGCTGCCTCAAGAGATAAAAGGGGCCTAAGCTTCCCTTCTCACTTTGACAGGTCCATAGAATTCTGGGTGCTGAAGCTGTGGGTCAGTATCTGCTCTCCAAGGTAAGGACAAGAACAGTGCTAAGTCAAATCACTGAGTTACCCCTCATGAGGTTGGCAAGAATGAATGCAGGCTGGGTACACAGTGGATACAGTGATAGCTCTGGAGTCAGGAGGACCTGAGTGCAAATATGACCTCATACATGTGATACTTACTAGCTGTGTGACTCTAGGCCAGTCCCATAATCCCAGTCCCTGGGGGATGGGAGTAAGAGTGAATCATAGTTATCAGTGAAGCCTTTTCTTAACTTCCCCAATTCCATATAGATTGACAGTACAGAAAAGGAAAGTATGTTTTGGCTCATTCATTTCATTGGGAAATATTTGTCTCACGTAAAGTCAGTTGCATTTAAACCAGATAGTCAGAACTTCATGTTAATAAAGCCAAAATCTGATTCTTCCACAGAAGCACTTTGCTGACATAATAACAGTTAGCGTTTATATAGCATTTAAAATCAAAATATTATGTCATTTTATTTTCATAACAACCTTTGGAGGTAGGTGTTATTATTATTCCCAATTCACAGATGAGGAAATTCAGGGATAGAGTGATTAAGTGACTTGTCCAGGGTCACATAGCTAGTGTTTCAAGCTATATTTGAACTCAGCCCTTCCTAACTCCAAGTCCAACCTTCTAGCCACTTTGCCTTCTAGCTGGCTCTGGTATTTGTATATAGAACTTATAGCAGAAATTGTTACTGTTCTAAATGAGGGATTCTTAAATTATGTGTGTGTCTTGGACACTTTTGGCAACCTGGTGAAGCCTATGAACCCCTTCTCAAAATTAGATGTGTGATCAATACCCTAGATTACAAAGGAAACAAATTACACTGAAATCCAATTATCAAAATATCTTTAAGAAACACGTCCATTTTAAGAACTCCTGTAAATAAGGATGATGATGATGGCAACGATGACTAGATGGTGCTAAATTTTAGCTCTGTGATTCATTCCAACATGTCAAGCAGCCAAGATGACATTGAGAGAGAGCACTGAACCGGGAGTCAGGCAAAATAGGCCCCAGTGCCAGCTCTGTCATTAGTCAGCTTCTTTTGACATTAGACAACTCAGTTGCCCTCTCTAGGCTTCAGTTTTCTTATTATATTCAGGGATTGAACTGAACTTGTAAGGTCCCTTCTAGTTCTGAATTCGATCATCTCTCCCATGGTACACTTCATGCCACTGCTTCCCCCAACCCACACCCTGCCAATTGGCTAAATTTCTTTCAAGTCTTAATTCCTACCATGTTCTGTAGCCTCATTTCATCCTTACTAAACCCCAATAAAACATGAACTCCTTGAGGTCAGGAACTGTTTTGTTATCGCGTCTCCAGCTCCTAGCACAACAGCTGCAGACAGAAAGAACTTAACAAATATTCTTTGAACTGAATAGTCACAGAGTGTGTAGCCACTGATTCCAGCCAATCTCTTGCAAATCCCTGCTCCATTTGTAACTACAAATGGAATTGAGTGAAACAATGGAAACTACTCAGCAAAACCTATACTGGTAAAATGACTCAAAGACAGTGTCTAAATTGTGTCAGAGCAACCTATCGATTAATTTCAGTTTGGTGGGGAAAAAAATGGAATTGCATTCAGGTTCTTTGGTATTTTGTATACACAGCAAATGTATGCAAGCTTGCTGCCTTCAATAGAGTTAAGTCTTAGAGTTAAGCTGACTCACGTTCAGATCTAGCCTCTGAAATTTACTAGCTGTGAGACCATGGGTAAGTCCCTTAAAATTGCTGATCCTCAATTCCTCATCTATAAAAAGGAGCTAATAATAGCACCTGTCTCATAGAGTTATTATATCATATAAAATAATATCTGTAAAGTGCCTTGTCAACCTTAAGGAACTATAGCAATGTTAGCATTTACTACCATTATAGGATAATGGGTCGATGGTATCATCTTCAGATGTAAAAATTATTTTGTTCCTTGGAACTTGAATTTTTAACCACAAGCAAGAAAGACCCAAGCTTAATGGCTTCAATTCAGGTATTTTCTATTCAGTCCCACATTAGTTTGAGGACTTGGAATGGTGACATACTAGCCAAGTGTTAGTTTTTTCAATGGACCACTCCCTCTGGGTCCATTCCTCCAGTTCACATGGATACTGGCTGTAACCTCCACAGGAGAAACTGTTCCTACTTTCCAGGTTCTAGGGATAAACTAATGGGTGTCTATGCTTGTAACACTAGCTCATGAGTCCTCACCTGTCTGCTTCCCCTTAACCATAAGACAGTAGTCTAAGTTAACTTGTTAGCAAAGTCATTTATTCAAATGGAAGAGCAAGAATATTAGTTACCAGCCACTTCCTCCCCAACAACAGGTGAACTCTACCACAAGTACAGAGTTTTTATACAAGTATAGAGTTTGTGAGGGGAAGAATGGGAATGACCTTAAAGTATAATGGTAGTGAAGTATATGTGTATGGAATATATATGTCCAAGTAAGCTCACAACTCAGGAAGGCCCCAATGTCTTTTCTTTCTCTGGTGGGTCTTCATGAAATTTGTTGTTCTGTTACCTTGGCGAAGGATGAATTGTTCCACTGCTCAGATAGGCTAGCAATCAGGGCTGGGGAATCTGCAGCCTTGAGGGCACACATGGCCTTCTGGGTTCTTGGGTGTGGCCTTTGCACTGAGTCCAAGTTTTATAGAACAAATCCTTTTATTAAGGGGATTTGTTCTGTGAAGTTTGGATTTAATCAAAGGGCCCTACGTGAGGACCTAGAGAGTCACACGTGGTCTCAAGGCAGCAGGTTCCCCAGCCCTGCACTGCTACCTCCTTTCACAGTATCTCTTTAGGCAGGCATCTCGGTTCGGCTTCCTCTTTAGAGGATACCCAGTGTCTTGGCTAGATGGGCTCAATCATTACTGAACAAATGCAGTGTTTCGCCATCTTCAACCCCTAGTTTGGAGGACTGGTGCTTCATTCTCTTCATCTGGAGTGTTACAGTTCTCTTTTGAGTGATACTATACATCTACTATGCTTTCTCAGCTAGGACAATGACCCTTAGGCTATGACTGGCAGAAGTCTATCTTTGACTCCCTCAGAGACTCAGCTCTGAGGTTTGTCACCTCCATGAAAGAGATGAGGCCTAGCCTCTGCTGTTCAACAATTTTTCTTGGTTTAGAACCAGTTCCCTTAGTCAAGTACTACACCTTGACTTTTGGTGATTTGTCAGTTTAGTAGTTACACTGCTCAGAATCCTTTTGGGTCTTACACAGATAAGTAGTTAGAGAGGAAGGTTGGAATGAAGCCTTTGCCCTAGACATAAATTCATTGTCTTTGTTGACCACTTCATAAATAATTAAGCCTCAGACAGTTTTCAAAGATTTGTAATGTTTTGCATTTGAAGGCTGCCTTCTTTACATTTCAGTGTCTCTGCTTTTCCCCACCCCCGTTTCTACCATCTCTACTTTTTCAGTTTTGCTGAAGTCTCACCAGAGCTATTACTTCTATGACATCAATATTGCATTGTTATCTGTCCTTGGGCCTGGAGCCTCAGAGAAGGATGTTTTTAAAAGAAATCAATTATAATGGAGATGGATGAGTATGCATAAAGGGGATAAAAAGGGGGCAGAGGGTAGACTGGTATATTTTACCAAAGGAACAGTTTCCAGATTGTATTGGTCTCTAGGGCACATGTTATTTCTCTTAATAACGAGAATTTAAATTAGCCCATAAAGTGTCCTTAGCTGCCTTACAAACATCAGGTCTATAGGTTTTCCTCCTCTTCTCTCTATGCTCCCCTTCTCAAAAAAAATTCCCAAGAAGGACTACTTTAATATAAATCTTAAAACTACATTTTTTTCTGTAAGAGAAATTATATCAAACTATCAAATAATCAACAGCTGCAGTCTTGTAACACTTAAACAGGCAAATAAATATGAGGAAGCTGGAACTATTTCCCTAGCCAACCGTCTAGACTCTCTATAATTCAAAAAATTATCATTCTATAAGAAAATAAAAGCTGAATTAATAATCCTTCTCACACTCCCACATACTTTATTGTAGTGATTTCTCATTTACTCATCAACAAAAAATGTGACCCACATTTTCTAATCACCAACACACTATGCTAGGGACAAGGAAGTCAGATATGAAAAACAATACAGCCTCTAACCTCAAAAATCTGGAAATGTAATAAAAGTGATATGACAACCACAGACATAAATACACTACAAGAAAGAGTGTAAATATTTTAAATAATTTGTTTTCCTATTTTTTCCAAATAACAAGAATGTTTTATTAATCAGTCCCTTCTACTACTTCCCCCAACCAATTGAGAAAAAATTGGGTCTTTTGTTTGTTTGTTTGTTTGTTTGTTTTAGAGAAAAACAAAGCCCTCAATAAATGATTGCATTGCCTTTCCCATATTAACCATGTTCAAAAATTTCTGTCTGTCTCTCTCTATCTCTCTGCATTTTAAGTTCATGAACTCCTTGTCGAGAAATGAATGACATGTTTCATATTCATTCTTTTGGACTTAAGCTTTATCATGATATTTATTAGAGTTCTATAGTGTTTCAAAGTTACTATTTTCCTAAAATATTATTATCATTGTATATATTGTTTTCCTAGCTCTGCTCACTTCACTCAGCCTCAGTTTTTAAGCTTCCAGTTTCCTCTGAAATTGTCCATTTCATAATTTATTACAGCACAAAAAATTTCATTATATTCATGTGACACAATTTGTTTAGCCATTCTTCAATGGGACGGCCTTATCTTAGTTTCTAATTTTTGGCTATCACCAAAAGAACTACTATACATGTTTTTGTACATTCAGATCCTTTTCCTCTTTGATTTCTTTGCAGTATTGGTCTAAGTAGTAGTAGAGTTGAGTCAAAGGGCATGCACAGTTTGGTATGATGATTTTCAGGGCATAGTTTCATGTTGCCTTCCAAAATGACTGGACTAATTCATAGCTCCAAAAATAGTGCACCAGCATACCTGCTTTCATATATCTCCAGCATCTGTCATTTTCCTTTTGTCATTTTTGCCAGTCTGATAGGTGTGAGCTGAAGCATCCCACATGTGTTTCTCTAAATATTCATGATTTGGAGCATTTTTATATGATTATTGATTGCATGAATTTATTCCTCTAAAAACTGCTTGTTCATATCCTTTAACATCATCTATGGCAGAATTGCTCTTAATTTAATAAAAGAAATTTGTTGCACAGTTTTGTAGGTTTTTTTTCCCATTTACCCATTTCCCTTCTAATTTTTAGCATTAAAATTTTTTTGCCTTTTTTTTTGGAGGGGGGAAGGTAGGGCAATTGGGGTTAAGTGACTTGCCCAAGGTCACATGGTTAGTTTTTTGTGTCAAGTATCTGAGACCAGATTCAAACTCAGGTCCTCCTGACTCCAGGGCCAGTGCTCTATTCACTGCACCAGCTAGCCACCCCCACTGCATTAAAATTTTTACAAATTTTTTTTATTTTATATAATCAAAATTGTGCATTTCATCTTTTATGATCCTCCCTATTATATGTTTTAGTCATGAACTCTCCTATCCATAGATCCAAAAGATCATTTCTTCCTTCCTATTCCAATTTATTTATAATATGACCTTTTATACATAGGTCATGTGTCCATCTGGAATGTATCTTAGGGTTTAGGGTTAGGTTTAGGGTTAGGGTTATAATGTTAGGGTTAGTGTGAGATGTGGTTCTAAACCTAGCTCGCATCAGCCTATTGTCCAGTTTTTCTGGCAGTTTTTGTCAAATAGTTCTTCATGGGATCTTCATGTTTACTCAATACTATTCTAATGTGTTTGTTTGCTTCTGTATGTTATGTACCTTTTCAGTTACATTAATCAATCTCTTTTAAGTAGTCCCAAATCATTTTAATGATTACTGCTTTGAAGTTCGGGTACTGATAAACCCTCTTCCTTACTAGTTTTTTTTTTCATTATTATGGGAATGTATAGCATATTGAAAGGCAGCAGGACATTGTAGATAGTGTTCTGGACTTGGAATCAGGAAAACTAGTACTTGAATGCAGTCAGATACTTACTAGCTACCCTGCAAAGGTCACCTCTGAGCTTCCATGTGCCCACATATAAAATGGTCACAATTTACCTCAAGCACTTACCTCATAGGGTTGTTGCATCAAGAAAGATAATGCAGATCCAAAATCTAAAGGGAGAAGAGACCTCTGAGGTCCCTTCTAATGCAACCCTTTGATTTACAGATGAGGGAACCAAGATTAAAGGAGATTAAGGGACTTGCCCTATACATATAAGGTAAGATATAAATATGAGTGATTACTATTATGAAGGACATGGTGGGATCCAAACAAAGTGTTATGAGGAATATAAAGAGGTGGGAATTGGAAGGGAAGAGGTGGTTCCCAAAGAATTCAAGGAGGAAGTAGCATCTGAGCTGAGATTTAAAGGAAAAGAAGGCATAGATAGGGAAGAACTAGGCTTCAGGTATGGGAGGTAACAGCTGAAGGGAAAACAGTAGATGACAAATAAGATAAAGAAACAGTTAGGAATACAGTTTGGGGGGGGGGAGAAAGGGAAGGAATAAGCATTTATAGAGGACCTACTATGTGCCGGGCACTGGGCTAAGCTGTTGTTTTCAGTCGTTTCAGTTGTGTCCAACTCTCTGTGACCCCATTTGGGACTTTTTTGACAAAGATACTGTAGTGGTTTGCCATTTCCTTCTCCAGCTTATTTTACAGATCAGGAAACTGAGGCAAACTGAGATAAGTGACTTGCCCAGGGTCACACAGTAAGTGTCTGAGGCTGGATTTGAACTCAGGAAGATGAGTCTTCACAACCAGGACTCCCAGCACTCTATTCACCATGCCACCTAGATGTCCCACTATGCTAAGTACACTACTTCACATTTGAAGAAAATGGGGCAAACAGAGGTTAAGTTACAGTTACCATCTAGTAAGTATCTAAGGTCTGATTTGAACTCAGGTCTTCCTGACTACAGGCCTAGCACTCTTACCACCTGCTGGAAAGTAAATGAAAGTGACTAAGAAATAAGGTTAGAAAGATAAGTTGGATCTATATTATAGAGTATGATGAATAAAAACTGTTTTATGACGGTTGAACAAGTTTTCCTTCAAAAGGGCAAAGAAACATTCTCAAAATAATTATTGGTTTGGTTTCCTTGCCACCTAAGACACAAAAGGCCTAGCCTATGGGGAAATTTAGTGTCTGAATTTTCAGTTCAGCTCCTACTGACCTCCAAGAAATGCCTTCCTGACCCATTGTGGTCAGCTGAGATCATAAATGCTGAGGCAGAAGGGAATAACCTTTTATTGGATTTATTATCTTTTTTAACCTCAGGAATTGTATCTTATTTCACTAGTGAAGTTGTTTTTAATGCCTGTATTGTCTAAGAAGAGCTGATTGCATTCTAACTCCAAACCTAATCACTGAACCAACCTAAATTAGGTCTGACCAAGAATTAAATAGTAGGCTAATCAAATCATTGGTACAATGGGTACTGTAATGATGCTTATTCCCTCCACTCCCTCCCCTTTTGATTCAACTATATATATATATATTACCTACTAGGACAAAGACACTGCTAAGAATTGAGAGTATAAAGACCAAGAAAAAAAGACCCTAACCCAGGGAGCTTTTCATTCTAGTTTGAATTTTTGACCAAGGAAGTGACATGGATGGACCTTTCCTTTAAGAAAATTATTTTTGGCAGCTTGTACCTACAATAGATTAGGAGGAAGACAATGGAAGAAAGGAGAACGGTTTGGACATTCAGTTGTGAGAAAGGTATTGAGGGTCAGAACTAGGCAGGTACCATTGTGCATTGTTGTTTGTCCATTTTCAAAGAGGACTGATATCAGAAAGGTGAGGCCATGACTTACAAGTGAATTGGATTTAAGTGAGGAAGAGTCGTGCAAAGTCACCAACCTCACTTTCTCCTCCAGAGTCACCTAGGTCTAGTGACCAGATATCGATCAACAGGACTGGAGATGGCCCCAGATGCAGTGGGAGACCTTGTCCTTTTTAAACTAAGGTCTTTCCCAGGTGTCAGTTTGACAGAGGCAATGCCCATTTAGTGATTAAGGCTAGGTAAGAAAAAAATGAGTGAAAGAATGACCTCTTTTACCTAGTCAAAAAAAGAGAAACAAAAAAAATATGGAGTGGAAGACCCTTAGAGTTTCTGGCCACTGGGGCAGTTAGAAGAGTATACATAGACAGGGGGTGCAATGAATACACTTATTTTGATGGTATGGTATAAAAATGGAGGTAGTCTCACCCTCTCTTACTCCTACCTTTCTGACCCCCTTCTTCTCCTATATCCTCCTATAGAGACCCAAAAGGCAGAAGGGGCTTTGGAACTCCATATGGGATGAGATCAGAAAAGTTAAATGTGAAATGTGTTACTGTAAAGCCAAGCACAAGCAGCTTTCCAGAGGACTGCTGTTGTGAACAGCTTTAAGATTCTGATTATACAGTATAGTGAACACTCTATTTATTCAATAACAAATCAGAGCAAAACATTCACAGAAATCAAGGTACAGCATTCACAATGTTACAACTTATCACAGAAAATCAAAAAATACAGCATTCACAACAACTTATCACTGAGATGGCCACATAGTTTTCACCACAGTGGTCACAAAGTTTTGAACAAAGTATATTCATTTAGTCACTCAATCATTTAGTAACTCAAATCATTCAATCATCCTTAAGGAGGCTTGCCTCCTTAAGGAACACAAAGTACAATAGCCAAAGTTCTCCACTCATGGGGCACATCAAGTTACAAATCAGTCACTTATTCAGTCATCATTCACTATTCAATCATCAGAAAATACACAAGCCCTCCACCCCTAGGTCACTAGTAAATTACAATTTCTCAGCCAGTACACAGTATCCAAGTAAAGTCTTCTTTCAGCTTGACTCGGGTTGGTCTCTTAGATTCCCTGGATCCCCTTCCTGTCCTACCTGGATTCACCAAACTGTCACCTGGGTTCAAAGGCAGACAGCTCCCAGGTCTTTGTCCAGGCACTTACTGTTCCATGCTGAAGCTCACAGCATCCAGTCCACCTTAAATCTTTACAGTCTCTGTTCCTGGAAAGTCAAGGCTTAACAAAGCCACAAACAAGTTCATTCAAAGTACCAGCATCACAGTCATGCTTCCTCAGTCTTCTGCAGTTCCAGCTGGCTCTTGGATGTCTTCAGCAGCTCCCAGCTCTAGCTGGCCCTCGGACTCAGCAGCTTCTCAGCAGAAGTTCCAGCTGGTTCCCAGAATCAAAATCACTTCACCCAGGTTGCCAAAATCAAAATCATTCTCTCCAGCCTGGGGGGCCTTTCCTCTTCAGCCTCCCCGGCAGCAACAGCTTCTGCTTCCACAAAGCTTGCCCCAAGAAAATCTGTCTGACCCAGCAGGGACTTCTCCTTATATACACATGGCATCAGCTCCTTACTGTTTCAGTCAACCCCTTCCTGTTAGATAAGCAATAGGGGTTCATGCCTTCTGTTTCTTTAACAGAAGCTTGATTAATTACTAAGTGCTAAGTACCTCTTAGCTTTGCCAATACAGAGGAATAAAATAACATTACTATTACAGTTACCACGGAAAATTCAACAAGTCTCAGCAACTGAGTAGGTCATGTGGTCATAAATGTAGAACTGGAAGCAACCTCGGACTTTGCTGACAAGGCTCATTTTACAATAAAAAAAAACTGAGGGGTCCAAAAAATTAAATTACTTGCCCAAGATTACACAGGTAGTAAATGACTGAAGCAGAATTCAAAATGGGGTCCTCTGACATCACATCCAGATCTCTTTCTACTGCAGAAGGGTTAAGAAGATAGGAAAGAGTCTAGACTTAACTGAGAGAGCCACCCATCAACAAAGATAGTGAAGTTGGAAGGGTAGATATTAGGGAATTTTGTTTTCCCAATATTTACCTTTATCCAGAAAAGAAAATTAAATAAGGCATCATAGTTTTATAAAATTATTTTATCCATTTGGATGGGAAATATTACTAAGATGGATTTCACTTGGCCCTATTTTCTTAAGTAAGGGTTATTGAATGTCATTTTGCTTTTTCTCAATGACATTTAGGACATCCATTATTGTGTGTTAGGTAGTTCTAGTCTCCATTTTTTCTTTTGTTTTGTTTTTTAGTTTACTGTCTCCTACCTTACTGTCTAGATGTCAGCTAACACTTCTACTGTCATTGTATCTTACTAAAAGTTACTTTTGAAAAAGATCTCCCAACTCCTTCTATTTTTTTATAATCCTAATTAACTCTGGCTGGGAAGCCTGGTAGCCAATCTTGTTAAGAATTGCATGTTATGACTAACATGGAAATGTTTTATGTGACTACACATGCATAACCTATATGGAATTGCTTGCTTTCTCAATGAGGTGGGGTGGGAAGAGAGGAAGAGAGAGAATTTGCAACTCAAAGTTTTAAGCACAAATGTTAAGGGTTGTTTTTACATGTAACTGGGGAAAAAACAAAATACTGAATATATATATTTTAAAAGAATTCTATGTTAATACCATTCATCTCCTGACGGAGGTGGTGAATTTAAAGTGCAGAAAGAGAAACACATGGAAATGTTTAATCTTAGGATTTGTTGTGCTGGACTATGTAGCTATGTACTGAAGGCATGTGTGTGTGTGTGTGTGTTTGTGTGACTCACTCAATGGAGGGAACAAATTATTTTTTTTTAACTTGTTACTTGAAAAAACAAAAGTAATAAAGTATGTAATATAAAAAATGCATTTTAAATAAAAGTCACTAAGTCCCTGAGGGTGTACCCTTCTGGAATAAAGAGAAAAGCTTCAGAGCAGCTTTCTGAAGGCTATTTAAGGAGCCCAGGCACCTCTCCCCACTTTCAATTCAGAAACCTATTCCAAAGAGCTGAGATTCTTGAAAGCCTGACCTCAAATGAGTGAGATGTCACCTCTAGCCTCTCAGATCCCTAGGCATATGTACAAAAAGGCAAACAAACACACAAAAGATTGTCCTTCCTTCTTTGTCTAGGAAGACTGGTCTTCCCCCAAGTGCCATTCAAGGACATTCTGGATTAAAATATCACATGTTATGCTGAAAATTAAACTCTTGCTCACTTGGCCCATTTGTGAGCAAAGAAATTCCAGGATCATCTTGTTTAAATATGTCTGGCCTTCTTTGTCACAGGATTTAAATTGCCTTCAGTGTTATTAACGAGAGCTCTCTACTTGTAACTACAGGTAAGAAGGCAAGAAGGTGATTTCTCAAGTTGCTTTTGAAAGAAACCTTTTCATAGGAGAATTTTGACCTCCAAGAAAACTTTGGGAGCATTTCCAAATCCTCTGGTCCTCAAATCTTGTCCTTTAGAGTACAAATGTCAAGAAAAGTATCTGCTACATATCAAGAGTCAAATATTTCAAAGTTCATCTGAAACTAAAAGCATCTTGCCCAATAATAGAATTCATTTTAAGTTCACATTGAAAGGGGAGTTCCCAGAATTTTCACAACTTTGGCCCTAGTTTCTTGTTCTGCCTCCCTGAGGCAAACCAGTTTGCCTCTGTTTTAACCAAATGAGAAGATCTGATCTGGGCAACTAGGTGGCATGTGGATAGAGTGCTGGGCCTGGAGTCAGGAAGACTCATGTTCCTGAGCTCAAATTCAGCCTCAGACACTTACTAGCTGTGCGACCCTGGGCAAGTCACTTAACCCTGTTTGCCTTAGTTTCCTCATCTGTAAAATGAGCTGCAGAAGGAAATGGCCAACCACTCCAGTATCTTTGCCAAGAAAATCCCAAATGGGGTCACCAAGAGTCAGATACAACTGAAAAATTACTGAACAACAGCAAAGTTTGATCTGAAATGAAATTACCAAAGAGCCAAATTTGCCCTGCTTTGCAAGGCTTGTTTACATACAATTCAGGAAGGATTTTAAGACAGAAGGTAAGAAAAGGAAGGAACTAAAACATACCCACACCCAACCTTGATATTCCCATAAGATTGTATAATTAATAGCACTTTAAGATTTGAAAAGTGAGAGGGAAGCTAGTCTATGCAGAATGCTGGATTTGCAATCATAAGACCTGGATTCAGATCTCAGCTCAGCTACTCAATTCCTATGTAACTGCCTAATTCACATTAAATTCTCGGAACCTCAATTTGATCATCCATAAAATAGCTAGATGACCTCTCACGTCCTTTCTTGTTGTTGTTGTTGTTCATCATTCTAGAAGAGGACCAATGACATCAAAAGGGTGATGTCTTGACCTATAGACATGCTAGATAGACCTGGAATCAAGAAGATCTGAGTTTAAGTCCAGCCTCCGACTCGTACTAGCTGGCTGACCCTGTGAAAATCCTCTGTCTGCCTCAGTTTCCTCATCTGTAAAATGTGAATAATAATAGAACCTCCCTCCCAGGGTTGTTTTGAGTATTAAATAAGATATTTGTAAAGAATATTGCAAACTTTACAGTGCTATATAAATGCTAGCTACTGTTATTATTTCTATTTCTAAAACTAGGATTCTCCTCTTTTCTAGGACTATTTCCTGTTCATCTTTTCCAAATTTCAAAATAAGATGTAACACAAATCCCAGTGGGATTCCTCTGAGACAATCCTGGGGCCAAAATACTCACTTTAAAGAGTATTGCACGATCCAAACTGTGGTCAGTTCTTCTGCCTCGATAGATACTTCTATTTACCCTTTTAATAGGTGGAAAATGAAAAGATTAATAATGGCTTCTGTTCTATATGCTATGGGCTCAAGCAACCACCCCATTTCTCCTACCAGCAATTGATGATGATGATAGGGATGGTTATATCTCATAATAAATGGAGAAGGGACTTTTGCCCCATCAAACACACACACACACACACACACACACACACACACACACACACACACACACACATGAATGCACTTTGCAAGCAGCCAAGATCAGATTTTAAAAAAATAAAGCAATGTGGAAATATACATTAACTATATCCCCTGGGTGAATCATTTAACTAAACTGGACCTCTTTTTCCTGATATTGTAAGAAGAGGAGGATTGACCAAATGTCTAAGGTACTTAATCTCTAGAGTTGTACATATTTCTGGGGAAAAATCTGTATCACTGGTACAATTGAAGATTATAGGTCATCAGCAAGTACTGCAGAGCAGTCCCAAATGAGAAACTAAACATTTTTGTACCTGGGCTTAGTGGTGTGAAAGGTGTCCTCATTGGGGGAATGAGAGGAGACAGAGACACCCAATACACTATTTAGTATGAAGCCAGGAATGAGAGGGAATATATTGAGCTAGCTTCCTATTTTAACTAATCCTTCCTCCTAAATTGGACCTCACATGTCAGGTATAGGGGCCGAAAAGTAGTGAGTATGAAGGCAAAATGTCTGACACTCAGCTCTGTTCACTTCTTCTCCATTCCACTATCACCAGCCTTGTTTGCATACACATGTAAAGACCTGGGTTTGGGTATTGGACTGAGAATTTGTTGATATGACCTTGGACAAGCCTTACAAACATAGATTCTCAGAACCTGAATTTCCTCATTTCAAATTAGGGAGGGGAAGAGGGAAGATTATCTGGCCAACCTCTCACAGAGTTGTTGTGAGGAACAAAGGAAATAACAGGTGACAGAACCATGCAGATTGTAAAGCCCTGAACAAATGTGAGTGACAATTCTAGAGCTGTTCAATTCCTCACACCTTCCCTGAGCAGTCTCAGTGACATCTTCTCTTTTTAAGCCACCTAAAAAGCCGTGGTTGCTGCTTGGGACTAGTTGGCACTGAAAGTGTAATCACTATTTCAGGGCTATTTTAAAAAAGAATATATTCAATAAATTAACAAATGCTTATTAAGGGCTTGCTGTGTGCCAGTCACTGTGCTAGGGACTGGGGAGTACAAAGAATGAAAGGTTCCAACTCGGCCAATTTGCTACTCTTCTCATTGACATTTCAGGGTGAGTCAGCCTCTGAGCTTTCAATTGTCTTCTCTCCACTGTCCTGCCAGGGCATCAGCTGACTTTCTTTCCTTGTCTCTATCAGTGTTTAGATTTTTTTTAACTAAGAGACAGGAACAGAAAGAGAGACATTTCTCTGACAACAGCCATGACTTTTTTTTTAAGTTTCGACTTTTCATGTGACTTTTATTTTTACATCACAGTCATTTCTAGATAGCACACACACACACACACACACACACTTGGAAGCAATCAAAAATAACTGACACAATGACCGCTTGTGACATCATATGTGATATTCTACACTGTTGGGTAGTTAGGGGCATATCTATCCTAAGCATGTGAAGACTTCTACCACAGTGGAATAGGCAGATGAGAACGCTTTGTTCCAGTGCCCATGAAGGGGGCTGAAGCAGGTGCTGCAGAGCACTTAGAACTTAGACATCAAAGACGCCAAGGTCATCCACTTCACCCTGGGCCATCTGACTTCTCTGTCTTATCACTGAACTTTGATGACTCTGGAAGAGAAAGTGAGGTTGATGACTTTGTGCAACTCAGCTTCACTTAAATTAAATTCACCTATGAGTCAAGATAAAAGGACAAAGAACAATATTCGACACCCACAGTTCTCTAACCCTCCAAGAAAGAAAGGGAACATCCATAAACATGTACTTGCTCAAGAGATTTCTTTTTTCCCCTTTTATCATTGTAAATTTATGTTATCTTAAGGGATCACAGAGAAAGGGACCTTATAGGAAATCTAATCCAACTCCCTCATTTGACACTATGCCAGTATATATGCAGAGTGACAAATGTATTTACAATCATATTTATGTCATCAATTAATCAATCAATAAACATTGTTAAGGATCTACCATATGCCAAGCAACATACTAGGTGCAGGGGATACAAAAAGAGTCAAAAGACAGTCCCTGCCCTCAAGGAGTATACCATCTAAAAGGGAGACAACATGCAGACAAAACTATACAAAGCAAGCTATATACAGGATAAGTAGGAAATAATTAACAAAGTCAGTGGAATTAAGAGGGTTTGGGGAAGCCTTCTTGAAAGGGAAGGAGGTCTGGGTTCTAGTCTCACCTCTGACATATGCGACCCTAGAAGAAGCATTTAACTTCTCTAAGATCTGAGTAAATCTAAAGATGAGTTACCTACCTACACAAGTGGGAATGTTTCTTCACTGCTAAGTCCTAGACCAAGGAAACAAATGGTCTAGTACAAATTTACCTTGTTGCATCACATTTGATGAGCCTTTTCACACAAATTGGCTTGGGTGATTCATACACATGAGCTAGATGTGATACTCATTTTACAGAGTCTGTACTAGGGAGTACTTCCAATAGAATATAGTCAAAGAATATAATTCTGAGAGTTATACAGTATCAACAGAAGAATATGCTGAGTGTATGCAATGTGAAAGCTACCTATACATTATAGTCATAGAGAATGGCCTGAGGTTTAAAGAGATTAGATGAATTGCCTGTGGCTACACAGTATGTGTTAGAAGCCAGAAGTGAACCCTTGTCTTACAGATTTCAAGTCAAGCACTCCATCCACTGTGCCTGGGATTGTAGTACTGGGAACTGTGTAACAATTGGTTCTCCTGGGAAGGGGAAATGTTTTTTTCCATCACATTCTTGAGTCTAAACAATCAACAAAATGATAACTCAAGTCCTGATTTGTTGTTTGCCAATTTCCAAGATGTAACTGCTCACCCTGAAAATTTAACAATCTGGGAACTGGTAGGAGCTGGCTCCAGGACACTCCTGTCTATGCCACACTGCCTCTTTCTGGAGTGTAGGAAGAAACAAAGATTTAAACAGAAAATGAACGTGGCATTTAAAGAGCAACAGAATTAGAACAGCATTCCATATCCACTTGGATTTATTCTTAAATGCTTTATTTGGGGTGAGAGTGAGAGATAGGGAGTAAGCTGGGGTGTCATGTATTGCTATTTCTAAGTACGAAAATCCATCTCACCACTTCTTTGTACCCCCTAAGCAGCCCAGAATAGTACTGTTATCTTATTCATTTTCCCATCTTCTCTCCTTTTCCTTTGTCTCCCTTTCTAATCTGGGTAAGTGAAGGCAATGGTAGTGGTGCTAGTTAGTCATAAATAATGGTCATAGTCAATGGAAGCCAGAGGTAGAAACCAGACCAACTGCAAAAGAGTTTTGTCCAAACAATTCCATTTTTCTCCCTTCACCAAAATCAGGCACTGTTTATTTTAATTGTATTAACTGCAATGTCCACTGAAATCTTACTCTGATTCCACATCATGGTATAGATGTGATACATAGGGTCTTGAAGGATATGCCAACAGAAGACAAAGAATGTTGAATCTTTTTGAGCTAAAAAGCAAACTAAGCATGGGTCCAAGATGTATGTTTCCTTTCCTCAGAAATTCAACTCTGCTTATCCATCTGGATAAATCTCAGTAAATAACACTGAGAAAAGTTATTCAGGGATAATGATAGTTTTTTCCAAGTATTAAGAAACTCAAACCTCCCATATTTCAAAATCTTCTCCATACGGTATTTTTTATAAATGAGTGAGATATGTGATGGTGATGTGGAGATGATTTCAGGTTCTCTTATTTCAAGACAAGCTCTGACAAGTCTTGCCAAGCAGACCTCTGTCACCTGAGGACAGCCTAGCTCAGTCCAGAGAGGCCCAGTTCCAGCTAACAGAAGGCTGGCCAGAAGGTAATGTTTGAAGGAGGCTTTTGTTTGTTTTTGCCATAGAAAGTCATGAAAACACTCGATTTTCACATTAAAAAGGGCTATATATACAATGCAGATCTGTGTAAGGAGTACTGATAACAATAAAATTCCAGTTATAGTATTGGTATATTTTTATAAGAAAAGTGTTGGTAAGTGGATAAAACTCTGAACTCAGGACTGGGAAAATCGAGGTTGGAATTCTACCCCTGATACCTCAGACAGTTGGTGACAAGGTAGAGAGAGCATTAGGGCCTGGAGTCAGGAAAACCTGAATTCAAATCTAGCCTCAGACACTAGCTGTGTGACCCTGAGAAAATCACTTAACCTCTGTTTGCTTCAGTTTCCTCAGCTGTAAAATAGGGATAGTAATAGCACCTACCTCACAGAGTTGTTGTGAGGATCAAATGAGATATTTTTAAAAAGTGGCTACTACAATTTCATTTATTTGTTTGTTTCATTCATTCATTCATTCATTCGTTCATTCATTCATTTTGGCAGCTGGGTGATACAGTAGACAGGGTGCTGGGCCTGGAGTCAAGAAAGTCTGAGTTTAAAACCTGCCTCAAACACTATCACCTGTGTGACCCTGGATGTGTTACTGTACTGCTTTCTGCTTCAATTTCCTAATTCATAAAATGGCCCAGGGTTGTTGTAAGAATAAAATGAGATAATATTTATAAAGCATTTTACACACTTTAACATGCTATATAAATACTAGCTATTATTTCAGATGTGTCGGGTGGTACAGTGGAGTCAGGAAGATCAGAATTCAAATTTTGCCTCAGACATTTAGTAGCTGTGTGATCCTAGGCAAGCTACTTCTCTTTGCCTTAGTTCCCTCAGCTGTAAAATGGGAATAATTATAGCACCCACCTCACAGGATTGCTGTGAGAATCAAATCAGATAATATTTGTAAAGCACTTAGCACAATGGCTAGCACCTAGCCAGTGCTATACAAACTCTTATCCCCACTCCTCGTCCCTTCCCATACTTAATAGCTATGTGACCATAGACAAGTCACTTAGCCCTCTTGATTTCCATTTCTTCATCTGTAAAGTGAGGTTCATTATAATTCTACCTACATCACAAGGTTGCTGTAAGACTCAAATGAGTCTTTAAAAATATCCAGAGCATTTCAAATCTTAAATGATTATTTAATATTTTTTTTTCTGCAGCATTATTTTTCAGAAGAGGCATGCACAAAGGTGTTCTGGCAGAGAACTTGGGCACACCCAACTCATGTTCTATGCATAACTCTGAGTGACACATAAATTTATAATCAGATTTATCTTACACAAAAAAACTAATAAATCTCCTAGTTAAGATCCCTTATATATGCCACTAAGATATTTGAGAAATATACAAATTATTAGTGTGTAGTAATACTCTTATTATACATTTATCCCTTCATAAGAAAGGATGTTATTTACAAAATGTTTACTTAAATGCTTTAATCATCCATGATTTGTGTGTTCTACCCACTTTGGTACAAATCAAAGCCATCTATATCTCATCACAGGGATTCTTGGTCATGTCCTTCTATAAATCCATCAGAGATCTAACCAGCTCACTGTGGGACTTTTCTTTAGCTCTTTTAATATTTTATAGCTACCAGGGCAGCTAGGTGGCACAGTGAATAGCACCAGCCCTCAAGTCAGGAGGACCTGAGTTCAAATCTGGCCTCAGATACTTAATACTAGCTGTGTGACCTTGAACAAGTCACAACCCCAATTGCCTTGCCTTCCCCCCTCCAAAAAGACAAATATGTATATTTCCTAGCCACCAATATGGTATATTATCTTTCTCTTTCCCTATATGAGTGTCCAATGTCTTTTTTTTTCTTCATCCTGGAAGATCATGTCAACCACTGAACTCACACCTCAGCAGTACCCTCTGACCCTGGAGTCCCTCTCTCTCATCAAAGCACAGTGAGCACCTGCCAGAACCTCCATTTAAGGAGGATACCTAGGCCAGGTAGTACAACTAGGTGACACAATAGGTACAGCACTGACCCTGCAGTCAGGAAAACCTAAATTCAAATCTAAACTTAGATTATTTCTAGCTGTGCGACCCTAGGCAAGTCACTTAGCCCTGTTTGCCTCAGTTTCTTCCTCTGTAAAATAAGCTGGAGAAGGAAATGCCGAACCACTCCAGTATCTTTGCCTAGAAAACCCCAAATGCAGTCATGAAGAGTTGGATACAAGTGAAACAACGGAACAGCAACTATAATTCCATGGTGTCTTTACCATTTCTCCTAATCTGGTGTCGATTTTGACCTTTTAAAAAAAGTTAATTATGGCCTGATTGCATAGAGAAAGCTAATTCAAAGTTGACTGCCATGCTAGTAATGTATCATTTGCTGACATTTATGATGTAAGAAAATTTTCTATCTTGGTCTCAGTGAACAAATAATGTAATAAATAATCTCTCTTCCCAAAGGAGAGGTAGAGGACAATGGATACAAAAGGTGGGATATATAATCATAAAGTTTTTTGGCAGTCAGTTTTGCTTAACTATTTGTTTTTTCATGACAAAGGTACTCAAAGTTTGTAAATAACATATCAGAAAATATATGGGGGTAAGAAACAAAAAAAAAAATAAAGCTGAAAAGGGATATTGTCAATTTTACTTACCAAGTCTAGTTCCCAAACTCTTGCTAAAGAGTTTGTGCATATTTTTGTAACAGATATGCTTGAAGCCTCTGAGTAATATTACTAGCCATTGAAATCTTTCATCTCTTAGTCTCAAACCATATTTTCCAAATATTTTTCACTATTCTTTTTTGTGCCCATCTGTGAAGTCATTGACCATCAAGGTATATTGTATAATAGAAAGCAGCAGAAATCACTCTTGAGATTAACCCATGTTTCCAGTTCTGATTCAGCTTGTAAACAAGTCACAGGATGCCCAATTAGAGGGATTTCAGTGTCCACATAGCACAGACTCTGGTTGGATGGGACTCTTTCAATACACCCAGTGGAGGCTAATCAGTGGTTTAATGAGAGAGATGCGTGATGGTTCAATATAGGATAGCCAGAACCAGAGAAGCAGGAGGAGAAAATAGAATCTGAGCCAAGAAGCTTCCCCTCAGCTTCCTGTAACAGTGAGATGTTCTGGGGTCTGTGAACTTTAAAAACAAATGACTGAATTTCAATACAATTGCTTTCCTTTATAATGCTATGTTTTTTTATGCATTTGAAAACATTCTAAAGGGGGTACCTAGGTTTCAGGAGAAAAAACTCTGATGTACTAAAATGCTTCTTAACTGTTTATATAAATGTACAGTTACTGAAGCATTTTCTGTGAGAATGCTGATGTCTTTTGTATAGATATGATTTGTGTTCTTCCAAAATTTAACTATAGCAGGGTCCTGACTCATGCAAATAGTGATTCCCCATGAAGTGGTTTTATTATTTGAATTCATACTGCTTATTTTTATTGGCTCAGAATCAACTACCATATTTTACATAATTATAACTTTGAATAGTACAAATTCAAATACATACAACCACTTGGGGGAGGGGAGAGATTTGTTGTTCACACTAATTTAGACTGAACTGCACTCCAATTTCCTATTCTGTTTCCTATCTACATTTCAAGAAAACATCAATTCCTTTTTTCTTGAGAACATCTTGATAATTTCCTCTTTTGCAAAAGAGGATTTAACTTAGTGATTTCTGTCTAGTCTATGGGGTTTTCTTGTTACTTGGTGAGAACGGAGGTTTTTGGTTGGTTGGTTGGATTGTATGATCTGGACTTGAAATTTCTTTTTCCTGTGATGTAGGAAATTCCCACTGTGAAAATATCATCCCCCTGGTATACATAGTATACCCATGTACCCAGTCAGCTGCCAAATCTTGCTATTTAAATCTTGCTCCATTACATCTCTCACATCTAACCTCTCCTCTTCATTCACATGACCACTACTTTAATTTACGCTATCATGACCTTTCACCTAGATAATTATGACAGCATCCTAATTAGTCTACCTGCCTCAAGTTTCTGCCCACTCCTGTCCATCCTACACAGTGCTACCAAAGTAATTTTATTTAAGCCCAGATCTAACCATGTGACTCCTTTGCTTAATTAACTGTAGTAGCTTTCTTTGGCCTCTACCATAAAATAGAAACTCCTCTGCTTAGCCTTGTTTTAAGTCTTTCACAACCTGGTTCCAACCTTTTTTTTTTTTCAATCTTATTGACTGTTACTCCTCCTTCAACAAGCTTCAGTCCAGTCAAACTGGCATTCTCTCTGTTCCTTCCACACAAGATTCCATCTTTGTACCTTTGCACTAGCCATCCCTAGTGCCCAAAATACACTCTCAAAAACAAAGAATGAAACAATTCCTACTCAAAAGTTGTTCACATTATAACAGGAAAGACAATAAGTACATATTATGTATATGTATATATATACACGTATACATATGTATCATAAATATAAAGTGAATCAAGGCAAATACAAAGTAATTAAATATGCAGTAATTTGAGACTGAGGACAACAACTGTTGGGGGGGAATCAGAAAAAGCTTCAGGAGGAGCTGTTAACCACCTGGCCGACTTGCTTATCAGCTGATGTTAATTAAGCTTTTGATCTTCTGAAAAAAAAAAGAAAGAAAATGCTTCACAGAGAAGACAGTGATTGAGATGTGTATTGAAAGAAGAGAGAGACCATGAGATGAAGGTAAAGAGAGAGTGTATTTTGGGCATCAGTTATAGTAGAAATCCACAATTTGTCTTCCATAGTAAGTAAATGGGTCATAAAAGTATTTTTATGTGTGTGATTTACACTTCACCTTTTATTGGTTTTCAATAATCATTAACTGAGATTTCATCAAATTCTTGTGAGAAGAAAAATTTAAGCTCCTTGAGAATGGGGAATTTTTTTTTCCATTTATTGAATTTGTAGCCCCAGCCGCTAGCACAGTACCTGGCACATAGTAGACTCTTAATGTATAGTTATTGAATAATTGATTAATCTGCAACGTATAGTCTTGAAAGTTGCCTTGGACACTGATAGGTAAAGTGACTTGCTCATGGTCACACAACTAGAGGGACAACGTGATAAATGGGAAGATCACTGATAATAGAGTCAGGAAAACTAGGTTCAAATCCCATCTCTGTCACTTATTACTTATATGTCCTCAGAAAAAAAACATGTCGCTTCTTGGGTTCTCTGTTTCCTCATCTGCAAAATTGGGGGATTGGTCTAAAATTAAGGTATAAAACTAATGGCCCTCTGACCCCTGAGTGCAGCCTGAGATTAAAATATATTTGGTGAATGTTTAGAAAAATAAATAAAAATATAATACAACATTGATAATGTTAATTTGTGGCCAGTTTCTACTTGAATCTGACACTATTGGACTAGATGACCTCTAAAGTCTCTTCTGGTTTTATTATTATTTTATGAAGCTGTTTCATGAAATAAGGCCAACCCAGGTCTTCCTGAACCCTTTATTCACTATCTATACCATTAGCATAGAGTCTCAGAAATTGTGCTTATCTCCCAATTTTTGTTGCAAAACATAAAATTGTTCTCTTTTAATTATTATCGTATATTTCCATGTGCCCATAAAGCAACAAAACTGGTCCCACAAACCACACATGAAAATAATAATAACCATCCATACCTTGAAGGATTGAAGAGTTTATAAAGTGCTTTCATATATTTGGCAGGTTACTTCATCTCTCTGGGTCCCAGTCTCCACATCTTTAAGATGAGAGGTTCCCTCCAGCTTAGACATAACAACAGTACTAAAATATCAAGATGTGGGTTTAAGTTTCCCCTTTGCCTCCCAATTAAGAAGCCCACATATACAAGATATGCTGCTGCTGGCCTAAGAGAAGTCAATAGAGATCTCCACAGTATTTCTGACTTGTAGCACCGGAATCTGTACATTCAATGACAAGGTAAATATTGTTTGCTGCACATAGGATGATCCTCATACTTTCCCATGAGTGAACTGATGATGGTACCCTTTGTTAGATACCTTGCCTTCTGTTTTAAGTAAATGTCCTTTCCCTTATTAACATGTCATGAACTTCATTTGGCTTTGATTGTGGGGGAAGTTTCAATAGAAATGAGAACTCAAAGCTATGAATTTGAGTAGGTGATGTCCCCAAACAGGTACTAGGAACCTAAATGTAGCAAGAAGGCATGCCCTATGTTAATTTGATCTAAAGAATCTTGTTAGGCCTTTCATAGAACTTATTTTTTTCATCATCCTCTGATATTACTTAATAGGGGGCAATTATCTTTGTGGTACTCATTTTGTCTGTGCTGACTATATGTACTGAAAGACATGCTGAAAAACCAACAATCCCATGAAAATCTTTCTCTCTCCCTCTCTCTCTGTCTCTATCTCTCTGTCTTCCTCTCTCTTTCTCTCTCTTTCTGTGTATGTGTGTGTGTATGTTTCTGCCTTTGGATACATAACAAAGTCAACTCTGCCAACTCCTTTATTTGACTCCCCAGGAAGAAACTATAAGCCATCCTCCTATTTACCTATAACTTCCTTTGTTTCATCTCTTAACCTACAGTAAGAATGCCAATGTTGATGTGCTTCAGTTTCTCCGATGGCATATCACATTTCTGGTTATATAACTCATTCTTTGAGTACTACCATGTTTATAGATGGTTCATGTTCATAGACAGTTTAAAAACTGTGTGATGCTTAGCATCTTCTACCTCCTTTTCTGCCACTCCACCAACATCACCACTGGAAAAGAAAGAGTACACACAAGACTGAGGTTAGTTTTGTATTTTGCTTTTGTTGCATGGGTTGTTACCATTTAAAAAGTCCAAAAGTGAAGATTGGATCTGTATTGAGTAGCTTCACCACTTCTAACTGGCCTTCTAACTGGATAACCACTCACCCAGCATATTATAGAGGTGATTTATTCTTAGATATAGGTTAGAACATCACAATCTATAGGGAATCAAAGTTATAGGTGATTCAAACAACAGTGGAGAGAAGTTTGGTGGATTCAGGTAGGTTAGGGCAGAGATATCAAACACTCAGAGCAATACTCCTGACCTGAACCAGATTAAAATATAATTGAGAAATATTTAACAAAATAAATGAAAATATAATAGAACACATATAACTCTAATACATGGTTTTCTAAATTGATATTCAGCCCGTAGGCGTCTTTAAGTATCAATTTTATTTGAATTTGACACAAATGGACTACAGCATATTTCCAATGATACCTTTACTCAATAAATGACATAAGGAATATCTTCAAGGAAATTATAATAATCAGTTATGTGATAGTCAACAAACAGTAGATAAAGTAAAATACTGGTGTCTTCTAAGTGTAAAAAGATCTTTAAAAAGGCCTCCAGCATATTGAATGGGTCTTCTGAAAAGAAAATTTAGGAGTGCAAGGTCAAGAATCATACAATATGACTCCAGAAGGTCAAGAATCATACAATATGACTCCAGAAGACTGAGGGGGTGTGGTTAGAAAGAAAGAAGTTGAGCAGAAAAAGAACTTGACCTTTAGTGAAATTCAAGTCTAATATTAATTAACAATGTTATATGATTCCCAAAAAGTAATGCGATCTTAGAGTGCACTTCTGAGAATAAAGAGGTTGTGGTTTCACTGTACACTCCCCTCATCAGATGACATCTAGAGTATTGTGTTCAGTTTTGGACACCACAGTTTGGGAGGACATTGAGAAACTGATAAATATCCACAGTCATGAGCCCAGATCAGTGAGGGGCCATGACTTCATGCCACAAAAGGCCTGGGGGGACGAGCTGAGAAAAGAAGACTCAGGAGGAATGTGCTAGTTGATGTCAAGGACTTCACAGACTATCCTGTGAAAAAGGGACTCAATTTCTTCTTTTTGAACCTAGAGAATAGAACCAAGAGGAATGGATAGAACTTTCAAAGAGCCAAAATTAGGTTTAATGTCTTTTCTCAAAATCTTTACAATAATTTGAGTTATCTGCAAATGGAATGTGCTAGCTGAGGAAGTACTGGTCTCCCTTTCCATGGAGGTCCTCAAACAAAAGCTGGATGGTTCATTACTTGATATGTTATAGGGAGAATGGTGAAATGGACTGGACTAAATGGCTTTTAAAGTCCCTTCCAACTCTGAAATTCTATAATTCTGCAAAATCATGAATGGGGTTTTATTCTGCACTCATGGAGGACATGAGATCACAGAGCCTTTGAGTTATTGAAACATAGGTGGGACTAGATGACCTTTGAGGTCCCTTCATACAGATATTCTATAATTAGGATTCTAGAAGCCTTGGCAAAACTAACAAATGCCTTGACCTACTTCTTTAAAAGAGGCCTTCATTTGCTGTCCTGCTGCCACTGGCTTACGCAGTCCCCTCCAAAGCCCAATGCCACAACTGCTCAATGAACATAACACCTTCTCAAGTAGCTCCATCTTAATTCACTTCCTTACTGATATAGAAAGCTTCCCATTACTGATTTATTAAAGCACCTGCCTCAAGTTCTCTTTCAACACCTTCTACCCACATATATCTTTCAGGAAGGGCCTATCAAAAATTTCTTTCATGACCTTCCCTTTTACAAGGGAACTGTTATTTGGTGTATCATATGTTTAGGGATTACAACAAATAGTTCTTTCCATTCAATATGTATTTGGAAACCAGCAGGGATTCTTAAAATAAACCGTAAATAATCAAGGTGGTAAGAAATGCGTGTGAAAGTTTTTACACACCACAAGATGACAGTCAAAACTTCACTTTGTCAAATGCCTTGTTTGCAAGGTGGCTGGCAGTGCAGAAGAGGCCACCTCCTTAACGCTATATTCACTCCATTTCTACTTTCTGTCCTTACTTTACATAATAATAATTCACATTCATATAATGCTTTAAGGTTTGCAAAGTACTTTACATAACATCTCCTCCAACAACCCAGTAAGTTAGGTGTTTTTATCTCCATTTTACAGATGAGAAAAATGAGTCTCACAGAGATGAAGTTCATGATGACACAGCTATTAAGGTATCAGATGGGATTTGAATCCAGATCTTCCTCACTTCAGGGTCAATTATCTAGCCACACTGCCTCCATGAATGAAAATAGCTGGGGGGATGGGAATTTTGGAGGGATTTTTTTGTCTTCTCTTTCCATGGGTCTAAAGATGGCCTCTAAAAATAACATACCATGAGAATAAACATAAAATCTCATTATTTCTGTAAATATCCCCCAAAAGTCTATATTTGGTTGATCATATAATAAAAAGATAAACATGTTATATAATGACGGGTAGCTTGTTAAAATAAGCCCCAAAAATAGGCTTTTTAAAACATGAGTCTATTGGTCTCTATTTAAATTTTACAAACTCCAATTATCTCATTAAATGGATTGTTTTATATTCTAGGCAACATACTGCTATAGCATCTAGACTCTCTCTTAGTATCAATTTTGGTTCTATTTTAATGGACCTATTTTTAGCAAAATTCATAATGCAACATTTTGGGGGTAGTCCTATTTCCCAGAAACCAAAAGCATTTTATTTGACTCCTTGAAGAGAACCTATACTCTACTGAGTCATTTTTATTTCCTCTGATATTTAAAAATCAGTGATGATGTTTTGGAGACAAAGATGATAAAGTAGTTAGATAAGAGAACAAATGGATCCATTTCTCCTGACATTTTATATTTTGCTTGTTGATATCAAGTTATCTAGAGTTTCATTTTGGATGCTATAGCAAGGTGAGAAGCTTCTGCTAAGCAATCCACTTTACAACGGCGTGTTTTCCATTTACTTCTTAAAACAATACTGTGTTTTTCAGAATATGTGAACTCATCTTGCTTTGCTCTACAATAAAAAAAAGTCAATGACAGTCCAAGGCTTTTGGCAATTAAGAAGTCTGTGTTTGATGACAAAAAGATGAAAGAAACAGAATTTGATTGGCTATGACCTGGAAGACACTGGGTCATCTATTGGAAAGGGAAGCTTTAGGGCTTGGTTTGGTTGTGGATAGTAAGACTTTGGTTGTCTCAATATAATGTCTCTCCCTC
>NW_027185784.1:5854162-6001267 GCF_028583685.1 Petaurus breviceps papuanus | reverse complement strand
GATAAAAAGGAGAAGGAAGAAGAAAAGGAAGAGGAGGGGGAGGAAGAGGAGAAAGAAGAGGAGGAGGAGAAAGAGAGGTGAGAAGGAGAACAAGAACAAGAAGATCAAAAAGAGCAAGAAGAACAAGAACAAAGCAACAAAACTAAGATGATGAAGGTGATGATGATGATGATTATGGTGATGATAATGATGATGACAATGATGACAATGATTTGACTCAATCACAATTTTGTCACTTCAGGGGAAAAATCATCTTTCTAAAACTGAACTCATCATCAAGTCATTTGGCATAGTTTCTCAGTTGCCCTCCAAAGACACAGTTCTTGAAATGTCTAAGAACGTCAAGTAGTTAAATTCTGTTTAGGTAAATAATTTTCATTTGTAATCAATAAATGACTGGAATACACTCCCCCTGCTTTTTCCAACCATACAAATCTTTCACTTCCTTCAGTGCTTAGTCAAGCCTTTCCTCCTCTCTGATGGGAATTTCATATACTGCTTACCTTGTTCAGATGCTTTAAGGTTCACTCGTTGTTCAGTTGTATCCAACTCTTTGGGACCCCATTTAGGGTTTTCTTGGCAGAGATACTCGAGTGGTTTGCCATTTCCTTCTCCAACTAATTTTACAGATGAAGAAACTGAGGCGAGCAAGGTTAAGTTACTAACCCAGGGTCACACAGCTAGTAAGTGTCTCAGGTCCGATTTGAACTCAGGTCTTCCTGACTCAAGGCCCAGTGTTCTATCTACTGTGCCACCTATGTAAGTAGATCAAACAAGCAATGTTCTTAAGAAATTACATAAAGGAACATTCTGGGTACTAAGCTCAAATGTTTCTACCTGTACAATAGAAGTGCTGTTGTATCACCTAAATGTCAGAACCCTGGGACAAAGTCCACTGTAGCCCACCATAGTTACACTTCTGCAGCTCTCTATGTTTAAATTATTCTCTTTATCTAAAAATTCTTCCTCCTTTTTTCTTTCCCCCAACCTAAATCATCTGTGTTGACCTGAGTCACTCCTCAGCCAACCATTCAAGACTCTCCATCAGCTCACCCACTCTACTTGTGGATCCTTATTTAATTTTTTTTTCCTTCTTGGAGAGGGGAGGACAGAACAATTTTGACTTGCCCAAGGTCACAGGCTAGTAAGTGTTAAGTGTCTGAAACCAAATTTGAGCCCAGGTCCTCCTGACTCCAGGGCCGGTGCTCTATTCACTGTGCCACCTAGCCGCCCCATGGATCCTTATTTATTACCACTGTTCAACACAAAATCTCTAATCAGACTTTTCTCCTTATAGGCTCAAAAGTACACATGCTCATTCTCAACTCCATGCTGTTCTTCCTATCCCCACCTCCCACCCCATCCCACTGGCAATTATAGTTATATGCATATACAATTGATTTCCCTCCTTCGATTGTGATCTCTTTGAGGTCAAGAACTATGACTTATTCATCATTTTATCCTTCATACAGTTCCTAACAGTGCCTTGCATATAGTGGGTGCTAAATAAATATTTATAAAATGAATGAATGATTCGAATATTCTCCCCACTTTCTCTAATAATACAAATCTTTCATTTCTTTCAAGAACACCATAGATCACATTGACATCTACCTTTTCTAAATTCCTCTGAAACTTATAATTTGAAGTAAATATGACCATGCATAGTTCCTTAATGCATGATCTTCTCAAGTTGTTTCATATATGCATCTCAGTTGAATTGTATGCTCTTACATTTGGCCAGATTGACTTCACTGTTGTTTGTGTATTCTGGACTTTGTATAAACACAGGTTCATACATCCCCCAGTCTGGAATCCCAAAGCTTCTCCTTTCTACTTATCTAAATCCTATATTTTGTTGAAGTCCAAGACTGAGACCCACTGGTTTTTAGTTCTTTTCTCAACTTCCCAAACCATTTGTGATCTCTTCCTCTGACTTTCTATACAACTGTGTAAAGGGCCTAGTCTCAAAGGTGGAAGAATATGCAGGCCCATAGGACTAACACTAGCAGGAAGTTCACCTTCAATGCCCATGGAACCACAATGATGATGGCATTTACATAATATCGACTATGTGATAATATCTCATTTGATCCTCACAAACCCTGTGGTACAGGGGCTATTATTATTATTCTATTATTATTATTATTATTATTATTATTGCTATTGCTAGGATTTCCAATACAATATTGAATAATACTGGTGACAGTGGGCATCCTTGTTTCGCACCTGATCTTCCTGGGAAGGCTTCTAGTTCAGTCTTATTATAAATAATGCTTACTGATGGCTTGGGAAAATGCTTTTTATCAATTTAAGGAAAAATCCATTTATACCTATATTTTCAAGTGTTTTCAATAGAAATGAGTGTTGCACTTTATCAAAAGCTTTTTCTGTATCTGTTGATCTAATCATTTTTAAAATTTGATTATTGATACAATCAATTATGTTATTAGTTTTCCTTATGTTAAACCATCCCTGCATTCCTGGTATAAATCCCACTTGGTCATGATGTATAATCTTTTTTTTTCCTGGAAAAGAATTTTATTTCTGAAACACTGTCAAACATTTTAATGTGGCAGACAAGGTGTTATTCCATATAAGATTGTTGTTGGGTTTTTATTTAAAGTATAGGTAATAAAGTTAAATTTTATCTGAAGTCCACTGGAAGACAATGGGTTTTCCAGGAATAAAAATTACTACTCAAACTTTTCTTAGTAATTATTTTTTTAATGATTTATTAACTTCTGATTTATATTATTCATTTCCACCAGATTTTGAGTTACAAATTTTCTCCCCGTTTTTCCCCCACTCATCCCCCCAAAACAGCAGTCCCACAGGATATCCCCACCTCCAATCTGCTCTCTCCCATATTTTCTCCCATACCCGTTTCGACTTTTCCAGTGGATCTCTATGCCTTAGTGCCTGTATATCTTATTTCTTAATTACATGTAAGATGGTATTAATAATAGTGTATATATATATATACATATATACACACACATATATATATACATATATATATTTTTGAATATTTGATTTTAAAACTTTCAATTCCAGATTCATTCCCTTCCCCCCCTGCCACCCACCCCCACTGGGAAGACAAGCAGTTCAGTATAGGTTGTACATGTGCGGCTAACGCAAAACAATAACATAGTAGATATATTGTAAAAGACTGACTATATTTCCCTCCCTCCTATCCCACCTCCCACTTGTTCTATTCTCTACTTTGATCCTGTCCCTTTTCAAAAGTGGGTGCTTCCAACTTCCCTCCCCCTTCCCCCCACCTGCCCTCCCTTCCATCATCTCCCCTCTCATCCCCTTCTCCCCCATTCTCCTGGAGGGTGAGATCCCCTATTTAGTGTGTATTTCACTCCCTCCTCAAGCCAGATTCAATGTGAATAAGGTTGACCCATTCCCTTTTGCCTTCCTATTCTTCCCCTCCATTGTAACCATTTTCCTTTGTCTCTTCTGTATGAGATAGTTTGCCCCAATCTGTCTCTCCCCATCTCCTCTCATTATACTCCTCTCACCTCTTAATTTCACCTTTTAAGTATCATCCCTTCCTGTTAAATTTGTCCTGTGCCCTCTATCTATGTATACCTGTAAACATATATACACACATTCACATATGTATTCATATGCCCATATACCCTCATATATATATATATATATATATATATATATATATATATATATATATATATATTTCTAATCCCTTCAACTACTGAGAAAAGTTTCCTAAATTACAATTATTGTTTTTTCCATGTAGGCATGTTAATAGTTCAACTTTGATAAGTTCCTTATGATTTCTTTTCCCTGTTTACCTTCTCATGCTTCTTGTATCTGAATGTCAAATTTTCTATTCAACTCTGTTTTTTTTCAGCAAGAATGCTTGAAAGTCTTCTATTCCACTGAATGACCATATTTTCCTCTGAAACATGATACTCAGTTTTGCTGGGTAGGTCTCAGTTTTGCTGGGTAGGTAACTTTTGGTTTTAATCCCAGCTCCTTTGACCTCCGGAATATCATATTCCAAGCCCTTCAATCCCTCAGTGTAGAAGCTGCCAGATCCTGGGTTATCCTGATTGTGTTTCCACAATATTCAAATTGTTTCTTCCTGGCTGCTTGTAATATTCTCTCCTTAATCTGGGAATTCTGGAACCTGGCTATAATATTCCTAGGAGCTTTCTTTTTGGGATCTTTTTCAGGAGGTGTTCGGTGGATTCTTTCAACCTCTATTTTGCCCTGTGGTACTAAAACATCAGGGCAGTGTTCTTTGAGAACTTCCTGGAGGATGCTTTCTAGGTTCTTACTTTGGTCATGGCTTTCAGGTAGTCCAATAATTTTTAAATTATCTCTCCTGGATCTATTTTCCAGGTCAGTGGTTTTTCCCATGAGATATTTCACATTGCCTTCTATTCTTTCACTTGTTTGGATCTGTTTAATAGCATTTTGATTTCTCATAAAGTCATTAGCTTCCATTTGTTCCAGTCTAATTCTGAAGCAATGATTCTCCTCATTGAGCTTTTGAGATTCTTTTTCCATCTGGCAAATTTGACTTTTTAAGGCATTCTTCTCCTCATTGCCTTTTTGAGCCTCCTTTGCCATTTGAGTCAGTCTGTTTTTTAAGGTATTATTTTCCTCAGTCAGGCTGTTGACTCTCATTTCATAATTTTTTTGCATTGTTCTCATTTCTCTTCCCAATTTTTCCTCCACTTCCCTTATCTGCTTCTTAAGGTCCTCTATGGCCTGTAACCAGCTTGTATTTTCCTTTGAAGCTTTTGGTGCAGGAGTTCTGACTTCACTGTTTTCCTCCTGTTCCATGCCTTGCTCCTTCTTGTCCCCAAAATAGGAGTGTAATATTGGAATCTTCTGTCTGCTTTGTTTCCTTTGCCTGCTCATTTTGCCACTCACTTATTTGACTTTTGGGCTTTTTGCCACAGTAGGACTCTGCCACCAGACAGGGGAGTTTTCATCCCAAACACTGGGGTTTTCTCAGCTGTCAGAGGTATTAGATGGGTGCCCTCTCTGAGGTCTCCACACACTCTGGCAAGCTGGACACACACCCCAGGACCTCCACCCTAGACTGCAATCCAGATCCAAGCAGGTTAAAGCAAGAGCGATTACCCCTGAGACTGGTGCTTGGTCCCCCTACACTCTGCAGGCCAGGAGCTGAAGCCTCCACATGGCGCTGGCTGGCTGTGCTGGCGTCTCAGTGGTTTCTCGCCCCAGGGGTAAAAGCCACACACTCCCACTTACTGGGTCCCAAAGTCCAGACTGCGTTGTCCTCTCACCTTGTCCTTCGCATCGATGTATTGATAAATCTGGAAACAGCCACAGCTGCTGCTGATCTGGAGTCCCTCTGGCCAGCGACTGGTCAGGCCCACCCTGGGGCTAAAGCCTTGGTGTGGGGCTGGGTTTGGCTCCCAGAGCACTGTGCGGGATTCCTGCCAGCCTGCTGGGCTGTCCTCAATGGGAGGTTAGCTTCTCTGTGTCATTTTGTGGGTTCTGCAGCTCCAAAGTTTGTTTAGAGTCCCCTTTTTACATGGATTGGGGAAGGTGGAAGCCGGAGCTGAGGGAAGGTCATGCTTCTACTCTGCCATCTTGGCTCTGCCCCCCATGATGTATAATCTTAGCAATATATTGTTGTAATCTGTTAGCTAGTATTTTATTTTGGATTTTTGCATCTATATTCATTAATGAAATTGGTTTATAATTTTCTTTCTTTGTTTTTACTCATCCTGGTTTAAATTTCAGTATCATATTTGTTTCATAAAAGGAATTTGGTAGGATCCCTTCTGTGCCCATTATTCCAGATAATTTATTTAATAATGGCATTGGTTAATTGTTAATTATTTGATAGAATCCCCTACTCAGCCCTCTGATCCCCACACTGTTCCTTAGATGAAAGTTTGTGAGGTGAAAGTTCTTCAGGTGAAAGTTTCTGAAGCCCTGATGTGAAAGTTTGCAAGGTGAAAGTTTTTGAAGCCTAGACTTCTTCCCAATGGAGCTGCCCCCAGGGCCTGATGTTTCTTTCTTTCTTTTTTTTTTTTAAAGCAATTCAGGTTAAGTAACTTGCTCAAGGTTACACGGCCAGGTATTTCTGGGTGTGGTGCTGAGTATCTGAGCCCAGATTTGATCCCCAGGTCATCCTGACACTGGAGCCGGTGCTCTTACTCGCTGAGCCACCTGGCCGCCTGTGGGCCTGATGTTTCTTGATTGAACAGAGTTAGCCTGGAGGTGTTTACACTTCACTCAGGCCAAACCTTAGCCCCTGGAGTTCCTGTCCTTCCTAAGGACCTGTAAACCCTTTATTTTTGCTGGTCTATGTTCATTTTAAGGCAATGTTCTGTCTGTTGTGAAGGAAATTTGGAGTGTTGGGAATTTTCTGACTACTCTTCCCAGAATTCCTCTGTCTTAACCACCAATTACTATCTGATACCTCCTTGGTCTGCTACCCCATATCTTTTAGTAGTAATGGCTAGAGGCAACCAGGTGGTATCACAACCACTGGTCTTGGA
Source organism: Petaurus breviceps papuanus (assembly GCF_028583685.1). Classification (NCBI taxonomy): domain Eukaryota; kingdom Metazoa; phylum Chordata; class Mammalia; order Diprotodontia; family Petauridae; genus Petaurus; species Petaurus breviceps. The sequence goes on along the minus strand of NW_027185784.1, from coordinate 5,994,746 downwards.
TACAGGAAGATATGAGTTTAGATCCAGCCTCAGGCATTTACTAGCTGTGTGACCCTGGGCAAATCACTTAGCCCTTATCTACCTCAATTGCTTCATCTGTAAAATGGAGGTAATAGCACTTACTTCCCAAGATTGTTGTTTGTTTTTGGTTTTTTTGCTTTTTTGGAGGGCAATTGGGGTGGACTTACCCAAGGTCACAAGGCTATTTTTTGTGGTAAGTGTCTGAGGCCAGATCTGAACCTAGTTCTTCCTGACTCCAGGGCTGGTGCTCTATTCACTGCGCCACCTAGCCACCCCCAATTTTTTGTTTGTTTTTGTTTTTTTATTTTGGGGGGACAATTTTTAACACTTTTTTTTGCAGGGGGGAAAGCAGGGCAACTGGGATTAAGTGACTTGCCCAAGGTCACACAGTGAGTGTTAAGTGTCTGAGGTTGGATTTGAACTCATGTCCTCCTGACTCCAGGGCTTGTGCTCTATTCACTGCACCACCTAGCTGGCCCTACCTCCCAAGATTGGTAAAAGAATAAACTGAGATAATACTTGCATATTCAATTATAAAAATACTCCCTGAAGAAATGAAGGATAACTTCAATAGCTGGAAGAATATCCAGTACTTGTGAGTGGTTCTTGCCAATAAAATAAAAATGATAATACTTTGAAAATTGGTTTAGAATTTTAATGCTATGCCAATCAAATTAAGGTATACTTTGCAGAATTCAATAAGATGATAACAAAAATGCATTTAGAAAATTGAATGTTCTAGGACATTAAGAGAAATAATAATAAAAAGAGGCAAGGAAGAAGGGGGAATAGTGCTTTCAGACTTCATAAAATAGTATAAAACAGACCTCATAAAACCTTATAAAACAGCAGTTATCCAAACCAGAGGTGTTAAACACACAAACACTCCTAAGTGCTTTTCCAAGTGAGATTAAAATATAATTGGGAAAAAATTTTAAATACAATAGAGCATAGATAATGCTAATATGTGGTTTTCCAAGTCAATATCCACAGGGATCCTTATGCATGGTCTGGTGACCCCCTTTCCTACTTGAGTTTGATACCATTTGTGCAGAACATCTGGTATTGATTTTTTTTAATGGAGAAAATTGAAAGGTAAATAAATGAGACAGACTAGACAATGGAGAATTAAAAACAATGGAACTAAAAAATCCAGGGGAAAACTCCTCATTTGATAAAATCTACTGGGAAAACTGGAAAGTAGATTGACAGAAATTAGACTTAGGATACCTTATACCCTGTTCAATAATACATTTTATATAGATATGCAAACTTAATATTAAAGATCATGCCACACAGATAATTAGAAGAGAAGCAGATTATATACCTTTCACACATAGGAGATATATTCTTAACCAAATAAGGGATGGAGGTAATTACAAAAAGTAAAATAGTTAACTTTGATTACACATAACTGGGTAAACAGATTAATAGGATAGGAACCGAAATGGAGGGGAAATCTTCAGATCAGAGTTTTCTGATAAAGGTTTAAGTCAAAGATATATAAACCATTAACATATATATATATAGGTATGTATGTAGATAGCTACATAGAGATATAAAACAAAAGTCATTCCCCAATAGATAAATGCTCAAAGGATATGATAAAAACAGTTCTCAAAATAAGAATTATAACTATTAACAATCATATAAAAGGATGTTCTAAATCACTAATATTAAGAAAATGCAAATCCAAACAACCCTGAAGTTTTACTTCACACACAAATTGGCAAAGATAACAAAAGATGGAAATAGTTACTGTGGGAGGAGCTGTGGGAAGATAGAAGTACTAGTGCATTGTTGGTGAAGCTGTGAATCAGTGCGAAAGCAATTTTAAATTATGCAAATAAAGTGACTAAAATTTAATTTTTTTGATCCAGAAAATTCTACTATAGGCTTACATTCTAAGAAGGTCATTGATAATAAGAAAATTCAGCAAAATATTTTAGCAGCACTTTTTGTGATAGTAACGAATAGGAAACAAAGTAGATGCCTATCGATTGGGAAATGATCAAATTATGGTACATTAATGAAATGGAACATTATTGTGCTGTGACAAACGAATATAATGATATGATGAAAATGCAGAAGCATAGAAAGGTCTACATGAACTGATATAGAATAAAGTAAGTAGAGCCAAGAAAACCATAGACATAATGACTACAACAGTTTAAGTGGAAAAAAAAATCATAAAAAAATAATCAAAAGTCAAAGTTTAAAAATTACGAAGGATAAGCATAGCTACAAAAAAAGATATATGGAAAGAAACATCTACCCCACCCCTCAGCAGAGGTAGGAGGTCCACTGACTTTTTCAATTGTGTTGACTATTTATGCTGATATTTTCTCCTTTTTATTCTTTAAATATATACATATTTAAGAATATGAACAAATGTACATATTTGTTATATGGAATGGTTTTCTGGGAAGGGTACAGGAGGAATGTTGGGGAAATTATGAGGGTATTAAAAAACAGAGAAATTAATAAAAATTTATTTTTAGAAAGAAAACATTTGTAAATCATTTTGCAAACCTTAAAGCATTATATAAATTATGGCTAGCAGAACTATCATCATTATCATGATCATTTTATCTATCTTTTTGCCAATGCCTTTTGAATGGAAATTCCCTATTCTTTGACAACCCAGCTAAAATCCATCCTCTAAAACATGGTGGTCCAGACACAGCATTGAGTTACCATAGCTATCCTCTCCAACCAGAAAAAAAAAATCTTAAGAGACCTTAACAATGACCTTCTGTGTCCCTCTTTTGAAGCTCTTACTAATATGAAAGTTATACTCACATAAGATTACCTATTAACTAAGCTAGCTTCTTTTATCTCCCTCTAAGCCTCTTCTTAAAAGGAATTTGACTTTTTCTTCTATTCCAAACCTTTCGAAACTATTTTGGATAAAACAATGTTCAAACACATTATCTTTTTCACAACAGAAGAGAGAATTGATTCATAGCAGGAAGGAGGGCAGAAGTTCATGGGAACCAGCTTGGCCTCTGGGCCTGACTGATTGTGAAACACAGAAAGCAAGAAGAAACCAGTTTAAGAGCTCCAGAAATTTGCTAGGACCCAGGAAGAAAAAAAAACCTTGTTACAAGACCAATAAAGAATACCTAACCAGCCTGGAGATAAAACTGGTTTTTAAAACTGAAAAGGAAGTGTGGCATGCTAGAATCAGAGGGCTTCGTCCCTGTCCTGCTCTGCTACTATCTTGGTAACCTTGAGCAAAGCATTTCCTCTCTTTGTGCATTCTCCATCTGTTAAAGGAGAGGGTTAAATGGAATTATTTCTAGGATCCCTTGCAGCTCCAAATCCCCTGTTTCTGAAGACCATTATGACAAGAAGCAGTGTGGTATAGTGAATAGCATGCAAAAGTTAAAAGATTAAAAAAAAAAAAACCCTTCTGAACCCCATATGAAGCATAGATAAGGTGGTACAGAGGATAGAGTGCCAGGCCTGAAATCAGGAAGACTTATCTTCATGATTTCAAATCTGACCTCAGACACTTAGTAGCTGTATGACGCCCCCTCCTCACCCTGTGCGAGTCAATTAACCCTGTTTGCCTCAGTTTCCTCATCTATAAAATGAGCTGGGGAAGGAAATGGCAAACTACTCCCGTATCTTTGCCAAGAAAACCCCAAACGGCATCACTAAGAGTTGGATATGACTGAAATGACTGAACATCACCCCAGGCAACTCCCTAAGCTTTCTCTGTACCCCATCAGAAGAAATCAAAGAGCCTTGAGGATTTATATTGTATTTGTATTACCATTTCAAGCTAGACTCTAGGACTAAGCTGTATGCCTATAATATGGCTTTTTGTATATAGTTTATATTGAGATTCCCCATCCTGGGACAAAATAGTTTGTTTTTTAAAAGGTTGGCTAAGAGTCTTATCATTGGGAAAAATCACTTTGGAAAAAGAATGTGGAGAAAGAATATGAGGTTAGTCTGTAATTCCAAGATCATAGCATTAGAGAAAAATATCTCCCTCCCTTGCATTTTCTAGCAGGTACCAGCAAAAGAGATCCCTGAGGCCAGGGATTTTTTTGTTTTTGTCTTTGCATCCTCAGCTCCTGTCACAGCACCTTACCCATCATAGAAGCTTAATAAATGTTTGTTGAATTTTATTGAATAGAACTACCAGTGAACACTGAGGCAAATGCTGTCTAAGAATGCCCTAGATGCTTTCATCAAATATGACCTAAGAGGACATAGAGAAAATCATTTTCTATTTGTTAGGAATACATTATATCTTGGATTTATTTATATGTTTTCTGAAGCAAGCTGTCCTTACACTAAGAGCAAAACAAGTCGACCATGTTCTGACCTCAAGGAGGATTCTGACAAGGAAATGGTTTTTAGGATCAGTGTGGTCACTCTAATTGTACTCTTGCTTTGTAAATATTCATATGAGTTGAATTTGTATCATTTCTCATCAAATCACAAGTACATCACAGACCATAACTGGATTCCATTCATTTCATTTTCTTTTTAAGGCTAGTTCCTAAAATAACCACAAATTCTGAATGTTTCCTAAGACTTCTTTCAAAATGGCTTTAAGTTTTCCAGTTCCTAAATAATTATTTTAACTGTACTTGGAAGAATAATGAGGCAACGTTAATGACTGAATTCTCATTTCTAAGAAAAGCAGGTAAATAGGTTTAGTTCTAATATAATCCAATGAAACTAAGCTAATGACTCTGTATAATTCTCAGTATTAAATAGATCTCCAAGCTTGATTATATTATTTCTTTTATTAATACTCTAAAGAATCAGGATAGCCCTCTTGATTGGAACTCCAAGGAAAGAATTGGATTTCCTCTGCTGGTATGAAAATAGGTGCTACAAACTAGAGAGAACATACCATAAAACATGATCTTCTTGAAAAGGAAATATAGCATGTAGTTTTATACTGAAATATAGGACTCATTATATGTGACCCTCAGGTTTTGTTCAAGCCAAATTGGTAAGGAACATACCATCGTATTGGATAAGTACAGTGTATTCAGCTTTACACATTTTTTATAATAACTACAAAAAGTTGCATTATCCTAGTTATTATATATTCCACTGAGTAAAGGTACTTTAGACTAATCTGAGAACATATATTATGCTCAATATCTGTGCCATGACAATGGACAGATTTCATCCTCTAATAAATTTTCCATTAGAGAAATATAGAATACAATGAGGTCTATACAAAGAAAGTAACTCAGGACTTCTGAAGGATTTTTGTAGTTTTAAATAAATGTATTTTGTTGTACTATCTTAAATTTTAATTCTCAGTCTTTGATATACAAGCAAGAAATGGAAAATCCCTCCATTAATTCTCACATAAGAAAGATGAAGGTGCATCAACTGATAGCGTATAAAACAAGTAAGTGACTCTATAAAACTCATCCATCTTTATCGCATTTAATCTTTTTAGTCAATAAAGATATATGTCTATGTGAGTTTATGTATGAGAAATATGTTAGAAAGAGAGACTGGAAGAGCAGGTGGATTAGGAAGACTCAAATAAATTAAATCCAAACTTTTATTTTCCATTCATTTGTTATCAATGGGTGGTAGAGTTTGTTCCATGCAAATATCACATGTCTAGCCTAATGGAGATAAATAGTTTAGTTTATTCTAACCTTTTTTCTGAAAGGAATACAAGACTATGGCTTCGCTCATTTGTATTGTTCAATTCACTGTCATTGCTATCTATAGGCAAATTTTCTTCTCCTGGGAACAAATCAAAGGAGCCAACTCCTTTAACAGACCAAGAAAAAAAATGGTAATTAGGAGATTCAAGCAGCAGAAATAGCTAGGAATCTATTTCATCTGATTACAAAGCAAATTTATTTTTATTACCAGAGATTAATTCATTCATAGGTCATTTACAAAGTTTTTAACTGAGTCTATTAAAGAACATAAGCACAGATGATGGAAATAAAATGGTCCCCCAATTGCCTCAAAACTATAGGACTCCATTATCTCTTCCTGGGGCATCACTTGTGGGAGAAAGAGGAAAGGAAAGTATGAGAAATGAAATAGAGTCTCCATGACTCATCATGAATGAACCCATTTTTCTGCATCAGACAATATAGATAACACTCTTTGATGATCCCTTGGAACCTTGATCTACCAATAAACACAAAATGTAGGAAAATTATGCACTTCCCCCCCACCACTAGCTATGTAGTTTTTTCATCATTTTCAGTTGTATTCTATTCTTTATGACCCCACTTGGGGGGTTTTGGGCAAAGATTCTGAAGTGGAAAGGTGGAGGCAAGACAGTTGAGAAAAGACAGGGACTCACCTGAGCTTTCCTCCAAACCCCTCCAAATACCTTTAAAAAAATTACTCTTGGGGCAGTTAGGTGGTACAGTTAATAGAGCAACAGCCCTGGAGTCAGGTGGACCTGAGTTCAAATCTGGCCTCAGACATTTGGTACACTTACTAGCTGCATGACCTTGGGTAAGTCACTTAACCACAATTGCCTTTCCTTACCCCCTCCAAAAAAATTACTCAACAAATTCTAGAGCAACAGAATCTACAAAAAGATTAAATGAAACAAATCCCTAGCCCAAGACAATTTGGAAGGTCGACAGGGGAAAGATCTGTCATACCTGGGTGACTGTGGAGTGCAATCCAGGGCAGAACATGCCAGCAAAGCCACAGCCACAGCAATCTAGTAGCAGACATTGGGAGTAACTGAAGCAGCATTGGTATTGGCAGAGTCTGAATCCAGAGCTCTCAGTCCACAGATGGTAAGTGGGTTGAACAAATAGAAGATTACAGGGGTCTTTTTGCTAGCACTGAGGTAGGACTCTGTTGCTTTGCCCAAGCTCAGATACAGGTCACAGTCCTGGGTGGCAGTCCCAGGATGAGGGGGAGCACTAGCATAGCAGAGCTTGCAGTCACAGTGGAGGAGAGACCCTCCTCACAATTCCAGGGAAGAGAAGATTACTTGTGGTTGCTCACAGACCAGAGCACAGTCCAGAAGAGTAGTAAATACTATACCATTTTGGAAGAAGTGAAAACTTATAGAAGTATAAGTTTTATACCCTAGAAGTATCTCTGAAAACAGCTGCACAAAACACCTGAAGCTTGGAACAATGTGCCCTCCACCCTGGAAGCTGAGCCCTACTTTAACAAAGAGTTAGAAGTCAAGTAATAGGCTGGGAAAATGAGCAAACAACAGGAAAAAAATTTTAACTATAGAAAGTGAGTTGAATATGATGGGATGATATCCAAAAAAAATAAAATTAAGGAATGAGAGAGGACTGTACTTGGAGAAAGGGGAAAGGAGACGTAGAATGAGGTAAATTATCTCACATGAAAGAGACAAGGAAATGCTTTTACAATGGAGGGGAAGAGCAGGGAGCTGAGAAGAAATGAGTGAACCTTACTCTCATCAGAAATGGCTTAAAGAGGGAATAACATACACACTCAATTGTGTATAGAAATCTATCTAACCCGACAGGAAAGTAGGAGGGGAAGGGGGGAGTGATAGAAGGGAGGCACATTGGGGAAGGGAGTAGTCAGAAGCAAAACACTTTTGAGGAGGGACAAGGTGAAAGGAGAGAGATAATAGAATAAATGGGGTAGGGGATAGGATGGAGGGAAATAGAGTTAGCAATAGTAACTGCGAAAAAATTTTTGAAGCAGGTTTCTCTGATGAAGGCCTCATTTCTCAAATACATAGAGAACTGAGTCAAGTTTGTGAAAGTAAGAGCCATTCCCCAATTGATAAATGATCAAAATATATAATCAATTTTCAGATGAAGTAATCAAAACTATCTACAGGCATATGAAAAAATACTCTAACTCACTATTGATTGGAGAAATGCAAATTAAAACAATCCTGAGGTACTACTTCATACCTAATAGATTGGCTTATAGGATAGAAAAGGTAAATGACAAATGTTGGAAGGGATGTAGAAAAAATGAGACATTAATGCACTGTCGGTGTAGTTGTGAACTGATTCAACCATTCTGTAGATCAGTTTGGAACTCTGCCCAAAGAGCTATGAAACCATGCATACCCTTTGACCCAGCAATAACACTACTAGGTCTGTACCCCAAAGAGATTTAAAAAAAAACAAAAAGGAAAGGGATCCATATGTATAAAAATATTTATAGCAGTTCTTTTCTGGGGGCAAAGAATTAGAAACTGAGCAGATGCCCATCAGTTGGGGAATTGCTGAACAGGTTATAGTATGTGGTTGTGATGGAATACTGTTGTACTATATGAAATGATGAGCAGGATGCTCTCAGAAAAATGTGGAAAGACTTGCATGGGCTGCTGCAAAGTAAAATGTACTGTGTACAAAGTAACAGCAATTTTGTAAGATGATCAGCTATGCATGCTATTCTTAGCAATTCAATGATCCAAGACAACTCTGAAGGACTTATGATAAAAAATGCTATTGATCCCCAGAGAAAGAACTGACAGTATCTGGATACTGATCGAAGCATACTTTTTTTTACCTTATTTTTCTTGAGTTTTTTTGTCTATGTTTTCTTTCACAACATGACTATTACAGATATGTGCTTGCATGACTACACATGTATAACATATATTGAATTGCTTGCCTTCTCAATTGGGGGAAGGGGAGGGAGAGAATTTGGAACTCAAAGTTTTAAAAATGAATTTTAAAAATTGTTTTTACCTGTAACTGCAGAAAAATGAAATATTTAATTTAAAAAAACAAAAGATGCTGGAGTGGCTTGCCATTTCCTTCTCCAGATCATTTTACAGATAAGAAAACTCAGGGAAACAAGATTAAGTAACTTACCCAGGACCACACAGCTAGTGTCTGAGCCCACTACCTATCCTGGTTTCGTTCTATGATAAATACTCTAGTATGACTGTTGTAGCATTTTTGTTTGTTTCTGGAAGATTTTAATTAGGTAGACACACAGGTCATTTATTGTTTACTGAGAAAACAATCCTACCATATAATAGTTTTTATTGTCCAAAAGGTTCCCCTTTTATTTATTCTAAATTTTCCATTCTTCCTCTTCACATGAACAAAAAAGTTAACAACTATTTATCCAGCTCTTATTTTGTTTAATACCTTCTGTATGGAGACCAAGGTGGGTGTTGGATAACTGAGGGAAGTCCCAATTTTAGATAAAAACACAATTCCTGCCCTCAAAACTTACCCTTCTGAAAGCAGTTAATATGCCAACACTTAAACTTAAACACTTAAAGAGGTAGAAAACAAAGTACTCAGTGAGGTCTGAAGTAGAACAATGCTCAAAAACCAAGCTGGTGCAATGAAGGATGCAAAGTATGAGTCATGGTACCTGCCATAGGGATTCCTGCCGTCTCACTGTGGAAATAAGAAACACGAATAAGCCAAATGAAGAGCAACACAGGTCAACATGTACTCAAGTGTAAAATTATTTCTTTGAAGATTAAATATGTTTTAGGATTTTAGAGTTCAGTATGGGCTACAATAGTCATGGAAGTTTTCATGAAGAGGTGGGCTACATGCCAGGATGATGGCAATGATGATGCCCCCTTTATATTTGTAGCTTTTGCCCTTACCTACAAGGGGGCAGCAAGGTGGCCCAGTAGATAGAGCATTGGTCCTGGAGTCAGGAAGACCTGAGTTCAAAACCTGCCTCAGTCACTTGTTTACTAGTTGTGTGACTCTGGACAAGTCATTTAACCTGTTTGCCTTAATCCACTGGAGGAAATGACAAACCACTCCAGTATATTTGCCAAGAAAACCCCACAGACAGTATGATTCATAGGGTCCTAAAGAATCGGACACAACTAAATAGCAACTTACTTACAAAGGTTCCATGTACTTATTTAGAAAGTCTGACATTCTTCTATCTGACTGTAGCTTCTTATGATTCCTCTTCTTTCTGTGCTTCACCCATGCTACACTTACTCTTTAACCTCTTCAACATTTTCATTATCTTCACCTCTCAGTACTTACTCAGTACTGAGTACATTTCCTCCCTCTCCAACATCTACTTGTTTCAGCTTTGTACTGTCTCTATTCCTGAATCCCTTCCCCTGTCCTATCACTGCTTTTCTCTTGCCAAACCTCAGACATGAATTACTCCCACCATCCACCTTCTCCATACCTATTCAAAGCAAATGAGGAAGTTGGAGGATGTCCCAAAACTTTGCTGAGTGGGTATATTACAATCATCTCACCTGGGCCTTCACTGCAGCAAGGTTATCCTTTTATTTCTCCCTACTTGAGTCCTTCCTTCATGAAGCCCTGTCCCCTCCCACACTCTTCTTTCCCCATATCCCTTTTCTAAGGACTTTTCTCTTACTTTACTGAAAAATATCTCAATGTAAATGCCTTCTTCTTGTCTCCTCTTCATCTCAAAACCCACTGGCATCATCGATCACTCTCTCCTCCTTTACCTTTTATTTGCCAAGGCCAAATCTTCTACACACTTGATCCTAGCACTCCCTGTCTCCTCCAGCAGATTGCATCCTCAATAATTCTCTTTCTCTTATGGACCTTCAATATGTCCCTATCAACTGTTTCCTTCTCTACTACCTTGAAACATAGCCAAGTCTTCTCCATCCTTTAAAAAATTGACAAGGTCTCTAGACCCTATCAGCCCCTCAGGCTATCATTCTATGTCTCTCCTCCCTTTTCAAATATACTCCTGGAAAAAGTTATCCACACTTGCTTGCCTCTACTTCCCTTCCTCTCCCTCTTTCCTTAGCTCTTCCAATCTGACTTTAGCCTTCATCCCTAAACTGTTCTCTCCAAAGTTAACAATGATTTCATAATTGCTAAATCTAATAGTCTTTTCTCAGTGCTAACACTTCTTGACCCATCTGCTGCATTTGACACTGCTAATGGCTCCCTCCCCCCAAATACACTATTCTTTCTCTATCTTGGTTTTTGTTCTTTTAAGGGAGAGGAACTATTTTCTCTTGGTTTACCTCCCACTTTTCTGACTGCTCCTTTTTAGTCTCTTTGCTGACTTAGTGTCTATATGATATTACCTAACTATGGATGTTCCCCAAAGACCTAACTGACCTTGCTATACCATCTCAGTAACCCTGACTGCTCAAATGAGTTTAATTAATATCTCTGCATATGACTCCCACTTCAGCCCAGCACTCTCCTGAGCTTTGATCCCATATCACAGATTGACTATTAGACATTTTATATTGGATGTCTGAGAGACCACTTAAATTCAATATGCCTAAAATTGAACTCATTATCTTAACTCCTAAACCTTCTTCCTCTTCAAAACCTTCCCTGTTTCTGTAGAAGCAGGGAATCCTTTCAAGTAGCTCAGGTGCATAATCCTGGCATTATCCTGGACTTCTCAAGCTCTCTCACCCCATCCAGACAACAAGGTACCAAATCTTGATGTTTATCTTGACAATGACCTTTACATCTAAACCCTTCTTTCTAGTCACAAAGATATTGCCTTAGTTTATATCCTTATCACTCCTTGCTTAGAACATTGCAACACCTCCTGATTCCCCACCACAAGTCTCTCCCTACTTAGGTCCACCTTACAAATTACTGCCAAAGTACAAATCTGACCATGTCACTTCCCTACTCAACTAACTCCAGTGGCTTCCTATTGCCTATACCTATTCCTATTAAAATATAAACTCCCTATAGAGCAGACATCCTTAAACATTTTTGTGATACTGACATTGACTGATTTAAAATATAAACTCTTTTGTCTTCTACAATCCTAAACTATTTTTCCAGCCTTAATGGATATTACTCCCTGTCTCATGTTCTACAATCCAGTCAAAGTGACCATCTCTCTATTCACACAAGATACTTTATCTCCCATCTCTGTACCTTTGCACTAGCCATCCATCATAGAATACACTTCTTCCCTACCTCTTCCTTAAAAATCTATAATGAGGACTCTTGGATGATGCAAATTATATGACTCTAAAGATGTGGTCTATTACAAATATCTCTTTTAAAAACCTCTCTATCCTGAACAATTCTAAAGAGTTACAAATTATTAACAACCATATCAAAGAATGCTCCAAACTACTTATAAGAGAAATGCAAATCAAAATAACTCTGAGATTTGACCACCTACCCAACAAATTGGCACAGATGACAAACCATGAGTGCTGGAGTGGTTGTAAAAACATGGGCATAGGGGTGGCTAGGTGGCACAGTGAATAGAGCACCAGCCCTGGAGTCAGGAGGACCTGAGTTCAAATCTAACCTCAGACACTTGACACACTTACTAGCCATGTGACTTTGGAAAAGTCACCTAACCCCATTTGCCAACCAAAAAATAAAAAAATTAAAAACAGGCATATGAATGCATTGTTAGTGCAAATATAGATTGGCCTCAGTATTCTGGAAAGCAATTGGAAATTGTATAAAACAGGTTGTGAAAATGTCCATACCCTTTGACCCAGACACTGTAAGACTTATACCTCCAAGGGGTCAATGACAAAAAAGAAGTCTCTATACACACCAAAATATTTATAGTGACACTTTTGTGGTCATAAAGAACTGGAAGTAGAGTCGATGCCCATCGATTGGAGAATGGCTAAACAGATTATGGTTCATTAATATAATGGAATATTACTGTGCTGTATGAAACACTGAATATGATGATGCAAAGAGGCATGGAAAGATTTATGTGGACTGATATAAAGTGAACTAAACAAAACCAGAAAAAACAATGTGTACTATGACTACAAAAAAATACAAACAGAAAAAACAACAAAACAACCAATACTGAATACTGAACAGTTATAATAGCCAAGCTGGGCCCCAAAAAAAGACGTATAAAAACACACCTCCTCTCCTTCTTTGCAAAGATGTTCAGAGAGGAGTGTGGAACCCTGCATAGAATGTCAAGCAGTTTTTTTGATATGTTGGTTAATTTTGCATAACTCATTTTTTCTTTCCTCCTTTTATTATTCTTTATGATAATAGGTGACTGAGGGGTATGGTGGGAAATGTAGGTAACGTAAAAAGCAAAAAATATCGATGGAATTGTATTTTTTTAAGTCATTTGTTTTATACTTATATCAAGATTGCCCTCAAAGCATATGTAAACTATTTTCAGAAAAAATTTTGTAGCAATGGAAAGGTAATGATATGAGTTAGTAGTTATTAATATTCTCCTTGTCCCCTTTAAAAAAAAAAGAAACACTAAGATTCAAGGCTTTTTCCATCTTCTGAAATTCTCCCAGGACATTCTTTTGGATAGCTCAAAAGACATAACTTTCAGATAGTTCCTAATACTAATGTTTCTTCCAGTGGCACTATATATCTATAAGTCATGGAGTACCAGAGTTGCTGAAGAATTAAAGGTGAAGGTCACCCAAAAAAGCAGTGTAGAGGCCCAAGGTGAGATTGAGTGGACACTGTGTTCTTCAGTCCTAACTCTTCATGTTCCCATTTGGGGTTTTCTTGGCAATGATACTGAAGTGGCTTGCCATTTCCTTCTCCAGCTCATTTTACAGATGACAAAACTGAGGCAAACAGGGTTAAGTGACTTGCCCAGGATCATACAGCTGGTAAATGTATGAGGCTGGATTTGAACTCAGGTCTTCTTAACTCTAAGCCCAGTATTCTATACACTGTGCAACTTAGGAACAACACACTGTCAAAGAGGAATTATGCAAGAGAAACTTTTTCTTTTTAATGTCATCAGACAGATGACTGGACAACACTGGTCCTGTGGCAAGAATGAGAAGGCAATCAATGAACAACCCCTAGGTTTCATCTGATATTACCTTATGATCATGTATCTCCAAGATTAATGTATATATGAATATATATATACATATATATGGAGTTCAGTGCCTAAAATACTTACAACTTGTTTCTTAAAATGTTAAAAACTATATGTCAAATATGTCAAGAAAAAGACAGAAAGTGAATCTCCGAATAGAGCAGAAGTACTTAACCATTTTGTAACACTGACTTCTTTGTCAATCTGGTGAAGCCTATGAACCCTTTCTCTTTAATTAATGTTTTCAAATGCATAAAATACAACATATAGGACTACAAAGGAAATCTATTATGCTGAAATAGATACCAAAAATTTTAATTCATGTGCCCCAGGTTAAGAATCCCTGTAAATGAGGATGATAAAAATGAATCATGTTAAATTTTAGCTCTGTGATTCAACCCACAAGGCAAGCAGCCAAGATCACATTGAGAAAGAGCACTGAACTTGGAATCAGGAAAAATGGGTCCTGGTCCCAGCTCTGTCATTAATTAGTTCAGGATTTTAAATAAGTTGCTAACTTTCACCAGGCTTTAATTTCCTTATATAAAATAAGGGTTTGGGCTGCATTTCTAAGGTCCCTTCCAACTCTGAATTCTATAACTTTCTCTGGTGGCATACTTCCTTCCAACCCATTTACCCAGTTCTATGAATCTGCTTGATGTCTTAGTTCTTACAGTATTAAGAACTCCTGTGTAGGGGATTTATGGGAGGAATTGGACAAGAATCACTGCGGATGAGAGGACAAGGATGGGACTTGATCCATATTCCTGGAAAGAACATTCACATTAATGAGATAACATTCCAGTATAATGATCTTCCTTCCTAATACTTCAGTGAACATGTTGTCTACTCCAACTTTTTTGCCATAGTAAAGGTTCCCTTCCTGGACCACTTCTATATCCAAAATATAAGATTACTCTTACCAACCCCTTTCATCCTTGGAAATCCATACTGATTATATATCTCTTTTGAGTTTGCATATTAATACATCTCTGAACACCAACTGATCCTGCTTGTGCTTTCTCTGAGGTGAGGCTGAGCTTCCTGACTCCACAGGATACAAGGGCAAGGTCCTGGAACACGACGGTATCTCTAATCTCCTGACCAGGCTTCTTGAGGTTCCCAGGGTAAAACACACTCAGTCCTTATACCTGGGCTTCTAGAGGTACAGAGACATTGCAACACTACCTCTGATCCTTGGAAAAGAAAACCTGAGCCATCTAATTATCTGCCTTCCTCATTGGGCCTCCCCCATTCCATTGATACTGCCTAAACACTGGGGATTAGCATACTCCCACCCTTTTTACTCCTCCCCCCCAAAATCCCAACTACCAAAGAACAAATCTTCCTCTCCCTGAGCTCAGCTCTTCATTTCCTCACTCCCATCCACCTCACTGATACATATCCCTGCAATGTCGGACTCCACATCTGCCCATCTCTTCCACTATGCCCACTGGAAGGCCTACTCTATAATTTAACAGAATCATTTTTGTTTTAGACCTCTTCCTCTCCTATTCTTTCCATCCTTCATTATTCACTGAGACCACATTCCCTGAAAGAACACTGACTCCCTGCCCATCCTTTCTAGGACCATTATACCTTCTCTCTTACCTCTGACTCACTGGTTCCAGGAGAGGAGTCAGAATACTCCTTATCATTTATTTCCATTGCCAGATTTTCTTTCACACACCATCACTCAGTAACCTCTCCTTCTCTGAGGTTCACTTTAGCTGACTTTAACAACCAAACCAGATCCTGGTGGCTGTTACTTACCAATCCCCAAGACATCACCTCTCCTTTCTCAATGACTTCAGGAACTGGCTCTCAATTTCCTTCTCTACCCCAAGGACTGGTCTTATACTATTCAACACATGTTGATGTTTCCTTAAACACCCTAACTTCTCAATTTCTCAGTCTACTCAATTCCCATGACCTATGTTTCCTCAGCTGTACATATGGATGGCCATACTCTTGATTTTTCATAACACAGTTCCTACACTTCTGTATTCAAAAGCTCCAAAATTCAAGAATCTGATGATAATCTTTTATCATTCTATCCTTTTATGCCTTAATCCTTTTAAGCTTATTTATTTATCCTTTACCATGATGGCTAATCTCTTTACTCCCTAGATACTTTTCCCAGGCCATCACTCCAGTTCTGGGTACATTCTTCTCCCTTCATTCCTTGGTACAAATAGCCAACTATCCATATATAACTTAACAAATTAATCTAAGAGAATTTCCTGAGGATTGAGGTAAAATGACTATCCCAACGTCACATAAAAAGCTGGTCTCAGGGATAGGATTTGAACCCAGGCCTCCCTGATTCCAAGACTAGCAACCTATCTATAATGTTATAATGCTTCTCCTGAACTTGGATACATCAAAAAGGTTTCTATTTTCTCCCAAAAATATTCTTTGCTGAAACAGCTATTTCCACCTCTGAGACACAGCAGTCTTGAAGGATTCTCCCTCACATACCACCCTTCCTCTCTGCTCCTCTGTCCCTACCCCTAAAACCTATTGAATTCCTTTCCTATGTCCCATCCTGTGTCCCCTTCTTATCCTTAGATAGATTCCAGTAGATTGCAGCTAACAGAATACAAAATCTAACAAGAGATAAAGAACAAATTGTAATTGAAAAATCCTTTGTTTTCTAATTATCCACATGATCTTTCAAAAGTAGCACAAAGATGGCTTTATGCTTGAAAGCCCAAAAGGGCCTCTCAACTCAAAAAGCATTTAAACCTCCCAGAGTGGGCGGGCTAATGTTTCAGTCCTGGCCTTGTGCAAGAGAAGTACATTTAGAAATTCACTCCCAGGCCCTGTCTGCTGGTAAATGGGTAGCCAGGGACAATGCTTAGGAAACCAAATGTAAGCATCTAGGACCTGTTCAGAGAAGGACAGCAAGGAGAATGGAAAGGGTTGGAGGACAGGCCCAGGATAATAGAACTAGAATGATCAACCTGGAGAAAAGGTGACTCCAGAGTATGCAAATGACATACTTCTAATAGATTTTTTTTTAAGTTTACAGAAGGCATAGCAGCAATTTATTTGTGATATGCACAGAAGCTGGGAGAAAATGTCAGCACATTAACATATAAAAGACCACAGTCTAAATGCAAAAGAGAAAGAGGGAAAAAGGCCAAATTCAAACTCAGGTCTTCCTGACTCCAGACCCAGAGCTCTAGCAAGTTAAGCTGCCTCATTTTTTTTTCAGTGAGTATAAAGAGTCCCAACCAGTGGGAGGAAGTTTATCAATTTTAAATCAGACTACGTGTTCACCTGCCTCACTTAAATCCAATTCATCAGCAAGTTAAGACATGGCCCTTGTGAATATTATTGGTCCTCTTCCAGAACAAAGGATGAAAACAGCATTTTCACCTGTGGGTGAGTGAATAGGTTAGATGATTGCTCAAGATGCTCCTATTCCTGTGATTGAGCCTAATCCTTGAAAATGAACAAAATATCCAACTGGATAGTGTGTACTTTTTTTTTTAAGCAATCAGGGTTAAGTAACTTGCTCAAGGTTACACGGCCAGGTGTTTCTGGGTGGGTGCTAAGTGTCTGAGCCCAGGATTTGATCTTCAGGTCTTCTCAACACTGGAGCCGGTGCTCTTACTCGCTATGCTACCTGGCCGCCCCAATAGTGTGTACTTCTATATCCAACAGAAGTATCAATGGGTTTTATGCATCCTTGTAGAGCGAACAAGTGGACAGAGTGCTGGCTTTGCAATTGGAGGACCTGGGCTCTAATTTTGCTTCTGTTGCTTACTAGCTGTGTGACCTTGGGCAAATCACCTAATCTCCCCAGACTTCAGAAGTTTCCTCATCTGCAAAGTGAGAGGGTTAAACTATATGGACTATGAAGTTTTGTTTTTTTATCTCTAAATCTAGGCATTATTATTCCCACTCCTAATCTGTTTGCATACAAAGGTGACACAGTAAACTGTATGCTTTAAATTCTTTTTCCAATAAGGATGTTGGGTTTGAACAATCCACATCCTCTCATCTCTCTCCTTCTAATGACTGACAAAGTTTAAGAGTAAAATATGGGGCTAGGGAAAGAAACAGAACTCATTCTCCCAAATGCTACCTATGGCAACATCAGCACTATGCTCTAACAAAATCCAAGACTGATGGCTTCTGGTTTTCAATATAGCACTGTATCCATGAGCTTTGGCTCACCTTCCCAATATTTCAGGCTGCAAGGATAGAAGATAGTGTCAGTCTGAGGAATGAACGACATTCATAGGAAACTAAAGGGAATAGGAAAACAGGAAATTAAACTTGAAAGGGACTTTAGTGGACATCAAGTCCAATCCCCTTGTTTCACAGATGGGGAAACTGAGCTTCAGAAAATGACTCACCAGAGATCATTCAACTTAAAGCCAGAGGGTAAGGAGACTAGAGAGCATCTATGAGGACTGCATTATTAAGAAGTCAGTCTATGCCTAGTTTCTGCCATACTATTTTCCAGTTTTCCCAGCAGTTTTTGTCAAATAGCGAGTTCTTATCCCAGAAGCTGGAGTCTTTAGGTTTATCAAGCAATAGATTACTACAGTCATTGACTACTATGTCTTGTGTACCTTATCTATTCCACTGATCAACTATTCTATTTCTTAGCTAGTACCAAGTAGTTTTAATGATTGCTGCTTTATAATATAGTTTTAGATCTGGTATGGGTAGGCCACCTTCTTCTGCATTTTTTTTTCATTAATTCCCTTGATATTATTATTTTTTTCTAGCTCTATAAAATAATTTTTAATTCATATGGCACTGATTAAGTAAATTAATTTAGGTAGAATTATCATTTCTATTATATTAGCTCAGCCTACTCATGAGCAACCAATATCTTTCCAATTATTTAAATCTGACTTTATTTGTGTGAAAAGTGTTTTGTAATTGTATTCAAATACTTCCTGGTTTTGTCTTGGCAGGTAGGATCCCAAATATTTTATGTTGTCTATACTTATCTTAAATGGAATTTCTCTATCTCCTGCTGCTGGGCTTTGTTAGTTATTTTTTGTTAGTTATTTTTAATAGAAATGTTAAGGATTTATGTGGGTTTATTTTATATCCTGCAACTTTGAATAACAACTGTATTGTAAGGACAAACAACTTTAAAACACTTAAGAATTTTGATCAAAACAAGATTGACCACAATTTCAGAGGACCAATGATGAAGCTTGCTGTCATGTACCTCCTTATAGAGAGATAGAAAAAAATGACAATTTTTTTTTATTTGGACAATGTGGGAATTTCTTTTCCTTGACTATACATATTTGTCATGAGAGTTTTGTTTTCTTTTTTTTCCCTCTTATATTTGGGTAGAAGATGGGAGAGGAGAAAAGGATAGGGTAATCCAGAAAGAAAGAAAACAGAGTCATTGAAGCATTTTTCTCGCAGGAACGAGAACAGAGGTAAGGTCAGAAAGAATCACAAGTGGGACAGCTTTGAAAATTACATGTGAAATTAAGCTTTGCATAATAAAGATTCACAGTTTCACTCACAATCTTCTTTTTTCTCTTGGTCAGCTACAATATGGAAATATACATTTTATTTGGTGGTAAAGTTTAGAATAAAAAAATATAGTAATGTAAACTCCTTGAGGATGGGGATTTTCTTGCTTCTTGTATTTATATTTGCATAGCACAGTGCCCAATACACAGTAAGTGCTTAATAAAAGCTTTCTTTCTTCATTCATTCATTTATTGCCCTATGTAAAACAGGTCTTTGTGCCTTAGCAGAACTAATCTGGCAGTAATGTAGAAGATAGAATGGAAAGGCAAGGGGGAGCAAAGGGAGGGACACTGGTTAGGAAGCCAGGGCAATAATTCAAATATAATCTGCCGAAGTGATTTTCTGAAAGTGCTGGTCTGACCATGTCACACACATACTCTAGTGATTAAATACAAAATCCTCTCTTTGGTGTTTAAAACCGTCCATAACTTAGCCCAAGAGTGGGGAGCCTACAGTCTCAAGGCCATGTGACCTTCTAGGTCCTTGGGTACATCCTTTTGACTGAGTCCAAGTTTACAGAACAAATCCTTTTATTAAGAGATTTGTTCTGTAAAGTTTGGATTCAGTCAAAGGGCCTCACATGAGGACCTAGAGGGCCACATGTGGCCTCAAGGCCAAAGGTTCCCCACACCTGAGCTAGCCCTTCTCCTCACCTTTCCGGTCTTCTTTATACTTTGCACCAGACCACCACCATCACTCCCACCACCACATACACTTTAATACAATGACATTGGCTTCCTGATTGTGCCACAAATAAGACTTTCCACCTCTCTTAGCTCTGGGCACTTTCCATCCCTGGAATGCTCTTCCTCTTCCTCCTGGTTTCCCTGGCTTGCTGCAAGTCCCAACTAAAATCTTACATTCTATAGTGAGCCTTTCCTAATCCCTCTTAATTCTCGTCTCCTCCTTCTGTTAATTATTTTCTACTTATGCTGGATATAGCTTGTTTGTACATATTTGTTATCTTCCCCATTAGACTGTCAGCTCTTCTAGAGGAAGAAGTATGCTTTTCATGTGCATGGGGTCTTTGGAACAGCTAGCATTTCTATTCTAGATTTTTAAAAAAAAATTAAGTCCTTTGGTAAAATACATCAAGACATCAAGCATTCCAAATTCAATTCTACTACCACACAGCAAGGTGTGTGGCCTTGTGAGAATTACTTAACCTCTATTTCTGATCTTATCTATAAAATGGGGATAATAAGGCCCTGAATGCCTTTCTGACAGGATTCATTGAAGATAAAAGCAGACAATAGTTGTGGAGGAAAAAAGTTTTAAAAAGTACTGTAGTAAATGCAATAAATTTAACATTATTATCTTAGCATTGCCCTTACTTCTTAAAGTGCCCAACTTTCAGACAAGCCCAGGGATGTGCTGGAGTCATCTGTAACTGGTTCGAGCATATTATTAAATTTTCAGTGTGAGCATTTACACCTCTGAAATCTGCCAATGCTACAGATCAGTGTTTGATTTATTGTTTTGTTGATTTCTGGACTTTAGAACGTGATGGAGAAATTATTAAGAATGAAGACTAAAGTTAAAGTGTGCCCCACATACATTACCCCACATACACAAAAGGTGGTTGTTAAACATTTACCATCATACCCCTCAGAACAGAAAAGGACTGAGAATGTGATTTTGCAACTGTTCACAGTAGGAAAGAGCTTTTTTATGACAATGATAACCCCATTAGTACTTCTAACTGCGTTCAATTCAAGTAAACAGACATTTACCAAGTCCCTAGCATACATAAGGTACTGTGCTAAACACTAGGGATACAGAGATTTAAAAAATCATTTTCTAATAGGGTAAATAGGTGTGTACAGGAATAAGCATGATAAAGATAGACAGTAATAGGGGCAAAGTGCCCTAGGAAAATCTGAGGAGGGATAAGCCCCTTTCAGTTTGGGTGGGGAAGGGGAGAGAAGGAAAGTGGCTAGTCAAGAAAGATTTCATGGAAGAGATAATACCTGAGAAAGCATTGACTAGGTGGAAAAATATCTATCTGGCTACATATGTGTGTATATATATATATATTTCTAAAAGGCAAAGATATGTGGACTAATTCCTGTATGAGCCCAGAAGCTGGAGAATACAGCCCAGGGTCATGAAATAACCAGACATTCATTTTGGTTTAAACATGAGTAAAGAAACATGAGTAAAGTAGTATGAAGAGAGGATAAAGCTAAATAGGACAGAAAAAGGTTAGAGCCAAAGTGATAGAAGGCTTTAAATGCCAAACTAAGAAATTTGTATTCTATGATGTAGGCAATGGGGAGCCTACTAGAGGTTTTAGCAAGAAAGTGATACAGTGAAACTGTACATTAGGAAAATATTTTGGGAGCTATATGAAGGAAGGACTGAAGAGAAGAAAAAATGGAGGCAGGCTCATTAGTTAAAAAAAAAATCTATTCCAGTAGTTTAGAACACAGAAGACGAAGGCCTGAACAGAGATAAGGGCTATATGACTTGAGCAGAGGGCAGAGGTTCAAAGCAAATTTGGTGGTAGAAGTGATGAGGGTTGGCAGCTAATTGTATGTAAGGCAGAAGGCGTGAGAGAGAGAGAGAAGAATCCAAGATAATGCTCCAAGGTTTCTGAACTAGGTGAGTAGGACTTTTGTGATGATGCCACAATCAGAAAGACAATGCAACTGACCTATGGACAAATAAGCAGTAGATATTGAAACCCTGATGAGGGCACTGGCCTCTCTCTCCATATGGCATTCCTGGTATTTGGCCTATATAAAGTAGACTAACTCAGGACCGGTATTTCTAGACTGGCCCCTACACTCTAGAGCTCCAGAGTTGACTATGTCGTCATAAAAGAGAATGCCAGAGTGCCAGGTGTGATCTGCGGGCCCCAGCAGTTCAACTCCAGGCAGTCTGCTTGCATAAGTGTTTGTCCTTGAGTGGCTGTACTTTCATTTTCCTACATTGGGTGTCAGAGAGGAGTCTCCTGCAAGGGGTGGTAAATACTAGAAACTACTAGAGGTCTTAAGGCACAGCTGAACACTAAAATTGATTAGGCAAGGCTGGCAAAGTGTGACAAGGTCAGTAATGGCTATGCCTTTGACAACACCTTCAGGCCTTTCCCCAACCCCCTTGGGTGTGGCTGAGCCAGAGATCATGGGACTGGCATTCAGAAGTGGAAGGAATGAAGTAATAAGGATATATGAAGGAAACTATCCCTCCTCCTATAATCACGGAGGGCCTGATGTGGCAATCATCCATGGGACTGAGTGAACTACAAGAAATAATGGACTTAGCTTGTGGTACAGTAAAAACATGCCACTAGAGTGACAGTAGCAATTTTATAAAACACACCCTCCTCATGATAGCATGACTGCTCCTTAACTATTATTCTTTCCCCACCTGTGCTACAGGAACAGCTAGAGTAGACAACAAACCTTCCTAGGTTCCTGGGAGTTGATCTTTAAGATCTAACCATAGGCCTTCTCAAGAACCCTGGTAATGGTAGGGGATACAGTCCAGAGAGGGCATTTTCTCTGGTGGGAGCAGAAGCACCTTTGCTTGAGAGATATCAGCACTTCCGGGAAGAGTTATCCTTATAATTACTACCAATGACGAATCATTAGCACTTAATATATTCAAGATTTGTAAAGCTCAGATACCTGGTATATCCCCATAACAAATAATATGTGACCACTAGGAAATGCAGTGTGATGTGGCAAGAATATTGGATATTAAATCAGAAGACCTAGGTTCAAGATTTGGCTTTGTTTTTGTGTGACTTTGGAAAAGTTTCTTCATCTTCAGTTTTTTTTGTAGTATGGCAATCGTTAAAATAATGGTGTTGATCTATCAAACAGGACATCCAACTCTGCTGCTGAGAGAGCCTATTTGGGAATTGTGATGGAAGTGACTGTTGGCCTATATCAGTTAGTTCTACTGAGTGCCATCCTGAGCCACAAAGAGGTGGTGCTAATAGAAATATTTCATAAGGTCTTAGAAGATCATTTAGAAGGGTTTCCCATTCCTGGAAAGAGTTGACATTGTTGACATGACCATGAAACTAGATGACTGTCTATAAGGTGGTCTGGACTTGGGCTGAGAAAGAATAAGCTGAGCTATTGGGATGGATCCAGAATCCCAAGTCCATGAAACTGGGGATTGGTTAAAGATGAAGCCCTCTCAAGGGATATCTAGCCTGGGTTCCCTGTGCTTCCTGCGTAGGGTCCTTAAGAGCTCAACCAACAATGCCAATGGGCCCCCTTGGAGACTAGGAAGGCAAGGAAGCCCTAGGAATGAATAAGGAGATACCATCCATAGTTCAGTCTTACAAGGTACAGCCTTATTGAGGCTGCTAAGGACTGATGTCTACAAGGTGGAGGCTTCAAAGGGGAAGCAAACAAATGAGTGAAGATGACAGGATAAAATCCATATTGTACAGCTTCTCTCTTAATTAAAATTAAGGTACATTTTTCTTGGGGTTCAGGAGCCAAGGCACACTGCATGGACATAAGCCTTGATAGGTTCTGGGGCCTCAAAACTCAGTAGAGCAATAGGATGTGTCATGCCAAGAGAAGATCACCCCGGGGAAGTAGTTACAGGGGAAGGGAAACCTGCTCTACAGGTCTGCTGTGGCAGAATGCCATTTCACAGGCCAGGTCATCAGGTCAAAGTAACTGTGGGTCTAGTCAGCATGGGCTCTACACTGGAAGCTTCAAAGCTGTACATACAGCAAAATCTCAACCTTGCTCAAGGTCAAGGTCAATAAATGGGACAGTGGAAGTAGTGATGGCTCTGGAGTCAGAGAACATTGGTTCAAATCCCACATCTACCTGTGTGACCTCAGGTAAATCACAACTTTCTATGCCTCAGGTCCCACTCTGCAAACTGAAAGAGTTACATTAGATCAGGGATGGGGAGCCTGTGGCCTCAAGGTCATGTGTGGCCCTCTAGACCTTCAAGTGTGACCCTCTGACTGAATCTAAACTTCACAGAATAAATCCTTTTAATAAAAGGGGAGTAATAAGAGGGGAGTAAATGATCTCCTAGGATGCTTCCAACTCTATATCTGTGATCTGTGATCCTTCCCTGAACCTCTCTCACATCATAGACATTGAAGCCTCAGGTCTCCCAGGACAAATGGATGAAAATTGCAGAGGGTAGAGCCACATTCCACTCTGGAAGGGGAGAAATCATGAACCTAATCACCAGAGGGACAAGGGTGGGGTTGCTCTTCTAGACCATATGCAAAGAAAGGCCTTAATGAGCAAACAGTAAGGAGGATTATCCCAATTTGCATTGGTAACACTAGGAGACCACTTGGCATCCAAGGAAAGGGGGACTATTCCAAAAAACAGCTGGAACTAGACAAGTTCATCAAGATGAAGAGTCAACCTGTCTTACCATGAGGAGGTCTATTCCTGGGAACATTTTTTACAAATATGAGAAAATGAGGCTTTTGAACTTAGGTTTCTCAGGTGGGTAAAGCATGAGACTAACAGCAGGCATAAACCCCAGAAATCTGCCATTCCTGTCAGGACCCCATTACCCTGTAAGAAAAGGAAAAAAGGGAATAATTACAGCAGCTATTTGTACTAACTAGCCCTTTAAGAACACAAGAAGAAACTCATAAGAGAATCCTGTATAAGAATGCACTCTCACCCATAACTTCAAAGTGGGAAATGACCAATAACTGACAGTTGTAAAGACCTTGGCAACCACATGAAATGCCAGTGAACAGAGGGAAAATACCCATGCCCTTGTGGATGTGAACCAATTTCCCCCAAGTACATGTAAGTAGGTCAAATCATGTATCCTCACAGACTAGACAAAAGAAAGGGGGAGAACTGATCTTAGAGGGGAGATACTATTACCACAATCAAGAAACTAGGACAGTGGAGCTGTGAAAACAAAGGCTGGAGTTTTTGCCAATAACATTGGCAAGGTTGGACTAAATGAATGCTGGAGTCTGTTCCAACTCTCAGTTCTGTAAAGGACACCAGTCCCTTTCCCCATCAACCTATATAAAGCAAGCTTCTGAGCTAGTATTTCCAACCTGAAGCTCATTCTGTAGAGTTAACTGTTTTCAAGAGAGAGCCAGGTGAGACCTCTCTGAGATAAAGAAGTGAAGCTCACAAAGTCTGGTTACCTTGGATGGCTTTCCTGTGTTGTGGGTGCCTCTAAGAAGATTCCTGTGCACTGAGCAACACTGAAAACCCCCAGAAGTCACAAAGTACAACATACAGTAAATAGTTGGGGTGCTGATGACTCCATGTCACCAGGTCACGTCACAATGGCTCCATCCTTGACAACACCTCTTGCTAATTCCTGAGCCCTTCCTAATTCTCTTAGGTATATCTATTCCTGAATTCACAGGATACTAACAGATGCTGCCATTTTTAAAATAAGTAAGTAGATAGATGAGAAAGAGAAAGACAGAGAGAGAGAGAGAGAGAGAGAGAGAGAGAGAGAGAAGGAATCTGGAAGGAAAGGCAGGTTTTAATGAGAGATTGATGTTAGCCTTAAATATGTCAAATTTAAAATGCTGGCAGGACATCTTTGTGGAGATGCTTACTAGAAAATTAGAAAGCTGAAACTGGAGTTCAGGGCAGATATTGTGATGGATATATAGATTTGGTAGTCATGTGCATAAAGCTGATATGACATAATTAAAGAAGTGCAGGAAAAAGAAGAAGAGAGGACAGTACTACATTTGGGAATCAGCAGGTAGATAAACAACAGAGAAAAGGAGCAGAACCAAATGACAGCTATGTCACTAAGTCAAAGGAAGAAAAAAGTAGGTATCCCTAGGGAAGTGACAACTATTTTGAGTGCTTCAGAGATATTAAGGAGAATGAGAAATGAGAAAAGGCCATTGGCTTTGTCAATTGACATTTGATTTGGATAGTAGCTCTAGCCTGGTAGATTTGTTGAGACACAATCACTGAGTGTTGACAAAGTGGACCATCAAGTTCTTGTTAACTATAACTGAGCTTCAAGGCCTTCCTCAAGGAAGTTAAGACATAGTTGGGAGCTCCAAACCTCATGAGACTTGATTTCCATTTTATTAACTCATCAGATTAATGGAGATGTTTGGCCTCATCAAATAACTCAGAATCTAGCACTTGATGTCATACAACACCAATTCCTGGCTCTGCCACTTGCTGTCTATGTGATCTTAGAAAAGTTCCTTAACCTCTCTAGAACACTACCACAAGGGTTCTGACTGAGCAGCCCTGAATATGACCATCCATGACATTTAAGGAATGCCACTGAGTAGACCAATTCACCTTCAGCTCTCCCAGATCGGGGCAAGGAGAAACATAAACAGTACTTACTGCCACAGAAAAACTAGAGGTAGCTGTACTGAAAAGGGAGGGGAACAGAAAGGAATAAGTATTTACATAGCCTCTACTATGGGCCAGGGACTATTCTAAGTTCTTTACAAATCCTATGTATTTGACCCTCAGAGAAACCCTGGGAGGTAGGTGCTATTATTATCCTTATCTCATGGTTGAGGAAACGGAGGCAGATAGACTTGTCCAGAGTTATACAACTAGTGTCTGAGACTACATTTGAACTCAAGTCTTCCTGTCTCCAAGGCCAGCATTCCATTATGCCATCTAGCTGCCTGTCAGTGGTTAATTCATCCCTACAAACTTAGCTTAGCATGCTGCCCACTAAAACCAACCTTGCCAAGTTGCCCACCACACATTCTCTATCCTCCCCTTACTACATCCTTGTCTATGCCTCTTTCCCAAATCATGCATCATTCACCATTGCCTGAACCTTCTTCCAAATACCCCCTTCAACAACCAGCCTCCAAATTTTCCTACCTCTTCTCCAGGCATAACTACCATAATGCAAATATGTCAACTGTTCCACTACCCTCATCTTCTATCTCCCCCCAGGAAATACCTATTTACACCTACCCATAGGTATACTTCCACATTAGTGCATTCCTATTTTTGCATGAAACAAGAAGGGAAGATCAGAGGGAAGCAATGAAGATATGACTAATTAAGACTGATTGGAGAGGTTCAAGAAGCAAGTGGGTAGAGTGGGAATGGTTGATCAGTAATACACATATAAGACATGCAAATTAGTCAATAAGTGAAGGATATATGATTTTTCAGATGGAGAACTCCCAGCATGGGAATCCTCTCTTTCTACTCAGACAGCAAAGTCTATGACTTAGTGGATAAATGTGAGGGAGTTTCCAGGCTTGCATTTAGCATTAAATGTGGAGTTTCAATCTCATTCTAATTCCAGGTCCAACATTTTATCTTCTATACTAAAGATGCCTCCCACTCACTAGATATTAGTAAGCAATATAAAATGTACCCTTTACAAAAATATTTCCTTGATTTTCCAAACACCTTCTCCTGTTCTCGAAAATACTACTTGGGAGCGGCTAGGTGGCACAGTGAATAGAGTGCTGGCCCTGGAGTCAGGA
This sequence comes from Petaurus breviceps papuanus, assembly GCF_028583685.1. Taxonomy (NCBI): domain Eukaryota; kingdom Metazoa; phylum Chordata; class Mammalia; order Diprotodontia; family Petauridae; genus Petaurus; species Petaurus breviceps. The sequence goes on along the minus strand of NW_027185784.1, from coordinate 5,967,040 downwards.
AGACCTGAGTTCAAATTTGGCCTCAGACACTTAACACAAAACTAGCCATGTGACCTTGGGTAAGTCACTTAACTCCAACTGTCCTACCTTCCCCCCTCCAAAAAAGAAAAAAAAAAAAAAATACTAACTTCTATTTTCTTCTAAACCTGGTGTGGACGATATGAGAGAATAATGAAAGACTCAAAAGATGTTGTTTTCAAGGGCATGGTTGTCATTGACCTTATGATACAGTAGCATTATTGCCCTTCCCATTAGCAGAATAGCACAGTGCCTAGATTATAGATTATAGTAGTTTACTATATAAATGCTGTATCCTCCCCCATTCTCTGTGCCTCTGGTCTCAGCCCAATGCTCAAAACTTTCCTCAAGAAAACATAATGCAAGGAAAGACAAATGCAGACAGTCTAGGACAGGGGTGAGGAACCTGCAGCCTCAAGGCCACATATGGCCCTCTAGGTCCTCAAGTGAGGTCCTTTTGGACTGTGAAGTTTGGGTTCAGTCAAAGGGCCACACTTGAGGACCCAGAGGGCCACATATGGCCTTGAGGCTGCAGGTTCTCCACCCCTGGTCTAGGAAAATGATACAAGTTACCAAGAATCCCAGTGTCACACCAAATTCTCTCCTGGCCCCATTGCTCTTCCTCTTCCCAACCCATCGGCTTTGAAGCCACAAACTATTTAGGGCTAATTTAGGAAAACAAGACCAGAAGTCTGGGCTCTCCTGATTTTACTTGTTTGTGTATGTCCCTCTCAGAGTGGAACAGAAAATGTTTCCCTAATTAGAACTATTAGCAACAGGTACTACTTTCTACCTCTCCAAATCAATTGCCCTTATAGCACAGCCCAATATACTCCCTGATGATGGTAACCCAACTTCCAAAATCAAGGATCTCACAGTCTTGAAACTGACTTGGAAGAATGGTTGCTTCCAAAACTCTCAGACTCATCACAAAAATCTTATCTTGAACCAAGCTACAGAGAAAGCAGCTTGGCTGAAAAGTAACTACTCTTGCTATTTCTTTAATAAAGTAAAGTACTACAATAGATGTTAGAAGTCCTGAGTAATGAGCTGCTATTTTGAACAATTGCTAGGCATACTCCAAGGAAGTTGTTTCATTCTGAAAACCTCCTGGTATCTGAGAGAAGAGTCTGATAAACATTAGGAATCCTGGTGAGTACCAGTAATAGAACATGGCATGTTAGACTCACAGGAGCACAGATTCAGAGCTGAAGGGACTCTTAGAGGTCATGTGGTCACACCTTATTTTATAGATGAGGAAAATGAGGCAGGTCACACACGTAGTGAATGGCAGAAGCAGGGTTCAAACACAGTCCCTCTTACTCCAAATCCAGCATTTTCTCTACTGTGCCAGCACCAAAAGTACAGTATTCCCATCACCCTGGGTACCAGCCTTCTGAAATATCAATTCAGAGGTGAAATCAGCAACCTCTGACTCAGAAAAATTCAATTAGACAAAATCTGACCTTAACACCTTTAATTGTCTCTCATGAATTGTGTTTGCTCTGCATCATGTCGCTTCTGCTGAGAGAATATCTGCTCCTTGAAGACAGAAATTATTTCATTTTCATCTCTGTGTCCTTAGCATCTAACACAATACCTGGCACAAAATAAGAACTTGAATTCTTGTTGAATAAGTGATTGGGAATGAAAAGGGATAGGAACCAGCAACCAGGTCCTAAATCCTCCATGGACTCACCACCTCTCACCCCACTCTACTTCTTTCTCTCTGGATCCTCCCAAGACATTACACAGCCATTCAAGCTCTCAGTCTCATCCACACTCTCAGGCACTCTCTCTATGTCTCTCTCTCTCTGTCTCTCTCTCTCTCTCTCTCTCTCTCTCTGTGTCTCTCTCTCTGCACTCATGTCAAATCCCAAAATACATTGCTGAGCTCAGTAGCCCATGGCTGTCAAAGTTTCTCAGCTGCTTTGGCTCTCCATCTCATACTAGTCTTCCTTTGTCTGAAAATCACTTACCACAATCACTTTCTCAACACTTTTCCTACTCACTCCAGAATATGCTCACTGAAACTGCCAACTCTCCTTCCATGCTGCTATATTCATAGCACTCAGGCAACCTCCAGATCAGTTTTGGCTGCTTCCCAACACCCCTAAATACTGCCCCTTAAAAAATGTCCATCACTTGCTTCCTCTTCAGTTGTCTGCACAATGGTAGGGAATATGTCCTTGATTGTTTTCATTGTGTCTCCCGAAACTCTAACACTGAAGGGGCCTAGAAGTCATGGAATTAACACTCAAGAGGGCAGGATTTTCAAAAGTACAACCACAAGGAGACAAGTAAAGAGAACCTTTGAAAACTTTTCCAGGTATTACCCATAGTGTCCTTTAATTCCTCAAGAGCTCAGAAAAAGACAAAAAGAAGAGAAGAAAAGAGCTCTGCACAATCACAGAGGAAGTATATAGAGAGGAAGGATAAAGCAGATTTCTGAGCCATTTGAAGAATGATTCAAACTATTTTTTTAGAAATGACATAAGCTTTAAAAGTGTGGTAAACCTCTTTGGAAATTTGGGGAGGAGGCATAAGTAATGAAAAATTTTCATTTTGACAAGGAAGGATCAAGAGAGCATTAAGGCAGATAAACAAAGGTTCGGAAGCACTTTTCTCAATATTTGAGAGATATTGATTAAGAGAGACAGACAGAGAAAGAGAGAGAGGAAGAGAGAGAAAGAGAGAGAGAGAGAGAGAGTAATGAGGCATAGGAAGAATATAAGACAAAGTGATATGTGACTGAAGGGAGAAGACCTGAAAGGAAATTGAGGAAAATAATACATCAACAAGGAATAATTAAGGTTTGTGTTTTGTAGTTTTTATGTGTTTCTTTAAATGTTGCTCCTGTTTAAGAAAATGAATGTCTATTATATCTTATCCTAATCAAGATGTATAACAAGCAAGTATTCAGGAAAAAAAAACAGACCAGGAAAGAACATTTTAATAGGACTGACATACTATGCTACACACTTCACTGATTATAGAATTAGAATTCTCATGGCCTCCTTTGACTTGTCCTGGCAACATTTTGAAAAATGAATGAAGAGAAGACTGAAGTACTTTTGGTTTGAGTTGGCATTTGAGGGTGAAAAAAAATCTCATCTATCCTACTCTGGTGCCTTATCACAAAGTGCAGATCACTTTAATTTGTCACTCAGATCATTTCACTCACCTACTCTGCCAATATCTTACCACGGCCTGGAAGTCAACAGGGTGAGTAAAACCTACATCAGCAGAGTACAAGCTCCGACAGAACCTACCAAGCAAGAAAGGCTCCAAGTATGATCATTAAAGAGAAGCTATATGTGAGTCATGCAGAAAGGTTGTATATAGAGCATGTTCCAGGACTCCCAAGCCCGACTATGCTTATTAACACAACTTTGATCAAGGGATTCTTTCTTGTTCTTCTTCTTGACATTTTTGTTATTTTTTTCCTTCTTTCCTCTTTTTTTTTCCCTTGCCAAAATATTCATCAAGACAATCTATTAAGGTTAGAAGAAGTTGTAATCTGCATTGAAAAGGGAACTCCCCTGCCAATGAAGTTATGGCTACTAACAACACAAAAATATAAGCTTGTAATTTAATAGGTGGACATCGAACTGACTACATTTTGGCAAACAGCTTTTCCATGTTAAAATAGCAATTTTGTACTTTGAAAACCTGTGTCCTATTAATCTTTTCTTGTTTTCTTTATTGAAGTTAAAGAGATTGGCTATTGGTACCTTCTGTGCCTAGAAACTTAATTTGACTACTGGAGAAATGACTACTGAAAAGGTTTTATCTATCACTGTATTATACATCTGCTAGGAAACTGAATGTTTAAATTAGCTAAACAGTTTGTGCATATGTCTGTGGGACAGTGGGGCCTAGAATTGAAAACAGATCTTAGAGTTCATTTAGTCAAACTCCCTCAATTTCCAGAGGAAACTATGTCCTAGAGAGGTTACGTTATTTACTCGAGTTCATGTAGTAAAGTAGCACAGGCAGAATTCAAACACAGCAGTACTGAGAGTCTTCAATTTTTCCACTGAAGTTGGAGTCACAGGACCTGATTTCAGATCTTGGCTCTGCTATTTTCTATCTGTGTGACCTTGGGCTAGCCACTTAATTTCTCCAGGTCTCAATCCCTTCATATGTAAAACCACCTTTCCAGCTCTCTTGGTCTATAGGCTTCTTTCCATACTGCCTCCATAGCATTTCAGTTAGATAATAAACATTTTTAAGACAAAGATGACATCATATATTTTTGAGACTCAGCATATGGCACATCATATACTTACTTCAAGGATCTGTGAAATTTTTTGGTATAACTAGTACCTCCATGACCAGTAATCTCAACCTTTCTACAATTTAGCAGATAGCTTTTAAGAGCTCCTAAGGCAGGAAGATCATGGAGAATGTCAATGGAAGGATGATGGGAAGTTAAGAGTTAACCTAGGCTATCCCTTAACATCCTAAATCAACAGCAAAAATTCCCAGTAAAGCAATAAAAACAGCTACAACAAAGAAAATGAAAGAAGTCACCACAGAATGTCTTACCCCCCCACTCCAAAAAATTGCTAAAGAGTTTCTGTGGCAGAAAAATTGACTATCATGGAGTCTTCCAAGCTTCTCTAAGTTGATCTCCAGACAATGGATGAACAGTACATGCCCTGGATCCTACCCAAAGCCTTCCCACCTTGATAGGACCTGCCAAAGGCTTCTTTCTGTTGGCCCAGCCTTCAATCATCCAGGGTCATAAACCTGTCAAGTGGATACATCAGTACAGGAAGTTAGTGGCAGCTGGCATATAGTTGTGTTCAATAAATGGTTTTTGTTGCTTTTTTATGGTACTAATCAACTTTTCTCATTGTTATTTGCTTCAGGTATTTTGACAACTGGGTTTGTCTGTACAATGCAGTTATTCTGATGTGTGTATACTAACAGGAAACTTTTGCCCTTGACATCTGAATGTCACATGCATGCACCAGTGTCTCTCAAAAGGCAGGACAGGGTTGGGGAAGCCAGGTAGCACAGCAAGTAAGAGCGCTGGCTTCAGTGTCCGGATGTCCTGGAGATTGAATCCCGGGCTCAGACACTTAGCACCCACCCAGAAACACCTGGCCGTGTAACCTTGAGCAAGTTACTTAACCCCGATTGCTTTAAAATTTAAAAAAAAAAAAAGGCAGGACAGGGTTATTTTAGCCATTTTTGAGGAGGCAGAAGAGGGGTTAGAAGAGTTGGATTTATGGTTTCACTGGTAGTAGTAAATGCCCAATGATGACACTCTACCAGTGCAAACAAGTACCTTCTTTGCAACTTAGAGGGCATTAGATAGTTAAGTCTGGGAGGATTTCAGAGAGTAACAATTTTAAAAAGTAATAACAATAATAATAATAATAATTTCTCAAGTAAGTAAACTGACACTTTTTAAGAATACTTTTGTATCATAAATATTGACAACATAGTAATGATATTTTTCTCATCTTTTTACTGTCAAATCTCAAGGAAACTCAACTACAAGGGGAAAGGAAAGGAAAGAGAGAGCAAGGGGAGGAAGAATGAATAACCTGGAAGAAGGTACTTATAAGAAAATGATTTCTCAGCCTCAGACACTTAACACTAACTAGTCATGTGACCTTGGGCAAGTCACTTAACCCCAATTAACCTTAATTCCCCCCTCCAAAAAAAAAAAAAAGAATATGATTTCTCCAAATCCAAACTACCAAGACATTCTCCGGACCAAATGACTGCCTAGAGATTAATAGCTGATCCTGGGACTCTGGTTAGACCTAGAATTATAACTCGGGAAAAGACACTAGTCTTTCACTAAACATTTAAGATTCAAAATAGCTTAGAAAAGGATTTCGAATGTAGATGCTGTAAAAAATCTAATCAAGCCCCTTTATTATGAATATGAAAACTGAGGCCCAGGGTAGCAAGGATTTGTTCACGGTCACACAGCTACCTAAATTATAGAACTGAAGCACTAGCCTGGGAATCAGGAAACCCATACTTTGTCATCAACTAGCGATTTGACCTCTTCATAAATTTGTTTCTTTTTATGTAAAATAAAGAGATTAGATTAGGATTTCCAAGGTCTTCTAGAGTTCCAAAACTCTGTGATTGTAGTTTGGAGAAATTAGTGGAGCAGGGATAACCAATCAACAAGCATTTATGAAATGATTACTAAATGTCAGGTGAAGAGGCAAGGGATTTTAGGTGATAAGTTTAAATTCCCACCAATGGAGAGTGTTGGACCTGGAGTCAGGAAGATCTCAGTTTGAACCCTGTCTTGGATGCAAACTACCTTATAATCTCAGGAAAATCACAAACCTCTGCCTCAGTCTGCCATGCCTCTATAAAATGGGGATAATAATAGCACTTACCTCACAGGGTTGTCGTGAAGATTAAGTGAGATAAAATTTGCAAATAGCCTTGGACATAATAGGCACCTTGACACAGTAGTCAATTTTTTCCCCTCCCTTTAGCCCATATCCACCTCCAAATAAATCACCCTCATTATCTATTCTACTTCCACCCTTTTTCCTCTGGTCCTGAAACTAGGGCAATAGCTACACATGTGACCATAGGCACTCAGGAAGGATTGCCTACATGGGGAGGTATGCCATGCAATTCACTCTGAGAGGGTAAAAAGCTCATGACAACTTCTTCAACTTTTCCTTTCCCCCCTCACTGACCACCTAGGAAGAACAAAATTATCCAAGTTTGAGATCCAAAATCTAAAGGTGTTGGGTTTAGAAAGAGGAATGAAAGGAACTAAAGTCTCATACCTTCCAGTTCAAAAATCCATCTATGGAGAAACCTAAAGGCTTAAAAGACTTGTGCAAGTTCACCAAGCTAATACATGGCAAAGCTAGACTAGAACCTGACTGTCTTGGTTCCCAACTGCTCCATCTCCACAATTTAGGAACTGGGTGGCCTTGGACAAGCCACAGACTCTCTGCCCCTGACTTTCCTAACTGAAATAAAGAGACTTGGTTTAAAAAAAAAGTGGAAGATTAGCCTAAGATTATTTTTCCTTTTCCTTTTTATTGCCATAGGAAATTGGCACAAGATGATAGAAGAAAAAAAAGACAGCAATAGGGGGGAGTTCCACCACCACCCCCTCATCAAAGAGTTGTTCCAGGGCAAATTGATAATATGTTAAGGATGTGAATTAACAACTAGGAAAAATGTTATCAGAAATTATGGCATATGGAAAGGGGGTGTTACTCTATATGCCCTCTTAGTAGGACAAGACTAGTGGCTCATTTGCTAGGACAAATATTTAGGACAGAGTTGGCCTTCAGAAGGTACATTAAAAATACAGTACTGTAGTTTGGTCTCCAGCCCAAAGCTTTGGTCTATGGCACTCAGCCATCCATCTCTGCCAACCAGGCCCTGGCCCCATTTCCCCCATTCCAGGAAATAACTTGTCATATACACCTGTTAGGAAGTCTACACCTCAGGCATCACCTGTGACTCAACACCCTTTGCTTTGGGTCTGCCTGTGTCTGCCTGAGGTAGGAGAGGAGAGAGAGGGGAGAGCTAGGACACTAAGAAGGAAGGGGCAAGACAAGGAAAGGAAGCCAGATGCCAGAGCTCTTAGCAAACACACTCAGCCTCGGAAGCTGAAGGGGGGGGGGGGGGGGGGGGGGGGGGGGGGGGGGGGGGGGGGTCAGAGGGAAATGTGAACCTAGAGGGAAGGATGAGGCTGGAGGAGGGGGTAAGAGGGATGAAAAGGAAGGGGTGTGAAGTAGGCATAGGGAGAGCAGGGGAGTGTGTAGCAGCTCACATTACGCTCCCAGTGTCTGTTGAGGGAGCGTGGCGGTGGCTGTGGGGTTGAAGCTGAAGGGTTTGTGAAATTCTCTGTATTTCTCCCTGCAGCCTGCGCGCCGCCTTCTGATTAGCTCGGGCCGAGCTCCCTCAGCCGACCAGCCGGCGGCATTAGGCCTCGCACTGTGAGCCCCAGGGAGAGGAGACCTTGCCCTGAGCCTGCTGCTTGGACCTTGCCCTAAGCCTGCTGCTTGGACCTTGCCCCCGAGCCTGCTGCTTGGACTAAAGAGGGAAGGGGTGGACGGCAACCCAGAGTCAACCCCACCCCCGGGGGTAGGAAAGAGGAGCGGAGGGAAGGAGGAGTGCGCCTAGGCATCAGGCAGCGCGAAGCCCCGCCGGGAGGAGCCAACTGCAAGCCCCGGAGATGCAGCCGCTCCCGCCGCACCAGCCGCGCGGAGGAGGAGGAGGAGGAGAAGCAAGAGGAGGCTTTGCGGAGCGTGGAGGAGATGGAGGCTTCTACCTTAACCCCTGCAGGCAGCGGCCAGGACCCGACCGGGAGCTCCCCGCCTCGGCCCAACGTCTCCACTCAGCCGATGGCGAGAGAGGCTCTGGGCCAAGCAATGCTTCGGACCTGATGACCCGCGGCGACAGAGACGCAGTCGGGGCTCCCCAGTGGCTCGGGGCACCCCCGGCACCGGCCTGGAGCCCCGCTGGAGTCCCCGGCAGCAACACTGTAGCTGCCACGAAAGCCGGGACCGGGCCCCCGGCGGCTGCAGCTTGCCCGGGGGCGCTGTCCACTGCTGAAGCCCCAGTGGCGCCCGGGGCCGAAGACTCGACACTCCCAGCCTGGATGCGCCTCTACTTCTACGGGATGCACGGCATCACCTTGGACGTGCTCATTTCCTCGGCTCGGGGTTTCCTCCACAGCCCCGACCTGAAGATGCTGGGCTTCTCCACTCCTTATCACTGTCTGCTGCACTCGCTCACCCAGTTTGCCCTGGAGAAGGTCTACCTGCAGCGGCGCCGCTGTCCCAGCACCTTCGCCTTTAATTTCCTCTTGTACCCCTCGGCCCACTTGGGGCTGCAGACCTTGGTGGGCAAGGCGCTGCTGCTGATAAGCCACGGAGGGCGGCAGTTGGGCGAAGCCGCTCCAGGAGCGCTGGATCTGGCTCTCCAGTATGTGCTGGCAGTCTATTACTCCCAAGTGTTTCTCAAGAGGTTCCTGCGCTTGCGATACCGCCGCCCGCAGCCGCAGCCACAGTGGCGTGGGCCCCCTCCGCTGTCCGGCTGTCGGACAGCTGCGGCGCCCAGCGACGGGCGGCCGCGGCCCCGGGGCGCCGGGGTGGTCGGAGGAGCTCCCAGCCAAGGGCTCCCTGACCTTCTCCGCTTTCTCTTCTTCGGGATGCACGGTTTCCTAGATGAGATCTTTTTCACTTTCTTCTTTAATCTTCTGGAACAGGAGGACGGGGCCATCAACGGCCACACTTCGCTCTGGTCTTTTTTTATGTATGGCAGCTGCAGCTTCGTGGTGGAAAAGCTATACTTCTACCTGCACTACAGCCGAGGCTGGGGGACCTGTAAGAGGATTCCCATCTACGTTCTCTTCATCTACACGTGGGAATTGTCTTGGGGACTGGGACTCCGTATGTGTGGGGGCTGCTCATGGGACTACTCTCACTATCCATTGAATTTTATGGGACTCATCACCCTGATGTATTTGCCGGGTTGGATATTTCTTAGCTTCTACCAGGACCTGCTGTCCAATGTGTTGTGGCGTGTACAATACATACCAACTAAATGAAACAAGAAATAACAAGTGGAAGTCCCAGGACATTTCTTAAAGGAAGTTTAAAAGGGGGAGGGGTGTTTTTTTAATCTTTTACTTTTTATACATTTTACTAAAGTCTCTTTAAACATGTTTTATTTACAATTTTTATTTTCTGGGTGTTCTGAACCTATGGATAATATAGTACCTTGAAATTTGGCACTTTGGAAATGAATTCTAACTCAAAATATTTAATTCTTCTTTTAAAACTTTTACTACACACACACACACACAAACCTTCCTACCTTAAAGACTGAAAGCTGTGGTTTGCACTTACTTGTGAGTATATCAGTGACAGCTACTAACCTTCCTAAATGGGAAGTGCTTCAATGAAAGACCAATAACTTTCAAAAGATTTAGTGAAGTTTTCTAATTTTCCTTTACATATTAATCCCGGCTGCTACTTTCCATGTTACCAATGCCTGCTGAAATTCACTGACCTGTACACCTGAAACTGCAGCTTGTAACTCTCAAAGTGCCTCTGTCTAGCATTTAAGTGGAAGGAAACTGATAAATGTGGGGATACAACCTGAGAATAGATCTAAATGAGAGGTCTTTCCTAGCAGCTCAGACAGTTGACACTGTGTTAAGACATTTGATCTCCATCTTGGAAATGACTGCTTTCCAGTGTTGGTTAGCCTTAAACACCAAGTGTATTAAAGTTGATAAAAAAAAATCTTTATCTGTGCTTGATTTTTTTTAATGTGCCTATAAAACAAAATGCATACCTCTAGCCATGAGAATCTCCTCCAAAAGTACTTTTACTCTAAGGCCCTGTTTCTAGGTCAAGCTCAAATCCATTATACTATGATCCTAAGGAGAAATAAATACCCAGAAGAATAAAGGACTTATAAAATCATTGGATTCAAAATTAAAGAGGACAAGAGATATTATTTATCCCAACTCTTAATTTTACACATGAAGATACTGGAGCCAAGGAGAGGTTAAGTGAATTGTCCAAGGTCACATAGACCTACACTGTTATATAGACACAGCTCTATCATCTGGCCTATTCCTGCTCCATAACATCTTTGAAAGTATATCATTTTATGTGGGATCTCTAGGGTACATATGTTAGGCTTGATGCATCAATGTTTAGAATAAATCAGTGATGGATTTTTGTGACATGCTAACTGCCCTAAATTACATGGAGAGGGGGAGAAAGCCTGGTATATAAATCAAGAAAACTTGTTTAATTAAAAATTACCTTTCTGGGGGTTGTCAAAATGGGGGGGTAGACTACAGTTTAATACAGACCACATAAGAATAATCAAAACCATCTCAATGCTCATTACACATAGAGGAACATCTGAAAGTGTTTTTAATATGAATATTGCTTTATTTAAGCATACTCATTTGCATATAAATTCTTTGACTTTTCTTGAGTTTTCCTCAACATTGAGTCAACATGTAAAGTAAAATTTGCCATATTTGATTAAGCCATGTAAGATGTACATTGCTCATTTTTGTCTTTGTGCCCCCAATACCTTGCATGTAGGTGCTTGGTTAATATTTCTTTACTTGAAATGAACTGACCTACAGGTAAAATGCACAAAAGCAAACTACTAAATCCTAACCACCAATAGACACCACTGGGAAACAAAAGACCTGGGATTTAACATAAGCAGTTAAATGGCACAGTAGATTGAGTGCTAGCGCTGGAATCAAAAAGACATCTCAGCACAACCTTATATGAGGAAGCATCTGTGATCACTAAAAGTTCATGAAATCACCATGTACCTCTTTATCTAGGGACAAGTGTTATAAATGTATGCCAACTTTATTACTAGCCTCTTTCATGACTAAACTACATAAGTATCTTTAGCTTATTCATAAAGTCAATTATCCTCTTAACACCTCAGTTTCCTTATCTGTAAGATGTGGCTAATAATAGCTCTTACCTCCCAGGGTGGTTGTGAAGATCAAATGAGAACATAAATGCTAGTTATTACTATTATTATTATTATTATTATTATTATTATTATGTCAAAAAGTGAAGTTCATAGAGCCTACTCATTAGACCTCCCAGTTAAAATGTCAGCTAGAGCCATCAACATGGCATCTGCAAATACAGTGTTATTTTGTTGTTGTTGGCAGTCAAAAGTCCAGGATTCAAATCCCAAATCTGCCACTTACTAAGTACCAAAATACAAGGTTTAGTGACTTAACCTCTCCAGATTTCTACTTCTTCATCTACAAAATAGAAGGGGCTAGACCCTTTCAGCTCTATGATCCAATGAGATAATAATTAACTAGTGGGGATCATTTTACCAGATCTGTATTGAGACAGTTTTTAATCAGGAAGTAATAATCAGAATTATGGGTTATCTGAGGCTTTTTGCTCCAGTGATATTTATCTTTGAATATGTTCAAATGTGTGCTTGAATGCCATTTCACTGCTACTTCCTACCTACACACATCCAAAGGAAAGCTAAAGAAAGGAAGTGATAAACCAGACAAATCTATTACTTGTTTGTAGCAGTAGTATTAAAAAGTATGATAAGGAAATAAAGTGATCAAAAATATTTTCAATTCCTTGTGAATTTCAATTATCCATATTATCTCTATCTCCTATTACCAGTGGTTTTGTTATCTGTGTTACAGCAAAAGCTGTTTACAATTTTCTCCTTGTTGAATAAATTGATAAGTATAAGGAAATTGAATGTGAGACTGAGATCAGTAATATGTACTAGTTCTATTTTCCCAAATGCTGAGAATCTCTATTTGAGTGATATGCCCTGGTACAGTGGCATAGATCTAGAGAATGTCAGTTCTGGAAAAGATATTAGAGATCATGCAGGCCAACCCCTTCATTTTACAAATGGGGAAACTGAGGTGCAGCTAGGTATAAAAACAACTCACCTCAGGTCAAAAATCGAGTGACACAAGTAAAGCTAAAACTCAGGTCTTATGTCTCTCCACAGTTCCCATATCGTGGTCTAAACTCTGCATTACACTTCACTGTCCTAAGTCAGAGAGCCTTGTGTCAGTCAATCAATAATCATTAAGTACCTACTATGTGTCAGGCACTGTACTAAGTAATGAGGATACAAAGACAAAACACAGCTCCTTCTCTCAAGTAGTTCACAGTCTAATGGGGGAAACAACATGCAAACAACTATGTCTAAACAAGGATCAGGATAAATTGGAAATAATCAACAGAAGAAAGTTACCAGAATAGTGGTGGATTGGGAAAGGTTTTAATATTAACCTGAGAATACAAGATAATAACTCACATTTATATGAAGCATTAAGGTCTTCAAAGGGATTTTCTTACAATACCATGAGGTATTTAGTGCAACCATTATTATTCTCAATTTGCAGATGAGAAAATGAGACTGAGAGGTCAAATAATTTAATTGTGCTCACATGCCAAATAAGTGGTTCAGATGAGAATCAAACTCAGGTTTTCTGACTTCTTTTCTAACATTCTTTATAGTAATACTAAACTATCCCCCTAAAAACCTAATAGAAATATTTGAGAAAATACTATCTCAGTGCCTAGTTTGGTATGGAGATAAGTGCCAGGGGTATATTGGAACTATCTCCTACTGTATTGTTATATTTTCACTGTGAGCATTTATATGTCAGAAACTGGCAAAGCGATAAATCAGGGCTTGATTTATTGTTTGTCTAGACTCGATAAAGTGATGGAGAAAATAGTAATAATTCAGATTAAACTAAAAAATGTACCTTGTATACTTTTTTGGATGGTTTAACTAGTTATTAACCTTTTACTACTATATTCCTGGAAGTAACCCAACTTTCTTAAAGGTTATACCAGCAGAACACAAGCTTAGGATGATTCTACCAAGCTACAAAGATTTTAGGTGTGCCCCAACTGGTGACTGTATCTACTATCCAAAAACCAGGCTAACTAAAGAAAAAGAGTCATTGTTAACAGAAAGTAGGTCAATAATTGATCAATTTTTGGTACCGATGGCCCCTTTCAAGACTCAAAATAAGTAGCACAATCCAACATATTAAAACAGTATATGTGTATGCATTTTAATGAATATTTCCTTAAATTCAGTACACTGAGTAAAGTTTGGAAGAGAAAAAAAGGCAATGATGAATATCCTATTCTTAGCTCATAGCATGGACATCAAAACATGGACATATAAAGTGACATAAGTAGCACTCAATCCTTTTCAAATTCAGTTTAAATCTAACATTTCTTAAAAGCCTTTTAGATCTGAGGATTTTAGGATTATAAATTTGGAATGGAAAGTTACCTCAGAGGTAATATTCACATTTAAGTGTGATTACTGACTCTTCATATATAGGTAGGTGGCACAATGAATAGAGTGCTGAGCCTGGAGTCAGGAAGACCTGAGTTCCAATCTGGCCTCTGACACTTACTGGCTGTGTGACCCTGGGCAAGTCACTTAACCCTGTTTTGCTCAGTTTCCTCATCTGTAAAAATAAGATGAAGGAAATAGCAAACCACTCCAGTATCTTTGCCAAGACAACCCAAATGGGGTCACAAAGAGTCAAACATGACTGAAACCACTGAACAACTAACTCTCAGAAATCACACCACCTTGAAATGTCATTTGTAATATGTGCAAGTACAAAACTCACTTATAACATGTGATCATAGTTTGACTAAGACTGACAATAATGTGGTTAATTCAGCTTCTAATATTTTATGTCACTATTTAACAGTTCTCATATATAAACATTCACTCAGTGAATATAGCTTAGGAAGTCTCTTGCTGTGTAGGAACATAACTAAATGAACAAGGGTTGGCATTTTAATAATGTAATCTTAACTATTTTTGAAATGATAAGTAGGATCTGCCTGGTTCTGCTTCAGGGGACAAGAGAAGTTCAAATAAACAATTGGATTCTTTTCCTTTTTCAGTAATGTATATATGAAATCGATAACAATGGAAAGGAAGTTATCTTGACTTGGAATGACAAACAAACCACCACAGTCTGTCAGTAATGTCTGAAAGCAGTTTTTAAAATCTATTTTTGCCTGTATTAAAAAGCAGTAACATAAAAATATGCTGGGTTTTAAATTAATTTTATATATCTTATGCATTACAACACTGATATATGTTATACATTTTATATTCCATTAAGTTGTTTTTTATGAGTTTGTTTTGTTTTCAGAACTGGAATTTCAACAGTGTTGGAAACTCCCTGGTATGGAAACTTCCTGAACTAATGCAAATCAGCAACAACTCCTCTGTAACTTGGATTCTTATAGAGTTGTCTGGATCCCTGAAAGGTTCAATGACTCTCCCCTGGTTACTCAATCAGTAAGTGTTAGAGGCAAGACCTGAATCTACATCTTCCCATTTAAAAGGCCAGGTCCTAGTCTTTTATCCACTATACTATTCTAATGCTACTACACAAGTTAAAGTAGACATACTATAAATAAATATGTACATGAATGTACACATATACACACATATGCTATACTATATTGCAACATATAGTACATATGTGCATATGTACTCTGTGTGTGTGTGTGTGTATGGTATTGAAGCACAAATTCCTTTATTGGGGACAGCAAACAATGAAAAAATCAATGAGGCCTTCAGAAACCTGCAAAACTCTCTCATTATCTACAAAATGAAGTCCGAAATATTTAGCCTGTCTTTCCAACCTTCAACCTAAATCTTCAGCCAAAATAGATTTCTTTCCATTCTGCAAAATACATGTGGTGGTAAGCTGGGATTTTTTTAATGTTATTTTTTTTCCAGTTACACATAAAAATAATTTTTAACATTTTTTAAAATTCTGAATTCCAAATTCCTTCCTCCCTCCCTCCCTTTGCCCAAACCTAAGAAGGTAAGAAATTTGATATAGGTTATACATGTGCAATAAAGCAAAACATATTTGTATATTAGTCATGTTATGAAAAAAAAAACCAGACCAAAAGAAAAAAACCATAAAAAATAAAGTGGAAAAAATGCTTCAATCTGCATCCAGACTTCATCAGTTGTTTCTCTGGCAATAGAAAGCATTTTTCATCATGAGTCTTTTGTAAATGTCTTGGATCATTGTATTGCTAAGAATAGCTAAGCCATTCACAGTCGATCATCATATAATATTGCTGTTACTGTATACAGTGTTCTGGTTCTGCTCACTTCACTTTGTGTCAGTTTGTGTAAGTCTTTCCAGGTTTTTCCTGAAATCATCCTGCTCATCATTTCTTATACAACAATAGTATTCCATTACAATCATAAACCACAACTTGTTTAGCCATCCCCCAATTTATGGGCATCCCCTCAATTTCCAATTCTTTGATATCACAAAAGGAATTGCTATAAATATTTTTGTCCAAATAGGTTCTTCCCATCCTACTTTTAAAAAACCTCTTTGGGATATAGACTTAGTAGTGGTATTGCTAAGTCAATGGCTAAGCACAGTTTTATAACTATGCTGGGAATTTTTTTAAGTCTGAGCTGGCCCTCAAGGAGTTACAGGGAGTAGACATGTTATGTATACAGATATGTATAATATAAGGTAAGGTATAATGGAAGCAAAGGAGAGATCCAGACAAAGTGCCTTAGAAAATCTGAGGGCAAAGAAAATACTTTCAGCTGAAGGTATCGAGGAAGAATTCACAGAGGAAATGATACTTAAATAGACCCTTAGAAGAAGATACTGGATCCTGAAAGGCAGAGATGAGAAGGGAATTAATTCCAGGAATGGTGGCTGTCCTACATGGATGCTTGAAAGCAAAAGGAATGTAATATCAACTGAATGACTCAAATGCAATTTTGCTTAGAATATGGGGAGTAAAGAATAATAAAAGCATAAAGACAAGTAGGAGTCATATTGTGAATGGTCTTAAATGTCAGGCTAATGACTCTGCATTTTACCTTAATAATAGGGAGACACTGCAGGCTTTTGGGGGAGGGACATGGGTAGATCTGTGATTTGGGAAATTACTCTGGCAGCTGTATAAAGATTAAATTAGCAGTGGCGGCCAGGTGGCTCAGTGAGTAAGAGTACCAGCCCCAGAGTCAGGATGACCTGGGATCGAATCTGGGCTCAGATACTTAGCACCACACCCAGAAATAACTGGCCATGTCACCTTGAGCAAGTTACTTAACCCCAATTTCCTTGCCCAAAAGAATTAGAGATAGTAGAGACTCAGAATCAAAAAGACCAGTAAGGAAGTTATTAACAATAATCTAGATGAAAGGTGATGAGGGTTTGAACTCAAGTATAGAATCATGAAAAGGGGAAAGACATTCATAGAATTTCTAGATCTTGGCAACTGATTAAATGTGGTAAATAAAGAAAAGGGAAGAATCAAAGATGATTCCAGTGTTTTCAACCTGAATGTGTAGGAAGGTGGTAGTACCATCAAAAGGAAGAATAAGTTTGAGGGTAAGGAAAACTGATATACCAAATTTGAGCTGCCTATAAGACATTCACATGGAGATGTTTTGCAGATGATTCCCACAGGACTGAAGTTCAGAGGAGGGGGGAAAAGACTGACTGTATAGATTTGGGTAAATAACAGTAATAAACAATTTCAGCCACAGGAGTAAATGAACTCACCAAGGGAGAGAATGCAGAGAGCAAAAAGAGCTGAAGACAGCATAGGGGACACCTACACTTACTGACAGAAGAATGATGATAAATAAGCAAAAGACAAAGATAAGAATCAGTTAACCAGGAAGGGGAATAAAATACAGTAATATCACAGAGACCAAGAAAGGAAAGAGCATCCAGAAAGGGGTGACGTTAATGGTACAAAATGCTGCAGGGAGTTCCAAGAGGATAAGAGCTGAGAAAAGGCCATTGACTTTGGCAATCCAAGTTTGACTTGGACAGAGTTGTGAGCCTGAGTGTCCACTAAGATGCAGTCATAGAGTGCTGAGAAAGTGGACTTTGGAGTATTTGGGGTCAGTATTGTGGATTTAAGAAAGAAAAGATTTGAAGTAGCCACCGTGGAGAGTGTGAGAGCACATCAGAGACATAAGGAAAGATGATCATAGCAATAAGCATCCAATGTTTTTGTACCTCCATTCCTTCATTCGAGCCTCTTGTTGTGACTGGAATGCCTTCACCCTCTGCTGTTGAAATCTTACTCATCCTTTAGGTTACAGTACCACCTCCTACATGAAACTTTCCTTGTGCTCCCAACCCAAAGAAAGCTCCCCCCTCCTCCTTCTCATGGTACCTCACTTTTACTTCTCTTAGACATTTATATTCTAGTTTGTATTGTATATGAGTTATCACCTATCCTAGACTATCAGTTTCTTGACCTTAAGGACTCTATCTCATTCACTGTTCTTTCTTCCCTTGAGAAGTCTCTTGAACATAACAGGGACTTAATAAAAACATGCCAAATCAATGGTTAAGTATTGAATGGAGGTTCCTTTGTCTCTTTCCCTTAACATCCTGCCCTTGTAAGAAGCACTTCTACTGCCAACTTTCTCTCTTCTTAGCCTCAATGCTTCAGAAGCCAACAAAAAGTGGTAGCTTTCCTTGTGGCCATTTATTCACTAGAATTGGTATTAATCCAATTTTATTTAGAATCAGGGAACTGCCCCCCACTAAAAGTAATGGCCTTCAGGCACAAGCCACCAGTGTAGAGTGCCCTCCATTTCTGATAGAAATTCTTTGTTGGTTTTATGCAAAAATATTCTAATATTATCTCAGTCAGCCTACTTCTGTGGGTAGAACTGGTTATACAAAAGCATTTAACTTTCATCTTTGCCCTTTCACATTTTAGCTTCATGGAAATTTTCTTTTTTGCTTTTAGTACTGAGACATCATGAGGATAAAATGAGCTACAAATTATAATATATATGGCTATTTAAACTAAGTATTTATTGAGATGTGGCATAGTATATTACTAGGAAAATGGAAAAACTAGGCTTGAATCCTACTCCTAACACTTCATAATTTTATGATCATGGACAAGTCATTTAATCTCTCTGATACTCAACTTTTTCATCTGTAAAATTGGAATAAAAAAATCTACAGTAACTATCTGATAGGGTTACTAAAAGGCCTTAATGACATGCTACATATAAAGTATTTTAAGTACTATGTGAAAGTTATGGTTATTAATCACCTCTCTCAATAATGTGTGAAGATTTTTAGAAATTAATATATAGTCTAAATCCTATTTCTCCAGGAAAATGAATTTTTTTCAATGCAGTGAAAATATCTAGAAACTGTTTTCCTCCTTTGTTTAAAAAAAAGTATATTTTCGTGTGCCTCTAGTCTACCACTTACAAGCTAATTTATCTCTCTTATAGCACTTAATTTCTTGAAACAGATCATCTGACCTCAGAGAACCTCACCAGGATTAGGATGAAAAAAAAAAGACTGTGATGCCTCCAGAAAGAGTTCAGTCTAACTGACTTTGGCAACAATAATAGAAGTGTAGTAGACAAAGAGCCAAGGCTGTATTTCAGCCAAGGAAAAGACCTCTCAGCATAGTAATTTTAGCCAGTTCCACTAAAGGAGTTACTAGTTATGGTTCACATCAAATGGTTTCCTATATAGGAGCTAGAGGCTTTTCATGATCCCTTCCTCCTCCAGTTGTTCACACTCTCTCCCTCTTAAAATTACTTCATATTTATTTCCTTGTTGCATGTTATATACCCCTCGTGCAATGTAAGATCCTTGAGGGCAAAGAATTTTTCATTTTTACCCTTGTATACCCAGTGCCTATTCCAATGCCTTATACGTAATAGATCCTTAATGTGTGATTATTAAATTGCAGTGAACAAAGATTATAGATTTAGACCAGGAAGAGAAATTACAGGCCAATTCCAAATCTCTTATGTTATACATGAGGAAACCAAGGCACCAAGAGGTTAGATGACTTATCCAAGGTCACACATGTAATAAGTGTCTGAAACAGGATATGAACCCAAGTCTTCTTGACTCCAGGTCCAGGGTACTATTCATTGTACCATATTGCCTCTCATGAAATGAGGGGAAATCAGAGGATAGGAAGGACAGTGGTTTGATGAGGAGGGACAGAAAAGAAAATCTCACCAACTCTCAGCATAGATAGGTAGAGCATTTATTAAGCACTTCATGCCAGGCCTATGCTAAGTGCTAGGGTTATAAATACTAGCAAGCAAGACAACCTTGCTTGTCCTCCTGGATCTTAAGTCCAAGTGGAAGATCATGCATAAAGAAGTGATGGAAAGTGGCCGGGGGGGGGGGGGGGGAAGGATGGTGAATTCCAGTAGTTGTGTGGCATGCTAGAATAAGATTTAAAGCTATCTCAAAGAATGTTGTTATTTTTTTAGCTCCATAAATAATACTTTGGCACTAATTTTGGTAGTAATGTCATTTTTTATTAAATTGGCCCAACCTATCCATGAACAATTAATATTTCTCCAATTGTTTATATCAAACTATAACTTTAGGGTAGGGGAAGAATTAGAGTAAGCTCATGCCCAGTTCTCCAGAGAACCTCATTTTGTTCCAGAAATGTATTTAAAGTTTTCTTAAAGGAAACAATAAGCCACAGCTACCCAGCATCCAAAAAGATGTTCAGTCAGACTCTAATTCCTCAAAATGTAAGGCTTTGCAATATTATGAAGTGCAAGAATTCACAATGATTAGGACTTTCAGCATGAGCAAGCAGAAAAGAGAATGTTTTCTAGGAAAGAACTATGCATACTAGGGCTGATGGCAAATCAGATTTATGGCTGCTCAACTATGGTTTTTATAGCATTCAAGAACTAAATTTTGAAATGTTCTTCATGTTCAGGGAATACCAGAAGTGGATGGAAAGAAAATTGGTTTTGGAGTCAAGAGATCCATGGTCAGATCCTACTCATGATACTTTTTATGTGTATGACTTTTAGGCTTAACCTTTCTCATTAGTTTCCTGTAAAATGAAAGTGTTGGACTGAGTGACCTCTGAGATCTGTTCCAGCTATAGCGTCATGATCCTATCTGTGCTATCCTTTCTGACATCATGCTTACAAGAGAGACTCCAAGCTCTGAGATGGAAGCAGAAAAGTCAAGACATGCTAGAAGAAAAGGAGTTAGGAAAGGATTGAGTTTTTTAAAGATAAGAGCAATCTCCTATTAACTTTGTCTTTCAAATATCCCCTAACTCCATTCAGAAATGCTTTATAAGCACCCAGTTCTAAATTTTCCTACTTAAGTGCTTTTACTTTCTTTTTTGAATTTTTTAAAGAGCTTATTTATTCAAATACTCCAGAGGTTAAAGCTCTGGAACTTTTTTTTATCTCAGACACTGTGACTCCAACACTTTATATGGTAGCTGACACAGGGCCTTAGATTTCATCTCTGCTTGCAGCCAATTTGCATGATGTCATGGAAGTGGCTCTAAGATATGAGACTTTGTGATATTGCTCAGTAGTAGGATGTCAATTTTCTCAGTATTATCAAAGAACAGATGTAGTGAGTAACCATAATTCCATCAAGATTACAGGACATTCATAACAATTTTGAGGAGTATCTAATTCTAATACATTTCTTAACAATCTATAAATAACTTCAAAATATGCTTACATATGCTATGCTTTTCATTGCATGAACTAGCATGACAACATATCTCTCTATCTTGAACGGCTGAAAGATTTCTAAAAAAAAATCAAGAAATTAATTTTATCACTTTAGAAACTTCAAACTCATTCCAGTGGCTTATGAGGCAATAGCAAATGATGGATTTTGAGGTGACTACCCATTGTTTGCAAACTTAACACTGCCATTTTCGTTCCAAGTAAAATTAATGCATGCAAATGTGGCAAGTACACACAAAAGATACACATCTATAACTAGATCCCTGAGTTCATTTCTGTTTTCACACATTTAGATAAAGAAGGTACAGCATAATAACAATAAAAATAACGTCATAGAAAATGATCTGTCGAGGCCAAATACAAACACATGAAGCAATTGGAAGGATGTGATATATGTAGATTCATCACAGAGTCAAGGCATGACCACAAAAGTCACTTCTTTAGGGGAATGCACTTATAACAATGCTAAAGAACAACTGTTCACTCCTTGTCTCAGTAGGCATTCTAGGTAAAGAAAATATTTAGAGATGTTGAGAGGTAGTGATTAAAACAAGTCTGTTATTCACTGAACTTAACTACATTATTTTTAGTTACTAAGAAATTCTTGAGGAAGTTCATTCATAAAAGAGCTTGAATTTATGCCAAAGAATTCAAGAAGCTTTGAACTGAAAAGAGAAAGGGGAGACCACCTAGCCCAACCCCATTTTGAATCATGAACATCTTCAGCAACATACCTGACAAGCAGTCACCCAGATTCTACTGGAAATATCCAGTGACAATAAATTCATTATCCTGTGAGTAAGCCCATTCAGTCTTGAGGAAGTGCACTCATTGTTCAGAAGTTTTTCCTTTACACCAAACAATATCTTCTTTGTAAGTTTTTTAATTTTCTTTTTTATTATGGGTTTGATAAATTTCAATGAACAGGAACTTTTTAATACACAAAGAAACAAAAAAGAATTGTGTATGAAATGATGACCTTCTATTGTATTGTTTGTTTTCAGATTAAATGCTCTGCTTGTCTGTATCTCCTTGTGAACTTCTCTCTTCTGAGGATTTGTAATGTTTCACTGATGTTTCTTTCTTTACTTCTTTTTGCATCGCTATCACTACTCACCTACCCTGACACCCAAACTCTCACCATCACCAAAATTTAAACCCTCCATTTTAATAAATAAGTTTAGTTCAGTGAGATAAATTCATGTATCAGATATGTCTGAAAATGTATGTATTATTGTGAATTTCTACCCAATTGATGGGCATCTGCTTTGTTCATAATTCTTTATTACAAGAAAAAAATTGTTGCTGTGAATATCTTTGTACCTACAAAGATCTTTTCCCTCTATCTTTAATCACTTTGAGGTATATGCCTAGCAGTGGTATCACCAAATTGAGCAGTATATACCATTTAGTGACTTATTGGCATAGTTCCAAATTTCTTTCCATTGGTTGTACCATTTCACAGTTTTGTTTTTTTTTAAGCAATCAGGGTTAAGTAACTTGCTCAAGGTTATGTGGCCTGTTATTTCTGGGTGTGGTGCTGAGTATCTGAGCCCAGATTTGATCCAGGTCATCCCGACACTGGAGCCGGTGCTCTTACTCACTGAGCCACCTGGCTGTCCCATCCATTTCACAGTTCTATTAACAATGCATTACTTCACCTTCCCTTCCATTGTCTCTCCAACAATTACCATTTTCTTTTTTCTGTTATCTTTGCTACCTATAATTTCTACCTATTGTACCTAAGTTCGCTTTCTAGAACCAAACAAATCTATTCCCTATTCTATATGAAAAACCCTCAAATACTTGAAGTCAGTTCTCATTACTTTTATTGATCTTCTATGTTCCATGTTAAACATTACCAGTTATTTCAACCAGTTTTTGTATGGCATGGTTTCCAGTTCCCTCCCCAGCCTAGTTGTCCCCCTCTAGACATATTCCAGCTTGTCAATTTCCTTTATAAAATGTGGTACCCAGAAATAGGGGCATATACACACACATATATGTATGTATGTATGTATGTAAATACATATATATATATACATATATGTATGTGTATACTAAATGTATTCTCATCAAAATAGAGTTTAGACTGGCAGGGGTGGGAAACTTGCAGCCTGAAGGCCACATGTGGCCTTCTAGGCCCTTGGGTGTAGCCTTTTGACTGAGTCCAAGTTTTATAGAACAAATCCTTTTATTAAGGGAATTTGTGCTGTGAAGTTTGATTTCAGTCAAAGGGTCGTACTTGAGGACCTAGAGGGTCACATGTAGTCTTGAGGTGGAAGGTTCTCCACTTCTGGTATAAGAACTATCACTTCCCTCATTTTAGACACTATGATTCTCATCGCTGTTGTTGTTGTTGCTAAGTCATTTTTCAGTCAGGTCCAACTATCTGTGACCCCATTTGGGGTTTTCTTGGCAGAGATACTGAAGTGGTTTGCCATTTTCTTCTCCAGATAATTTTACTGGGGCAAAAAGGGTTAAGTGATTTGCCTGGGATCACACAGCTAATAAGTGTCTGAGGCTAGATTTGAACTCAGAAAGATGCGTCTTCCTGACTCTAGGTTCAGTATACTATCTACTGCACCATCTAGTTGCCCTCTCATGTTAGGCCTGCTAATTAAAAAATTAAAATCCCAGGGGCGGCCACGTGGCTCAGCGAGTAAAAGCACTGGCTCCAGTGTCAGGATGACCGGGGGATCAAATCTGGGCTCAGATACTTAGCACCACACCCAGAAATAACTGGCCCTGTAAGCTTGAGCAAGTTACTTAACCCTGATTGCTTTAAATAAATAAATAATAAAATTAAAATTAAAATCCTATGCATTCTATACTATACTTCTGTGATTATAGCCATGGTAGTTCACAAACTAAAGTTGGTTTTATTTCCTACATTTAGATTAGAATTATAGTTCTCCTCTCTGATTAGTGATAGTTAGCACTTATGCAGTACCACTTGTGACATCAATACATTACTATGGCACTGTTAATACCATTGTATCCTTCTCATTTAAGAACTTTAGAAAGGTAAACATAAGAGGGAAGGAAAGTGAAAGAATATTTTATCCTCTTTATATTGTCATTTTTTTAAGTCCTTACATAAACTCTCTCTTCTTTTTTTTTTTACAGAAATGGAGATCTATGGATATGTAACACTGCGTGTGGTGTCACACTTTTTTTCATGTGTTGGTTGGTTATGCTAAACTGGACTTTTTCATCTTTTTTTATTCTTTGTTATAAAGGATTGTACTCTGAGAGGTGAGGAGATAAATTGGGAATTGTAGGGGATACAAAACAGTAGTTATCAATAAAACTGTTTTTTAAAACCCTTGAATAGTGACAAGCTCATTAAAAAAATAAATTTAAATGACCTAATTGCTGGCTATATTCTCATTAGAATGGCTCTGAGAATTGTTCCAATTGCTATATTCAGTCAGACTCATTAATTGGTCTGTCAACAGAGTAGCACAGCTTGGCATCAATCTGAATGTGTCAAATGTGCTAATGCTGGTAAATGCAGATCAGAGGTCATCAACCTTTCAGAAGTGGGGTGACAATCTTCTGATCCCTATGCTTGGGAGGTAAGTGTATTATTGAAGATGGAATACAGGAGGGAGAAACAGAATGCTGGAGACCTATCCCTAAGCCCAAACTTTTAAAACCTTTCTATTCCAAACATTGTACCAAATAATGACTCATTAGGGTTCAATTTTTTTTAATACAGATACTTACTAGAAGAGTTAAGTCTATCTGTTATTCACACTTTTCTTTTAAAATGCACATTTTTTTAAAAAATCAATATACCTCCTGGGAAAGTTAACTCTATCTTTATCCATAACTTTAGTGTTAATTAATATAATCTTTTAATCAAATTGCTTTTCTCCCAAAATAAGACAAAATTTCTTAACCAATAGAGTTGACTGAAAGTGAAATGGACTGCCTCTATTCTTTTAGAGTTCTCCATTACTGATGATCTTCAAGAAGAAATAGGATGCTCACCTGGAGAAGATTTTGTAGCAGTGAATCTTCTGCATATTGGACTACATGAACTATGATATACCTTTCAACTCTGAGATTCTTTAATTTTGTATGTCTATATTTGAGGGGAATTACAAAACGTATGCAAAGTTATTCCACTGATATGCATTATACATGATACAATATTGTATAGTCAGAACATTGGTCTCCAAAGAGAGATCCCCATGGCCCCCAGAGATCCCAAAGGATGTGTATCAACCATTCAGATGGTGGGAACAGGATCCCATCCTATCCTTGCTGCAATAACCAACTGTGGAACTTATCTCCAACTTGATCATAGCTTCCCTCATATCCCCAAACTCTGCTTTGTCCTATGTGGTACAAGCTCACAACTTTAACACTTTGACACCTGCTATTTGCCTCTAAGAGCAGCTACTTGCAATAATTGTGTAAGTGTTACTGAGAAAATTCTGCCTCCGTTCCATTTCAGAAATGACTGCCCCCGAAGGTAGACCCCCAGAGTCAGGTATTGCAGGAAGGACTAGCTCTGGGCTTGGGAGCAGTGAGCAATGAGAAAGATGTTCATTTTCATTTTCCACCTATTCATTATGGTGGGATATAAGAAGTCATCTAGGATGGCCAGACTTGGATGGATTGTGATCTGGATCAAAGATATGACATTATCTTTTTTTCCTTAAGGCCACCCATTTTCAGAAATTCCCTGTCACTGTTAAGGATACTCTCATTCATCCAGTCACCTAGGCTCTCACAAACTTAGTATCATTTTCTACCCTTTAATTTACTTCACACACACACACACACACACACACACACACACACACACACACTCATCCACATATCCAATCAGTTGCCAAATCTTGTTGGTTCTGCTTCCATGTGTATGCTATCTGTTTCCTCTCTGTTCATACAGCCTCTGTCCTAGTTCAGGTCCTTATCACCTCTTGCCTGGACTTTTGCAATAACCTCCTAATTGGTATTCCTGTCTCAAATCTTTTCCCTGCTTCAAAGCTGTGTCAAAATGATTTTCCTAAAGCATGTTTCTGAACATGTCAGTCCCTATTCAATAAATTCCATTAGCTAAGAAAGCATCAATATATTGGGAGTACGTGCTCAAAAAATTTTAATAATAGGGCTACACCGGGGTGGCTAGGTGGCACACTGGCCCTGGAGTCAGGAGGACCTGAGTTCAAATTTGGCCTCAGACACTTAACACTTACTAGCCATGTGACCGTGGGCAAATTGCTTAACCCCAATTGCCCTAAAAAACAAAAAGCAAAAAAAAATAATAATAGGGCTAAACAATCAAAACACTTTAGAAATCACTGAAATAGAAGAACAGAATCAAAATGGAGCAAATTTTTAAATTTGGTAATATTATATATAATATATAATATATAAAAAGTATAAATTGAGCATAACAAGTTTTAAAAACTGAAATATGAAGCGATTTCACTTGGTTTCTATTTTTGGCTCCAAGAATCTTTAATAGCAGCACACCAACCCTCTGTAAAGGGAATGCAAATTTGGAAGATCTTCCCTGCCCCTAGGCTAAAGTGCACCTGAAGCCTGGGGTGGGAGGCTTGTTTTTCAGTAGATACTTCTTGATTGGCCAGTGAGTCAATAAGGTTGTTACATTCTCTGAGCCAGGAGAAGGCTATATAAGCCCTGATGTGTAGCTTTGTTTTGGGACTCACTTTGAGAAGTGTTCTGTGATTTGATCTGAATTCTGGGAAGCCATTGTTGAGAGTCCCCTGGCTTTGAAAAACCCAGATGTTGATTTGGTATGGATGTAATGGTTGGACAGTTTGGAAATCTGTCTACTTGATCTGTTTCTGTCTTGATAATTCTGCCTGTATAATTTGAAGTTCGGGGTGCTGACCTTTTTCCCCTGACCAAGGTAAACGATATATGTCTGACTGATTAAAGTAAGCTTGTTAACCCATTTTGAGTTGCTTTCCTTTAACAAAGCAGATCCAAGAACCTGTATTGCTAGCAGCCACCCTGGGAACGCTGGGGTGCTTGCTGCTACACCCTCCCTTTTATTTTCTTAACCTTTATTATATCTTTTGTTTTCCCATCTCCCTTTTCTTAACTAACACCAACTTCATCTGAAAACTGAAAAATTTCCCTCTGGACATCCAAATGTTTTCTTCTTTTCTCGTGACTCTAATTATTCCTTAAGTTAGAAAGGAAATGTAGAGCAGTCAAATCAAAAATTACTCTGGAGTCAAAAGACTTTTCAAATTCTAACTCTGTTACCTACCACTTATATGACCATGAGTAGTCATCTGAAGTAAGGTCATAGGAAAGTCACTGATATTATATATCTTAATATCTAAATATATATATATATATATATATATATATATTGACCTTTAAATATCTTAAGTCACTTAATATGCACTAAAATATCTGGAATCAGTTTCCTCATCTGAAAAATGATAGAGATAAGATGGACTCTGATGTTTCACCTAGCTCTATATCTATTCTCCATTAAATTATGGAGTCCTTCACTTGGAAAACTTTAAGAAAAGGACAAAGAGATATGACTTTCATTTCTCTGATTCCATGGAGCACAGCTAGATGTAAGTAGGGCAGAGTAGTCAGGGTTTTGTTCTAGAGAGGAAAATTTAGAGAGCACCAAAAATACTTTCCAAGACATACTTCTTCCTTTTTCTAGGTCCATGTCCTAGTCCAGTGGTGGGGAACCTGTAGCCTCAAGGCCACATGTGACCCTCTAGGCCAGTTTGGATTCAGTCAAAGGGCCACACTTGAGAACCTGGAGGACAACATGTGTCCTTGAGGATGCAGATTCCCCACTCCTGTGATCTAGGCCAAAGATGACTCAAACCAGTCAAGTGGTTAAAGGTGGGACTGGAAGGAAAGGATGCAATCATAGAACATATAACTTTTAGTGAAAGGAGGTTTACTTAACAATTATGTGAAAGGATATTCAACAAGCATATATCAGTGGCTCAGGTGGACAAATGTGCCCTTTCCCTTTGCATTTGCCACAATGGATGACATGTGTCAAGCCTGAAGAAGCCCTGACTCCCTCTTGTGTACTGGACTGTTCTATTTATATCACCTAGAAGCCATGTCAACAGTTCAAGACTTCATCTGCTGTAATTAAGTCTCCAGGATGTTATTATTGCCTTTTGGGGAAAAAACTAGCCAAGTCTATGTAGAATAGATGTTGCTCCTACCGCATTCCATCATGACAACAATAGAGATAGCCTTATCCCTGGGCAGTCTTCCTCCCCTTCAGTAGCTTAGATGCTTTGTAGTATCCCGGGAGATTCTTCCTCCCCAAACACAGAGACCAGTAAGTAAGCAACAGATGGTTCATCATTTCCTTCTTTCCATCACTCCACATAATTCTCTTCTCCTTTTAGTAGAGAAATAGACGGGGGGAGAAAAGCAGGAAGAAAAAGTAACTCAGACCATTAGAGCGGGAGGGACTTCAAAGATCATGTAGAATAAACCTCTTAATATGCAGATGAGTAAACTGAAGCATATTGGTAGTTTTCAGGTTGAAATTTTCCTCCTATTTTTTTTTTTTGAGAATGGCTATTAGGATCAGATATTAGTGAAGTTTCTAAGTAATCAAGATTCTGATGAACAAGTGAAAAGTCATACACTCCTCTGGGTTGTGTTACATATGTACTGTTAAATGTCTTGTGTATATTTTATGAACAGTGCCCAAAACAACATGACAGTAACAAATGATGGTGTGTCATTCATATGATACAATGGCATGATTATGTTGCAGAGAGTTCTATACTTCCATAATACATTTTCTGCTTCTATGTTTGCCTCTCTTCCTCTCCCCAAAATTAAACCTCCTAGGATTCCTTCTCTGCGGTGCCTTATACTGGGATTTGCTCAAAGAGATTATTTTATGACTTTTCACTATAGTCAATTACTGCATGTTTAGTGAATGGTGTTTTCCTAGATGAGGATTACTCTTCTTGATATTCAAAATAATAATTAAACTGATTTCCCCTTTCCATATTAATTATCTCTCAATTCTTATCTGATTGATCACTCCATGATTTTAATTCTTACAATGCAAAGAGAATGAGCAAATCCATTAAAGAGGAAGTTGAGGCTACATATAAACTTAGATTTTTCATTCCAATTCCTTCTAAAAATTCATTATCAGATCAAAACTGATAAACATATCTTTACATTAATATTCTTTTTTTTTTTTTAAGCAATCGGGGTTAAGTAACTTGCTCAAGGTTACACGGCCAGTTATTTCTGGGTGTGGTGCTGAGTATCTGAACCCGGATTTGATCCAGGTCATCCCGACACTGGAGCCGGTGCTCCCACTCGCTGAGCCACCTGGCTGCCCCTAAGCAATTGGGGTTAAGTAACTTGCTCAAGGTTACACGGCCAGGTGTTTCTGGGTGGGTGCTAAGTGTCTGAGCCCGGGATTCGATCTCCAGGTCTTCTCAACACTGGAGCCGGTGCTCTTACTCGCTGTGCTACCTGGCCACCCCTTTACATTAATATTCTGATGAATCTGAATTCTTTTAATATGAATTATCCCTCTGAAAATACAGATAGCAATTCACCCATGTATATTCATCCTGTCTAACTCTTGCCCATATCATCCCAGAAATCTTACATGGAGAATCCACCAAATGTACTGGGAAGCTTTCTCTAAATCCCATGACATTTCAAGAATACCAGTGATAGGCAGACAGAGGCCTGGACAGGGTCTGATCAACATGGGAGCAAGTTGACCCACCAAACACAAGGGCCATTGCCAGGCCTATCACCAAAGGGCTGGGACTGGACAAAGAAGGGTAAGAATCAAATGCAGGGCCCCTGGCAGGGGCAGCAATTACTCCTGGGACTACCAATCCACAGCCCAAAAGTTTAAAAAGCCCCTATCTGGACCTCCAGGAACCAAGATGGCAGAGTGAACCCCTGTTGCTCCAATCCCCCCCCCACCTGAAAACATAGTAATTATTGCCCCAGGGCAAAACCTTAAATCATAAAGGCTTGGGAACCCTAGAGTAAGGGCACACCTAGGGCCCTGCCTCAAAATGGGTAGAAAGCAGACTGCAAAGACAAAGACTCTAGAGTCCTACTATCTTGAGAGGGAGGAATCAAATTCAGATGGAGACAGTGTTGACTCCACACCCACAGTTGAAGCCTCAACAGGGAATTGGTCTCAAGCATAGAAAGCATTCTTAGATGAGCTCAAAAGGAACTTTGAAAACCAAATTAGAGAGCTAGAAGATAAAAGGAATAATTCCTTAAAACCAAAATTACAAAATTAGAAAAATATTACAACGAAGAAAACAGCTCCTTAAAAAGAAAAATGTGTGATATGGAAAAGAAGCTCCAAAAATTAACTGAGGAAAATAATTCACTAAAAATTAGAATCAACCAAATTGAAGCAAATAACTCTATGAGGAATCAAGAATTAGTCAAACAAAGCATCAAGAATGAAAAATTAGAAAAAGAGGTAAAATATCCCAATGGAAAAATAACTGACCTGGAAAACAGATCCAGGAGAGATAATCTGAGAATCATAGGCCCACCAGAAAATCATGATGAAAAAATGAGCTTAGACAACATCTTCCAAGAGCTCATCAAGGAAAGCTGCACTGAGATACTAGAACCAGAGGGTAAAATAGAAATTGAGAGAATCCACCAGACACCTCCTGAAAGAGATCCCAAATTGAAAAATCTTGGAATATGTTGTGGACAAACTCCAAAACTTACAGGTAAAGGAGAAAATACTTCAAGTGGCCAGAAAGAAACAATTCAAATATCACAGAACCACAGTGAGGATTGCACAGGATTTGGCCACCTCTACACTGAAAGATCTGAGGAAGTAGAATACAATTTTTCACAAGGCAAAAGAGCTCGGGTTACAACCAAGGATCACCTACCCAGCAAAAATGAACACATTCTTCCAGGCAAGGAGATTGTCATTCAATGATATAACAGATTTCCAGACCTTCCTGATGAAAAAGCCAGCGCTCAATGGAAAATTCAACCTCCAATTATGAGATGCAAGAGAGACATAGAAAGGTAAACAAGGAAAACACACACAAACACTGTTATTTAATAAGAGCAAACTGTTTATAGACAAGTAGAGGGTATGAGTATAAATTACAAAAAAAAATGATGATTTTAAAAAACCTTATTTAGGGATACAAAGGGACCACAATGGAAGAAGAGGAAAGAATGAAGTGGAAAAGAAGAGGAAAATGAAGTGGGTAAATTATGCCACACAAATAAAATAAAACATAAAAAAAAATTTAAACAATATAGCAGAGGGAAAGAAGGGAGGGAGATGGGTATTATATGAGCTTTTCCCTCATTGGTTCTGGTGCAAGGAGGGAGTAACACAATCAGTTAAGCATAGGACTCTATCAAGAAGAGACACAAAATGTATCATAATAGAGGGAAAGAGGTGAAGGAAAGGACTTATGCATGAGATCTGTTCCT
This sequence comes from Petaurus breviceps papuanus, assembly GCF_028583685.1. Lineage (NCBI taxonomy): Eukaryota > Metazoa > Chordata > Mammalia > Diprotodontia > Petauridae > Petaurus > Petaurus breviceps. Next base: position 5,935,453 of record NW_027185784.1, on the reverse strand, counting down.
GTCACTCTTGAGAAGAAGAAATAACATACTACATTAAGTATAAAAATATCCTACCGGCAGTAGGAGTGTGGAAGGGCTAAGAAAGCAGGGGTGGTTAGAAGGGAGGGAAGAAGTATGGGGAAAGAGGAGGAAAAAGGGAGGGGGGCTGATAAGAAGGGAATAGTGAGGGAGGTGGTGGTCAAAAGGAAAACTCTTAAGGAGGGGAAGGGAGAAAGGTAGAAATATAAAAGCATAAACAGGGGAGGGAATAGGATGGAGGGAAAGATACAGATAGTAATCATAACTGTGAATGTGAATGGGATGAACTCTCCCATAAAATGGAGGTGGATAGCAGAATGGATTAAAAACCATAATCCTACAATATGCTGTTCACAAGAAATACATCTGAAACAGAGGGATACACACAGGGTAAAAGCTGGAATAAAATATATCATGCCTCAGATAAAGTGAAAAAAAGCAGGGGAAGCAATCCTTATCTCAGATATAGCAAAAGCAAAAAATTGATCTAATTAAAAGAGATAAGGAAGGAAACTATATCCTGCTAAAAGGAACCATGAAGAATAAAGCAATATCATTACTTAACATATATGCACCAAGCGGTATAGCATTCAGATTCCTAGAGGAGAAGGTAAGGGAATTAGAGGAAGAAATAGATAGCAAAATTATACTAGTGGGGGACCTTAAGCTCCCCCTCTCTGAACTTGATAAATCCAACCTCAAAATAAACAAGAAAGAAGTTGAGGCGGTGAATAGAATTTTAGAGAGGGTAGGTATGATAGATCTCTGGAGAAAATTGAATGGGGATAAAAAAGAATATACCTTCTTCTCAGCAGTACATGGCACATAGACAAAAATCAACCATGTACTAGGACATAAAAACCTCACAATTCTATGCAGTAAGGCAGAAATATTAAATGCATCATTCTCAGACCATGATGCAATAAAAATCATATTCAATAAAGGGCCATGGAAAGACAGACTGAAAACTAATTGGAAACTAAGCAATTTAATCCTAAAGAATGAGTAAGTCAAACAAGAAATTATAGAAACAATCAGTAACTTCATTCAAGAGAATGACAATAATGAGATAACATACCAAAATTTGTGGGATGCAGCAAAAGCAGTTCTTAGGGGAAGTTGTATATCCATGAATGCATACATGAGTAAATTATAGAAAAGGGAGGTCAACGAATTGCGCATGCAATTGAAAAAGCTAGAAAAAGAACAAACTGAAAATCCCCAGTTAAATACTAAATTAGAAATAATGAAAATGAGAGATTAATAAAATTGAAATTAAGATAACTATTGAATTAAGAAATAAAACTAAGAGCTGGTTTTATTTAAAAAAAAAAACAATAAAACTGATAGACCCTTAGCCAATATGATAAAAAAAAAAAAAAGAAAGAAGAAAACAAGGGTATAGGAACAAATGGAGCATTTCTTAAAATAATAAGTAGCATCTATTTAAAGCCATCAGCAAGTATTACATGTAATGGGGATAAGCTAGAAGCATTTCCAATAAGATCAGGAGTGAAACAAGGGTGTCCACTATCACCCCTCTTATTCAATCTGGTACTAGAAACATTAGCAGCAGTAATTAGAGAAGAAAAAGAAATCAAAGTAATCAAATTAGGCAAAGAAGAGACCAAGCTATCACTCTTTGAGGATGATATGATGATAGACTTAGAGAATCCTAAAGAATCAAGCCAAAAACTACTTGAAACAATAAATAAATTTAGCAAAGTTGCAGGATATAAAATAAACCCACATAAATCCTCAGCATTCCTGTATATTTCTAATGAAATCCAACAGCAAGAGATATAAAAAGAAATCCCCTTTAAAGTTACCATAGACACTACAAAATATTTGGGATTCTACCTGCCAAAACAAACCCAGGACCTATATGAACACAACTACAAAATACTTCTCACACAAATAAAGTCAGATCCAACTAACTGGAAAAACATCTATTGCTCATGGCTGAGTCAAGCTAATATAATAAAAATGACAATTTTACCTAAATTAAATTACATATTTAGTGCCATACCAAACAATTTACCAAAAAATTACTTTATAGAGCTAGGAAAAAAAATAGTAACAAAATTCATTTGGAAGAACAAAAGGTTCAGAATATCAAGGGTATTAATTAAAAGAAATGCTAGGGAAGGTGGCCTAGCTTTACCAGATTTTAATCTGTATTATAAAGCAGCAGTCATCAAAACTACTTGGTACTGGCTGAGGAATAGAGCAGTGGATGAATGTAATAGATTGGGTACACAAGACTCAGCAGTCAGTGACTATAATAATCTACTCTTTGATAAACCCAAAGACCCCAGTTTTGGGGATAAGAACTCACTATTTAACAAAAACTGCTTGGAAAACTGGAATATAGTATGACAGAAACTGGGCATAGACCATTATGTAACACCGTATGCCAAAATTAAATCTAAATGGGTGCATGATCTAGGTATAAAGGATGATACTGTAAGCAGTCTGGGAAAGCAAGGAATAGTTTACCTGTCAGATTTATGGAGAGGGGAAGATTTCATGACCAAACAAGAATTAGAGAGCATTATAAAATGCAAAATGGATAACTTTGATTACATGAAACTGAAAAGCTTCTGTACAAACAAAGCCAATGTATCCAAGATTAAGAGGGAACTGGGAAATTAGGAAAGAATCTTTACAACAGATGTCTCTGATAAAGGCCTCATTTCTAAAATATACAGAGAATTGAGTCAAATCTATAAGAATACAAGTCATTCCCCAATTGATACATGATCAAAGGATATGAACAGATGGTTCTCAGAGGAAGAAATTAAAGATATCTATAAGCACATGAAGAAATGCTCTAAATCACTATTGATTAGAGAAATTCAAATCAAAACAACTCTGAGGTACCACATCTCACCAGTCAGATTGGCTAAGATGACAAAACAGGAAAATGATAAATACTGGAAAGAATGTGGAAAAATTGGAACATTAATATATTGCTGGTGGAGTTGTGAACTGATCCAACCATTCTGGAGAGCAATCTGGAACTATGCCCAAAGGGCTATAAGTAATTTCATATCTTTTCACCCAGCAATACCACTTCTAGGGTTGTATCCCAAAGAGATCACAGAAGCAGGAGGAAGACCCATACGTACAAAATATTTGTAGCAGCTCTTTTTTGTGGTGTCAAAGAATTGGAAATTGAGGGGATGCCCATCAATTGGGGAATGGCTAAACAAGTTATGGTATATTAATGTAATGGAATACTATTGTGCCATAAGAAACGAAGAGCATATGGACTTCATATCTACCTAGACAGGCTTATACGAACTGATGCTGAGTGAGAAGAGCAGAACCAGGAAAAATTTGTACACAATTACAGATACAACATATGTGTGATGACCAACCTTGATAGACTGGACTCTTCTCAGAAATGCAGAACTATAAATAAGCTCCAAAAGACTCATGATGGAGAGAGATGTCTACATTCAGAGAAAGAAGTAGAAAGAACAGAGTTTGAAAGCAGATTGAAGCAAATTACCTGCTCTCTTTCTTTTTCTTGTTTGGTTTTGTTTCCTCTTTCCCATTGTTCATTTCATACAATACAATCCTTCTTTATAACCTGACCAATGTCTAATGTGAAAATATCTGCAGATCCTGTACCTGATTGCGTGGTGCCATGGTGGGGAGGGGAGAAGGGGAGGGAGGGAGAGAAAATTTGAAACTCAAAGAACTGGGGAACTGAATCTTGTAAACTCAAAGTAAATGAACAAATTAATAAAGACCAAAAAAAAGTAAAAAAAAAATACCAGTGATAAAATGTGGGATGTCTATTGGTTACCCCTCTGATCTTGCTACATTTCTAGCCCATCTCCTTTTCCAGTCATACATTTCTGATGATATGTTAGATAGATTTTTTCTAATGTTTTTCAGTCTACTCAAATCCACCATGCACCTAGTCATTGCCCTTTGACTGACCCTCAATTTTAGTACTGTGGTTTTTCCATGACTCATAGCTATATATCATCACTGGAACTATATTGTTGCACAGAGCTCATGTGAGTTTTCCCAGAATAGATGATCACATCCCTTTGTCTTTCATCTTTTTCTCCTTATATTTCAATATCTACCATCTTGTGAGAACTATAATCCTATTCTATTGGGAAGAAGGCTGACCTTGAGTCCAGAAAGACCTGATTTCAAACCCTTACTCTGATACATACTGAGTGTGTGAAGAAGAACAAAAAACTCGATCTCTCAGTGCCCTAGATAACTCTCTAAGTTACACAGTAGTCAGGATTAAAGAGTGGCAAGATCATTATCTCTGGAATCAGAAGACGTAGGTAGGTGCAAATCCTATCCTTGATAATCACCACCTGTGTGACTTTGGAAAAGTCACTTACCCCCTGGGTCTCACTTTCCTCATCTTTAAAATGAGTGGGTTGAGCTAGATTCTTGTAAAGTCCCTTCCAACTCAATATCTGTGCTCCTATGATCCTATGTGAGCCACCATAGAAGCCTTATTCAAATGCTAAAGGAAGAATAGAGGTAACTCTAGGTTCTAGAAAGCTGTATCAGCAGAAGGCAAACTGAGGTAGATCCTCCCATTCTGGAAAGACTTTTTGTACCAACCCAGTAAGTGCCTATTAAGTGCCTGTTGTTTAAAGATGAGCCTATGTAGGCGTTGAGATACTAGGTGGCAGTTCACTAGATGATAGGGGTGGCAGAATCACTGCAACTTTTGAAGAGCACCTACTAAAGCATAGAGTGGCTTCTATCTACTTCATTGGAATAAGTATGCTTAGAGGAAATCTGGAGTTTTTAAAGGTTTTAGGTATTATAGAGATCTTAAACATTATATGTTGGACCAGACCCCTCTCTTCTCTGTCTCTCTGTCTCTCTATATATATGTGTATATGTACACATATGTATACATATGTGTGTATGTATATACATGTGTACATATGTACACATACATTTATGTTTTGTGTATATATAATTTACACTTACCTTAGTCCCAGGTTCATTGTTTAACATAAATCCCTAAATAAATTTTTGCCAATTAGTTTGTATTCACAGAAAGGACATGTAAGATCAGTCTAAAAACATTAATGTATATACCATAACGGGGAAGAATTCATTCAAAGTGCTGTTTTGTTCTTTATTTTACACAAGAAGCAGTTGAGGTTGGTAATAACAGAAGCCAGGGACTGCCTTCCTTTTTTTTTTACCAAAAGGGAGTAAGTATATGTATCTCAAGAAAAAAAATTCTCTAATTGAGAAAACTTGTGAACAGACTTTCCACATCAGTCAATCTGTTTTTTTTTTTTAATGAGTGAATTCTTATTTCCATCACTCTACTAGAACAGCTTTTTCATTAACGATCTCCTAATCATTAAACACAATTGCCTCTTTTTTGATCTCATCCTTATTGGCCCCTTTGATCATTTGACATGATGAACTATTCCTTGCTTGATATTGTCTTCTCCCATGATTCTCTTTGATTCTATATTATTAAAGGTATCTTATTTCTTTACCCACTACTACTCTGACTTTTTTTTCACTCCTAATTTTAAACATGATGAACTCAAATGTTCTGTCCTAGGTACTCTTTTCTCTCTCAATTTTCTCTTAGTGATCTCATCCGTTCTGATGAATCTAATTAACATTTCTCCACAAATGACTTCTGATCTATACTAATTCCAATCTTTCCCCTGAACTCCAGGGTGTTAATAGTTCTAATTGCCTGCTGGATGACTCCACCTAGATGTGCCACTAGCACATCAAACTCAATGTATCCCAAATTGAATTTATTATCTCCCCTGCAAAACTCATTCTTCCTCCTCACTTCTCAATTTCTGTTAACATCCACATCATCATTTTAGCCACCCAAACTTACACCTCAACCATCTTTGCCTCTTTACTCTCCTTCACTCTGTAAGTAAATAAATTGCAAAATTCTTATTGATTCTGTCACCACAATATCTCATGCATCTTTCACCTTCTTTCCATTGTGACAAACCTCATTTCTTCTTGACTAGGCTTTGATAACTGTCTGTTTCCAGGCTTTCCTCTCCTTCTAATTGATCTTTTGTGCATCTGTTTAAATAATCAATCACTCTAATTATGTCACATCTCACCTAAAAATGTTTTTAATGCCTCCCAGTGCCTATCAAATAAAGTATAAACTCATGATTCTAGCATTCCATGCCTTCTTGAATCTCATTCAGACCTATGATTCTAACCTTATCTAATGTATTCCTCACTCTGTATCCTACATTCTTTTTTTTTTTAAGCAATCAGGGTTAAGTAACTTGCTCAAGGTTACACGGCCAGTTATTTCTGGGTGTGGTGCTAAGTTTCTGAGCCCAGATTTGATCCCCAGGTCATCCCGACACTGGAGCCAGTGCTCTTACTCACTGAGCCACCTGGCTGCCCCTAAGCAATTGGGGTTAAGTAAATTGCTCAAGGTTACATGGCCAGGTGTTTCTGGATGTGTGCTAAGTGTCTGAGCCCAGGATTCGATTTCCAGGTCATCCTGACACTGGAGCCAGTGCTCTTACTCGCTGTGCTACCTGGCGGCCCCGTCTCCTACATTCTTATGTTTACCTCTAATGTGCCTCCTTTGCAACATTCCTTATAACTAGAGACTCCCTATGTCCTTTCCGTTTTTTCAAGCTCTTTCTTTCATTAAAGCCTCAACTCAGTTACTACATTCTCTGTGAAGACTTTCCCATATACCCTTAGTCCCCTTAAATTTATCATAGCACTTTGCCTAGACCTCCTTTGGCAATAGCATTATCCTCTGAATCATAATTATTTGTGTTTTCCCAAATTTTAGGTGATTTCAATTTGAATGTGAGTATATGAGAGAATAGCAAAAAGAATTACATTGGAAAATATGGTTCAGAATTAATAGAAGGGCAAAAGAGGGTTAGATTGCATTTTTAAAATTGTGCAACCCTTTCAATGATCCCAAATTGCTACCAGATACAAAAATATATCTATATCCATGCATTTGCATAGGATATATATTTTTTTCTGGAAATACTATGAGGTTATGAGTTATTAAACACAATAATCTCCAGAAAATCAAAGTTTCAGGTGCCTTAAGAGACAATGTAGACATGGGTGGTGAGCACCTCAGTTTCAACACATTAGAATAATGATGTGTACCCAAGAAGAGACAAAATATATGAAATCAAGAGAAGATATGATAAGAAAACAAAAAATACCTGTCATGTAGCAAGAACAGATGATAATAATAGATGGACAGCTTGAGAGCTACACTGATATTGCGAGGAATATAAAAAATCCTAGAGGAATGTCTCCAGAACATTGGATAGCGGGGCAGCCAGGTAGCACAGCGAGTAAGAGCACCGGCTCCAGTGTTGGGATGACCTGGAGATTGAATCCCGGTCTCAGACACTTGGCACCCACCCAGAAAAACCTGGCCATGTAACCTTGAGCAAGTTACTTAACCCCAATTGCTTAGGGTCGGCCAAGTGGCTCAGCAAGTGAGAGCACCGGCTCCAGTATCAGGATGACCTGGATCAAATCCAGGCTCAGATACTCAGCACCACACCCAGAAATAACTGGCCGTGTAACCTTGAGCAAGTTACTTAACCCCAATTGCTTAAAAAAAAAAAAAGAACATTTGATAGCTTCCCTGTGGAGGATTTATGGGAGGAATCTCAAAGATAAGGTAAAATATGGGTTACGGTTTGCACTGTTGGAAAAAGGGAGAACATAGATCCATTGCAGTACAGAAGCAAGACATTATATTCTATTAGATTGTAAACTCCTTGAAAATAGGATCAATATTGTCAGGTAATTTTCTGACCTAAGGAGCTCAGTGCAGTGCCTTATCAAATGGTAGGCACTTAATAAGTCTTCATTGACTAAAACTGAAGTGAATTGAATTATATTAAATTTTTTAATTGTAGTGAACTGGTCTACTCTGATTCTTTAGCCTTCAGTTTCTTTTATCTGCTATGGATCTTTCTTAAGTATGATTAGAAATTACAAACCAAGTATGACTATAAGTAACAGGCTTGGTTTCAGAAACCATGTCTGAAAATATATCAATCAGTCAACAAGTGTTTATTAAGCACCTCCTATTTTCCAGGCACCAAGGTTACAAAAATAAGTGGAATAATCCTTACATACAAATAACTTAAAATCTACCAGGAGAGATAAAAAGGTCATATATAAATATAGATAAAATAAATATGAAGATAATAAACATTCATAAAGATAGCAGCTAGGTGGCACAATGCATAGAATGCTGGGCCTGAAATCAGGAGGACTTCTCTTCTTGAGTTCAAATTAAGCCTCAGACACTTATGTGACTCTGGACAAGTCACTTAATCTTGTTAGACTTAGTTTCCTCATCTGTAAAATAAGCTGGAAAAGGAAATGGCAAACCACTCCAGTACCTTTGCCAAGAATACCGCAAATGGGGTCATGAAGAGTTGGACATGACTGAAATGATACATAAGAATAAACATAAATATAAGAGAATGAGAATAGATAATAAGGAATAAGAGAATAGGTACAAATATCCATGGTCATTTGAGAGTGGGTGTACTAGCTATAGAACGAATTTCATTACATTAGAGTTGTATCTTATATCTCTCCATATACTCTATTATATAATGACACTGGCCTCTTTGATGTTTCGCCCACAAGGAAATCCATTTCCCCACTTGGCCATTTCATTGCCTGTCCCCCATGCCTGGAATTCCTTGGCTTCCTTCAAGTCTCAACTAAAATCTTTTGCAAGAATCCTTTCCCATCCTTCCTACTACAGTCTACTGAAAATAACTCACACAGGGAGCCAAATGTTAAATTTCAGCATGAGCATTTACACTGTAGAAATCAAGAAATGCTACAAATCAGGGTTTGGTTTATTGTTTTGTTGATTGCCTCCGGGGTGAGAAACCTGCAGCCTCAAGGCCATATGTGGCCTCAAGGCCTCAGGTTCCCCACCTGCTGGTCTAGACTTTACAAAATGATGAAGAATCTTTTAATAATGCAGATCAAAGTTAAAAGTGAGTAATTGGATTTTTTTTCAAAGAATAAGTTATTAAACATTTATCAGCACAACACTGCTTTAGAGCTTTACCTTTGATATTCTCTCCAATTTATCCTGCATAATATATTCTTTTTGTATATAATTTTTTGTATGTTACCTCCCCATTAGACTGTGAACTGCAAAACAAAGCATTGCTTCTCTCTTTCTTTGTATCTTCAATGCTGAACACAGTTCCTGACACATAGTAAGAGTTTAATAGATACTTGTTGACTAACTTAAAATATACGATCATAACTGATGCAGTGGATAAAGTGCAGGATATAGGATCAGGAAGATCTGAGTTTGAATCCTGCCTCAAATACTTCCTCTCTTTGTGACCATGGACAAGTCATTAAACCTTCCTGTGTCTCAGTTTTCTCATCTGTAAATTGGGGGTAATAATAACATCTACCTCTCATGGCTGTTGTGAGGATAAAATGAGTTAACATACATAAAACACTTTTCAAGCCTTAAAGTACTATATTGTTGTCATTGTTATTATCATTATTTTCTCTCAGTTATAGGCATTATGAGACGCATCCAGGTATAGTGTATGGGGAGCTGGCCTTAAAAATATCCAGTCCTGTCTCTGAAATATACTGGCAATATGACTCTGGGCAAGTCACTTAAAATCTTTGTGCTTCTAGTGACTCGTTTAGGCTTTAAGTTGCAAAAAATGTGCCCACCTGCATTGGTAGGAAGAATTCCTTACCAGATAGCTGCTAAACCACTGAAATCACAGATCCAGTCCCCACCCCTGTTATCTACAGAAAAATATTTTTACCTACTTCCTTTTGTGTATAATTTACCACAAAATTGGGCAGAATTGATATGATGCCTCTTTTGAGAATATTTTTGATATAATAATATTTTGTTATTCAAAGGTTCAAAATAGATTATTTCCTCTTAGGGCATTAAATATTAATTCTGCTTCAAATGACCTTAGAAATCAACTAATTTGTGATTGTCAACAATTTTTTAAAATATATGTGCTTCCTTTTCACCTTTTGAATTGGTGTTAATGATGTAGCTGCATTAGAATTATGATATTAATTAATATGTCCTTTGACTGACTTGTACTCTGAGAGAAGGAAGCCCTGGCATCTACTGAAGAGGCAATTAGAGCCATTGGGTAGCCATGGAGTCACTCCAGAATTCATTGGGGTGTGGATTGATCTAAGCCCAGAGATGCTCTGTGTCCCCTCTCGTGGACACTTCAGTCATCCCTCTAACTGGTGCCCCCTGGTCTATAATCAGTGGTACACACATATTTATTATATCCAGTGCTAGAGATGAATGAAAAAAGCAGTGATACAGGATAGAAGATACTGAAGATCACAATGATGTGATTTCTAGTTAGAGATGCGCCTGTAAGAATATGACACAGGGGGCGGCCAGGTGGCGCATTGAGTAAGAGCACTGGCCTCGGTGTCAAGAGACCCCCTAACTCACTGATGGGTTTGAGGTTTGTTGGGTTACCATCAACTTCATTTGACTCATCTACCAAGAAGGTTTTACCAGGGTGTGGCCACTGCAAATGCTACAGTTTCTTGGAGCCTGATGAGAACCAGGTGACTAGTTGGATGCCAAAAATGAATGAGCAACCCTGAAAATAGCTCAACAAGCCCTCACACTAGCATACTAGTCTTCCATTAACACCCTATAATACCTTCCGTTAACACCCCAGAGGTTGGCTAGGGTTGAGACAAGAGCCTTATTGTTCCAACATACTTTAAATTATGTGGTAGGTGATCATTCTTGAGTGGATCCTGAGGCCCAAGGACTGTCTAACTTATGTCTTCAAATCCCCAGTGACATAAGAGCTGGTATGTAATAGGTGAATAATAAACACTTTTTGATTGGTTGTTTTGTTAAATGATCATCTATCCTGACCCAAGAACCCTACTAAATCATGGGCCAGTGTCAAAGTAATACTGTTGTCTAGATCAGTCATATTATTTATTGTTGTTTTTGTTGCTGTTTAAATATTTGTCCATTTTCTCCATCACCCTAACTTCATTAACTCTGGAAATATCTGTCTCCTATTGCCAAAAATATGTTCTACAAAGCACCTGGGAAGCTGAAATAACTTTTATTCCCTTGAAGAAAACTGCTATGATCTTTCTCTGGTTAGAGCAATGAGACATGTCGTGAGAACCATTGCAGACATTTATATCCTTGTATTTGAAGCTTCTCTGTATCTCAACCACCTGGAAAGCCCACCTGTGTGGCTGCTTCCTTTGCTCAGATCATAAATAAAAAACTCCAATTGTGGCAAATGCCACAACATTCAGGTATTTTTCCTAATGTGCAATGAAGAAAGAACCATTTTGCATGGCTAATATCATTTATCACTTGGTAGTACTAGAGACATTTGTTGATTGCTATTTGTAAGTAAGATTCTCCCAAAGGCTTCCTTCTAGTGACTCATTAGGGTCTAGAGGTAACCATATATTATTGAGTCTATGAATGGAAACCATAGACTCTGGTAGCTTTTACCAAAATGGAAAATATTTTTATAGGGACTTGATAAAACAGTATCCTTTTAACTAAGGGCCATCTCAGATAAGTGGAAAGGTGTTCATTACAAGAAGTTTGGCTGGTAGATAAGGAGTTGAGACCCCCCCAAAAAAATCACCACCTGATGGCTAAACTTCTGGGGATGAATGATTTCCAACTTAGCTTCAAAGTATAATGTTTTTAGATAAGATATAATGCAACTAAATCAACTATGGAAAGAACTACCTCCTTTCCCTATGCCAATGAAATTACATGTTTTTCACATATTCATGTATTATTAAAATTCAATATTATTCCTCATGGATGAGAAACCCAAAAACCCTGAAGCCACTTCAAAAAAGTGCCTACTCAGGGTGGCTAGGTGGCACAGTGAATAGAGCACTGGCCCTGGAGTCAGGAGGACCTGAGTTGAAATCCAGCCTCAGATACTGAACACACACACACACACACACACACACACAAAGCTGTGTGACCTTGGGCAAGTCACTTAACTCCAATTGCCCTCCAAAAATCAATAAAAAAAAGAGTAAAAAAAAGTACCTATTCAGTGCAAGGAACTATACTAGACATTGAAGACACAAAGATGAAAAATTACCCTATTCAAGGATTTACTAGTGTAGAAACTTCTAATGATTTAGTTTGGCAAATAACTTGTAACTTGTCATGTAGGAATATGCAAAGAATCTGTGATTACCTCATCACAGGGAACACCTGGTGTAAGAACCCCTTCCAATAACCTACAGTCAGCAATCCATCTATGACTTAGTACATAAGTCCTAGGGAGTTGCCCTATAAAAATATGCGCATATAAAGATGTACCTAACAATTCAAGGTAGGGTATAAATGCCAAATGACTGTCGAAGACAGTGATTTCTAGTAATTCTAAGGTGTAAATAATAACAATTACTACAACAACCAGCATTTATATAGCACTTGAAGGTTGGTCAACTACTTTATATATGTTAACTCATTTTATACTTACAACCCTGTGAAATAGACTTATTATTCCCATCTTATAGTTAAGGGAAACTAAGGCTGAGATGTTAAATGACATGCCCAAGGTCACAAAGCTAGTCAAAATCTGAGGCAGGATTCAAACTCTAGTCTTCCTGATAAGTCCTGTGTTTTATCTATTGAGAGCTGGGGTGGTCAGGAACATCTCCAAAAGGATATGAGATTTGAACTTGACTTTTAAAGGATGGTTAATATTCACATTAAAAAAGTCTATTTCAGAACAGAGAAGCATTATGAAGGGTGGGAGGATGTGGTAGAAATACCATGTGTGATAGGAATCTGGTTATAGTGGGCCTTTACTAGAGATTAGTGGAAAATGAGGTTGAAAAGGTAGGTTGGAATTTGTTTAAGGAGGGCCTACTAAGCTAATGGGGGCAGCTAGGTGATGCAGTGACCTGGAGTCAGGAAGATTGAGTTCAAATCTGGCCTCCGATATTTACTAGCTTTGTGACCCTGGGCAAGCCACTTAACCCTTTTTGCCTCAGTTTCCTCATCTGTAAAATGAGCTGGAAAAGGAAATCGTAAACCACTCCAATATCTTTGCCAAGAAAACCCCCAAAAGGGTCACAAAGAGTTGAACAGAACTGAAAAAAAAACTGAACAATCCCAAGCATCTTCACATCATGTTGTCTGAATGAAATAAAAGCCATCATCCTCTTCTCTCCATCGCCTGAATCTTGGATTCCACATTCTGATGGGTGGACTTTTGCCTTACATTGTCTGGAACTAAGACTCCATTCTGATTCCTAGTCATCTCCACACCATGCCTCCAGGGCATAAAGTATTCCATTTACTTCCCCCTGGTCAGCCTCCCTATTTCCCTTTCTGTGTTGTATTTCCCTATTAGAATGTAAGTTCTCTGAAGGCAGGGACTATCTTGCCTACTTGCATTTGTATTTCCAGCACTTAGCACAGTGCCTAGCACTTAGTAAATACTAAATGAATGATTTATCTATCCATTCATCCATCCATCTATCTAACTTATCTATCATCTATCTATCTATCTATCCATCTACCACCTCTCTACTGAGCTCTCTGAGTTGTTGATCTGCAACAGTGAAGGGAGTTTCCACAGTGAGATTTCCCCCCACAATGATAAAACCACAAGACCCCAAAATATACATATACACAAATAACTATGAGAAGGTTTAAGAAATCATTTTTGAATAATAAACCCAGTTTACTATTTTAAGTAGGAGAAATGCAAAGGAATAAATGTCTAAATCTGGGTTTTTATTTTTAAGGGAGGGAATGCAGGCTAAATTGAGCCATGGAGTTTTCTCCAATTCTGTTTTAAACAAAAGTATTATAGATAATAGAATACCCTCTGAGAGAAGAGTTATCACACATGTAAAAACTGTCAATTAATCAGTATATATTTATTGTGCACCTACTATGTACAAGACACTGTGTTGGAAGCTGGAGATATAAATGCAAAAAAAATGAAATCATCCCTACTCTCAAAGAGTTTCCAGCCTATTGAGTCAAGCAGGGAGACTCAATAGCAAATCACTCCAATCTAATAAGCATTTACTAATGGTCTGCTATGTGCAAGCACTGTGTTAAGAACAGGGACTAGACCTGTGATTTCATTAGTATTGGAAATTCCCAAGTAAGGAAATTCCCTCTACTTATGCAGGTTGGTACTTTCTCTGCAACTTATAATCTAAGAGTTGCCTAGAGTACCAAGAAGTTAGACACTGAGAGGTGGTTTGACCAGTATTACATAACCACTATGTGTCCAAAAAGAAGGCCTTCAACCCAGGTCTTCCTGACTTTGAGGCTAGCTCCCTCCACCATGCCTCACCATCTCCCTTACAAAGATATAATGCTAAATAGACCCTGCCTTCAAGGGGATTACCCTCTACTGAACAACATACAAGTCTGTCTACTCATTTTCGTATGAACTTTGACTGGTTTATTAAGAAATGTACTGAAATCCTACGCAGATGCCTCATCCGAATGTGGAAAAGATGCAGGGATCTCTAGAGCTACTGTGCCCAAAATGCCCAAGCTCAGGCAGATGCTGACAAATTGGAGAGGCTACAGGAAGGATCTTCGTAACAGGCTGTGTCCTAAAAACACAAGGCAGCCTGGCTGAAGTAAGGCTAACCACAGGGTGGTAATAATAATAGTTCATATTTGTATATATGTTACATAGGTCATTTCATTTGACCCTCACCAAAATACTCTGAGGTAGGTGCTCTTATTATCCCTATTTTATAGATAAAGAAGCTGAGGCTGAGAGAGTTTAAGTGGCTTACCCAGAGAGTATCTAAGGAAGGATTCAAACTCAAGTCCTCCTGACTCCAAGTCCGACACTCTATTCACTGCATTACCTAGGGTAGTAAGTTTCCTTCTACCAAGTGTATTCATATTTTCATGTTGCCCTAGTACTTATAAAGACCATCTCAAGGCCCAAAATAAAATTGTGAAGAAAAAATGTAATAAAAGTAAAACAAGTAATTAATAATAGTTAATATAAAAAGATAAATGAAGATGAAGAAACAAAATTTACCTCCAAATATGGATAGTATTCCTGATAAACCACAAAGGCATAATTTTTGGTCTAGGATTATAGGCTCATATGGACCAGTCCATTCTTAGGGCATCAAACAGATGATGATGATGATAGCTATTATTTGTAGAATGCTTTAAGGTCTACAAATCGTTTTACCTATGTGATCTCATTTTATTCTAAAAGTCATGCGAGATAGTTGTTATTATTATCCCTATTTTATAGGTAAGAAAATTAAGGATTTACAGAGGTCAAGTGACTTACCCTTGGTAACACAAGTGAGTGTTTGAAGTAAGATTCACACTAATCTTCTCCTGTCCAACTCTATGCCACCTAGCTTCCATTTACATTTTATGGCCACAGCAAACAATAAAGATTATCTACTGAGGTTCTGAAAGAGATCAGCAATAGCAGAAGAAATACCAACACCATTGAAATCACATATCCTCTAGCCATGTGGCCTTGGGCAAGTCGCTTAACCCCAATTGCCCTGCATTCCCCCCTCCAAAAACAAACAAAAAAAGAAATCACATATCTTCAAATAGTATAGTAAGCATGGAAATATTGAGGTATATCTTATCAGCAACTAAAGGTACTAAATTGTCACTAAGAAGTAGATCTATGTACTGTTAGAAATGAAAGGGACCTCAGAGAAGCCAAACTAAGGCCCAGAAAGAGATATCAAGTGACTTGTCCAAAGTAGAGAAGGGACTAGAACACTGAGAAGTCTCCTTAGTCCTAGAACATACAACACAATACCAGAATGCCTACTCCTTAATGACTACCTAAGCAACAAAGAAAAAAAACTAAGTTTCATTCTGGGTAGTTAGTTGGGGCAGTGGATAGAGAACAGGGCTTGGAATAAAGAAAGAATAAGGAATAAGGAAGATTCATTTTCATGAGTTTCAATCTGACTTCAGACACTTACAAACTGTGTGACCCTGGGCAAGTCACTTAACAGTTTGCCTCAGTTTCCCCATCAGTAAAATTAGCTGCAGAAAGAAATGGCAAACCATTCCAGTACCTTTGCCAAGAAAACTCCAAATAAGGTCATGAGGAGTCAGACGTGACAGAACAATAACAAAAAGTTTATTCCAAGTTCTAGTCTTGCCATGGACATCTCAAGGAGATCCATCATGATTTAAAAGGAACTATCCAGATATTTTTCACATTTACCCATTTTAAAAGCAATATGTTGATCTGACTTTGGCATAAAACAAATGACCTGCTATTAGAGTACGTGTCCTAGAATTAACCTTGATGTACCAACTTATTTCCATAGAAGCCATTCTGACTTCAGTGGACCTGTGTCAAGAATAACAGGAAGTTATGAAGGAATGTCTTCGTCATGCCCCCCAGGAATTGTCCATGACCCTGGAAAACTCCAGTACTTGAAAACTTATGTCTTAGTGTGCATAGGGATCATCTTGAGAACAGGAACTTTTTTTTTTATTTTAGTGTATTTTCACTATGAATAAATTATTTCCCTTGGGAAACTTGGCATATGCATTTGTCCTTACAGGTTTACCTACACAACAGATGCATTCCTGAAAAGTTGTGAATAAATCGAGTTTTTGTTCATTGCTAACATTATAAAAGAACTGAAGGAGTTCACTATTTAAAGAGACCTTGGGTGGAAAGAGAATTGACTGAAAACCCATTTCACTTTTCGTTTCAAAGTTACATAGAACCTCACTTTCCAATCTTACTTCTCTCCTGCTTCCTCAATAATAGGAAAAATCCTCACATGACATATTCAAAGAAGAGACACTTTACTAAAGACCTTGAATATGATAGCTTAAAACCTTCTCCTCACATATTGCTATGCATCCTGGGAAGTTCCTTCACTCAGAGGTAATTTCCATGTCTATATGAAAAACAAAACAAAAAGCAAAAAGCTTCGATCTTTGCACTTAATTTTCTCTTCTTGATCCTTTTTGTCACTGGCTTCAATGAGGGCTCCACCATCCCTGTCCAAAGGAGAATGAGATCTTGCCCCTTAACTCCTAACAAAGGACATCATTTTTTAGTCATCTCACACAGTCAGCTATAGCAATTCAGGCCTTTGTCACCTTTCCCCTAGACTATCATAATAGCCTCTTGAATGATCTCTCCAGTTTGAGGTTCTCTTCTCTAAACCACTGTTCACATCATTGCCATATTCAACTTTCAAACATTGGAAGACATTATTCTCTTGCTCAAAAAACTTTCATCCTTTCTTCTTGCTGATAGAATAAAGTCCTATAGAGACAGCTAGGTGGCACAGTAAGTAGAGCACTGATCGTGGAGTCAGGAGGACCTGGGTTCAACTCTGGCCTCAGACACTTAACACAAAAACTAGCCATGTGACCTTGGGCAAGTCACAACCCCAATTGCCCTCCAAAAAGCAAAAAAATTAAAAAATTAAACACTAGACTTTGTAGCCTACTGTTGAATGCTCTCCACAATTTGCCTCTCACATATCTTTTCAATCTTACATCTTACTATTCCTATTCACATTATGGTATGTTCCAGCCAAACTGAAAAGCTATGCATTCTAAGAGGTGGATTAGATTCCACCTTTTTTCCTGGATCTCTCTGTTGTCGCTATTATACTCACTAGCTGGCATCAGATTTACTTGTTTTGTTTTGGAGGATTTTTTTTTAATTTGGTTGGTTTTTGTTTTGTTTTTGTCTTTTTGGAGTGGGGAAGGCAGGGCATTTGGGGTTGTGACTTGCCCAAGGTCACATAGCTAGTAAGTGTCAAATATCTGAGGCTGGATTTGAACTCAGGTCCTCCTGACTCCAGGGCCAGTGTTCTATTCACTGCACCACCTAGCCACCCCAGTCAGACTTATTTGTATACATGCTATATCCCTACTGTTTGACTGTAAGTTCCTTGAGAGGAGAAACTCTTCTATTCCATCCATGTGTCCTTGGGGCCTTAGCAGAGTGTCTTGAATATGATGAGTACTTAATTTATTTTCACTGATTAGAATTTGTTAAAAATATGTTGGCTATTGTTTCATGAACCTTGGGAAACCATTGTTTATCAAACCAACAGTGCCACAATGAGAAAGCAAATGATTCCTGTATATCTATAAAACTGGCACCCTTAAGTAAACTTCTTAGAGGAACAATAATAAAGCTTAATATCAACAAGCTTTGTTCAGAACGCAATGATACTCTTAGATTTAATCATTCACTAACAAAGATAATGTGATACATGTAAATTTGAACAACTAACCTTTGGGTGTTAAGTTGTATCTGACTCTTCCTGACTATATCTGGGGTTTTCTTGGCAAAGATACTGGAGTGGTTTGCCATTTCCTTCTCCAGACTAACAACTTAAGTTATTAACTATTTATTTAGCTAAGCAAAAGAATTCATTCACATTTTTAGTTCACTAATTTAGGCTCTGCTTATTAGTGGATAAACAGAGAAAACTTTAAGAAAAGTAGCATAGTGTAGTAGGAATAGCTCCAGACTGGGTTTCAAGTATACCAGGCACTTGTTCTAATTCTTCTACTAATTAGTTATATGATGATGGCTAGATAAGTCATATCAACAACCTAGATCCAGTTCCATCATCTGCAAGTTGAAGCAATGGGCTCTGTCTGGGCTTCACCTCTATTCTCTCTATATATGCTCTCTGTTGATGATGTCATAAACTCCCAAAGATTCAATTATCATTCTCTATGCAAATGAATATTAGGCATATATATTCCCCAGCTTTATCTTTTACCTAAGCTCTAATCTTGCCTCATCACTACTCATTAGTCATCTGTACCAAGGTACCCCATATGAATCTATGACTCAACATGTCCAGAACTCCTTATGACCTAATTCTACTTTTTGAAACAAACCCCCCATTTCCATTAAAGGCAATACAATCTTTCCAGTTACCTAAGTTCTCAACCTCATAATTATCCTCTACTCTTCTTTTATCCTGGCTCTCCATATCTAATCAGTGACCAAGCTTTCTCGATTCTATCTCTGTAAAATATCTCACATCCATTCCCTTCTCTCTTTTCATTAGTCAACACCCTAATTCATGTCCTCATCAGAATTCACCTAATTATTATATATTATTATAAAGCCTCCTAATTAGAGTGTCATTTTACAGCTCCCTCCTCCCTGGTCCATTTTGTACAAAGTTGTTGAAATAATCTTCCTAAAAAAAAAATCTGAAAATGTCATTCCATTGATCAAGAATCATCAATGACTTTGTATTCCTCTAGGAATAAATACAAACTCTTCATCCTGGCATTTTTAAGCCATTCACAATCAGATTCCAGCCTACCTTTGCAAAATCATTTCACATTTCATCCTTTAACACACTCATTGTTTCATCTAAACTGGTCTATTTGCTGTTCCTCAAACAAGGCATTTCATGTCTTTCTCTGTGTCTTTGCACAGTTTGTCCCTCTCATACCTGGAAAAATACTCCCTCCTCACCTCTATATCTTAGAATCCTGTTTTCATCTAAGCCTCTGCTCATGTACGACTTCTGGAGGGACAAAGCCCATGAAAAGATGGAGAGAAAAAACTTTCCAGTTTAAGATAACTTAGATGGGCTTCAGGAAAGGTCAGTCTCATTTGGGAAAAAGAGGATACAGTGCAGCACGGCCTGTGTCCAGAGAAGCCAGTGGAAGGCTCTTAGCCACAGCATAGATCAGCTACCAAGGTCCCTTGGACCTGGATCATCAGGTCAGCAGTGAGGGCTACAGCCCTATTACAGAAGGAAAATTCCAAGCCCCAGAATCCCAGCACAACAGGCATGACTAGGCCAGCTCACTGCCAGTACAATGGGTACAGTACAGTACAGACACAGTACACTGTGGTCTGGCATGAAAAGTCAGTGACCAGAGACCCCTGACCTTAACATAAGAAGCTTGGGATAGTGGCCTCTGTGCCCCAGGAGCAGAGCTCAACTTTAAAACTCATGAAATAGACTGAAAAATGACTAAGAAACAGAAAAAAGCGCTGCCTAGAAAGCTACAATGGTGACAGGGAAGACCAAAGTACAAACTCAGGAAAGCACACCATCAAAATGCCTACATGTCAAGCCTCAAAGGGTTATATGAATTGGTCTCAAGCCCAAAAAGTCCTCCTAGAAGAGGCCAAAAAGGATCTTAAAAATCAAGTAAGAGAGGTAGAAGAAAATTGGAGGAAGAAATGAAAGTTATGAAGGATAATTATGAAAAAAAGAGTCAACAGTTTGGAAAAGAAAACACAAAATTTGACGGAAGAAAACAGCTCCTTAAAAATGGAATTGACCAAACTGGGAAAAGAATCCACTGAAGAAAACAGCTCCTTTAAAAGTGGAATGGGGGGGGGTGAAGGGGGCTGAGCCAAGATGGCAGCATAGAAGCAGGAAATAACTGTGACCTCCCCCATAACCACCTCAAATACCTATAATAAACTTTAGGGCTACAGAACCCACAAAGTGACAGAGAGAAACAAATCTTCCACTGAAGGCAGCCTGACAGGCAGACAGAAAGGTTCCATTGCAGTGAGCTGGGAGCAGAGCCCAGCCCCACATGAGCCAATTTTAGCCTCAGGGCAGCCTCAACCAGCCCCAGCTGGAGGGACTTCGGGGAAAGTGGATCACCAGCAGCCGTGGCAGTTTCCAGAATTATCAACCCATAAATGCCAAAGATTAAGCGAGAGTCGACTTTGGGAACAGGGAGTCTGGGACTGTGATCCGGCCTCTGGCCCTGGAGGGAGAAGCAGCTGAGCCACAGTGGTGGTTGCCACATGGCTGCTTCAGAGCTCTTGGCCTGGAGATTGTAGGGGGACCAAGCAACCATTGTGAGGGATAATTGTTCTTGCTTTAACCTGCTTGGATCTAGATTGCTGTCTGGGGTGGAGGTCCTGGAGGGTGACCAGGTTCCAGAGCCAGTGGAGGCTTCTGAGAGGGCACCCAACTAATAGCTCCAGCAGCTGAAAAAACCCCAGCAATTTGGGATAAAGCTCTCCTCTCTGGAAGAGTTCTACTGTGGAAAAAAGCTTAAAAGTCAAGTAATTGAGTGGCAACATGAGCAAGCAAAGGAAGAAAAGCAAGCACAGCAATCCAACTTTAGGTTTCTATTTTGGGAACAAAAAGGATGAAAGCATGGAACAGGAGGAAGACAACAAAGTCAGAACTCCTGTACCAAAAGCTTCCAAGAAAAATATAAATTGGTTACAGGCCATAGAGGAGCTTAAGAATGATTTTGAAAACCAAATAAGAGAAGTGGAGGAAAAATTAGGAAGAGAAATGAGAAAGATGCAAGAAAATCATGAAAAGAGAGTCAACAACCTGACTGGAGAAAATAACACCTTAAAAAATAGACTAACTCAAATGGCAAAAGAGGCTCAAAAAGGCAATGAGGAGAAGAATGCCTTAAAAAGCCAAATTTGCCAGATGGAAAAAGAATTTCAAAAGCTCACTGAAGTGAATCATTCCTTCAGAATTAGATTGGAGCAAATGGAAGCTAGTGACTTTATGAAAAATCAAGATACTATTAAACAGATCCAAACAAATGAAAAAATAGAAGGCAATGTGAAATATCTCATGGGAAAAACCACTGACCTGGAAAATAGATCCAGGAGAGATAATTTTAAAATTATTGGACTACCTGAAAGCCATGATCAAAAAAAGAACCTAGAAATCATCCTTCAAGAAATTCTCAAGGAAAGTTTCCCTGATGTTTTAGAACTAGAGGGCAAAATAGAGGTTGAAAGAATCTATCAATAACCTCTTGAAAAATATCCCAAAAAGAAAACTCCTAGGAATATTATAGTCAGGTTCCAGGGTTCCCAGATCAAGGAGAAAATATTACAAGCAGCCAAGAAAAACAATTTGAATATTGTGGAAACACAATGAGGATAACACAGGATCTGGCAGTTTCTACATTAAGAGATTGAAGGGCTTGGAATATGATATTCTGGAGGGCAAATGAGCTGGGATTAAAACCAAGAATCACCTACCCAGAAAAACTGAGTATCATGTTTCAGGGGAAAATATAGTCATTCAATGAAATAGAGGATTTTCAAGCATTCTTGAAGAAAAAAACAGAATTGAATAAAAAAATTTGACATTCACTTACAAGAAGCAAGAGAAGCATGAAAAGGCAAACAGGGAAAAGAAATCATAAGGAACTTATCAAAGTTGAACTAATTACATTCATACACAGAAAAACGATAATTGTAACTTATGAAACTTTTCTCAGTATGAGAATAGTTGAAGGGAATAGAAATGTGTGTGTGTATATATATATATATATGTATGTATACATACATATATATGTCTATATAGGAGGGTATATGGGCATATGAATGCATGTGTGAGAATGTGTATATATGTGTACAGGTATACATAGACAGAGGGTACAGGACCAGTTGAATAGGAAGGGATGATACTTAAAAGGTGAAATTAAGAGGTGAGAGAAGAATATAACGAGAAGAGATGGGGAGTAATAGAATGGGGTAAATTATCTCATATAGAAGAGGCAAGGGAAAACTATTACAATGAAGGGCAAGAACAGGAAGGCAAAGGGGAATGGATCAACCCTATTCTCAATGAATTTGGCTTAGAGAGGGAATGACACACACACACTAAATAGGGTATCTCACCCTACAGGAAAGTAGGAGGGAAGGGGATGAGAGGGTGGATAGTGGAGGGGAGGGAAGGTTGGGGAGGAAGGAAGTTAGAATCACACACTTTCGGAAAGGGACAGGGTCAAAGTAGAGATTAGAACAAGTGGGGGGCAGGATAGGATGGAGGGAAATCTTTCACAATATATCCACCATGGAAATGTTTTGTGTAGCTACACATGTACAACCTATATTGATTTGCTTATCTTCCCAGTAAGCATGGGTGAGGAGTGAGGAAGGGAAAGAATCTGGAATTCAAAGTTTTAAAATCAAATGTTTTTTTTAATTATTATTATTATTATTACATGCAACTGGGAAATAAGATATACAGGCACTGTATAGAGATCCATCTTGCCCTACTGGAAAGTTGGAGGAGGGATGGTGGAGGATATAGGAGAGAACTGATTGGGGGATGGGGTATACAGTGGGATTGCTGTTTGGGGGTGGTGGGTAGGGAAAAGATGGGGAGAAAATTTGTAACTCAAAATCTTGTGAAAATGAATTCTTAAACTAAAAATAAACATAAAATTTAATTTAAAAAATAAAAGTAGAATTGGTCAAATTGAAAAGGAGGTACAAAAACTAACTGAAGAAAATAATTCCTTAAACATTAGAATTGGAAAAGTGGAAGTTAATGACTCTGAGACATCAAAAATCAGTCAAACAAAATCAACAGAATGATAAAATAGAAGGAAATGTAAAATAATAATATTAAAATTGATATTAAGTAAACTATTGAACTAAGAAGAAAACCAGATTACCAGTATCAAAAATTAAAAGGGTGAATTCTGAAGAAGAAATTAAAGCAATAATTAAGAGCTATCTTGCCCAACTGTATGCCAATAAATCTAACAAGCTAAGTGAAATGGATGAATATTTGCAAAATATAAATTTCCCAGATTAACAGAAAAGGAAATGACATACTTAAATAGCCTCATTTTAGAAAAAGAAATTGAAAAAATCAGCAATGAACTCCCTTAGAAAAAAAACTCCAGAGTTAGGTGGATTCACAAATGAATTCTACCAATCATTTAAAAAACAATTCTAATACTATATAAACTCTTTGGAAAAATATTCAAAGAAGTACTATCAAATATCTTTTATGATGCAAATATGGTACTGATACCTAAACCAGGAAGAGTCAAAACTTAGAAAGAATATTATAGACTAATTTCTCTAAAGAATATTGATGCAAAAATTTTAAATAAAATTTTACCAAAGATATTACAGCAATTTATCACCAGGATAATTCACTTTGACCAGGTGGAATTCATACCAGGATTGCAGGGCTTGTTCAATATTAGGAAAACCATCTGCATAAGTGACCATATCAAATACAAACCTAACAGAATCATATGATTATCTCAATAAATGCAGAAAAAGCTTTTGACAAAATATAGTACCTATTCCTTTCAAAAACACTAGAGCATAAGAATAAATGGGATTTTCCTTAAAATGATAAAACAGTATCTATCTAAAACCATCAGCGTGTGTTATATGTAATGGGTATAAGCACAAAGCATTGCTAGTAAGATCAAGAGTGAAACAAGGATGCCCATTATCACCACTATTATTCAATGTTGTACACAAAATGTTAACTTTAGCAACAAGAGAAGAAAAAAAAGATATTGAAGGAATTAGAATAGGCAATGAGGAAGCAAATATGACTCTTTGCAGATGATATGATGTTATATTTAGAGAATCAGTTAAAAAAACTACTTGAAGGAATTAGCAACTTTAGCAAAGTCATAGGGTATAAAATAATCCCATATAAATCATCATTTTTTCTATATATTACCAATAAAGCCCAGCAGCAAGAGATAGAAAGAGAAATTTCATTTAAAATAACTGTAGACAATATAAAATATTTGGAATTATACCTGCCAAGACAAACCCAAAAACTATATAAACACAATTGTAAAATACTTTTCACATAAATAAAGGCAGATCTAAATAATTGGTAAAATATCAATTGCTCATGGGTAGGCTGAGCTAATATAATAAAAATTACAATCTTACCTAAATTAATTGCCTTATTCAGCAAAATACTAATCAAAGTTCCAAAAATTATCTTATAGAGCTAAAAAAAACTAACAAAATTCACCTGGAAGAACAAAAGGTCAAGAACACCAAGGGAATTAATGAAAAAAAAACACAAAGGGAAATGGTCTAGCTGTAGCAGATCTAAAATTGTATTATAAAGCAGCAATTACCAGAAGTATTTGTTACTGGCTAAGAAATAGAATGGTGGATCAGTGGAAAAGGTTAGGTACACAAGACACAGTTGTAAATGACTATAGTATAGATTATGCTATATTATAGATTATAGACTATAGTATGGATTATACTTATATAAATATATATATATATATATAGATTATAGATTGTTTAATAAACCTAAAGTCTCCAGATTCTGGGATAAGAACTCACTATTTGACAAAAACTGCTGGGAAAACTGGAAAATCATGTGGCAGAAAGTAGGCATAGACCAACATGTCACACCCTATACCAAGATAAGATCAAAATGGGTGCATGATTTAGAATATAAGGAATTATACAATAAGCCAATTAGAAGAGTGAGGAATAGTTTACCTGTCAGAACAATAGAGAAGGGAAGAATTTATGACCAAACAAGAGATAGAGAACATTCTGAAATGAAAAATGGATAATTTTAATTACATTAAATTAAAAAGGCTTTGCACAAACAAAATGAATGCAACCAAGATTAGAATGAAAACAGAAAGCTGGGAAACATTTTGTATAGTCAATGTTTCTGTAAAGGTATCATTTCTCAAACATATAGAAAACTAAGTCAAATTTATAAGAATACAAGTCATTCCCCAGTTGATAAATGGTCAAAGGATTTGAATAGGTAGTTTTTAGAGGAAGAAATTAAAGCTATCTATAATCATATGAGAAAATGCTCTAAATCACTATTGATAAGAGAAATACAGATTAAAATAACTCTGAGGTACCACCTAACACCTATCAGTTTGACTATATGACAAAAAAAGGAAAGGATAAATGTTGGAGAAAATGTGGAGAATTGGAACACGTTATTGGTGGAGTTCTAAACTGATTCAATCATCCTGGAGAGCAATTTGGAACTTTGTCCAAAGGGCTAGAAAACTGTGCGTAGATCATGAAAAATGAAAAAACACCCACGTGTACAAAAATATTTATAGCACCTCTTTTTGTGATGGCAAAGGATTGAAAATTTAGGGGATGCCTATCAATCAGGGAATGGGTGAACAAGTTCTGGTATATGAATATAATAGAATACTATTGTGCTATAAGAAATGATGAGCACGTGAGTTTCAGAAAAACCTGGGAAGACTTATGAATGGGAAAGAAATGAACTGATGCTCAGTAAAGTGAGCAGAACCAGGAGAATATTGTATACAACAACAGCAACGTTGTGTGATGATCAACTTTTCTCAGCAATACAATGATCTAAGACAATTTCAAAAGACTTATTATGGAAAATGCTATCACATCCAGAGAAAGAACTATGTAGTCTGAATGCGAATTGAAGCACACTGTTTTCTCTTTTTTTCTTGCTCTTTCTTTCTTGTAGTTTTTCCCTTTTCTTCTGATTCTTCTTTGACAACATGACAAATATGGAAATATGTTTAATATGATTGCATTTGTATGACCTATTTCATATTGCTTGCCATCTTGGGAAGAGGGGAGGGAAAAGAATTTGGAACTCAAAGTTTTACAAAAATGCATGTTGAAAATTATCTTTACACATAATTGGAAAACAATACTATTAAGGGGAAAAAAAGTAGTTGTAATTCTATAGAATGTTGCTTGGTTTCCATGTTCAGAAAGAATTTCAGTAACTGTGATACAGGGACAAAATTCCTGAAACTGGCATCAGAGCACCTGGATTAAAATCCTTTTTTTTCAAGGTAACATACCATATTTATTTTATATCTTCTTTTTTTTAATTCATTTACTTTTAGTTTACAACATTCAGTTCCATAAGCTTTTGAGTTCCAAATTTTCTCCCCTTTCTTTTCCTCCTCCCTTTCCCACCCCCACACCCACCAATGGCAGCATGCAATCCAATATAGGCTCTACATATACCTTCACACTAAACATTAGTCAAGTTGTAAAGAAGAGTTACAACCAATGGAATGAACAAGAAAGAAGAAACAAAACAAAATGAAATGAAAAAAAGAAAGCAAGTAGTTTGCTTTGACCTGCATTCAGACTCTGTAATTCTTTCTCTGGATGTGGATAGCTTTTTCCATCATGTGAGTCTTTTGAAATCGTCTTACAGTCTTGCATTGCTGAGAAAAGTCCAATCTATTAAAGTTAGTCATCATGGATACAATGTGTCTGTAATTGTGTATGATGTTCTCCTGGTTCTGCTGCCCTCATTCAGAATCACTTTATATAAGCCTCTCCAGGTTATTATAAAGTCTGTCTGCTCCTCATTTCTTTTTTTTTTTAAACAATTGGGGTTAAGTAACTTGCTCAAGGTTACATGGCCAGTTTTTGTGTGTGTGGGTGTTAAGTATCTGAGGCCGGAACCGATCCCGAGTCCTACCAACTCCGGGGCCGGCTGCACCACGGCTTCTCATTTCTTATAACACAATAGTATTCCATTACATTCATATACCACAGCCTGTTTAGCCATTTCTCAATTGATGGTCACCCCCTTGATTTCCAATTCTTTGCCACCACAAGAAGGATTAAAATCTTATCTGTGCTAAGACTAGCTGACTTATCTGGGCAAGTTGAAAACTTCTCTCGGTCTCAATTTCATCATCTGTATAGGGAAAAGTTAAAACCAGACCTTGTCTTCTAGGACCTTTTCTAGTCCAGAATCCTGTTATCCTGAGAAAACTTCTTGGTAATTGTTACCATCAGAAAAACAGTACTAACTGATTAGTGAATCAGTCAAAATTGTTGACTGAAGGAGACTTCCTCAAAAAAAAAAAAAAGAAAATTGTTAAATTGCTTATTTTTATTGGTTAAATTTCCTTTTCTCCACTGACTGCTTCACAAATGCTGTATCTTAATAACAATTAGCAAATCATTAATAATAATTGTGAATGACACAAGACTGGCATTCTATTTGCATGTAAAGCTCCACTGTAAGCAAATCACATGATGTGAATCTGCCTGAATATTTTAAAGAGGGATTCATTCTTCATTTTCCAAATGAGCAAATGAAGACTTTATCCTTTCACAGGGTTGCATAGTGACTCATTGACCCATCTCAGGTTAAAATTTAGCCTTTGCAACTGTAGCTCATGTTTCCCTCCATCCTGGACATAGCCTGCTTAGCATCATTTTCATTAGGAAAGAGCTGACGATGTATTTGGCTTTGTAAAATCTGTTCAAAAGTATGACTAGCTTCCACCCTTAGGCCAGAGAAATGAGAAGCTGCCAGTCAGCACTTCTGTTGTTTCTGAGTCATAGGAATACCCAGCATCATGCAAATTCTATGACCCAAAAATAAAGATTTTGAATACAGGCCAATTAAAATCTTGTGTAATGTATTGTGTCTTTATTCCAGGAATAACAAGTTCCCAGAGACTCAAGCTTTTCTAATGGGAATGTACTTTAATAGAATCTGTGTTTGTGACTTAGCTTGTGGTGGGGAGAAAATGGAGCTTTGGTTGTATTGTAAGAATAATAAATGAATTTCATACCTAGACTTGACATAGTCAACAGGGGAAGTGGTGATGGGCCTCTATTTTGATGCTGTCACAATCTTTGTATTTTTCTAGGGCTTGGAATTTTTTTCAAATCACTTTTTCCTCCTAGCGTCTTATTTTTGGTCTCTTCTAGCCTTGGAGTTCAGGCAGAAATGGAAGCAGCACTACTGTAAATACTTTTCAATACTGATGATTATAGTAACAACTACTCCTAAGGTATAGGTCTGACTATGTTAACCCACCCACCCACCCCCATCCATTCAATCAATTCGGAAAATATCTATCACCTATAGCATGAAATACCAGTTCCTCTTTTTGGTACATTAAGCCCTTCGTTGCTACAACCTGCATTTCCAGACATTATACATAAAGCTTTTTGCTATATAGGATGGGGGGAGGCAGTAATAATTAGGGATTCTTGCTGTTCTGTACACTTGACCCTCCATCACCCATCTCTGTGCCCTTGTACAGGCTATCCTTCCATACCTAGAATGTACTCTCTTCACCTCTAACTCTTTTAATCTTTAAAGTTTTTTTTTTCAAAGATTAACTCAAATGCCACCTCCTATATAATGCCTTTCTTTATTCTCCCAGTTGTTACTTAAACCTCCCCCCAACATTACCACTTATTTTGCATATACATTTATGAAGATATAATGGGCAAAAATTAGCTGAACCCCTCTTCACCAAATCAGATTAAAAGACATCATGAGATTACTCGTACAAAGCCAGGGTGAAGGTGAAATGTTTGTTTTTTAAAATCTCACTAACTCACAGACCAAAAACATGGTTGTCATCAGAATACCCAAGGTATAGAATAGATTTCAGGGAGTATGTGAACTTGGATGGGAAAAAAATACCTCTTTGTTTTTAATTCATTTCCTTTGGAATCCTATGTATTTCATCTTATGAATTTAAAAATATTATTCGGGAAAAGAGTTCATAGGCTTCACCAGACTGCCAAGGGGGTCCATAGCACACAAAAGATTAAGAATCCCCTCATTGTTTTAAGTGTCAACCTCCCAAAAGGGTATAATAGGAATTATAGATGCAATTTCATATTTAAGTCTTTACCAGTGCATGCTTGTGAATCTGGCTTTTTAAACATTTCTTTTATGTGAAAGAAATAAATAGCTATCCTATACCTTACCTACATTGCACATCAAATACATTTTTACATTCCTATTTGAGGAGAACCTAGACATGAACTAAATCTAAATTATAATTCTGGGGATAAAGAGTAAAGGGTGAATGGGAAAAGTGAAACTTCTCAGCACATAAGTTTTCTTGTGGAAGCAAGCCAGAGTTTCGCCTTCCCCCTTCTTTACTACTGCCCATCAGCACTAGGCCTCTTCAGGAGTCTCTCGACCTCCACCCTTGTTTGCCATACCCTTATTAGCATCAGGCCCTTTAGGGGTTTTCTACCTCCACCCTTGCTGGAAGTTGCCAAATAAGGACATGAAAAATATCTTGGCTCCCTGTCCCACCTCTCAGCAAATAGGATATAGTGGCAGGCTTCTTAATTATCCACCATTGGATTATATTTCACACCAAGACTGAAAGCCCGCCTCCCAGCCAATGAGAGAAGGGACGGGGGGGAGGGGGGGGGAAGGGGACTTGACTATGTTAGGGTATAAATTCTATATATTCTTGTTCTGTCTTTTGTAATACATATATAAATTCTTGTTCTGTCTTTTGTAATACAACTCATTCTGCTGGTTCATAGTGGTGGAAGGGATGCCCTCTTCTCATGAGAACTGAATAAACTTCCTGCTCCTTCCTTAAGATACCTCTGACTTTTAATTTTTCTGGGTAGGGGATTTTTGGGGTCCCCATATCCCATACAAGGGTGAGGCATAAAAAAACCTGTGAGTTCAAGAAAAAGAGCCTGACTCCTCTCTGTAGGGATTGTCAAGGATGGAACCCAGCCTGCAAGCATGGATTTAGAGCTAGAAGTTTCTTTAGAAGAGGGCAAGCACTGCAGATGCCCTGGCCCCAGAAACAGTTATGTTATATATGCAGATTGTTTCCCCTTTTAAAGTGTAAATTCATGGAAGACAGGAACTGTTTCCTTTTTTGTCTTTGTATTCACTGTAGCTGGCAAACAGTAGACATTTAAGCAAGTGTTTATTAAATGTTATTAATTTATTGTTAATTAGATTAGCATTTTAATAAGTATTATTAAATACTTGTTGATTAATACCACACTCATTAGTATAGCATTAAAGGTGAATTGTGTTAAATATTAGCCCTATTTTACAGATGATATCTGATTACCCATATAGATAAAGCCATTTGTCAGTCATCACAAAGTTAGGGAGCTAGTGTCACAATTTAGATTCAGAGGTCTTTCCAGTACTCCAGGTTGCCTGTCAATAATTTTTTATCTCCTGTCCCTTCACTTCTTTTCGCTGAGTTAGAGGAAGTGTTGAGAAAGGTCTTGAGGTACAGCATACAGAGTGTTGCCCCGCTCTGCTACTATCTAGCTTATATGACCTAGGGCCCTTGCCAAGTGCCCTACACCTTCTCTCTGGTCTTCAGTTTCCTCTTCTGTACAATGAAGAGACTGGACTAGATACATTCTAAGGGCTCTTTCACCTTTACCAGTGAATTTTATGCCAGGGGCTGTACTTGAAGAGTAGAGCTATGTCAAGAGGCAGTTTGAAATGTTCTTTCCAAGAGACATATAAGAGGTAGCTTTCTTGGTTCAATGGTAATTTACACATTCTTTCTCTAAAAATCCCCAAATGATTATATTATCCTCTATGCTTCTTAAAAGCCTGTTTGACAAGTTTGTGACAGATACTAGCTCAAGAATCAAGCTTGGCTCATTCAATGATAATAAGGGAGGGCCCATGTAAGCTCAAGGAGTTACATTTGGATCAATTCCATTTGTTAAAATCAAAGATCAAAAGGCTTCTTCATGAGTGTTTTTCTATTCAAACTATGCCAGAGGTTAAAATGGTTTAAGTATCCTGTATCTGCAGAAGATAATCAATCTCTTGAGTCAGGATAGGTGCCAAAATTGAAACTGCCTGAAGCTTGAATGAATTAAGTTGTATGACCTGCATTCCACTACACCTTTATTTCCAGTCACCCAGATTTGTAATGTCAAAGTCACCTATCCTCTTTTCTTTTCCTCAAGTCAAAATACACAATTAATTTCCAAGTCCTATTAATTCTACTTCACTAATATTTCTCACACTTGTCCCCTTGGGAAGTAATGTTGGGTTGCTGGGAACCCCAAAATGTCAGGGTACAGGGGCGGGTCTGCCTGGAAAGAATTCAAGCATTCAAACCTTACAGTGAATGGAGCCATTTATTGTAACACCAATAGGAATGGCAAGATTTTTAGGGAATCTGAAAATTGATGGGATGAAATTGATATTTATATACAAAAAAAAGACAGTGGGAAGATCTTAATGGGATTGAGGAGTGGTAAATAGCCTGGAGTGTTCCAGGTGTGACAGTGAAAGGACCCTGGAGTCTGTTTGAGAGCCATAGTGAAAAAACTATTAAGTAGTCTGGAGTGGGTCAGAGAGCCACAGTGAAAGGACTATTGAGTATGTAGGGGCTGGGCTGGGCCAGATGCCTCAGGAGACACCAATTATCTGGGCTGCTGAAATGTATGGGAATAATCCAGGTCCCATTACCCCATCAGAAAACATGGTGAAAAAAAATGCTAGCACTGGAGTTGGAGAACCTGGGTTCAAATTCCATGTCTGACACCTACCAATTATATTTTATTAAACATGTAATTCTCTATTCTACCATCATCGCTCAGCTGCCTTCTCTCTCTGACCCTGTGCCCCATTTCTTCCTCTTTAGCTTTTTATATCATGTTCCTCCTAGAACCTCCATTTGGAGGAAGGGTTGAGACCAGCCATCCTTCATTCTTCAGACTTCACCATCATGCCCTACCCTGAAACACAAGTCTTCCCATTTTCAATCTATTCTCCAATATCTGTTTCAAACACTGCCCAAGTTATCTTCCTCTTATCATCTTATTCCCAACCTACTTTTCCAGACTTACTTCACAATGATCCCCTTCACATACTGTACTTTTCAATCAGACAAGACTACTCTCCTTCCCATATCCTGATGTTTTCTTTCCCTGTTCTCTGCATTTGCTCATTCTGTCCCCCATTTCTGGAATGTATTCAATCAATAGACATTTATTACAGTATTCCAGGCAATGTGCTAAGCATTTGCAATACAAAGAAAGGCAAAAGACACTCCTAGTTCATCTGTTGGAATTCCTTCCTTTCCTTCAAAGCTCAATTGAGGTGTCATCTTGAAGAAACCTTTCTTTACCATCCACAACCCCAGTTGAAAACCACAGACTTGGATCAACCTCCCAAAGCACACAAAATACTGGTATAGATTCAATTACAGAGTGTACCCCAGAGAAATAAAAAACAATTTAAACAGCTGGAAGAATACCAGTGTTCATGGCTGGGCCATGCCAATATAATAAAAGTGACAATACTACCAAAATTAATTTACACTTTTAGTACTATATCAATCAGATTTTGTCGTTCAGTCATTTCAGTCATTCCTGACTCTTTGTGACCCATTTGGGGTTTTCTTGGCAGAGATACTAGAGTGATTTTCTTAGCTTCTTCAGCTCATTTTATAGATGAGGAACTGAGACAAACAGGATTAAGTGATTTGCCTAGGGTCACCCAGCTAATTAGTGTCTAAGACCAGATTTGAACTCAGGAAAATGAATCTTCCTGACTCCAGGCCTAGCACTCTATCCACTGTGCCACCTAGCTGCCCAGTCAAATTACCAAGGTCACATTTTATAGAACTTGATAAAATAATAACAAAATTCCTTAGGAAAAACAAAAAATCATGACATATGATTGGAAATTATGAAAAGAAAGAGGAATGAAGGAGCAATCGCACATCTAGGCCTTAAACTATATTAATAAGGTGGCAGTC
This sequence comes from Petaurus breviceps papuanus, assembly GCF_028583685.1. NCBI lineage: Eukaryota > Metazoa > Chordata > Mammalia > Diprotodontia > Petauridae > Petaurus > Petaurus breviceps. Next base: position 5,902,089 of record NW_027185784.1, on the reverse strand, counting down.
ATCAAATCCATCTAGAATTGGCTGATAGAGAGATAGATCAATGGAACAAATTAGATAAGGAGAGTCAGAAATAATAGGACCTCTGAAGTGTGTGATAGAATAGAAAAACTAAGGGAAAGTTTCCTATTTGATTAACACTGCTGGGCAAACTCAAAAGCAGTCTGGCAGGAATTGGGCTTAGATCTATACAGCACATTTCACAATATATCCTAAATTGGTATTGACCTTAATATTAAAGACCATACTATTTTAATAATAGAAGATAAATAGGTCATATAGATATTATAGCTATGGGTAGGAGATTCTAGTCTGATTGAAAAGTATAATATATGAAAGGAAGTATCATGAGATAAGTCTGGGATAATAATGAGATAAGTAGGTTGGGAATGAGATGATAAGAGGAAGATAATTTAGGCATTGTTACAAAAGAGGTATTGGATGAAGGTTAGATTAGAAACAGGAAGAAAGATCTGTGGGGAGGCTATTACAATTCAGTCAAGGAAAGCTGAGAGTATGAACTAGGATATTTATAATGGGAGTGGAGAGAAGAGGTCACAGAACCATAGATCTACAGCAGGGATTCATAAACTTTTTATGTCAAAAACCTCGTTGACAGTCCATAAGGTTATGAACCTCTTCTCAGAATAATATTTTTAAAGGCATAACATAAAATACATAGGATTAAAAAGGAAACCAAATGTATTCAAATACATTTATTAAAATTTTCTAAGAAACTACATCTATTAACCCAAGGTTGAGTATACCTTTCTATGACAGACTTAAAGTCATCTAATTTAATTCCCTCATTTTAGCAATAAGAGAAATAGGCACTGGATAGATAAGAGAAAACAAATAACTTTAATTACTTGAAACTGAAAAGCTTCTGCACAAACAACATTAATGCATCTAGAATTGAATGGGGAGGAAAATCTTAATATCAAATTTCTTTGATAAGGGTTTGGTATCCCAGACATATAAGCAATTAATAAATATATATGTGACTAATAGTCATTCCCCGATATAAATTGGGATCAAAAGTCAAAGCATATGAACAAAGAGTTCTCAAAAAACCTTATGTATTATTCACAACCACATGAAAAAAAAATGTACCAGATCACTAATAAGAGAAATACAAACCATACCTTGCATATTGGCAAAAATGACCCCAGAAATGGCAAGTTAACATTGGAGGACTTGTGGAAAGGTAGGCACACTAATACATTGTTGATGAAACTGTGAAATGGTACAATTTAGAAAAGCAATTTGTAAATATGCAAATAAGGTGACTAAAATGTCCATACCCTTTGAACCAGAGACTCAGTTGTTAGGCTTATATCCTCCAAGAAGTCATTAATAAGCCAAAAAGCTCCCACATACTCCAAAATATTTATACCAACACTTTTTTATAATAGCTAAGAACTGGAAACAAATCATCAATTAGGGAATGGGTAAATGATGGTACATGAATGTAATAGAATGTTACGATACTGTGAGAAATGATATGTGTGATGAATACTGGGAAGCATGGAAAAATCTATGTGAACAGAACAAAAAAAAATACATAATAACTACAACAATACAAATGGAAAGAGCAAAAAAAAATCAAAAGTAAATGCAGCAAAATTATAAAGATCAAGCAATACTTTAGTGAAGACAGATGAGAGGACACCACCATGGAGTTTGGAGGTCCATAGGTGTTACATATTGTGCATGTTTTCAGACTTTTTTCCAATTTATTGATCAGTTATACTGACTTTTTTTTTCCTTTCTAATAAAAAATTATACCAAATCACTAATAACAATGTCATATGGGATGGCACTCTGGGAGAGGATGAATATTTGGGCTAACTGGGACAATGTAAGAAACAGAAAATATCAATAAACACTTTTTTTAAAAATCATAGACTCTCAGGATTTGAAAGAGGCTGTGAGATGCAGTGGATAAAGAGCTGCCCTCAGAGTGAAGAAGACCTTGGTACAAGTCCCACCTCTGACACATGCTGGCTGATGCTAATGTGGAAGGCTTTCTGAAATTCTAATCTGTTGTTCTTGCTCTTTCCTTGTTATAATCACCTCCCCAGAAAATGTCTGAATCCAGTCTTTTGATGTAAGGCCAGCTCAAAGCCTGGAGGGTTTTGTTGCATGACTTGCATGCATAATGAAGACAAAAGGATTTTGAAACAAAGAATTGAGGCAGAATTTCTTGCCTTGCAAGTGGTTCAATCGCTTTACCTATTACAACTCTACCTAGATCCTTCCTGTTCATTTGCATGGGAAACAACCAAAGGAATCTCTGGGTTGAGAAAAACAAGGGACCTCAGATCCTGATGCCCCTGGTGGCTTGTTGAAAAGAAAGTCCTTAAAATGAGTCTGAAGGAGTGTAATTTCACAATCAATCAACCCTCATGCATTATAAAGTACTATGTGCCAATCATTGCACAGTGTGTAAAAGCTTAATAAGTCTGGAAAGGTAGAATGGAGTTAGATTGTGAAGCAATTAGAAAATGGCAAATGCACCTTATTTGTTGCTAGAGACAATGGGGAGTCACTTGAGCAAAGGAGTGCCATAAGCATACCTGTGCTTTACAAATAGGAATTATACATCAAGAAGGAATTTCTAACCCTAATAAGGTACCTCACTTGATGAGCAGGAAGTTATGATAAAAAAAAAAAATTGTCTCCAGTCACTACTTAGCTGACAGGCTGAGCTGTATCCTAGAGAACTTTGTCCTGAGAGACAAGATTTTGATTTATAGAGGAAAAGTTGATCATAGGCAAAGTTCTGAAATTGACAGATCCCAATGAGGAAGAGAATAACAAGCTTTTACTGGTCTGATATTGGGTGGTGTATGAAGGACCTGATTCTCTTAAAACTGATGAATCTTTGGCCTCTGGACTCTAAAGTAGAGATAGAAAAAATAAAAATAGAGATAGAAGAACCCACTCTTTCTCTTACCAGAGAAAAGTTCTACTGCCTCCCACCCAGGGGAACTATGCCTAAAAATATCCAACAATAACCATGAGACCAGTGCAGCACTGTGAGACTTCACGTTATGTCGACATACTCAATTAAGACTACATTCCACAAGAGACCAGCAGGGAGCAGATTCACTAGATGACAAGAAAGGGGGAGGGAAGGAGGGATTGATCATCTATATAGTTATCTAACATGCTTTGCTAAGTGCTTTTCAAGTACTATCTTATTTGATCCTCACACCCCTGAAAGGTTATTATTATCATTATAATCTCTATTTTACATTTGAAGAAATTGAGGTAAACAGAGATCTAGTGATTTGCCCAGGGTCACACAGCTAGTAAGTATCTGAGGGCAAATTTGAACTCAGGTCTTCCTGATTCCAGACCTAGTGTTCTATTTACTGTACTACCATCACCAGTCATATTGACTTTTGTTTTACCACTGGAATTTGATGACTGGAAGAGACAGTGAGGCTGATGACTTTGTACAACTCTGTCTCATTTAAATCCAATTCACCCAAGTCAAGACATCACCCTATGATGTCATTGGTCCTCTTCGAAATGGAGGAACACAAAATAAATGAAGGAACAACAACCTCACAGAAGTTATTAATAATAAGATTGGATCAGAGGGATGTTACTCCTCTGTGTGCATGCTCTTTCATTCATTCATGTTCTCTAACTATGCTAACTTTGTGGGAGACATGTTATTAAATGTCTTTACTTGGAATTATTTGTCATCTAGATATGGAGTTATCAACCACAAATAGAAACAGATCCCTGTGGCCACATTGACTTGGAAAACCACAAATTAACATTATCTATGTTGCATCATTGTATTTTTTATTAATTTTTATAAACACTTCCAAAATACAGTTTAATCTAGTTCCTGCTGCACCTGGGAGTTTTATAGGCTACATGTGACCCACACTGCAAATTTGACACCTCTGATCTAAAGAATAAAAGTAAACACATTGCTCGGGGCTTATGAGTCATGGTTCTCTTTAATTGGATACAGACCAACAGAGTATCTTAAAACTAGGGTAGCTCTTCTGGGAGCCCTAGCCATTTGTGGAGTAACAGAGGAATAGGCACTACATTACCAAAGCCAAACTTATAAATAATGACAAGAACAAACAATTTCTTAAAGGAATTCTTGCTTCCGATGTACACACTCTGACTGTAGGAGACAACACCTTTTTAAAAATCTTCACATTCTTTGGGCATTGCTTCTCAGTTAATATTAAGCTTAAAACTATGATGGATGAAGCCTGACCATGCATAGCATAATCTCATTTAAAAACTTATCAAACATTATTTGAATATTTGTCCCTCTTTAGTGTAAAAAAGAATTAGACATGGAAGTCAAAAATCTCCAGTTTATTCCCTGCCACTGATACCTGCCAGCCATATGATCCTGGGTAAATCACTTAACTGTTCAATTGTCTGATCTGTAAATTATCAGACTTCTATAATTAGATAGCAGAATTATAAGACTTCTAATAGCATGTAATAGACAGGGCTACATATTTAAACAAACAACTATAGCCCAATCATGTCCATTAGTAATTATACACATTGGTTATTAAATTTGGTGTAGTAGAGAGCAGGATGAAGTCAGGAAACTTGATTTCAGTTACATCCCTTCTTCATCTCAGTTTCCCCATCTCTAAACTGATGGAAATGGACTCGATGACAACTAAGGTCACTTCCAGGTCTAATATTCAATGATTTTCTGTGGGCATGCAACTATAGACTGGGCTAGGTATATGACTTGTATAGGCACTCAAGGATCACTTTTCAAGTTGAGAGATGAGAGTTATGTAAGAAAACAGAAAGGGTCTATGGACAGTCTTTATAACTTCCAAAACCAGGAGAGCCAAACCAGTTTCATCTAGGTAGGATAACCTTACAGAGTTGGGGTGAGGAATTGTCCATAAAATCCAGACTCTGCTGGACTTCTTTTCTTTCTTTTGCATGGTATTTTTTTGTTCTCATATGATGTTTTAATTTTATATTGCTAAAGCTCTAGTGGTCCCATCTTAAAATTCAGCACCAATTTTGAATCAGTTTAAAAGCATAATAAAATTAAATGGTTGATAATTTAATAGAAGAATTTGGAATTCAAAATTTATTTATGTTGAAAATTATTTCAGGGGGCGGCCAGGTAGCACAGCGAGTGAGAGCACCAGCTCCAGTGTTGAGAAGACCTGGAGATCGAATCCCGGGCTCAGACACTTAGCACCCACCCAGAAACACCTGGCAGTGTAACCTTGAGCAAGTTACTTAACCCCAATTGCTTAGGGGCGGCCATGTGGCTCAGCGAGTAAGAGAACCGGCTCCAGTGTTGGGAAGACCTGGATCAAATCCGGGCTCAGATACTCAGCACCACACCCAGAAATAACTGGCCGTGTAACCTTGAGTAAGCTACTTAACCCCGATTGCTTAAAAAAAAAAAGAAAAGAAAAGAAAATTATTTCACATGTAATTGAGGAAAATAAAATGTTGCTTTTTTAAAAGGGCTCATGTATTTGATAAGAGGATTTGGGTGTTCTTATTTCACTCTGATTCTTACTTCAAATACTCTGATAGCAAGAAAGCTGGTTTGCTTTTTTTTAACAATCATTTGTTAAGCAGCTACTATGTGTCAGATACTACTCTAGAAAAACAATATATAAAAAATGAAACAGTCTCTGCCTTTATGGAGTTTACATTCTACTGTGGGGGGGGGGGGGGGGGAAGAGGAACAAGAGAGAAAAATATCTGTTTAAAATATTCAGAAGAAAATTAAATTCAGAATTGGACAGCAGCAATTAGGTCAATTTTATTATTAAATTGTTTAATTTAATATATCCTTTTTTTAAAACTTGATGTAACAAAAGATCACAGTTTAATATAAAGTTCTTTTTATTCTCTAGTTTGGAATGTTTGTGTGTGTTGATTATTAAATTAATAATAAAAAATGACACCAAAAAAAAAGAACTTAATAGAAGCAGAAAATCATCTTATTCCAATATAGTGTTCTGTATTCTAAGGCAGCCACTAACTTGATATAGCCTGTAAATGATTTTTTTAAACCCAGTTTTAGGAGCCCAGCAATCTACTTGTGGACTCTAGCTTTATGTACTGTCTTTGGACTTTTTCATCAGAAAGGAATTTATTATAAGAGTAGAAAGCTTTGAATAGCAAAGTTTACATAGAATGATAGTATCTTCTAGTTGAAAGATGACCTAGCCTAATCTATTAAGTGCATGAATCTGCACATGAATCTGCAACAGCACTGAAGGGTTGTTATTCGGGCTCTATTTGAATACTTCCAGGGACAGGGAATTCACCACCCCATAAGATAGTCCATTCCTTTGTTGAAAAGTAGATTTCAGATGAAATCTACCTCCCTGTGTCTCTGTAGTTCTAATTCTGATCTCTAGAGCTATACAGAATGTCTATTCTTTTCTCAATATGACAGCCACTCAAATATAGAAAGACAACATGATGAAAAGATTGCTGGATCCAAAAATCAGAGAACCTGATTTCAAATTAGGCAAATCATTTTACCACTCTGGCTCCTGACTCCTCATATATAAAATGGAAGGGAATGAGAAGGTTGAACTGGATGGCTTCTGAGATCCTAACAGCTTTAAATCCAGCTTTCACATTTGAAGATCACTATGACATATACCCTAAGCCTTTTCCTTTCCAGGCTAAACATCCTGAGTTATTTCAGTTGTTCTTTGTATGGTATGTTAAAGATTCTAAAACCTTCTTCATCTTTATTGCCCTCTTCTAAATTTGTTGTTTTCAGTCAGTCTGACTCTTCATGACCTCCAGCTCATTTTACAGATGAGGAAACTAAGGCAAACAGGTTTAAGTGACTTGCCCAGGATCACACAGATAGCGTCTGAGGCCAGATTTGAAATCAGAAAGACGAGTCTTCCTGAATCCAGATCTGACACTGTCCATTGTGCCACCTAGCTACCCAAGAGGTATTCTCCTCTAAATATCCTCCAATTTATTGATATGCTCTAGAAGTGTGGTTCCTAGAAGCAAACACAATACTTGAGAGAGTATAATACACTGGAAATAGACTGAATGTGTAGTCAAAGGATGTGAGTTCAAAGCCCAGCTCTGCCCACTTACTACATGGGTTACTTTTTGCAAGTCATTCTCTAGAACTCAGTTGCCTCATCTGTAACATGAGGTAATTGGAAGAGATAGCCTCTGAGGCCACTTGATCTATGATCCAAGCAGAGAGGAAGCACTTAGTCTGATTAATGTAGGTTGCAGTGGGATTAATATTTCCTATAATCTCAATACTCTGCTTCAATTAATGTTCCTATTAATGTTGTGTTATGATCACATTAGCTTTTTAGGCAGCTATCTCAAATTGCTGATCTGAAGTCAGAAAACAATTTAGACTTTCTGCAATATGACACTGAGTGATCATGACTAAGCCTAACTTCCCTGCCCCATCTCAAAACAACAAATATACCATATTAAATAATAATAAACGTAACAAAAAGGTAGAAAGAAGTTGGGAGTGGGGGAGTCCAAACACAAAAACTAATAAGAAGAATGAAGGAATGAGTAAGCAGGAGGGGAGGAGGGGAGAAAGAGAGAGAGAAATACTCCAATGGAAGGAGTCTCTTTTGACTATGATAAAAAGAAAATGAGGACAAATCTCAAGAAAGAAATATTTTTTAAAATTTGAAAAACCACAACTAGACCACTAAAAGAGAGAATGGATCTGCCAAAAAACAGAGTAGTTTAGAATCACAATAAAGAATATAAAAGGGGGCAGCTATGTGGTACAGTGAATAGAGCACCGGCCCTGGAGTGAGGAGGACCTAAGTTCAGATTAGGCCTCAGAAACCTAACACTTACTAGCCATGTAACCTTGGGCAAGTCACTTAACCCCAATTTCCCTGCCTTCCCCCTCCAAAAAGAAATATAAAGAGCTAGCATTTGTAAGAGTAGAAACAAGATAAATGAAGGGAGAATTCAAGATAGGAATCAATAAAGTGAGTATTAATTAAGCTTGCCAAGGTCACACAGTTAATAACTGTCAGAAATAGGATTTGAACCCACATTCCCTGAATTCAAAGTCAGTGTTCTAGTTACTGCAGAATCCTACTCCTTACATCATGTGACTCAGAAAGTCACATAAGAAAATGTCCTGGAAAATGATAATAACTATGGATCTCACCGAAGTTCTCCCCATCTCCTTCTTATATGTGCACTTTCTTCATATGAATAAGTTCTTAGTATTTTCTTAGAGTTAACGTTCACCCTGCCAAGACTAGGCTATCTGGTAGAATGACAGTTCCTTCTGAATTAAAATATTTCCCAAGGTAAGAAGTATCATTTTAATTCTGTGTTCTTCAAAAAACTGTAATTTTGTTGGTATGGGCACTCTCATTCATTGAGGCTAATCACAGCCTCCCCAAAATTTAACAGTAGCTTTCATGAGTTGTGGTGGGGAAAAAATGCCATTCTTAACTTGGAGGTCAACTTTCTGCTGATGGGCTTCTGGAACTCCTTACCGATTCTTAGATGAAAGGCACACACAGTTCATCGTAGATCCATTCTTGAAGTTGCTCTTAGTAAAACCTTCTGGAGTTTGGATTCTTCTGACTTTGCCTTTGAGAGCCTGTGGTTGTTTCTATACTATGATAAGGCATTATTAGAGTGGGGCCTTCTTTTCTAGGAGAAATGGATACAAAAGGGGGCCTGTTGCTTATTGGGGCACAAAGTGACAAAATATACGTGTTCAAATATCTCATTTATCATGTTCAAATATCTCAAATTAACAAGACTATTAGAAATACATATGAGATAAATGTTTAGGATTATTGTTGTCAGTAATGTTGTTAATAATAATAATAACCACCTAATCTAATATAGGACCTACTATGTGCCAGGCACTATGATGAGCACTTTACAGGTATCCTCATAACAACCCTGGGAAGTAGACATTATTATTCTTCTCATTTTACAGTTGAGAGAACTGAGAGAGATGGAGATTAAATGACTTGCCCAAGGTCATCCAGTCAGTATCTAAGCCTAGATTTAAACTCAGCATTTCTTGACTTCAAACCCAGTGTTCTGTCCACTGCACCATCTGTCTTCCTCCTAGCTCAGGACCCTGAACCCAAGAGTCTTGGAAATACTACTGCTCCCAAACCACCAGACTTGCTTCCTGCCCAGCCACCACAGCCATCATCAAAGGCAGAAATAATTGAGGAGAAAAGGCCTGCCTTCTTTACCACCAGTAATAATTATTGCTTAACTGACTACTACCAACAAGCAGATCAACACAGAAGGCCACATACAGGGCAGGAAAGTGAACCTGGATGAAGCAAAAAGGCCTCCTGAGGGAGAGACAGGAGGTGCCAGGTAAATCAAACCACTACCCACCACCTTGACCACCATCTCCCTTCAGATCCTGATGGAGACAGCCAAGGACCCTGAACCCAAAAGTCTTAGAAAAGCACTACTTCCAGCCAAGGGCCTGCAGGTGTCATCCTGGGAAGCAATGCCTGGAGACACAGCCTGGAAACAGCTCCTGCAGATGCTACAGTCACAGATATTGAAGATTCAGAAAAGAAAGTTCTTGCTACCAAAGTCCTTGGCCTTGGTTTATCAGAAACTGATTTGGTTTTATGAGCAGAAATTACATTAAAGAAGAAGTATTACTACTTGCTTTGCTCCCATATCCTAAGGATTGTTTTCCATCAGAAAATAAACTGAGGACTTTGCCATCAGACTGGCAGCTGAAACCTTCCATATTATGCCCCCTCCCCCCCCCATTAGAATGTGTGCTCCTTGAGAGCAAGGCACTGTCTTACTTTTGTCTTCATCCTCAGTGCTTAGAACAAGGTCAGTACTTAATGCTTTTTTCAAATCATTCATTAAGGAGTTTACATTCTAGTGCAAGTTCTATTGGATTTTTTAGAACATTGCTGTGTTATCCATTACATTGTCTACTGCTCTAGTATTATGTCATTCATAAATTTGGTGTACATGCCAGCTCTCATTTTGGAGGCAGAATTAAACATGTTCTGTTTGGCCCCAGAGAGTATTAAGTTCTGATGGAACCTCTGAGAAATTGCAATGAGGTCATTTAGGCTTAGCGTTAGGGTGGGGAATCCCAAATATTAGAGCTATCCACATGTGAAATAGACTTTCTAAAGAGGTTGGGGGGGGAGGAAGATTGGGGAATCCTCCTCTTTGGAAGTCTTCATGCAGAGTCTGAATGGCCATTTGTTAAGTATGAGATAACATGAATTCCTTTCACCTATGAGTTGAACTAAATGGCCCAATGTCCCTTCCAACTCCTAAATTCTGTGACTCTGTGATTCTTCATAAATTCATAGCTTTTGAACTAAAAAAAAAAGATTTTGAGAGATCATCTAGTTCAACTTCTTCATTTTATAAATGAAAAAAACAAGACCTAGAGGATTTAAATTACTTTCCCAAGGTCACACAGCTAATAAGTGGCAGAGCTGATATTTCAACTCCAGGCCTCTCACTTCCAATTGAACACATTGTATCATGCTATCTTCTAAAAAATGTAATTTAACTCTAAAATGACTAGAAATCACAGATTGGCCCTCTGACTTTACGTCTAATACTCTTTCCAGATTATCGATCAACTCAGTGAGCAGGACAGGACCAAGGACAGAGCTCTGCAGTATGCCATTAAAGGATCCTGTCCAGGCTGATATCACTATTAATCAGTGCTCTGTACGTTCAATCATCTCTGGTTCCACCTTAGGGTACTATTATCAAGACTACATTTCTCCATCTCTTGCAAAATGATTTTTTTGTGAAAGACAACCTTTGTAAAATTGGCACATTTGCTGAGCACTCTTCTCTTTCTATAAAAGCATAGAGGTATAATTATAACAATAATAATAACTGACAATTATATAGCTTTTCCATGTATGGGTATTTTATGTATATTTTCTCATTTGTTTTTCACAATTTCCTTATGGAATAGGTACTAATAGCACTAAAACTAATAATAATAGTACTAATAGTTTATATGGTTATTAAAGGTTTGCAAAGTGTTTTACATAGTTTAAGTCATTTGTTCCTTACAGATACCTAGATATAGAAGTAAAGATGTTATTATCCCCATTTGACAGATGAAGAAGTTGAAGTTGAATGGTTAAGTAACTAGCCCAGGGTCACACAACTGGAAAAGGCAAGGCTGGATTTGAACTCAGACCTTTCTGACTCTAAGTTCACTGTTCTTACCTGGGACTATATGCTATTATTATTAAAGTAACGTAAGGCATTGTGAAATCTTGCCCTATATTGCAACAAGAAAGTGCCAAAAGTGTGATGGCAACCCCAGTACTCCTACTTCCTAGTCTAATACTCCATCTACTACCCCACTACTTTGCTTCCTATAAAGAAGAAAAGCAGGGGCAGCTAGGTGGCACAGTGAACAGAGTACCAGCCCTGGAGTCAGGAGGACCTGAGTTCAAATCTGGCCTCAGACCCTTAATACGCACTAGCTGTGTGACCTTGGGCAAGTCACTTAACCCCAATTGCCCTGCCTTCCCCCCTCCAAAAAAAAAGGAGGAAAAACAGTAGAGTCCTATGTCCCCTGTATCATGGATCACATGATTTTTGTAATACCTGATCTATAATCAACATAATATTAATAATAATTAATATTCGTCTAGTACTTGAAGATTTACAAAGAGCTTCACATGTTATTTCATTTGATGCTTGCATAGAGAAGGCCTTGTAAGTAATCAACGAATTGTTCAAACAATAATCACTATTTTCCAGTCGCTGTGCTAAGCATTAAATCAAAGACAAGTGATGTGTCTTCAAAAAATGCTTCGTCATTTATCCCCTCTAGATGCCTGGTGCATCTGTTGGTTAGAATTTCAAGCTTCCTGCAGGGTAGTTAATTCCACTCTCATCTATGGCTATAAACTGCCATTCACCTACCGTGTTTTCCCGATAATAAGACCTATCCCAAAAATAAGCCCTCCCCTTACTGTGTAAGATTCCTCTAAAATAAGCCCTCCCCCGAAAATAAGCCCTATTGAGATTGCTACTGTAGTGAAGGTGATCCCATGCACTACACGCTACATTACCATCATTCTCCCCCGTGAAACGCATGCCGCGCTCTGAGCTGCATCCAATCAGAGCTGCAGCAGTGAGCGTGTCATCCTGTTCTTCCCCAGTGATTTGCTTATTGAATAAAGGTACATTTTTTTGTTCACATTTACCTGTTTATTAAAATTGCTGTCAATGTTCATTAAAATAAGCCCTCCCCTGAAAATAAGCCCTCTGGTGTTTTTCTGTCCAAAAAAAACTATAAGACAGTGTCTTATTATTGGGGAAACACGGTAGGTATCCTAAGCATATACATTTTCTTGGTTACAGATAATGTTGGGAAGGAAAGTCTGGTGAAGAGAGGACATGTGTATCAACACAAAATTCTCCAGGGGATGGGGAGGACCATTTAGGAGCTACATCTATGACTCCATGAGTTTTGTGTGGCAATGAAATCTGAAATATGTTAGCTATGATAGGAAAAGGAGAAAAGAAAACAGAAGGGTCCATAGGGAAGTGACAAAATTTAAGACTGGAAATAATCTCAGAAATCATAAAAATAAAATTTCAAAACTAGAAGGAATCATAGATACCATCTTAGTGGGGGTACTGTGGAAACAGTGTTAAATTTGACATCAGGAGGCCAAGGTTTGGATCCCAACTCTGACATTTACTAATTATATTATCTTTGTAAACTGAGGCATATGCTCTCTTTAGGGAATTTAGATCCTTCTTTCCCTCCCAAAGTGGAAAGATACCCAGAGAACACAAAGGACAGTTCTCAAGATCTAAATCCCCTTTTTCCTTAAAGAGAAGAAAACCAGAGGAAGACAATGCCTGTGAAATTAATGATTTTTATTAAGCAGGGAAGTAAAACATATGCATGAGAGCAACCAGCCTAATACCGAGCAGCTTGCCTCAGTAATGGATGTGGAGTGTGTGAGTGTGTATGTGTATATATATTTATATATATATACTTTTCAAACAAAAGAAGGCAGAGGAATGGGGAGAAAGGTGGGAAATGGGCAAGCCCTAGAAAGAGGAAAGAGACAGGGGAGCCTCATTCCCAAGGGGAGAGGGAATGAGGAATTCCAGGTGTCAGAGCTGTGGCCCTTTGATACACAAATCAGAGGCATTCTTGAGGACAAGCAGGACTGTCAGTTCTAGGCTTGAGCACAAACAATAAGAGAAGGAGATGTCTTCCAAGAGCCCCATAAGCAACAGTTAGGGGAGTCTATGAAGGTAAGTATGCCTCTTGAAGGTTCATAAACCACCAAATGACTCTGGGTCTGCCTCAAAGCTGGTATGAGCTTAACTGGCTTCAGAGGTTTTTGCACATTTGACATATCCAGTCATGGCAAAAGATTGTTGGTATGTCAAGGAACTCAGTATCTTAGCTAACACAACCAGTTCTTATAAAGCCCTTCTCAGTTACCTGGATAATTGAGAAGCCCATGCACAAATTCACTTGTACACCCTTGACCCAGATTTGCCTTCTCTGTGTAAAATAACAATAATCAATAAATAAGCATACATTAAGAACGTATTTGGTAACAGCCATTATTCGAGGTGCTAGAAATACAAACGCAATGAATGAAATAATCCCTACTCTAAGGAAGAAGACAACAAGTGTGGAGATAGTATACATAGAATAAATATAAAGAGAGAAAATGTAGCTACAAGTACAATTAAATAGTAATAGTACCTATAAGATCAACTTTACAAGGCTTTGTAGGGAAATCACTTTATGATAAAGTATATTATTAGTTTTAATCCTCATTTGACAGCTAAAAAAACTAAGACCCTAAGAGGTTAGATAATGTATTAAGCTTGTCTAGCACAAGATTCCTTAAACTTTTTTTGTTTTGTGGGTCCCTTTGGTAGTCTGGTGACACATATGAATACCTTCTCAGAATAATGGTTTTTAATCATAATTGAAGGAAATTCTAATTTTCAGTTATACATTAGTGAAAATATTTTTTCCCATCCAAGTTACCATTCCCTTGAAATGTATCCACGGATCAACCCAGGTTTAAAAAAAAAAAAACTTGTTCTAGTGTCAGGAAATAGAATTCTCTAGTAAAGAGTATCTTTTGTTAGAATTAGAACACAGGTCTCTTATCTACTGGTATACACTGTCCACCATACCATGCTTCTTCTCTTCTTTTGGGGACAGCCTCAAGTTTCCTCAAGCTGAGGACAGATAAGTTTTTCTGCAAGCATCTGTTATACCTAGGAGAAGCAGTTCTACCATAAGCTTTCCTTTCCATTTCCCAAATAGAGCTCCAGTATTTTAAATAATGCTACCCTAGGAAAGTGAATAACTGCCTAGAAAACCCATTCTGAATGGCATTTCAGGGGTCAGTGCTTCAACTGCAGGAACACATATTCTTTAGAGGGGACTTCCATTAGACTTCAGCATTAAGAAGTGAAAAAAAAGAGCAAAAAGTAATAGATTCAAAAGGAAGTAACATTTCTCTGAGGTTTCTGCTCCATTTGGGCAATGTAATTGAAACCAGACAAATGAATGCAAAGGATTGTGGAATTGGTCATGAGCTAATAAAATTATAAACTGAATTTTAACCAAAAATAATGTCATACTTTAGATGAATCATTTAAGTAAGACAATGATACAATTTTCTGATTTTTATATCTATTCAGACCCTGATCTTTTTTTTTTTTGCTTTTTTGGAGGGAATTTGCAGGGTAATTGGGGTTAAGTGACTTGCCCAAGGTCACATGGCTAGTAAGTGTTAAGTGTCTGAGACCAGATTTGAACTCAGGTTCTCCTGACTTCAGGGCTGGTGCTTTATTCACTGCACCACCTAGCCACCCCATACTCTGATCTTCTTAAAGAAAATTTTTATTAAACGACTTTTGTTAATCCTTATATTCACAGACCAATTACATTTTTTCTGAACTATTTGTGATGTGGTGATTTTGCTTTTGTTAGCCAAAATATTGCTCTGCCTTTCAAAAGTAAAGGCTTTCTACAGTGATATTCCTTGTGTTTACTGTTTTCACTTTTTAAAAATCCATCTGTGAGACACCCTGACTAAAAAAGAAGGAAACTTAAATGACTACCAAGCACTATGCCTTATGAGAAATAAGGAATATTTTAGATTCCTTAAACCCTTTCCTCCTATTTCTCCTCCCTTCCTCTCCACCACAACCACATCCCATCCAGCAGGTACTATTACATATATTACCATATATTGCCCAAAGAATCCAAAAAGCAGTGCTTCTAGGCTATCCTAGCCAAGTGGAAAAGGCAAACTTATTAGCCAAACAGAAATTATCATGTATTCAAAAAGCTAAGGGGACTTCAGGACCACAGGTGGAGAGTCTATAGGAGTTTTGAAAGGCAGATTAGTGATTTCAGTGCATTGGGAGTGAAAGAGAGAAAGAATTTAACAAATCATCCAGTCTAGTCAAATCCTTTAACAAAGGAATATCCATCTACCTGACTTATGTGTAACTCTCTTCAATTCAACAGACTTTTATTAAGTAGCTACTCTGTGCAAGGCATTATTCTAGAGGGCTGGGAATACAAAGATGAAATATGACCCAATCCCTTCTCTCAAAAAAAAAAAACTTATAAGCTAAGGGAAGGATAAAATATTGCATATAAATATCTAAAATACACAGCATAATTTGGTAAGCATAAGGAAAATTCATACAAAACCCTAGTTGCAAATTGAGGAGGGAGAAATCAATTCTAGCTAGGAAAAAAGGATTAAGAGAATTTAATCCTAGCTGACTAGCTGACCATGGATCTTCAGGTTGACTCCTTTAGTCCAAGCATTTTATTCATTGTAAGGATCCCACTCCCTGATCTGGACAATATCATGATCAAATTTGAGGAAAAAACTCAAGGAGAAAATTGGTTATAATTCTACCCAATTCTGTCAATACCGTTCTGTCAAGAATGCTAAATTGCCTTGTCTGTAATGATAATCAGTGGGTAGATTCTTAGGTCTTCTGACTTCCAGCCACCACTGTCCTCCACTAATACTGGGCAGTCTCTCCAAACATAAATTATTCAATGCCTTTCCCGTACTAATAGCATTGTGGGCACAAGGATTTATATGGATACAGATGATTCATAGACATGACTGATAGCAATAAAAGTAGAAATTAACTTGAAAGCTTTAATTGGGAGGTGCCTATAAGAAAAAAAAAACATCTTTAGAGTTGATAAACAACCTATTTCTATAATCCCTCACATGTGTTAATTGCCTAATTTTAAGATATAATTTTCTCATTTGATGAATTTAAGTTAAAAAAGGAAAAGAAAATTAAGGCTAGAGGGGGATATACTGATTCTTCCAAGCCAATATGGCATTATTTAGTAATGATAGCAGTGATGTCTGTGAGACACCACAAAATGGTAGATAGTGGGGCTAGCAGTAGAATCACTAGCTATGATTAACACATGGAAGGTCTGAATTTGGATCATGGGAGCACAAGGAAAAGAAGAATCACAATGTGGTATAGTAAAAAGAACTTTTATTGAATGTGGCTAAGTTCATATTTCTAACAAAAAGGGGAAGTCCTGGAAAAGACATTGTGAAGCAGTGATCTGTAGGAGAACCTTCTGGCTTCCCTGGCTTATTTTGGGCAGAAGCTTCAATGTGCCTGATTAGTCCCTTTTATTCAGACCCATCATGGATATGCAGTCCCGAGAATTATGTAGTTCTCTGTATGCTTATCACAGATAAAGAGGTTTCATTGACCTTGTTATTGTCATTTACTCTTTCAGTTATGTCTGATTCTTCTTTATACCCTGGACCATAGCTCACTAATACTGTCCTTGGGGTTTTCTTGGCAGAGAATATTGGAGTGGTTTGCCATTTCCTTCTCCAGAGGATTAAGGCAAACAGAGATTAAGTGACTTGCCCAGGGTCACACAGCTAGTAAGTGCCTGTCTGAGGCCAGTTTTGAACTCAGGTCTTCCTGACTCCAGCCCCAGATCTCTATCTCCAGCCACCTAGCTATCTGGATCTACTGAGCTTAAACTTCACCACTAGCTCACTGAGCATTAATTGTTATTTCTACTGGCCAGCTTCAGACAAGTCACCACTAAAGCTGAAACAGAGAGTTCCTTTATTTACCCTTGTCTTTATCTATAATGTCTTCTACAGATTCTCTATCTCCCATACTACATGACTATGGAGAAATAACTTACCCTCTCAATGCCCCCAAGCAGCTCTCTAAGACTGTCAAGTTACAGGAGTAGCTGATCATTTATGAAAACCTTTATGGAAACCAGGGAGTTCCAGTCATTGATGAAATCACAGATTTGTACCTCCCTTCCCACACCCCCAAAAAAATCAGTAACGGTTTCCTACTGTGCCAATATTTGCCCAGGTAAGAAGTTATCTATAAGATAAACAAATGTATAAGACCTTAAGTTTCTATAGTATGTTTTTTAAAATGTAATGCTCTCGTGTTGCTTCATTTTATCTTTATAAAATCTATGTGAAGTATAAAGAGTAGTTATGACCATTTAAGAGTTAAGGAAACTAACATGAGGAGTGATTTTCCTAACTAGTTAGTTAATGGTAAGGTTGAAACTATAATCCATCTCTTTCTATTACCAGTAGTTTATTTGAATGTTTAACTAGTGTCTGAAATAGGTTGGGTCTACCCTGAAATTTCCTGAGACCTCTTAAGGGCAAGAAAGAAAAATGAAATGAATGTAAGGAACAATGAACATGTCAAGTATAGAGACATAGGAAAATATATGAACTGGGGCAAAGTGAGGTAAGCAGAGCCAGGAAAAGAATATATACAGTGACTACAACATATAAAAAGAAAAGAACAAAAGCAAAGCAATTTTTAAAATCAGTTTTGCCAAATCATAACAAATAGACTCAGAGAAAGAGAAGACACCCTTGCCTCTCACTCTTTTGCTGAAGTGGGAAGTCCATGTTTTGGAATATTGAATACAATGTCAGATTTTTTTTCAATATATTGATTGGTTTTGATGAATATTTTTATCCTCTTCCTCTTCTTTTTTCTTAAATATTTGTTATAAAGGATGATTCTGGTAGAAAAGATGGGAAAGAGTACAGGAAGAAATCTAGAGAATATAAAAACAAAAGATAGCAAGAAAACCCTCTTTTTAAAGGAATTTATTATAATCTAATGATACAAAATAAATCTTAAATACACATTTAAAACACCACAAATAATTCCCTCATCCACAACGATGTCTGAAGTCCAAATCCCTCATTTTACAATTGTAAAGAAACTAAGACCCAGAGATGTTAAATACCTTGCCCAAGTCACAGATAAGGGTCAGAGCCAAGATTTGAATCTGGTCTTCTGAATACAAATTCAGTACTTCACTCCTGTGTTATATTGGCTCCTAAAGGTGATAGAGAAAACACATTGGCATCTGGTGGTCCCTGAGCTTTAAATTTCTATAACAATCCAATGTTGATCTAGTCTGGGAGGGATGGGACGCCTGAGACTAGATTTTGATGGATGGCACCAGAGGGGATGGTGAAGTAACAGCACCTAATAATGCCTGACCCCAGGGAGTCTCTGTGGTCTCTGAGGACAGAGAGGGCAGCTGATGCCCACTCTTCTTCTGGTCACCCACCTACTAGTAATTGGTATAAATGACCTGTCTGGGTTTTGTTTTTGAGATGGATATATCTATGTGGGAGTTGTATTTTTTTTAATCTAATAATTTGACCATTACCTCACACCCCCTATGAGAGGGTCTCATTCTTCCCTGAGAAGGTGGAGGGTGCACCCCAAGTGTCCATGGTTTGCTGAAGTGCCAGTGGGTGCCTTTCAGTTTTTATTTCAATTCAGCAAAAGGATTTTAACCTAGATATGAGTGAGCAATTCTTTCAGTTATGTTGAAGTTAGGAATGAGGCTGTGATTCCCTGAGAATGGATATGTGGTAAGTGGAATAATAACCAGTCCCTCACCAGAATTAACTAGGTTAGTTCTTCTCTATAAAAGTTATTGAAACCATGCTTGATGCTTAATTGACTCAGGGCACTAAAGTATCTAGCCTTTGATCTTGCTTCTCAAATATAAAAAGGCACAAACAACTCTAGTTCTTCCCTGATAGCAGACTACTTTGGATACATCAGGGGAGCTACATCTGAATCATGCAGTGTCCTTGCTAAATATTTTTTCCCTGATATGGAAAAGTAAATCTTTTTCTGGTTAACATTAAGATGTTCTACAAAAGTTTTATTGCATTCTAGTATTGAATTCTAGTATTGCATCTAAACCACCAAGGAACTGGCTTAAGTTAAGTCTTACCTACACCAAGTGGTAAAAATGAGCCAATTCAATTTTAAAACAAAATGGGATGAAATCACACCTTAATTTAGGCCACAGTAGCACCATCAGAGCAAAGGTATAGGAATTCAAGGTCTGAAAACTGCTACTTCTTCCCTTGCCTGCACAGTTACTCAAGTTGATACTTCAGGGCTTGGACTGCCATCTGATGGCTTACCCAGACATTATACCCCAAGTGGATAATCAGCTCAGTACCAATGTGAAGCAGTTTTCCCTAAGTGAAGGAATGTCTCCCCTCCCCCAGTATGATAAAGTATGCTGAACAGAAGTTAAAAGAAAGAAAACATGTTATAAAAACATTTATCTAGATGAGTAACTTTGATATAAAACTATACTGTAAATATTCACCCTATTTAAAGAAAGTCTGAAATCATAGCTGCCCTCTGGCATCAATAGTGAAACATTATAATGATGAAGCCACTTTGTGTGGACAAGTTCTATCCTAGGAATATCTTGACTAATCCCCACCAATCTACTGTCTGAAGCTTCTTTCATTATTGAATTGCTTTCCTCACTGCCTGTCTTCCTATCACTCCTGTCTCTAGTGTCCATTCTTTCCCTTTCCCCTTCCCATGCTTTTTCTGTCCCATATTTAAGATCTGCTCTAGGGAGCAAGCTACAACCTCAGCACTCTCTTTCCCTGTATTGTAACATTATATTCTTGGAAATGCTTTTCACAAACTTCATAAGCATCTCTGCTCATACCCTTGACTATCTGTGCTTAAACTTATGAGAAAGGATTTTACATCTGGGTCAGTTCCTGTTTCCATATGCCCTGGCTCCTCTCTGGCCTTAAACAAATCCAGCAAATGCTCTCTACCTCCTGCTTGGCATGAGATGAAAAAGTCCCACTTCACAGGGGATTGGTGAAGACTCATTAGAGCCTAGGAAGGGTTCTGAGGACCAGCAATAATCACCCCGATGGGAAGTGCCATTACTTGTCAGCATGGTTGCATTTGTCTTTTGTAAACACCATTACTCATATAAGACTCTGTCTTCTTATTTTTAGAAACAGTAAACTTTAAAAAAAAAAACTTTGTTAAGGTAGTTTTTGATCTTCCAGAATACTCTGATCTCTTCTGTGTGCTTCATCACATTCTAAGTTAGAGTTAATTGGGTGAATTGCTACTAGACCGTAACCTCCCTAAAGGCTGAGACTGCCTATCTTATACCTTATACTCATAAAGCAGTGGTTCTTAGCCTTTTACATGTCATGGATATTTTTGGCAATTGTGGGAAAACTAACAACCACATCTTAGAATAATGTTTTTAAATAACTGAAGGAAATACTAAATTTTACATAGTGGTTAGTGAAAATAAAGGTATAATTTTTTTCCTGTCTAAAGTCATGTATGCACTGAAATCTATCCACAGATTCTTTAGAATAAGGTAAAGTTGTATCAAATTGAATAGAATAGAAATCAATGTTGTCAGCCATAATTTTAAATGTAAGAATAATAGAATAATTAACACTATTTTACTTTTAGTGTTCAATATTCTTTGCCAGGAAATTTAGGGTTAGAGGCTTTGTCTTGGTTCTGAGTTAGAATGAAGTATATATTTTTTTAAAGCAATTGGGGTTAAGTAACTTGCTCAAGGTTACACAGACAGTTATTTCTGGGTGTGGTGCTGAGTATCTGAGCCTGGATTTGATCCAGGTCATCACGACACTGGAGCCGGTGCTCTTACTCGCTGTGCTACCTGGCTGCCCCAACTGAAATATATTTCAATCAATACTAACACTCCCTCCAAAACTCTTGAATGAAAAGATTTTTACAAGTACAAAAATGTGTATTACGCATAAAGAGTTTCACAGAGTTAAGGGGATAATGGAAGACATGAGAGCAATGTAAACCTGAAGAAAAGACAAGTCAGTGGAGACCAGGGGATAACCCGTGGGCAGCCTGTGTGCTCCACTGGTAATCCAATAAGGAGCTAAGGAATGGCAGCTAGATGGTGCAAAACTTGAAATTCCAAAGACTTGTGTTCAAATCTTACCTCAAACACTTACAAGTTGTGTAACCTCAAAGGAAGTCCCTTAACTTCCTTATCTATAAAATGGTTAAAATAATTGCACCTACTTATTAGGGTTGTTGTGAGGATCAAATGAATTAACATTTGTCAAAGTTCTGTTGAAAACTTTAAAGCACTACATAAATGCTAGCTGTCATTTTTTTTTTATTATTATTCACATAATATCAAAAGAACTTATTGGTCACCCGCTCTCTGGGTAGATCCCTTGTAGATTTATCAGAGGCCATGCCCAAAGATAGTGATGCAATCTGCATCAAGAAAATACCCAAATTATAGAGGTCTTAGATCCATCAAAGTTCAAAGTAAAAAAAAAAAAAACAAATAAATCTCTGTGGAACATTTCAGATTGCAAGACTTCATTCAAGTTGTCTGTTGAAAAAAAATGAAGCATTCCATATCAATATGGTTGCCCTTCCAGCACTTGAAGGATGAATAGAATAGAAACTGTTTGAGAGCAAGAGTTATATCTTTTTTGTTTTTATACCTTAGATGCCTAGAATACAGTAAGTGCTTAATAAATTGAGTCAAATTGAATTGCATAGACTCACACAAACTATTTATTGCACAATAAGAAGCAAACTAGGTAAAATAGAAGATGGTATCCATAATGTTATCTATATTACATTAACCATCTTAAATTGAAGAAAAATTATATTAGCATTGATAGGGAACTGGTAAATATTCTTAAGATATGATGCTGTCATTTTATCATTTTAATCTAAAAAAATCCACATGGACTATGGCTAAGCTTTATGTGAATATGTGAAGGATCTATGATCTTTTCCAGTGTAGAGAATTCTCAGTGAAAGAAAATCCACCAATTAAAACACATCCATGAATTACTAGGTAGATCACAGGGAAGCTGCCTTGAGAAAAATAGAGATTAAGTCACTTGAATAAGGCTCACAAAGTTTGGTAGGTGTCAGAGGCAGGATTTGAACCCAGGTCTTTCTTACTTCAAACCTAAGCACCCTAGTCACTATGAGATATTGATTCAATAGGCTAACATGTACTCCATTATAAACTCAAACTTACCCTTGAAATTGATGGAATGGTAGCAGAAATAAAAAGCAGTATCAAAAATAAAACTGAACCCTACTGGATACAATCTCATGTGTGACTCTTCATATTGATTCACATAATTACTCCTGATAATTTTGTTTTAATTTTTCTCCCCTAAACATAATCTTAATGGCACACCATTAGCTAAAATTAACATTTTCTATAATTTTGAGTTCTGGATGGGCAGAGCAGAGAGATTTAAAGGAGAAAAATGACAGAGAAAGAAAATTCAATAATATAAACATCCATTGATTATAGATGAAATATCTTAGGTACAACTCCTAAAGTTTAAGTAGTCTGCTTCATTGATTGTGGTCTGGCAATATTCCCATAGACAGTCAACCACTGGCACTGGTGCCACTGAGATATAACATCAAATAAGGAAGTTAAAATCAAGATCACTTTCTTAATTCCCCATAGTTTTGGTCAACCCCAAACAGTGGCAAGTTGTTAGAGGCAGAGTAAAAGAACTCCTAATTTGCCATGAGAAGTACATGTTACTTTTAATTCTGGTCCAGCGCTTACTCATTGTGTGACCTTCAAGAAGTGACTTGATTTTTCTGTGCCTAAGTTAACTCATTTGTCAGATGGATATAATAATATATAAATATTATGTCTATGTGTGAATATGTGTCCCTCACAAGAATCAAATCTCTATCTTTAACATTATATCTATGTGTGTATACATGTTTATATGTGTGTAAATATACATACATATAAGAAAAGATGTTTTTGGGGCGGCCAGGTGGCTCAGCAAGTAAGAGCACCGGCTCTAGTGTCAGGATAACCTGGGGATCAAATCTAGTCTCAGATACTTAGCACCACACCCAGAAATAACTGGCCATGTAACCTTGAGCAAGTTACTTAACCCTGATTGCTTAATAAAAAAAAAAAAGAAAAGAGGTTTTCTATAATAAACCTAATACATATAGAACTTAACATATGTATACCTGATCCTTTTGGGAAATATAAAGCAGTTCATGAATATAAATATCACCCATTAAAATTTTTTCCAGCAGATTCTCAGCTTTATAATTAATTCCAGTTAATTGTTGGTTCGCCAAAACCCAAATACACTAAATTTCATGCATTTTTTCTTTTTTTTTATTTTTAAGCAACAAATTTTTTATTAATCTTTCTCTCCCACTGCCTGCCAATAAACAATTTTTTAAATCCTTCAATACATATCTACAAATATGGCAAAACAAATCCCCTCATCAACCATGGTCAAAAATGTATGTATTTTAAGTTTACTAAATCTCTGTCAGGAGATGATTGCTGAACTCATAAATTATTCTTGTGTTGATCAGAGTTCTAAAGTCTTTAAATTTGTTTTTTTTTCTATGATGTTCTTTTCATTATATAAATTGTTCTCATTTTCCACTTACTTTGTTCTTCATCATTTCATAAAGGTCTTCCTAGTTTCCTCTTAAATTGACCATTTCATTATTTCTTACAGCACAATCATATTTCATTAGATTCATATACCATAATTTGTTTAGACATTCCCTCATAGAAGGATAGTCCCTTAGTTCCCAGTTTTTTACTACCACAAAAAGAACTGCTATAAATATTTTTGTGCATATGGATCCTTTTTCCTTTTTATTTTATTTCTTTAGGGCACAGACAAACGTGTGATAGATCTGGGTCAAAATAAATTTTGGTTTCTTTCTGGGCAAAGTAATAAATTACCTTCCAAAATGGCCAGGCTGATTCATAGCTCCAGTTTATCTGCTTTCCCACTTCTCCTCCAACATTTGTCATTTTTCTCTTTTGCCATCTTTGCCAGTTTTATGGGTGTAGGGTACAACTTCAGACTTGCTTTAATGTGTATCTCTCTAAATATTAGTGATTTGGAGCTTTTTTCTTATAGATTTTTGATACCTTGGATTTCTTCCTTTGAAAACTGCCTTTGACCATTTATCACTGAGGGAATGGGTTTTAGTTTTTCAAATCTGAATTCATTCTTTGTATATTTTTTAAATGAGATGTTGAAAGATGAAAGAAAATTCTTCATTTGGGGCTCAGCCTAAAGAATTCAGGAAGGCTCAGAAAAAAATGTCACAAAAGGAATTTATTATTACATATTAGGTATATACATTGCATGGACCTGGACCCAAACTCAAGCTGTGCTTAAACTTTTAAAGACAAACTTTTATAATAATAGAAGTCAATTCTAAAATACTAAAAATAGAAAATAGAATGGACTAATGTTATATTGATATCAAGTTTACAATCCATGTAGGTTACTGATTTCTAAGGAGGATCAACGTACATGTGGCTATTCTAATTGGTCTGGTAAATAGAGCAGCTTTCCTACGAGAGGACTATAACATTTACCTGTGCAGTACCTCTTGGTTATGTGTATCTCTAAAGGGAATGGAAATCATGGGTAGCCTCAGATTTATGCAATGATAGTAGATAAATACTAGATAAAGAACAGCTAAGTATAGAGAATACTGGGCTTGGAATTAGGAAGACTCATCTTCATGAGTTCAAATCTGACCTCAGACATTTAGCAGCTGTATGACCCTGGACAAGTCACTTAACTCTGCCTTGGTTTCTTTAACTGTAAAATGAGCTAGAGAAAGAAATGGCAAACTGGTCCAGCACCCTTGCCAAGAAAACCCCAAAAAAGGTCACAAAGAGTTGGACATCATGGAAATGACTGCAATAAGAGAAGCTTGTTACAAAGATTTTATTTCCTTAAATACTTATTTCCCTTCCAATTTTTGATGCATAAGATTTGTTTGTGCAAAACATTTTTAATTTTACATAATCTAAATCCATTTCATACTGTGTGATCCTCTTCATTACTCTTCTTCCATCTCTAGAGCTAAAAGGTCATTTTTTTCTTAGGTCTTGTAATTTGCTTTTGGTATGAATTTTTATATCTAAGTCAATACATTGGGACTTCATCTTGGTATATTGTGTGAGGTGTTGGTCTACACCTAATTTCTGCAATACCACTGGCCAAGTTTCTCAGAAGTTCTTGCCAAATAGCAACCCCTTCCCCTTAGTAACTGTGGTATTTGAGTTTATCAAATATTATGCTTACCTAATAACAAGTTTATAATGGGAACCTACTATGGGCAGAGCTCAATATTAGGTACACAAAAAATGAAATAGCCAATGTATTAGAGGAGTGAATGAGATATGCAAGAGAAAGAAACTGTCCATGAGAAGTAAAGTCCTAACTAGCAAATTCTCACTTGAGATAAGCCCTGGGACAGGGAAAATAAGCAGGGGGTAAGGGGAGTGAGAGAAGGAAGACAAAGCATACCCTGGGACACCTGAGAGTTTCTCTGCTGCTAAGAGTGTTGCCACCTGCAGAAAGAAGCACTTTCCATCTGAGAAGAGAGGGAAGGATGCCAGTGATGATGTTATCCTATGGCACATATCCCACTATAGACATAGTTTAGGCCAATCGTGGCTGTCCATGATGCTAGATATGAGTTGCACAGGGGAAATATTTCCAGGAAGCAACATTTATATTTTAGAACCCTGGGGTAAAGTCACATAAATTCTACCCTAGGAACAGTTTTGATATGTTTACAATGTAGCTGCATAGAAAAAATACACAGAAATGAAATTCCAGAAGAATTAATCCAGGATAAGGTACTTATGATCTAGCAATATAGACAAAATGCACACAATTGAAATTCAGCAAGAATTTAGGATCAAAGAATTTCAACATCTTGTCCGGCTCTTTATTGTACAGATGCTGAAAATGAAGTCTAGAGGAATAAACTTACTTACCCAAGGTCTCATGTCCAAGCCATCATCATCTTTCTCCCAGATTATTATAGTAGCCTAATGGGCAGCTAGGTGGTACAGTGGATATAGTGCCAGGCCTGAAGTCAGGAAAACTCATCTTCCTAAGTTCAAATCTAGCCTCAGACACTAGTTGTATGACCCTGGGCAAGTCACTTGACCCTGTTTGCCTCAGTTTCTTCATATATAAAATGAGCTGGAGAAGAATATGGCAAACCACTCCAGTATCTTTGACAGGAAAACCTCAAATTGGGTCACAGAGAGTCAGACATGACTCCACAGCAATAGTTCTTTCTGCTTTCATCTGTTTTCACTGTCTCCCCTCTCCAGTGATTACACAGCAATAGATGCATGCAAAATGACCTTGTGCAAAAATGATAAAAAGCATGAATTCTGAGGCTGGGGACATGGAAGAAAGGAACAAACAAGTCGGGGTAGATACAGTCAAGACAAGGTTCCTAGAAGAAGTGAGTTTCGAATACAGTTTCTAATTAATACTTTTCCCTCCTCAAATTAGTGGACTACCATACCTGTCCTAAAGGACAACAAGCTATCTAACTGAACAGTTGGATTCTTATTCTCATAGTTTGGTGTTGGGTAGGCTTAAGGTTTGTGGTGCAAGGGTTTTATTATTATTATTTTCATTACTACAAAAAGCACTCAATTTATAAATAGCATACATACATAGCTTAAGCTTTTAAATGAACTTTGGAAAGAAGTTTTCTATGTCACATTTAAAAAAAATACATTACTCCAAGAAAATGCACAAGGAACTCCCTGTGCCAGGAAAATTCCACCAACACTTTACCCTATTAAGTGTGAATAGGGAGTCAGGAGGGGAGGGAGAAAGAAATCCTCCTGTCCCATAATCCACTCCCCTCCCAAAAGTAATTTATGGTGCTTGCAACAACAAAATCTAATTTAAACCGCTCCTTACAAGTAAGCAAAACAAATGCAGAATAAACATCCTAACACCCAGCATTTTTAAAGCAATCAAATCAAGATTATTTATATATGTATTTTTCCCTACAAACTGTAATTCCAGATGTTTAGACATTTTTTAATCTGTAAAATAAGCCATCTCATTTTCCTATGATGACATAATGTGCTGGTGTGTGACTAGTTATCACTTCTCTTTCCAAAGCACAAAGCCAAGAGTGGGAAAAGAAGCTGCATTGTTAAGGGAATCGCTAACTAGAAGTACTGTGTTGAATCCATTGGTTAGGATGGTACCATCCCACTGCCCCCTGGTGGACAGACAGTTTAGCAATTTTCTTATTCATTAGGTCTCGAAAACTTTCAGATGATAGCACCCTCAAGTGGCCTACCCAAGCTGTATCCAGTGGCCTTTTTCAGTCCTCCGCTTTATCATTTTATTCCTAAGAAAACAATATGCACACCACTTAGCATGAATTCCCCTCAGGGCTATATGACAAGCACTCTTCTCATCTCTCTATCTATTACCTTTTGATCAACAATCTCATCTTACCCCAGAGTCTAAGAATCATTTCTACTGGAAATCATCTACAGATGATTGCCATCCCAAAATCCAGCCTTCTCTCTCCCTAACACTAGTCCTATATTAGCACCTGACCCCTAGACCTATTACAGGTACATCAGAATCAACATGTCCAATGCAGAACTGACTACCTTGCCTCCTAAATTCATCTGTCCTTCAAAGTTCCCTGTTTCTGTTCAGAGTACCACTGTCCCCCAAGTCACCTAGGTTCACAGTCTGGGAGTTATACCTGACTTTCCTCTTCCTCACCCCACCATATCTATTGGCTGCCAAGTCTTGTCAATGTATGTCCCACATTTGTCCCCTTCTTTCCTCTCACTCTGTCTTGTTCAGGCACTCAGTACCTCTCTCCTAGCTCACTATCATGGTCTCCTAACTGTTCTCTCTACTCCCAGCCTCACCGGTCCAAACTTCATATATCTACCAAAATAATCTTCCCTAAGGCACAAGTCTGACCTTATTCTTCCCTTACCAAAAAACTTCAGTGATTTCCCCTTGTCTCTGGATCTAAGATGAAATAAGGTTCTACTCTCTATCATTTAAGGCCCTCCTTAATTGCCCTCCATTGTTTTTGAGCCTTATTTCAAATTAAGCCCCTTCACAAATTCTACATTTTAGCTAAACTGGGCCAATTGTGGTTCCCATATTCCACAACCCATTTCTTGCCCTTGTTCAGGCCAAACTTCATGCATAGAATGTAGTCCCTACTCATCTCCACCTCTCAAAATCCTTTTCTTCTTTCAAAGTTTAGTCAAGGAAAACTTATTCCACACCCCATACCCTCACTGGAAATCAATCTGGTCCAGATAGCAATCCAGGGCTCAGAGCAGAACGGACCATTAGGAAAGAGTATGAGCAATGTCCTAGCCCACCATCGAAAAAAGAATACATTTTGGTTTATCTATTCTAATTGAAATGTATTATACTCTAGAGTAGGAGATAATTCAGGGAATCCTCCTCTCCCTTTAAAAAAAATTCCCACACACATATATACACTACAAATACTAAACGCAGAATTATTTTGCCTCTGGACCTTTATCTATGATCAGATAGAAAAATTCTTCAGGATGACTTTTGGTTTCAAAATAAGTAAATTGATAGTTATCTATATTAAATCTAAAATCATTTCACCCCTTTCCACAAGCAATGGGAAAAGCAGCAGGATATATATATACATATACATATATATATATATATATAATATATATGTAGGAATGTGTTTTCCTTGACTATGCATATTGGTTACAAGTGTTTTGCATTTTTTTTTATTTGGAGGGAGGTGGGAGGGAAAGAAAAAAATATTTATTAATTGAAAAAAATTAAATTGAAAGAACATTGAACTTGGAATCAGAAGACCTAGGTTCAAACACTGGTTCTGGTAAGAGGTATTGTTGGTCAATTGTTGTCCTTCCTACTTGAATAGGACCAAAATAACATCACTATGTTGGTGTCAAGGTACGGTGTGTCTGACCGTGGTTGATCAGACCAACAGGAACTCAGATGCTCTATCCCAGATTGGGTACAAATAGTCTGTCTGAATATTGGGAGGGTAGATGTCTCTAACTTTGTACATCTCATATTTCTTTTGAGCTGCTGCGATTCTGCTTTCTTCATAAAGCACAACACCTTCTTTGATGAGGACATTCCACACTGGGCAGTGCTTTGTCAATGTCTCCTATGTCTCACAATTCATTCCGAAGTTCTTAAGAGACACCTTGGGAATGTCCTTGTATCATTTCTTCTGAGCTCTGTGTGAGTGCTTGTCTTGTGTGAGTTCTCTGTAAAATAGTGTTTTAGGAAAACATATATTTGGCATTCTAACATGGCCAGCCCATCAGAGTTGCACTCTCTGCAATAAAATTTGAATGTGTGGCAGTTCAACTCAAGAAAAAACTTCTGCACCCAGTGCCTTATCTTGCCGGGTGATCTTCAGAATCTTCCTAAAACAATTCAAATGGAAGTGATTCTGTTTCCTGGCAGGGCAGTGGCAGATTGTCCCAGTTTCACAGGCATCCAACAATGACATCATCAGTACAATAGCTCCATAGGCCTTCAGATTGGTAGGCAGCCTAATACTCTTCTTGGGTGGTTTATGGCAAGCTCTAGTAAGCCAAGTCTCCTCTGAAGGTTCAGGCCTCTCCTGTTCCATTCACCTATCCATCTCAGATGGTGGACACCACAGTTATCTAGAACCTTCCTGTCCCGGGTCTCTCCTCTCCAACTCAGAGGCAGGTCCCTGGATCTCTGGATCAGAAGATGGCTGTCTGGCGACTTTGTCAAACCCCCTGGTTACCAGCCTCTGCAAGCAAGCTGCCTGGCTTCCAGTTAATACAGTTCTTCAGTCATGATATATACTGGCATCCCCCAGTTCATACAAACCACAACCCAAGATGATCTCAAGAATAGCACATAGCCTTGAATTTACCAAGTGTCAAATGGTCTGAGACACAAATTTGTTCCAGTTTACTTTTTTTGGAAAGAAACCTCAGGTGACAATCTCTCCGTTCTGTCTAGAAATGAGCAACTATTTTTTAACTAATCCATATTTTTCATATCATGATTCTTATATGTGGTTCTAATTGTCTGCAGAGAGCTGGGCTCTTTTGGAGTTAAACATGATTTATTTTCTGCAACACGATTGAGGTCTTTGTGGTTTGTATGAACTGGTAGATACCAGGCTGGTTCAGTATATGCCCCTAGGGATATTAACATTCATTCTAGGTGGAGTCAGGAATAAAAGCCAAGGTTGAAATGAGGAAGTGAGGGGAGGAAATGATGATGATATAAAAACAAAAAGTCCCAATATTTTTTACAAATAAAACATGTCTGGAGAGCAATTTGGAAATATGCCCAAAGAGCTATAAAACTGTGCATACCCTTTGATCCAGCAATATTTCTACTAGGTCTATATCCCAAAGATATCACAAAAAAGGAGAAAGGACCCACATGTGAAAAAAATATTTATAGCAGCTCTTTTTGTGCTGGCAAAGAACTGGAAATTGAGGGGATACCATCAATTGTGGAATATCTGGACAAGTCACGGTATATGAATGTATTGTGTGCTATAAGAAATAATGAGTAAGAGGATTTCAGAAAAACCTGGAAAGACTTACATGAACTGATGCTGAGTGAAGCAGGCAGAACCAGAAGAACATTGTACACAGTAACAGTCACATTGTGTGATGATCAGCTTTAATAGACTTAGGTCTTCTCACAAATATAATGATCCAAGACAATTCCAAAAGACTCACAATGGAAAATGTTATCCACACCCAGAGAAAAAACTGTGGAATATGAATGCAAATCAAAGCAGACTATTTTCACTTTTTTTGTTTTTTCTTTCTCATGGTTTTTCCCTTTTGTTCTGATTCTTCTTTCACAATGTGACTAATGTAGAAATATTATTAATGTGATTGTACATATATAATCTACATCACATTGCTTGCTGGCTTGGGAAGGTGGGAGGGGAGGGGAAGGGGAAAAAATTGAAACTCAAAATCTTATAAAAGTAAATATCGAAAACTATCTTTACAAGTAATTGGAAAAAAATAAAATATTATAAAGTGGGGGTATAATGGGAATGTAAAATTTTAAGATCTTCCCTGCCCCTGGGCTAAAGTGCACCTGGAGCCTGGGGTGGGAGGCTTGTTTTTCAGTAGATACTTTTTGATTGGCCAGTGGGTCCAGAAGGTTGTTACATTCTCTGAGCCAGGAGAAGGCTATATAAACCCTGATTTGAGGCTTTGTTTTGGGGCTCTCTTTGAGAAGTGTTCTGTGATTTGATCAGATGAGACTCTGAGAAGCCATTGTTGAGAGCCCCCAGGCTTTGAAAAACCCAGATGTTGATTTGGTATGGATGTAATGGTTGGACAGTTTGGAAACCTGTCTACTTGATCTGTTTCTCTGTCTTGATAATTCTGTCTGTATGCTCTGAAGTTCAGGGTGCTGACCTTTTTCCCCTGAACTAGGTAAACGATACATATTTGACTGATTAAAGTAAGCTTGTTAACCCATTTTGAGTTGCTTTCCTTTAACAAAGCAGATCTAAGAACCTGTGTTGGCAGCCACCCTGGGGACGCTGGGGTGCTTGCTGCTACAGGGGAGAAAACAAAAAACAAAATAATACAGGTAGGTTTCATCATAGGACTAACCCCATTGCTCCATTTAAGGAAACACAAGTCCCAGGAATTACCAGGTATCCGCTCCCATTTTGCCCCTCGTTGAGTCATTTTTCAGTTGTGTCCAATTCTTCGTGACTCCATTTCAGTCTTCTTGGCAAAGATACTGGAGTGTTTTGCCATATCCTTCTCCAGCTCATTTTACAGATGAGGAACTGAGGCAAACAGGGTTAAGTGATTTGCTTAAGGTCACATAGCTGCCAAGTGTCTGAAGTCAGATTTGAACTCGCAAAGATGAGTTGTCCTGACTCCAGATGCAGAACTGCATTCACAATACCACCCAATTGTCCATTTGAAACCTTGGTTCAGGGTTGTTAACTTGAGCTCTAACTCCTTGTGAGTCCATAGGTAGAAATTGGATGGGAAAAAAATACACCTTTATTTTGACTAATTCCTAACTAAAATTTACCATTTCTTTCAATTAGGAAGGTATGCACCCAACCACAGTAATATTGTTAGCAGTACATGTGACTTTTTTTCACAAGTAGAAATCAAGCATTTTCCCATCACATCACAGTTATTACACGTAAGGATTTACATTCATTACTATTTCAAAATTCCTATGATTGCTAGACTAGCTGATAAATCACATGTTTGAAGTCTTCCTATCTAGAACTTAGTACAGTGCCTGGAACTTAAGTGCTTGATAAACACAAGCTGACTATCTAAAGAAGTACTTCAATATAAAAGGTTTCTTTTGTAATTTAATTTATTTTATGAATTTAAAAACGTCATGAGGAGTCAGTAGGCTTTAAGAGACTACCCGAGGAATCCATGAGAAAAAAGGGTTAGGAACCCTTGTTACTTACGTTTTTGGTTACCAGATGCCTCTCATAGCTGTATCTTGTCCCTGTAGCATGAATTTCCTGCACCTAATCCCAGAATTCATTTATAAAATGTGTAATTCCTACCTGGGATGAGTGACATACCCTGACAAGGATGTAACAGTGGATAGAGTGCTGAGCTTGGAGTCAGGAAGACCTGTGTTCAAATCCTCCCTCAGACACTAGCTGTCTGAATCTGGACAAGTTATTTCATTTCTCAGTTTCCTCATCTTTAAAAAAGAGGAGGTTTGATATGATGTCCTCCAAGGTTTTAATGGTGTTCCCAATGCTAAATCTACGATTATGTAGAAAAATACAATTATGATACAATAGCATTAACATGGCACATAATGCTAGAACTTGTTGATTTTCAAGGATTCTTTCTGAGTCAAATTAGAATCACTATCTCCTTTCCAGTAAAGAACTATGAAAAAATCACACCTGTTAACTCATTCCTATAAAATGTTTAATTTAAAAACTAGGTAGATTCCATTTTAAAACCCCAAATTGGGGCAGCTAGGTAGTACAGTGAGTTGAGCACCGGCCCTGGAGTCAGGAAGACCTGAGTTCAAATTTGGCCTCAGACACTTAACACTTACTAGCTATGTGACCTTGGGCAAGTCACTTAACCCCAATTGCCCTGCCTTACCCCTCCAAAAAGCAAAACAAAAACAAAAAAATAAAACCCCAAATTGTCTTGTCCACAAAAAAAAAAAAAAAAAAAAAACAGTAGCAAAAGGATAAAAAAAACTTTAAGCAGAGAACTCTTTGGTCAGAAAATTGGATACCTCTTACAAAAGTTTTACTTAGAAAACATCCCCCCCCCCAAAAAAAGGAAAACATCCCAAGTCTTTAGATCTGCACAATAGGAGAAAGGCTTAGTGAATAATAGAACAACCAGATTCAGGTGATTAAAACATCTTTAAAAAAAAAAAAGCAATAATAGAAGTCGGTTGTGTCACAAGTGATAAAGAGGGATTTCTATTTTTTCTTAAGACCTAGTCTCAGATTTGGTGTTTTTCATCTGCTATCTGTTGTACCTACAATAGGTTCATTTAACTTGTATCCTGTTGATAGTCAGGGGAACTTGAGCTTTCCCTTTTCAAAATAATCTTGGTCTTAGCCAAAATGCAAAATTGCAGTTTTGAACCATTTTCTGATTGCTCTTGGAGCTCCATCTCTGAAGCTAAATCCAGATGTGACTCAGATGCAAAAGGGACTCAAACCTATATCATTAGACAAATTACCCCCTCTCCAATAGAAAATTCAATCCTTCCCACTTATGGTCTCTTTCATGGTGACTGTAGTCATGGCGACCTAGAACCTGAAAATGTGTATTTTTGAATACAAAGTTAGAAGATCATCATCTTTTTTTTTGGAGTAGGTGTTGGTATAATAGTTTTAAGAGTATTGTTAGAGATGCAAGGGAAGAGAATAAAGAATAAGGCAGCTATATTTATGGGTTGGAACATGCAGAGCTGCCAATCAGAAATTTGATTCCTACAACAGGGGAATGGATGCCAAGAATGTCCTCATCACAGAGTTCTTCCAGTCTGTGCAAGTAAGAAGCATTGGTGGAATAGGGAAAGCCAAGAGCCTCTCCTACTCCATATCTTTCCCCCTTTTTAAACTGTAGATGACAGAGAAGAGAAAGACATGAATATGCAAGATTTTGAAACTAACACATTGAATCTCAGTTTCAAATTCTTATATATTCTGAACCAAATTCCAGTGTCAATGTAACGGCACGGTCATGTAGTCAAGGATTACAATACACTCCCAAGAGTCATGATTTTTAATAGAATTTTATACTATTATAGGTTATTATAGAATTTTTATAAGTAAAACTGAAAATATGAGCCTTGGCCCACAAATGCTTCTTCTCTAAAGTAGAGGAATTCTGATAGGAAACCTACTGAGGTCTCACATACTGTGTGATCTTTTCAGTGTTGAGATTAAGAAAATAAGCTTGAGAATCATTGTTCAAAATTTTTTAAAAGTCTATCACATCGGGCTCATTGATTCATAAAGACATGCTAAAAAAAATGACCAGTTCTCCATTGATGAATGTTCCTTTGAGAGATACAATGAACCTTGAAGGTACAGTTAAAGATGGAAATATTATTCATTTTAGCTATGGATATACCATGGAAACACAAATAATTTATGTGGCAATCCATGGTAAGAAGCTAACTACTAGCAAAAAATAAAAATATAAGAAGAGTAGCTCATCTCTGCTTTTCCATTATTACAGAAGAAAAGAACTATATATGGCCAAAGAATAAGGATGAGCAAAAATGTCAAAAAATCTTCAATAACAAATAAAGTTATGTAGGGAGAAATCACTTTGTAGGCAAAGAGAAAAATTTCAGTCCTCACTATCAACTGAGTTGAAAATTTTCAGGTTTCTTTCCAATGCTAACTTTTTAAAATAACTTTTGTTGTTTCGGTCCTGTCTAACTCTGTGATCCCATTTGGGGTTTTCTTGGCAGAGATACTGTAGTGGTTTGCCATTTCCTTCTCCAGCTTATTTTACAGATGAGGAAACTGAAGCAAACAGGGTTAAGTGACTCTCCCAGGGACACACAGTAAGTGTCTGAGGCTAGATATGGACTCCAGGCCTTTCTCCCTTAATGGGGCATTATTTTCTACTGTCAAACAAACAGCAAGCATAAGACTGTATTATTAACCTCTTTGCTGTCAAAATTATGTATATTTTCTAAGCTGTGACCTGTAATTTCCTTTTTCAATTCCATCCCAATTGAGGCAGCTGGGTAATGGAGTGGATAGATCTTGGGACTTAGAGTCAGGAAAATCTGAGTTTAAGTTCTTCTCAAACACTAATTGTTTGATCCTGAATAAGTCACTTAACCTCTATGGGCCTCAATTTCCTCATCTTGGAGGACAAAATGAGTGAGTGTGTATGCTGTGTGTGAGTGTGTGTGTGTGTGTGTGTGTGTGTGTGTGGTGTTGGGCAAACCTTAAAGCTCTAAATAAACGCTAGTTATAAAATGTCCATACCTTTTGACTCTGATATTCTACAACCAGGCATATACTTGAAGGAACAATGATATGACAATTTCCAAGAAATTATGAATATGACAAATAGAGAGGCATTGGAAGATATATTATGATGACCAAGATTGTCCCCAGAGATATGAGAAGGCATGTCTCTCATTTGCAGATAGGGTATTATGAGTGTGAAATATTGCATATAATGTTAGACTAGATACATTAAGATTTTTCCCCCTTGTTATTATATATATGCATATATATATATACAAAACATATATACAAAACAGGGGAATATATACTATATAGTCTTCTCAAGAAGACATAGGAGGAGAGCCGCACTGGAAATTACAAGTGATTTATAAACAAAAGATAAAGTAAGTGAGAGGCTCTAGGAATATGGCAACACTTATCACGGTGAGACTTGAGCTGAGTCAAGAATGTTGTAAGTAAAGGCGACTGAGTAGGAGAATATAGGGTAGAAAAATGGGATAAAAAGAGAAAGGCTTTCTTTATGAAGACTGAAGCTATGTGTATACACCAAATTCAAGAAATAATTTTAAAAGATTGTCTTTTAGTCTTAAACTTAACTTAAGAGGTTATCTTCATTCAGAAAAGACATAGATGAAAAAATATTTATGTCTGAGCAGGAAATAAGAAAAGGACAAGGTATAGAGGAACTCTGTGGCAGGAAACCAAAGTACTCTTAGAAATTCTCTGCTTAGCAAATACAATATTTGATCATATGACATCCATGATAGTCAATATTTTTTAAAAGTACTTTATTACTAATCATAATTTAGTTAAAAGACAACAATGTGAAGTAACCTGATTTTATTCATGTCTTTATTTTCACACAGGAAAAAATATGAGGGTACCGAAAGCTACTGGCACTTGCCCAGGCACTCATGAGCTACCAACTCCTCTATTTGAATTAGGAAGAAAGTTCTTCTCATTTCTGGGTCACATTTTGCAGAAGTGGAACCCCTAGAGACTTATATTCTAAAAACCCTTGTTGGAGCAGAGCAGTAATTTTAAAAAACAAAATTAGCTCTCTTAACAAAGTTAAAGTCTGTATCAGAAAAAAAAATCATTTTTGAAATTCAAAAATATTTTCTCTATAAAGAAAGAATATATATGTACTATAGGTGGCCCAGCTGTTCAGATAAAATATGATATTTTAGCATCTTCATTTACTGGTAGGCAAGGCTTTTGCTTAAGTCATAAACAGTCCTACAAAAGAGCTTTTGGACAAATTATTTCTAAAGTCACTCTCTCCATTTAAAAAAATAGATGATTATGGTTGTGATAAAGCTATCACAGAGATTGATTCACATTTCGAGAAAACGATTGGTATGCATTACATGCCTATAAAAACAAAAGTTAATAAAACAATTCCACAGTTAGAAAAATTAAAAACTTGTAAGTACAAAAGTTCATAAACACTGAACAAGACCTTGAGTAAATTGTATTTATCAAATTGTTTTCAGGTTTTGGTTGGTGTAAACCAGGTGTCTGTTGAAAGGAAGAATTAGGCATACCATTTTCAGTGTCCTCATAGGTGCCTTCAGTTGAGGCTGAAATATATTTAATAACAGTGGTCTCTGTACCATCACTGCCATTGTTTGAACTATCACCTCTGCCTATGCCATATCCATCAAATGCTACTGTAGAAACCAGCTGATCTTCTATGCCATTAGGGTCTAGGGAAAGAAAGTTCTGATAGGTAGGAATAACCCATTGTCTCCAGTTTGGGGGCCTGGTTGTATGACCAATCAGTTTCCAATCTAAATAGGCTTCAATACAAATATCTTCTGAAATGCACACCTTGATGTCACGACCATTTCCTACACTGACTTTTGTTTTACATTTGGAGCCTGCATAGCAGTTGCAATAAAATTTCTCTGAAAATTCCTGTAGATCCTGAAGGTTGGGCTTTCCATAAATCACATATCTTCTGTCCTTCTGAGTTTGAATGAAGAATCTCTTTGGGTTCAAATGAAGGTAATCACTAGAATTCCAATGTTTTCTAACGCAAACTCCTTTCTCTTGGCAAAGGACCTGGCTGCACATTTTGGCTGCAAGAGTGACATTGACAATGTAAGGGTTCATTGTGGTCATCATGTAATTGTCTAAGACCGTGCATGTTTTCTGTGAAGAAAAAAAAATAGTATCATAAAAGTCAAAATGTGATAGGACAATTAATTTTACGAATACTTTGATTAGAGATCAAAAATAAACTTTTAAAGCTATATCAAAAAACTAAAAATTTCTTGCTTTATAAGAAATGAAGAGGATATAACAAGGAATAGAAAATACTTGGAAGAATTTTACCCCATTTTCCCCCAGCTATACTTGAACTTCTCAAAGATGCCTTCTTGCCCCAGGAACCACATCAATGAGAAATCTCATTATCCTGCAAGATTAAATCAACCTTGATCCTCACATATCATCAGTGCCTCTTCCCCTCTGATTAAACCCTCTGACCCCAGGATAGTCTTTTCCCCATTTCCCATTAGTTGCAGTGCTTTTGAACTCCTATGGACTTTTTCATCATGCCCTCACTCTGAGTACTTTCTTCTCTGCCCCCCCCCCCCCCCCCCCCCCCCTTCCATACCACTCTTCACTTTCTTTTGTGTATTGTATTATCCCATTAGATTGTAAACTCCTTGAGGGCAGGTACTGTTTTTTTTTTTAAATTTGTATTTGTATCCCAAGCTTAGCATAGTGCCTGGCACACAGTAGGTACTTAATAAGTATTTATTGGCTGACTGATTCTTACAAGCAAGTTTACTGAATTATTTCTAATAGAGTCAAATGGGCATTCTTTGTGCAATTTCCTAAATCTCTGCATCATTAGTCACATTGATGCCTAAACCAAATCTCTTCAAATGTCTCAGTGAAATGTTATAAGTAGAGAAGTTCCATGAAATTTTTCAGACAAGTTTAAGCAACTTTACAGGAACAAGACAACTCTCTAAACAGTAAACAAAGCAGATCAATGAGTACAATTTACATGAGAAAGGTACATAGACCTGGATGACAGAATATGAACAGTCCAAGTGATTTCTCAAAATTGGAAACATAGATGCTCCTCAAACTTATTGATATAACATGAGTGACAGAAGCCCTTTCTCCTCACGATCAATAGCTACTAATGAATTACCAAGCCATCCAATTCCAATAGCAGATGTATAAGAGAGCGCAATGGTGAATTTTGAGTCATAAGACCTGATCCCATTTCTGATACTTATCACCTGTATGACTTTAGGCAAGTGACTGAACCTCTCTGAACCTTAGTTCCCCAACTATTCTTTGACTAAAATGAAGTAGACTTTAACTAAAATAGACTTTTTACTAAAGTATCTCTCTAGCTTCGTATCTATTAGTCTATGTCATGTTATAGCAAAAGGGAAAAGGAGACCAAGAAACTTCCTAAAATACTTTAAATCTAGCCTTCAACATCCTTTCTTCTCAAATTTCTCTAGTCGGTGGAAATAACTCTCCCTGTACTTTGGCTTCCATTGGAAAAATTGGGGTGGGGTGGCGTGGGGTGGGCGTGGGGTAGTAAGAGCAAGGCTGTTGTCAAATTGTAAATCTTCTCTATAACAATACAGTACTTCCCTCCTCCCTGTTAACCAGTCTCACATCAGGAATGCCAGAAAAGAGACTACAGAGGCTTCTGGTATACCAACAGTTAATTCCCAAAAGTGTCCTTCCTATTATAAAGGCATTAGTTAAACAATCACCTAATCACCCTCCTAAAGTTTCTGTTCTAATTGAACTGGTCTTCTTGCTGTCTCTAAAAGATACTGCATTTTGTTCCACCACTACTCTGCCTGAAATTCCCATACTGTTCTCTTTAGCTATTCAGGTTTTAAGGCACAATTCAAAGCCATACCTTTTCATCAAAACTTACCTGATTATACTTGCCCACTATGATATCTTAGAAGCTTATTAGCATTTCCTGTTCTAAGCTTTCTAACACCATATATTATATTGAGCTGGGGGGCGGCCAGGGGTGGTTTGCATTGTTATCTAATTTTTCACATCTTTTTCCTCTACTGGATTTCAGTTTCCTAAAGGATATTGATTATATTCTATTCTCTGTGGCCATCATAACACTTCAGCTCAGTACTGTATATAGTAGGCATTCAAAAAAATTTGTCAGTTAATTGCTTCTAAGTACAATCAAAGAAAGAAACTATGATTAAGCTACCTTTTTGAAAAAAATGCACAGAAGAAAACAAAGGAAGATCAGAAGAAATCACAGACAGAACAGCCTGTTAAGTTTGAAACCTGTTGAATTTATTTTGTAAATGTAAAGAAAATAATTCATTTTATGTACAATTCTAGTTTTCTATTCTAGTATGTATATGGAAATGCTCAGTTCAATATTTAAGTTGGAAATTAAAATAAATCACATTTTAAAAGGAGAGACTTTAGGTTAGCCACAAAGTTACTGAATTTTACAGAAACAAAATATCAGAGATTGAGAGGTCCAAGTCCCACTCATAACGGAGCAAAAACCTACTCCTGAGCATCATTGACAAGTGTTCACCTCGCTTCCATTAAAATAATTCCAGCAGGCAGAAAACTACTACTTTATAAGGCAGCACAATAAATGTTTAAACAGTTCTAATGGTTAGTATCTCCTTAAAACAAACCTAAAGTCACCTCTCTGCATCTTCTACCCAACCCTAGTTCTGCCTTTGGGGACCAAGCTGACCCGGTTTACTCCCTCTTTGCAGTTCATGGTTTATAGTAGGAGTTCAGTGAATGCTAGTTTGTTGACTGATTGATTGGCTGAATGTTTGGATAGCCAAATGAGACACATGATAAAGGACGTATCTAGTCCATCTAATTTCCTGGAGAGCATCTATATCCCTTTATTATGAGACCCTTTTGATCTTATAATCAATGAGGAAAAATGAATCATTTAACTCCTTTGCCTGTATCACTGGGGCAGTTAAGTCCCTTTATTCCATTAAGAAATCCTGGCCTATGGATGTGACTAGGTGGCTAAGTGAATAGAGTCAGGCCCTGGACTCAGGAGGACCTGAATTCAAATCTGGCTTCTTACACTTAACACAAAAAAAACTAGCCATGTGACCTTGGGCAAGTTATTTAACCCCAATTGCCCTGCCTTCTCCCTCCAAAAAAAAAAAAAAAATCCTGGCCTATCAATGGAGCTTAGATGAGTTCACTCACACATTAACGTTTACATGCTGTTACAATTTAATTATAGTACTTTCAAATGACAGAATTATAGAATAAAGGTCTTAGAAGAAATGAGAGAAAGAATAGAAAAGGTGATCTGGTAAAGGAAAAAAGTACAAGTACAATGAGAGCATACAATGACATTTGGGAAAGGCCTTGTGATACTTTGAAGTCAATAGAGATATATAGACCTTGTGCTGTTTGAGGAAAAGTAGAAAATGTTCTTTCTACCAAAGAGTTGCAACTTTAATTCTTAGGATAAAAATTCTCCAAAATCAGTGAGTGAGCAAAACAGCTCCTTGAAAAATGGTTTACTTTTCTTATAATCTTTTTGTGTTGTGGACTCCTTTGTCCACCTCATGAACACTACAGTCTCCCGCTTGGAGTCGAAGTTTTAAATGCATAAAATAAAATACAGGGGCGGCTAAGCGGCACAGTGAGTAGACTGCTGGCCCTGGAGTTAGGAAGACCTGAGTTCGGATCTGTCCTCAGACACTTAACACACACAAACAAAAAACCTAGCCGTGTGACCTTGGGCAAGTTACTGAAACCCAACTGCCCTCCAAAAAGCAAAAAATAAATAAAAAATAAAAGATAAAATACATAGAATTACGAGGAAAACCATTTACATTGAAATATAATTATCAAAAAAATTTTGATGTAATAAAACCAGGTTAAGAATATCTGACATAGAGATAAAGAACTTAACATATATTCAAAGAATTCTGTTAGTGCCTTTCCCAGTAATGATTAACAGCTCTTGAGAATATTTCTCACCAATTCAATTTACCTTGCTTTGTGTTAAATTGAGGCTTCCCCACATTATTATTCCAGAGACACCCAAAGCAACAGACTCTCCAATAGTATTTACAAGGTCACCCTGAAAACATTAATATAGGGATAAACTGAGCATCGGCAAAGCAAAAATATTGTACAAAGAACAGCAAAACAGACCTAAGTAGATTGACATCATAATTATATTAAGTACTCTTGTATTATCTGTTGTATCCACCAATAGAGTATAAGCTTCTTGAGGACAGTAACTGTTTTTCAATAAATCATAAGAGATTAGATTTAGATCTGAACATCACCTTTCTGGTCTTTTAATCCAACACCTTCATTTTATAGATGAAGAAATGTGGTTCAAAGAGATTAGTGACTCAGCCCTGGTCCTACACATAATAAAGTAGGAGAGCCAGGATTCAAACTCAGGTCCTGTCCATCATTCTTTCCACTTATCAACAGCACCTTGAACTAGACTATGCACTTAGTAGATATTAAATAAATATCTACTTATTTGTTAAATAAATGTAGTATTTTCTGCCACTTCCACCAAAAGATCATAGGATTGTCATGAGCAAATAGTGATTTTGTTATAATCATTATTGATAACAATATTTTGCAATAAATAATTTCTCATTTGTCAGTTTTAGCATAAAAAGGGGGGAAGAGCTCTTACAAATTCATACTTCATATAGTTTACTGTACAGTTACTTACACTCATTGGAGGGCTGCCTACATGTGTTGGTATATTTTTCCATAATTGTTTATTTAACAAAGTTACAAAGATCTCTCTGATGATATTAAACAAAACTTTCAAAACATGCATTTTTTTCCCTCCCTGCCAAAAAATCCATGAAAAAACCTACACATACCCTCAATGTTTATAAATTCCTAAACTTTTCCTAAACTTCATTTTAAATGCTAAGTTTAGCTGTCTTCTAAAATAGCTTTTAAGCACCATCACCAACAGTCTGGCAGACCTTATCATGGTTTACTCACCTGAGAAAGATACTGAGATGTGGCATCAGTAAAAACTGGACGTACATATACAAAAATTGGAAGAGGTTTCTTGAAATGGATTACCTGAGAAATCCGAATAGCTTCCTTAATACGATTACGCACAAAGAATCGAGTCTTTTGAGAATAC
This sequence comes from Petaurus breviceps papuanus, assembly GCF_028583685.1. Taxonomy (NCBI): domain Eukaryota; kingdom Metazoa; phylum Chordata; class Mammalia; order Diprotodontia; family Petauridae; genus Petaurus; species Petaurus breviceps. The sequence goes on along the minus strand of NW_027185784.1, from coordinate 5,859,152 downwards.
TTTAACTTCTTTGTTATATAGATAGATGGGAAAAGTGCAGTGCTCTCTTTCCACAACCAGTACAGCTCATTGTTTCTTGCTATTTCAACATCAAAGCAACTTCCATTGTAATTGGGGCTTTTGTAGTTATAGTTATAACAATCAGGGAAAAGGTAATAGCCCCATAAGTGATTTGGTCGCAGGGATTTCCCCAATCTTAAAGTCTCTTGCATAAAAATCTTTGCTGCCCTTTCAAAATCTTTTTTGGCAGCCTTCCAGGCCTCACTATCATTTAATTTGATATTTAGTTGATGTATCAGCTCAACAGACCGGACCTGGTAAATGTTTTTTGGTTTCCAGTTCCTTACCCAATTAGGCCGCCAGTTTTCCCAGTCAATGATCACCAAACCAAATGTATCTTTTGCTGGAATATAGTAGACAATGTCTTCTTTTGCTTTGGTTAAATGCTTCTTTAAAGAAGCCAACTGGGGGATCCCCTCATTCAAAACTTTACCTGTCTTTTCATGTATATAAGGATAGTAGCCAAGCCTGTCCGTGTAAAAGATAGTGATGTTCTGATCTGTAACTCTCTTTCGAGTGCTTCCAACAAAGGAAAAGAGGCTCAAATCCAAAGGTAACTTAAACTTCTCAGCACAGATTTCAGTGGGAGCATTCCAACCCATGATAAAAGGAAGGTTTGGAACAACAGGGGGTGCTCGGAAAGTCAGTACCCGATAGTAAGGAAGCAAAAGGATGGTAATCACTAGGTAGTATGTTTTGCTGCAGATCACATAACTCCCAATGAAAATCTGGGTAATTTTTGGTATTCCCATTGCAGAATCACCACCAAATTGAATTCACTGTGTTTCTATTCCTTTTGGGTTAGCCGATATTATGAACAAAACCTAAAAGGTAAAAACAGAAAGGTTAATTCCAACCACTAGAAGCAGTGGGTTGGTATAATGTTCATACTATGTTCTGACTCTCAGTTTCTTACTTCAAGAACATTTTTTTGCAAGTTGTTTCACACATTATCAAAAGAAAAACATCATTAGCACCTTTTCAGCATCAGTGAATAAATGCTTTGCTAACCAGTCCCTCAGACTTAAGAACAAGACTTCTCTTAGATACTAGAAGGTAGAAGAAACAAATCCTTACCCAGTATTAGAACTAATTCTTTTTATCAGCAATATGTAGGGATTTTGTCCTATGTTCTAGATAAGAATGTAAAATCCTTGAAAACAGAACCTCTGGCTACTTTCTTTGTATTTCTTATTCCCCAAGGTGCCTGATAAATTACTGACACTAAATGAGCCCTTAAAAAAAGGGTTTGAAGGTGGCCAGGTGGCACAGTGAGTAAAGTGCCGGCCCCAGGGTCAGGAGGACCCCAAGTTAGGTTCTGGCTTCAGACAATTAACACCCACACACACACACACACACACACACACAAAACTAGCCATGTAACCTTGGGCAAGTTACTTAACCCCAATTGCCCTCCAAAAGGCAAAAAACAATGCAATAAGATTGGGGTGGCTAGGTGGAGCAGCGAATAAAGCACTGGCCTTGGAGTCAGGAGGACCTGAGTTCAAATCTGGCCTTAGACACTTAACACAAAAAAACTAGCTATGTGACCTTGGTCAAGTCACTTAACCCCAAATGCCCTCCCAAAAAAAGGCAAAAAAAAGGGGGGGGGGGTGTTAGTCAGGGAAACTCCCCTAAATAACTAGATTGGTTTGCAAGGCTATTCATTATCTGGGGTAAGTGTGAACATGCTTATTGGCACCTAGTTAAGACAATACAAATTGCTTTTCAGTGGTTAGAGTGACCCACTGGAATTCAAGCCCTTGCTCCTATTAAAAAAATAAACCTGAACTGAAAAGGTAAATTTGAAAACTACTGTAATCAGACTCTTTATACTTTCCCTTCTAACCCCTTAAATAATTAGCATCCCCAAAAATTTAAAGTCAGAGGAGGGGAAGTATATTTTGGGTATTTGGTCCACATCCCTCATTCTAGATAGTTTCTGAAAACATGAGAAAGCTTTTAACAGTTGATTCATTCTTTAGTTCTTTTAACAGCATGCACACTAGCATACCTAGGGGCTGCTAGCACAGGTTCTTTGATCTGCTTTTCTAAAGGAAAACAACTCAAAAGGGGTTAACACTCTTACTTTAATCAAACATATATATATCATTCACTTCATTCAGGGGGAAAATCCAGCACCCTGAACTTCAGAAAATACAAACAGAAATTACAAGCAGACAAAAAATACAGAGAAAATAACACAATTCAACAGACCAATAGACAGGGCTTCTAGCTGTCTGACCATCACATACATACATACATAGTTAGTTACCAGAGAGAGAAGCACCAATATCTGGGTTTTCAAAGCTGGGGGCTCAACAGCTGCCCAGAGTCTCATCTGGCCAAATCACACAACTCTTCCCATAAGTGAGCCCCAAAGTAAAACCTCACATCAGGGCATATATATAGCCTTCTTTGGTCACAACCTTTGTGACTCATTGCCTAATTAAAAAGTAACAAAAGGTGTGAGCCTTCCTGAAAAAGAAATCTCCCCAAGCAAACTTCTCTTGTAGGATTCCAAGTGAGGCCCATTAAGGGATAAGGAAGATCTTCAAATTCCCTAGGCCTATTAAGGGGAAAGGAAGATCTTCAAATTCCCTTACCATTACAGTTTTCTCTCCTAGGGCCTGGGGTTCCTGAGGCTGAGTTTTTCAATGCTCCCCAAAAAAGCATCTATTCAAATAGGTCTCCAAACATTTATTCGTATCACTTCCACAAATTTAAACAAAGGTTTGTTTGAATAAACAAAAGTTTATTTAGGTTTGTGGACTGTTTCCAGTTTACCTTGGCGCTTGCAAGTCTAACTCTAAACTACAAAACACAAAGGGAAAGAAAAAGCTAATAAAAGTCAAGCAAATGACTAATAGCCAATTAAAAAGATAAATGGGAAAAAGGAGGAAACAACTTTTATGTCCAAAGAAATAAAGTATTCCTGATAAGTCACTAAGATAAAATTTGTGGCCCAAGGTTCTCTGTTCCCCTAGACCTCAAAAAAGGGAAAGCATTACTGATAAACCAAAATATAATCTGTGGCTCAGGGCTCTCTGCTCACATGGATCACAATAATAGCTAGCCTTTATATAGTGCTTTAAGATTTGCAAAGTATTGGGTATCAGAACCAAGATGGCAGAGTAAGAGCAGGTACTTGCTCAAGCTCTGCACAAAACCCCTCCAAATACCTATTAAAAAATTACTCTGCACAAATTCTAGAGCTACAGAACCCACAAAATGACAGAGTGAATCTCCTGCCAAAGACAACATGGAAGGACAACAGGAAGGGTATATCACACCAGAACAGAAGCAGAGTACAGTCCTGCCTGGGTTGTGCCAGCATAGACAGGACCAGGGCAGGCCTCAGGTGACTGAATCACTGCATCTGTGGTGGTTTCCAGGGTTCTCAACCTACAGATGCCAAAGACAGCATAGAAAGTCAGTGGGGAAACTCCATGGGACCTGGGTGAAAGAAAAATGCAGTCTGGCCCCAGTCCTGGGGTGGCAGCAGTAGCTGCTTCCAGAGTTCTGGGCCCACAGACAGTGGGGGATTGAGTGGCAAATATAAAATCCCTGAAGCCTGGGACAGTACACCCACACCAACACCCACACCCACTGGAAGCAGAGTCCTATCCTGACAAAGAGCTAGAAAGTCAAGTATTTGGGTGAGAAAATGAGCAAACAGCAGAAAAAAAATCAGACTACAGAATCTTACTTTGGTGACAAAGAAGATCAAAACACACAACCAGAAGAAGACCACAAAGTCAAAGCTCCTACATCCAAAGCTTCCAAGAAAAACACGAATTGGTCTCAGGACATAGAAAAGCTCAAAAAGGATTTTGAAAATCAAATAAGAGAGGTAGAAGAAAACTGGGAAGAGAAAGTAGAGTAATGCAAGAAAATCATGAAAATTTTGCTAAATGAGACTCAAAAAAATACTGAAGAAATTAACACCTTAAAAAATAGATTAGACCAAATGGCGAAAGAGGTCCAAAAAGCCAATGAAGAGAAGAATGCTTTAAAAAAGAGTTAGCCAAATAGAAAAGGAGGTCTAAAAACTCACTGAATAAAATAATTCCTTGAAAATTAGAATGGAGCAAATGGCAGCTAATGACTTTATGAGAAATCAAGAAATTATACAACAGAACCAAAAGAATGAAAAAATAGAAGATAATGTGAAATATCTCATTGGAAAAACCACTGACCTGGAAAATAGATTCAGGAGAGAACATTTTAAAATGATTGGGCTACCTGAAAGCCACAATCAAAAAAAGAGCCTAGACATCATATTTCAAGAAATTATCAAGGAAAACTGCACTAATATTCTAGAACCTGAGAGGAAAGCAGAAATTGAAAGAATTCACCAATCACCTCCTAAAAGAGATCCCAAAATTAAAACTCAAAAGAATATTGTAGACAAATTCCAGAGTTCCCAGTTCAAGGGAAAAATATTGCAAGCAGCCAGAAAGAAACAATTTGAGTAAAGTGGAAATAAAATCAGAATAACACAAGATCTAGCACCTTCTACATTAAGGGATTGAAAAGCATAAAATGTGATATTCCAGAGGTCAGAGGAACTCAGATTGAAATCAAGAATTACCTACCCAGCAAAACTGAGTCATAACTCTTCAGGAGGAAAAATGGATATTCAATGAAACAGAGAACTTTCAAGCATTCTTGATGAAAAGACCAGAGAGAAATAGAAAAATTTGACTTTCAAATACAAGAATCAAGAGAATCATGAAAAGGTAAACAGAAAAGAGAAACAATAAGGGATTTATTGAAGTTGAACTGTTTACATTCCTACACAGAAAGATGATATTTGTAACTCATGAGACCTTTCTTGATATTAGGATAGTTGGAAGACAGATGATAGATGATAGATAGATAGATAGATAGATAGATAGATAGATAGATAGATAGATAGATAGATAGA
>NW_027185784.1:5839130-5854152 GCF_028583685.1 Petaurus breviceps papuanus | reverse complement strand
AGATAGATAGATAGATAGATAGATAGATAGATAGATAGATAGATAGACAGACAGACAGACAGACAGACAGACAGATAAATAGATCTAAGGACACAGGGTGAATTGAATATGAAGGGATGATATCTAAAAAATAAAATTAAGGGGTAAGAGAGGAATATGTTGGGAGGAGAAAGGAAGAGATAGAATAGGGTAAATTATCTCACATAAAAGAGGCAAGAGAAAGCTGTTACAATGGAGGGGAAGAGGGGGAGGTAAAAGCGAATGAGTCAACCTTACTCTTTGGATTTGGCTTAAGGAGGGAATAACATACACACTCAATTGGGTATCTTACCCTTCAGGAAAGTAGGGGGTAGATGGATAAGAGAGGGGAGGGGTAGTCAGAAATAAACACTTTTGAAAAGGGACAGGGTCAAAAGAGAAAATAGAATATGTGGGGGGCAGGATAGGATGGAGGGAAATATAGCTAGTCTTTCACAACATAACTATTATAGAAGTGTTTTGCATAGCTACATATATATAAACTATATTGAATTGCTTACCTTCTCGATGAGTGTGGGTGAGGAGGGAAGAAGGGAAATAATTTGGATCTCAGAGTTTTAAAAATGATTGTTCAAACTGTTTTTACATGTAACTGTAAATACAGCTGATTTCTATAGACTGGGGAAGATTTCAGAGGACTCTTATAGTCAACTGCCTTTATTAATGTCTCCAGACAGGAACCACCCTGCAAAGATTTGTATCTTCTGATGGTGGAAAAAGTCAAAACTTCAATTAAAGAACACACACAAATTATTTGGATCCAGCTTTTAATCATTGAAGGCATTTCAACTCAACAAATATTTATTGACAAAGTTATCCAAGAGTCTCAGAACAAAACACTTGATGGAATGTGCCATAGTGAGACATAGAAGATCCTATCTTGTACATTTTTTTTAAAAATTATTCTTTTCTAAGCTATTTAGGGTTGTGTCAGTACTATGATTTTTTGTATTAAAATTGACATGGTAATGGTATAGTAGGAGTTTATCTTCATGCTCTGTACTAGACAGCTCCTACACTTTCTGTACTGTTTCTTGGTGATCTCACCAGTTCCTATGGATACAACTAGCATTCCCATGCAGATGACTCCCTTATCTACATATCTAGATATTGTTATAATCTCTTTGATAGTATTTTATTTAAAATTTTTGCATCAATGCTCATTAAGGAATTCGATCTATAATTATCTTTCTCTGTTTTGGGTTCTTCCTGGTTTGGGTACCAGAACCATATTTGTGTCATAAAAGAAATTTGGTAGGACTCTTTTCCCCATATTTTTCCAAATAGTTTATATAGTATTGGATTAATTGTTCTTTTAATGTTTGGTAGAATTTGCTTGTGAATCCATCTGATCTGGGGGATTATTCCTTACGAAGTTCACTGATGGCTTTTTAAATTTCTTTTTCTAAGATTGGGTTATTTAAGTATTTTATTTCTCCTTCTGTTAATCTGGGTAATTTATATTTTTGTAGCTTCTCATTCATTTCATTTAGATCATCAATTTTATTGGCATATAATTGGGGAAAATAGCTCCTAACAATTGTTTTAATTTCCTCTTTGTTGGTGGTAAACTCACCTCTCTCATTTTTGATGCTGGTAATTTGCTTTTCTTCTTTCCTTTTAAAACTAAATTTATCAGTGGTTTATCTATTTTATTAAGGCTTTTTGTTTTCATGAAACCAGCTTCCAGTTTTATTTATTAGTTCAATGGTTGTCTTGCTTTCAATTTTATTAATCTCTCCTTTGATTTTCAGGATTTCTAATTTGGTGTTTAATTGGGGATTTTTATTATTTTCTTTTCTGTAGTTTTTTTTAGTTGCATGCCCAATTCATTGACCTGTTTTTCCTCTACTTTATTGACATAAACAATTAAAGATATAAATTTTCCCCTAAGTACTGTTTTGACTACATCCCATAAATTCTAGTATGTTGTCTCATTGTTAACTTTTTCTTTAATGAAATTATTGATTGTTTCTATGATTTGTTCTTCATGCTGAGGGGTAGGGTCACTGGGGTGGGGCCTTGCTGCCCTGCATTGATTGCTCACTTGCAGTCTCAGGGTCTGCTGGTTTGCAGGAGGTTGGAGCCATGCTGGTGGATTGACCCAGGCTTGCAACCTTGCTGCAGGCTCCCTGCTGTGAGACTGGTTGCTGCTGCTGCTGCTGTTCTTGGACCTTGCTCCCCTCCCAATCCAGTGAGACAGACCTTCCTGCTGTGCTGGTAAGCTGCTTATCTGCACCTAGATCAACTCTAAGAAGATTTTCTAGTTGTTTGGAGGGGAATTTGGGAGCGTTTCAGAGGGCTCCTTCCTCACTACACTATCTTGGCACTGGAAATTTTCTCTCTGTGTATTATAGGGATTGTATATTAAAGAAGATAATATCAACCCAGAAGAATACTAACAGCAACGTGGGAACATAATATTCATTACTTTCTTCTTTAAACCATTACAGGCAGTGATTAAATGAAGCTTATGGGAGAAAATGATCATGACATATTAGTTGAATACTAAGATATGGAAAAGTAGCCATGATCTCAGTCCTACAGTTGTCATTGTAACCTCTATGGTTCTTCTCCTCAACCCCCTAACCACAGAGAAGGCTAAAGGAAGACATACCTGTAATATTGCTTACATTTCTGGGGAACAAACCAGATCTAGGAGAAAAAGAAATAGCCCAAGAGTGAGGAGACCTGGGCTCTAATCCTGGCTATGTACACTTAGGACCAAGGCTATGCTTCAGTTTTCTCATCTAATGCAAAGAAACAATAAGCTATGGTGAAAAGAGCATTGATCTTAGAGTCAAAAGACCTAGATGGAAATTTACACCCCAATAATAATTAGTTATATGGCCACTTCCTATATTTATGATACTGGCCAACTCAATACCCTCTTAGCTTCCTCACTTGCAATATGGAGATAATGATATCTGTACTATATATATAAAAGGAGTATTTAGTTCACTTCAAGAAGCACTTATTCAATGATTTGCATTGTCTTGTTTTCAATAGGTTTTTAAATGATCTTTTTTTTGCATTACCAGAGTTTCCCTCAATATCCTTCTCCTGACCCCTCCCAGAGAGTTATTCTACATAACAAATAATACTCTAAAGGCAAAAACAGAAAAAGAGGGAAAATCAACATAACTGATCAATACATTAAAAAAAAACTCTTAAAAATATATACAATGTTGGAGTAGCTAGATAATACAGTGGATAGAGCACTGGTCCTGGAGTCAGGCAGACCTGAGTTCAAATCCAGTCTCAGACTCTTACTAGCTGTGTGTAATAGTAATGAAATTTGAAGTTCCTTTTGTATTGCTAAGCTAAGAGGTGCTTAGCTTCAAATTAAGGCACTAGTTTCAAATTAAGCCTTTCTTAAAGAAATAGAAGGTATGAATTCCTGTTGCTGACATAACAGGAAGGGGCTGAATAGGGAGGAGCAATACTGTATATAAGGAAAGACAGAACTCCTTGGGATAAGCTTTGTGGAGGCAGAAACAGCTGCTGCTGAGGAGGCTGAAGAGGAAAAGCCAAGGCTGGAAAGAATGATTTTGACTTTGGGAACCTGGGTGAAGTGATTTTGGTTCTGAGAACCAGCTGGAGCTTCTGCTGAGGAGCTACCAGCTTCTCCTGGGAGGTGCCGAAGCCTGAGAAAGCATGACTGTGATACTGGTACTTTGCATGAACCTGTTTGTGGCTTTGTTAAGCCTTGACTTCCCAGGAACAGAGACTGTGAAGGATTTAAGGTGGACTGGACACTGTGAGCTTCAGTGTGGAACAGGAACAGCACAGAGAGCTGAACAAGGAACTGGGAATGAACCCAGGTGATAGTTTGGTGAATCCAGATAGGAGCTGGGACCATGGAAGGGGATCCAGGGAATATGAGAGACTACCCCGAGTCAAGCTGAAAGAAGACGTTAGTTGGATACTGTGTACTAACTGAGAAGATTGTAACTTATTTGTGACTGAGGGGTGGATGGCCTGTGTATTTTACACTATCCCTTAAGAGAGTGCTAAGTAGTGACTGATAGTTTAACTTAGTGTGCCCCGGGAGTGGAGAACTTCGACTATTGTATTTTGTGACCCTTAAGGAGGTAAACCTCCTTAAGGATAATTGAATGATTGAATTGATTGAATGATTGAGTTACTAAGTGATTGATTGACTAAATGATTATACTTTGTTCAAAACTGTGTGACCACTGTAATGAAAACTATGTGGCCATTTTCTGTGATAAGTTGTTGTGAATGCTGTATTTTGGCTATCTGTGATAAGTTGTAACATTGTGAATGCTGTACCTTGATTTACTGTGAATGTTTTGCTCTGATTTGTTATTGAATAAATAGTGTTCACTATACTATGTAATCAGAACCTTATAAACTGTTCAGATTAGCATTCTTCTGGAAAGCTGCTCATAGTTGGCTTTACGCTGTGTGACTTTGGGAAGTCACTTAACCTTGATTACCTATGCACACACACATAGACACCCCTCAAATTGCTTACCTTCTCAATGAAGGGGGAAGGGAGGGAAGAAGAGAATTTGGAACTCAAATTTTTTTTAAAAATCAAGTGTTAAAAAACTTTTTACACACAGTTGGGGAAAAATTAAATGTTAAATAAATAATTTAAAAATAAAAATATATTCAATGTACAACACCTATATACCTTTTTATTAAGTGTTTATCATGTGCAAAGTACTGTGCTGGTCTCTGGAATATATAAAATTCAGGACATCTCAGACTTGATGGAGCTAGATGAGTAGATCTAACTTCTATTTTCATGAGCAGACAACTAGGCAGCACTTGGGGCCTTAGTGCCTTGGATCAGAACAATCATCAGAAAATAGCAACTGAGGTCTAGGTCACTCTGGAGTAGTACATTGAATCTGTCGGGCAAGGGGGTCTAATCCTGAGAAATCCCACTTCCCAGAATCTACTCAGAGCTATTTTTTTTTAGGTCACTCCCCTTATTCTTGCCAATCTGAATCCCTTTCCCTAGCTTATTCTCCCTGGTGTTATCCAGAAGGGATAATGGGTTACCTCAGGTCCTAGTCAGCCAAATTATCACTCAGTGGAGGTCTGCAAACAGAGACTGGATGACTGCATGTCAAGCATGTAATAGAGAGAATTTTTGCTCAGGTCAAAATAGGATTAGATTAATTCAGAGGACTTTTCCAATTCTGTGATTCTCTAACTCTTTTTTTCTGAGATCCAAATCCTGAAGATGATAACAGATTACATCTATAAAATACTTTAAAGTTTATAAAGCATCTCACACTTGTTATCATATTTCATTTTTGAAACTACTTCAGATTTCTAGCAGATCAAGAGATTCCCCCCACCCCTCAGTGGTAATATATCACTCAAATACAGAGATAGGGACTCAATCACAGCAAGTAGTGCCAACAAGTCTCCAGTTTCCAAAGAAAGCATTTTTATTCAAAGAGATAAAACAATAAGATATATACTTTTTTTAAAAAATTTCCCCTATAACCACAGGCACAATATTTTTAAAAACAATAAATTAGTAATATCATTATTAGTTAATTGTCAAGTATTTATTATATACCAACTATGCCAGGCAGGAACTGTGCTAGACATTACAGATAGGGATAGGGATAGGGATGGAACCTGTGATTTTATTGGTATATAGGACTCCTGAGTAGGAACTCCTTCTAGTAATTCAGGCTGGCATATTTCTCTACAATTTATAGTCTTGGAATCTTAGAGAGTTGCCTAGAGCAATGAAAGGGTAAGTGGTTTACCCAGGGTCATGTAGCCACTATATGTCACAGACAGGACTTAAATTAGTCTTCCTGGCTTTGAGGCCAGCTTCCTATCCACTATGCAACACTGTCCCTTTAGCTACTTGGAGATCAAGCAAAAAAATAAATAAATAAATGAAATAGCTTCCTTTCTATCAGGGAAAACAACATGTACACATAAGCACATAAAAATATATAAAAAGTAAATACAAGATAATTTGAAAGCCATTAGACATTTGAGGGATAGGATAGCACTTGAACAGAGTTTTGAGGGATATTTATAATATGATATATAATATTATCATTATATATTATTATTAATGATATTGCATTTGTTATATATAATTAATTTATTATTAATAATTTTATATTTTATTATGTATAACCTGTAACATAACATTTAGAGATATAAGAGGTAGAGTTCAGGCAGGTGCATTCAGGCATGATGGCAGCCCCCATGATAAGAACTCACCCTAGGTATTAGACTTTGGAGATTCAGGGCTCACTTGCCCAAGAGAGAACCACAAGATAATCACTAGACTACCTCAAAAACTCCACCATTATTATATCTGTAGGACTAATAACCATGTTTCTTGGACACATCATGCTAATCATCTTCTCTCTTGGCAACAGGCAAAGCACATTGTCTGATATGGTTGTATGATGGTAATTGGATTCCAATTACTTCTATATAAGTGAATTCCAACTGCATCAAAAGTATGGGCAGAGTTGGAGGAATCCAATTTATAATTAGCACTTGCTGGTGCCAATGGATCTCATTGCCCACATGTAAGCTTCTTTGTCAATTGTTTTAATTTTCTTCAGTATGAATCTTAAACTTTAAAACTGTACATTTTAATAAATGCATATGGAAAAAAAAAAACTAGAAACCAGAGATGGAATATTGTATGTGAGGAACAGCAAAGAGCCCTGTTTGACTGAATCTCAGAGTCTGTGTAATGGGTTAATATATATCAGCCCTAGAAAGGTACGTTCCAGGCTTTCTATAATCCAAAGACTTATCTGGATATGGTCAAAATATAGCAGAGGTGTAAATATGGTCATAGCAATTCAACAAAATATCCTTCTCTGTATAACCATAATCCCCATCTGTTATTCAATACAAATATATAAAACCATCTGTTACATGTAAACAAATTTAAAAGTTAATAAATATTATATTGGGTTCTCTCTATAAATCATAGCAATTATTTTCTATTTTTAACAAGAGTTGGATAGAGTTTAGCAATTAGGATGTCCTCTGAAGCCTTTAAAACAGTATTGCACCTGTCCTATTGCAAAATCCTCCAAACAGGACCACCCTTCCATGGATGGCATGAAGATACTGCAGCTGTCAGAAATAATGTTTTTCACCTAATTATCTGAGGACTATACAGATGGCAAAGTAGCGAGATGTAAATTTATTTCAGCAGAAAGCTTAAAAGCTCATCAAATTCAACCTAGTATTAATAATCCAAAGAGCCCCCATTTCAAGCATGTGGACAATATAGTTTCAGAAGAAATGCAGATGAGTTCCCAGTGCAAATCTGGAACAAACTCCAAATGCAATCAGAAATTGTGCGAGAAGAATGCCTCGTAAGCTTGGTGGAGCATTTGCTTAAGAATTTCTTTTTCCAACTAAAATTTCGAACCGGTTTAAAGTTGCCTCACTATATATTATAATAACTGTTCTCTACCCAGAAGGCATATCAGAATGCTCCTCCTTCCCCTTCTTTTTTAGAGAATGGAAGAGTGGTAGCACTATGGTTATAGAATACTGCTCATAAGTTATCGTTGTATTGATAGGTTCTATTAAACTGCTTTTTTCTCTTTTGTTTGATTCTTAGTTATAAGGGCTGAATCTCAGGATAGGGGAGGGGAGGAACCCCTTGAGAAGTGATGGTGATATAAAAGCAAAAGAAATCAATAAAAGTTCATTTGAAAAGAAATAAAGCAAACTAACCCACCCAAAATAGAATGGGCAGCCAGGTCAGGTAGTCAACATGAATCAGGTGGTGTTTACTATGTACTCTCGGACTAACAAATAAAGGTGAATGCATAACCCCAGTTTCCAAAAAGGAAGACTTATGGATAGCTATGCATGTGTAAATTATTTGCATCACTGGAGTTTTTCAAGCAAAGGCTAGACGTGTATGTGTCAGAAGTAATATAAAGAGGATTCATGGATTCATTGGGAGGTTGGACTAGATAACCTCTCAAGCTCCTTTTTCACTATGGGAGGCAGTGTTATAGTCAGAAAATCTGGGTTCAAATTCCACATTCTGCCACTTACTAAATGTGTGACTTTTTAAAAATTTATTTTGTTTTTAACTTATGGAATAAAACAAGCATTTCCATAACACAGTATTATAAAAAAAAATCTGATTGCACAGGAAACTGAAATTTTACTATGTACAACTTGCTATTCCTTTTAAATATGCAACAAAGCTATCATGTAAATTTCTTTTTTTTTCTTCTTTTTTCCTCCCCTTTGTCCCACCCTGCCGCAGACATGGCCACTATTAGACACAAATAGGGGTGTGCGTGCATGCGTGTGTGTGTGCGCGTGCATGCGTGTGTGTGTGCGTGCATGCGTGTGTGTGTGTGTGTGTGTGGTAAAATATAGGTATGACTTTTTAAAAGCGATTTGATATCTCCCAGCTTCAATTCCTTCCCCTGTTTAAAACACTGAGATCACTGAATCATCCTTTCAGTGGTATTGGAAGGAAAGTTCTGCATAAATAGGCACTATTAATAAGGCTCTAAGATTCAATAGCACAGTGCCACCCCTCTCTGCTCCCCCCCCTCAAAATCTGGGCTTTCATGATTTTATCATTAGATCACTTTTTTCTTCAAATATTTCAAATAGAATTTGTAGAAGTCAAGTAATAAGACAGTTCTGTGATAATTAAAAAAAAACACAACTTTGTTCCAAAGTGATTGATGCATTGGAGAGCAATTTGAATATAACACAGAATTTGCAAGTTGTAACCCTTCTCATGCCCACTTTCACAAGCAAACTTCATGTCTTTTACAAGATTAAATGCTATTGTTTATTATCTATCTTCTGATACGGTAGAAGCTGTGGGTGGAGGTAGAGAAGGACTGGTCTCTAGCCATACACTCCTGTCTTTCCACCACCCCCACCAAGTTTCATCTTGTAGTTTCACCCTACCCAGGTCTCCCTCTTAGCCTTAGCTGTTGACTTTGTCAACCCACCAGTGGGAACCAGGATGTAGGCCAAGGCCACAGATGTCACTACTATTTTAGTATTTGTGTATTCCTTAACCATTAAATATGTATAAAACCGTTCTACCATTTTCATTAGGTTCATATCTTTTTTATATGTCACTGATGAAGTTTTCTAGTGTCTGGTCATTGATTCCATTTTTCCCATAAGTCATGTGGTTTTTACTGTGAAATTTTGCATAGCTAAGTGATTTTTGAGAATTCGTATGTCACATTATAATAGCACTGACTCTATCTCTTTCTAACAAGAATTCTGTAACAGGATGAAAAGGTCAAAATAGCAAATTATTCTGAAATTTCTACACTAATATTTTAATACTGTATTATATCACATCTCATTTCCTAAAGCCATTAAAAATCCTGTTCCAGGAACTGGACTAGAAAAAAATAGCATAACTTTTTGTAGGAACAAAGAACTGGAAATGAATTGGACACCCATCAATTGGAAAATGGCTAATGATATTATGGAACATAAATATATTTGAATATTACAGCACTGTAAAAAATTATAAATGATGGATACAAAGAAGCATGGAAAGACAAGAAAAAGAATGAGAAAAGCAATGCACACAATGTAAGTGCAAAGGACAATCAAACCTGAATTCTCTGAAATTACACTGACCAACATTAGCCTCAAAAGAGTATATCAAGGCATCTTCCTTGACTTCTTTATAGAGGTGAGTGACAATAAGGTATGGAATGCTAGAAATAACATCACACTCTTGAAGCATTGGTTAGTTTTACACTACTTTTTTTCTTCTTTCTTATTTTTTACTAAAATGAGAGATTAGGGGAGAAGTGGTTGGGAAATTTAGGTGATGTTCCCGCAAAAGATATCAATAAAAATTTATTTGAATAAAAAGAAAATGTATGAGAACTCAGTACCTAAAAGTAATCCAGAACCATAATATCCATGGATATAATTTAACTACTGGCAACTGGGTCAAGCAAGCCTCATGAAAGACAAATTCAAATCTACTTGTTAAGACAAACAAATGCCTTAGACCCCACCCAAACGATGAGAGACAGAGACAGAGACAGTCTGGTAATGTGAGCCAAGCTCTAGGATACCACAAGGCCTCTGCTGAAGAAGTTGCAGGGCGTGACTGGCCAGGTAAGAGCTCATTAAAATGTCACCCTCTAGTCATTTCCTGTTTTAACTAATTATTCCTATTAACTAGGTGCTAAACTTAGTTGTTTCTACCTATAAAGAGTTTAAATGCTTCCTTCTATTTGTGTGTCCCAGGACAAAGCCTACCTGAGGCTTTGATACTTCCTTCAAAGTTGAATGGATAAAAAGATTCATGATGGAAAGGGCTGTCCACATCCAGAGAAAGAACTACAGAGTCTGAATGCATATTGAAGCAAACTACTTGCTCTCTCTCTTTTTTGTTTTGTTTTATTCCTTCTTTCTTGTTGTTCATTCCATTGGTTATAATTCTTCTTTACAACTTGACTAATGTTTAATGTGAAAGTATTTGTAGAGAAGAATTGCATGCTGCCATGGGGTGGAGGGGGGAGGAGAAGAAGGGGGAGAATATTTGGAAATCAAGGAATTGTGAAATTGAATGTTGTAAACTAAAAGAAAGAAATAATTTTTTAAAAAGTTGAATGGATGGAGAAAAATACAAGGCGTGATGAACAAAAGCAAGAGACAAGACCCACTGGTTCCAGTCAAGAAAGAAATTTAGTTTTTCAAGAATCACAGCAATACCTAGTCTCCAATGCACACAGGATCAAGGGACCATATATCTATGTGTGTGTATGTCTGTGTATATGTATTTATGTATATTTGTATTTTATTATATATTATATATTGTTTTATTGTATATTTATGCATATATGTATGCTTATATTACCAATCATTAATAAACATTTAGAAAGTTGTTCTAATTCTCTAATAATCAGTCAGTTTTTATGTATTAGCAGAAAAAATGGAAACACCTTATATTACCAACAATTAGAGAACAATAATTTGTAGTTTATCAGTTTAATAGAATGTTATTTGTACTACAAAACAGTGTTTTGTATTTAATAGTTACTTAATAATATTTTTAATGCCATGTAATTGAACCCAATTTTCAAAAGAGCAAATATCAAGTAAACAAAGAACTTTGGAAAGATATTCTAACTAATAGAAAGTGAAGATGGCAAATAACAACATATACACTGACTATTAAAAATGTCAGGTGCAGATTAAAGCATGCTTTTTTACTTTATTTTTCTTGGGGGGCTTTTTGTCTGTTTTCTTTTGCAACAGGGCTAATATGGAAATATATTTTGCATAACTATCCACGTATAATCTATATCAAAGTGTTTGCTTTCTCAAGGAGGATGGTAAAAAGGGAGGAAACAGGGAATTTAGAACTCAAAAATTAGAAAAAATGTTTTAAAAATTTTTTACATATAATGGAATTCTTGGAATTTTTTAATGTCAAAAAAAGATGAAGACGAATTGGGAAAGGTCAGAATAAATGCTTATTATCTGATTGAAGTTTATAATGTTATTTTAAAAAATCAAAATGGAAATACTCCAGATTTGGTCACTGGGGGCTCAATTTCATGTTTACTTCTATTTCTTGAGACCATGGTCAAGTTTATAATTTAAAAAAAAATAAAGACAGTGGCAAGCCATTTTGTTGCACTGATGCTTATTAGTACTGGACAACATCATTTGGAACTAGATATGACTTTTAAAATGAAGATTACCTTAGTTTTCAGTATGTGTAGTGAGAGTTTAGAAGTTTAATTTGGAGATTAGCATCTCCATGACCTCTTCCTTAAACTACATCATTTCAGCTTTCTAGACCTCAGTTTCCTCATGTGTAAAATAAGAAGCTGTAACCAGAGGACCTTAAAATTCCTTCCAGCTTCAAAGACTATAATTCTGTTATTTCAGTTCCCTAAATTAGAAGCATTAATAGCAAAACTAAAGTCTGCCAGGAAACTTTCCTTGAATAGCTATCATGAGTCTCATTAGTCCTTCACTTTGCCTCCTTCCAAGATCAGTTCCACCCTCTGAATCTGTTTCCTCATCTGTAAAATGAGTATGTTGAACTAGATGATCTCTCAAGTTCCTTCTAGCTTACATATTCTATTTGTATTTAATTTGTGCTTTTAATTTTTGTTTCAAACATTTTCTGTTCCTGGTTTTTTTTTTTTAATTTTCATTTTCAATAGATTTTTATTGTTCTTTGTTTTTACATCACCTAGATTTTCCCTTCTAACATCACTCTAGATTCTCAGAAAGTCATCTCAGATTTTGAAACAAGTTTAAAAAATAAAAAGAAATCAGCAAAACCAATTCAAAAAAATCTGACATTATACACAATGTCCCAGACCTGTGAAAATCAACAAAAATTTTTTTCACAACAAAATTTTTTGTTTGATTTTAAGTTCCTACAGGGCAGCAAAGGCCATGCTTATATCTTTTTGTTCTGCCCACAATGCCAAACTCTGCATCACTTAAATCCAATTCCTCGGTAAGCCAATATATCAACCCATGATGTCTCTGGTTCCCTTTGAAAATGAAGGTCGAGGGGCAGCCAGGTAGCACAGCAAGTAAGAGCACCAGCTCCAGTGTTGAGAAAACCTGGAGATCGAATCCCGGGCTCAGACACTCAGCACCACACCCAGAAATAACTGGCCGTGTAACCTTGAGCAAGTTACTTAACCCCGATTGCTAAAAAAAGAAAAAAAAGAAAAAAAAAAAGAAAATGAAGGTCGAACAACAAAACCAAACCAGTGCCAAATAAAGTGCTCCACCAAAATGCCCATTTCCACAATAACGGCCAAGGCAGCACAGCAACACATATTATTATTTATTGAAAGTCCTGGAAAAACCAGGTCAGGATCTCATTTTATGAGACCTGCTCCCTCCCCTCCTTCAATTGTCCCTTTTACTTTTGAAGGTACCACCATCCTCCCAAACCCACCAGCTCAAAACTTCAATGTCATTTTCAACCACTCATTCTCATCTTTCCCCACCCCTCCCATATCCAATCTGTTACCATGACCAATTATGTTACCTTCATAATAACATCTCTCATATAGATGAGCATCTCCATGACCTCTTCCTTTGACTATGTCACTTCAACTTTCTAGACCTCTCTCCTCTGACCCTGCCACCACTATAATGCAGGTCCTTATGACCTCAAATCTAGACTATTACAGTTGATCTTCCTTCCACAAGTCTTTCCCAACTCTAGTCCATTCACCACTCAGCTTAGCAAAATAATCTTCCCAAGTACAATATCACCCATCCATTCAATAAATGCCAGTAATTCCCTATCACCTCTAAGATCCCATATAAAATCTTCTGCTTGATATTCCAAGCCTTTCATAAGGCCTTCCCCCCTCCCCACATGCCCAGTCTTCTTATACCTTACTCCTTTCTACAGAATCTATGATTTTGTGACAATGGACTCTTTTCTGTCCTTCAAACAAGACCAGGACTTTTTTTTTTTTGCCTTTTGGAGGGTAACTGGGGTTAAGTAACTTGCCCTAGTTTTTTTTGTGTGGGTGTTAAGTGTCTGAGACCCAAACTGAACTCAGGTCCTCCTGACTCCAGGGCAGGCGCTTTACTCATTGCACCACCTAGCTGCCCCTCAGACCAGGAATTTTTACTGGCTGTCTCTCATGCCTGGAATGTTCTCCCTCTTCATCTCCACCTAGCTTCCCCTAGGTTCTTTCAAGCCCCAGCTAAAAGCATACAATCTATAAGAAACTTATCCCAATGCCCCTTATTTCTCATGCTTTGCCTCTATTCATTATATCCAATTTATCCTAAATATATTATATTTGTACATTTGCATGCTGTCTCTCCCAATAGAATGTGAGTTTTTTGAGAGTACAGAAGACCTTTTGCTTTTCTTGTATTCAAAGTGCTTATTAGCACAGTTCCTCGTACACAGTAGGAGTTAAATAAATGTTTGTTGACTAACTCTACTGACCCACTCACCTAGTCTTAACCTCTTCCCTTTAGTATTAGAATTTCATTAGCACTACTTAATGGCATTATAAGAAGGTTTCAGAAGATCTTAAAGTTACTCCTAACATGTATTATAACCAACATCAAGGTATCTCCAGATGTTCTATAATGAATTCAAAATGTATTTTGTCTAAGTTAAAACCCTAACTCTCCATAGGAAGGAGAACAAATGTTTATTAAGAGTCTCCTCTGAGCAGAGCTCAGTGTTAGGTAGTAGGTGCATTAAGACATTACTCCTGACCTCACAGAACTTGTAGCCTTTTAAGAGGAACCTATATAGAGGTAAACTATAATATCCAATGATAAGAATAAAAGAAGGGGCAACTAGGTGGCACAGTAGATAGAGCACCAGCCCTGGAGCCTGGAGACCCTGAATTCAAATTTGACCTTACTAGCTGTGTGACCCTGGTGTGATAGTAATGGCAATTAAAGATTCCCCTGTATTGGCTTGGTTTTCAAATTGATTGTGTTAAAACCCAGAGCTTGTTAATCCCACCTGTGGGATGGACTTTTTGATGTGAAAAGAAAGTCCTGAACTGGGAGGAGCTGGTGACGTAGATTTGGAGAGACAAGAGAGAGGCGGAAGATCTTTTTGGAAGCAGCACCTCGTGGAGAGGGAGGGAGACTAAGAGAATTGCTGGTGGCCGCTTTGAATTGCCCTGGACTTTTGAGACCTGCCCCCTGAGCTGCCAAGGACTGAGGAGACATGGCTGTTTGGCTGGTACTTTGTCTGTCTGTTTTGATGTTATTTTGCCAGATTTGTCCACTGGTGAAAGACAGTCCTTTTGTTGAAGAAGTCCTGGAACCTGGCTGTTCGCTAAGAAGCCCTGAGACTGTCCTGCAGACAGAGAGTGCATACTGTCCACTGGTGAGGGACAGTGCTGTTGTTGCAGGGGTCTGGAGACTGTCCTGCAGACAGAATGAATACTGTCCACTGGTGAAGAACAGTGCTGTTGTTGCAGGGGTCTGGAGACTGTCCTGC
>NW_027185784.1:5829437-5839120 GCF_028583685.1 Petaurus breviceps papuanus | reverse complement strand
AATACTGTCCACTGGTGAAGGACAGTGCTGTTGTTGCAGGGGTCTGGGAGCCTTTCTGTTGGTTCAGAAGCCCTGAAGAAGGATTTTCTTGTTGTATGTTTACAGAAATCCTGGGAGAGGGCTTTGCTAATGTGTTCAGGGGTTCTAGGACTGTTCTACAGACAGAGGATGAATTCATGAAGGGACTGGCAATGTATCTTATGGCCTTGCTAAGCCTTGTCTCCCCAGGAACTAAGATTGCTGAGAACTTGCCTCGTGTCAAGATGAAGAAAAGACCTCCATTTGGGTATTAAGTGCTGTGTTTAAACTTGATGTAACTCTGGGGTAGATTCAATTGTGATCCAGGGGTGAGGAACTTTTGACCTTATGTTTGGAAACTAATCTCCATTTGAGAAGAGGGGCTTTGTGGTGAACTAAATGAAGGTATAGCCTAGGGGTGGAGAAGTATTTAGAACAGAGACTTTGTAATTGATTGAATGATTGGAAGGTCCTGGGGTGGGGTAGTGCTTGGAGATTATTTAATCACATTTAGTAAATGCTGTATTTTGAATGATGTCATGTTTTAATCTTCTCTGTTCTTGGTTGGTCACTGAATAAAATGGAGAGCACCTATGCTGGTATTTTGAACCTGGGAAGTTGCCTTTGCTTGGTATTATATTACACCTGGGCAAGTCATTTAACGCCATTGCCTCCTAAAAATTGTTTTTAGAAGTATTAGAGAGGTTTGAAGTAAATGTTTCTATTTCCTTTAAGGTCCTTAATGGAAGGGAAGAAGGCCTTTTGCAAGAAGTAGTAATTGAGTTGGGCTTCAAAGGATGGATAGGAATTTAATAGGAAAACAGGGGGAAGGAGGTTCTAGGCACAAGAACAGCATGAAGAAGTATATAGAAGAGTGATAGTACAGACCGATCATGATTATGTAATGGAGAGTAAGTCTTACTTAATTAAACCACAAAGTGCATTGAAAATAATAATAGGTAATCATTGATGAAAAACTTTGCAATTTTGGTCATATAAAGTTGAAAAGCTTTCATATTAACAAAATTAGTGCAGCCAGAACTAGAAGCATTTAATTAGGACAAATTTGAATCAAATCTTTGATAACCAAGATATTTAAGGAATTTATTAAAATATAGAACAACATGAGCCATTTCCCAATGGATAAATGACCAAAAAAATATGAACAGACCATTTTCAAAAGAGGATATTCATGCTTTCAAAAAACATATTTAAAATGTGTTAAATCATTGATGAGAGACACAAATTACAACAACTCTGAGGTTTTAATTCATTCCTATCAGATTGGATTGGCAAAAATAATAAAAGATTAAAATGACAACTATTGGGGAGACTGCAGGAATATAGGCATACTAATTCATTGTTGCTGTAGGTGTGCATTGATCTAAAACAATTAGAAATTGTATCAAACAAGTCACTCAACTGTAGATATCCCTTGACCCAGACGTACCCCCAGGTATGCTAAAGATAAAGGGGAAAATCTTATATTTACAAAAAAAAAAAGAGCAGCACTTTTTGTAACAGCAAAGAATAGGAAGGACATTACATGTCTGTCTATTTGGGAATGGTCAGACATATTGTGGTACATGAACGCACTCCTGAATCGTAAGAAATGATGGGAAGAATTCAGAGAAACTTGGGAAGATTTGTAAGAACTGAAGAAAAATGAGGTAAGCAGAATGAGAAAAGAACAATTTTCAGAACCATAATAATGTAAAGGAAAACTATACAGAAATAATTCAGAACTCTGATAAATACAATAACCAATCATGACTTCCATCCATTTACAAAGAAGCACTGGACAACAGGGGTAGAGTGAGGCATATATTTTCAGAGATGGCCAAGGTGCTAATTTGTTTTACTTAATTGCCCTAATTTGGAGGCATTACAAAATGGTAGTGATACTAAAAACAGAAAAAAGAAAAATGTATCAACAGAACCTTCTTAAGGAATAATAAGAGAAACACCAGACACCCAAGTTCTTATTTCCTCGGGTTTTTTTACATTGATTATTACTGGGACTTTTGAAGGGGAGGAGTTGTTGGGTTTTTATATCTTGGGGTTATGGTTTTTAGATTGAGGTGTGAGTGGCTGTTGCATTTGAAGCATGAATTAAGAATGACATGGATTTTATATCTAACTCTTACTTCCCCCAAAACTTTAAAACCCTCTAATTGTGTGACATTAATCTCTCTAGGTCTCAGTTTCCTCATCTACAGGTAGGTATATGAGACCCCAATCTAAACAGTAAACAGTTAGGTGCCTTCTTTAAAGACAGTAACATCAACCAGAGAAAGAAATGTAGAGTGACTATGACATGTGCAGAGACTGGTATTATCATTATTCCAGAGAATCTGTCTTTAACAAATAAAGAAAGCACAATTACTAGACCATCTGCCAGGAGATGCTTTGTTATTCAGAACCTTTATTTGCAATGTTATTTGTGTAATGGAAGATTACCTACAGAATCAATTTGCAACCTGAATGGAAAAACAAGCCCGAAATTTATATGGAATCCCCATTAACTTGGAAAGTGATTTTTAAAGATTTCAACATACCCTCAAGAGCGTTGGTCCTGAGTCAGAAGCAAAGGAAAGAAAGAAAAGGAGAAAGTCGTGAAATTCCAATAGAATACAATTCAACAAACATTCCATAGGCAACTGAAGGGTTGGTCCGGGGAAACAAAGGTAATTAAAAAAAAAAAAGCAACCTGTTTCCTCACCTCCAGGAACTTATCATATAATAGGAAGAACTTTAATAACCGGGATACAATGATGTATGTGGTAAGTTACAGAGGGAGATTCATATGATCATACATTCTGAGCTGGAAAAAAACCCAAAAGCCACCTAGTCTAATCACTTAATTTTACAGATGAGAAAACGAATACCTGGAGAAGTTATGTGACTTGATCGAGGTCACACAAGTTAGTAACCAGTGGTGTAGCCAAATTCAAACCCAGCTCCTGAATCCCACTACACCATACTGCCTAGGGAAAATTTAGAGAGGGAGAGATCACTTCTAGTTAATGGAGTGGAGTACATTAAAAATAATTAAAAATAAACTGGCTTCTGATTTCTGAGGGTTTTGTTTGTTTGTTTTTATAAAGAATGAACTACACAACTCACTCCCTTTCCCTTTTTGCTTGTATATCTGAATAGCAGAATTTTTTTAAGTTGATTCCTGGAAAAAACCATGATTATTATGAGATACCAAATAGCCCCAGTAGTGTTTGTTTACATGCATGACAAAGAGAGTCTCCTGAACTCAACTTTCCCCAGGAAATACTTTGAAAACAATTCACTGGCAGAGAAACAATTAAAAAGCAAATTTTGTAGCAAGCAATAGACACTCCCCCTCTCCCTCATATTTACTGAGCTTCTTTCTTGCCAGGTCATAGTTTGTAGAATACCTCCTTGGAGGCTAAATGGCTGGGACTGAAGGGGAAGGGGAGGGGTTGAGTAGGGAGGAGGCTTGGAGGCAGGCTGTCACTGAGTGTAATAGTGCCCTCAGAAGCATAGATTGCTCATACCTCTGATGTTTCAGGAGTTTCAGCAATGAATCACAAAGCAAAAAGTTTTGAACACACATAAAAGTGGGTGCTTAACATCCTAAAGGATAAAAATCCAAATTTCTTTCTTTCACATGTCTTTTATAACCAAACCTTCCTCTCCAAAACTAGCAATAAAGCTTTTAGGCAAACTTCAAATAAGTCAAGTAAGTTTCTATAGTTCAAAATTTTCTTTTTATACTCTAAAATTCTCTAATTCTCTGTTATCTAAGAAATGACCTCTTTGGTCACTTCTCCCACCAAGATTCATCTTTCCTTTTCAGTTATTTAACCCCTCTCAGTTTCCTCATCTGTAAAATATCATCTATCTTACAGAATTGTGAAAATCAAACAAGAGGATATTGATAAAGTGTTTTCTAAAGCTTAAAGTGCTATATAAATCCTATCTATTACTATTTCCTCCCTCTCCTCTCCCTTCTACCCTGCTCTCTTACCCCTGTCCCAACCCTCAGTGGTTCCCACAGATAATACTTAACTATGGTACTCAGGGCTTAAAAAACAAAAACACAAAAAAACTACAGACCACTCTTCCAGGTGGTTTAGTTCCAGTACTAAACAATGAAGTAAGTGATGACCAAGTTGTCTATAACTCATGGAGTTAAAAAGATTATTCTTTAAAACCACAGCAAGTTATGTACCTTGAAAGAGACCCTTGTTTTCATTGCTAGTCTGGTATTCCTGGAGAAGCCACCTAACAGGTAACTGACTTCCTCTCCCCCCCGCCCCCACTAACTCCTGCATTTGAAAGAAGAAAAAACACAAGCTACCTTCTAAGATTTTAAATCAGTTAAAATTAATTGTAATTGCTCACCTGTTAAGCTCCAAGAGGTCAGGATTTGGTCCACTCAGTCTAATGCCCTGAGCAAAGTGTTTAACCTGTTTGCTCAGAAAAGGCAGCCTTTTCCTAACCAATTAAAAGGCAGACTGAATCCTAAAGAGATGTTGTAAAGTGATGGGGGAAGAAGCAGAGGAGGTGGTGTTTGAATTTTTTGACCTATCAAATACAAGTTACAATAACTTTACTGGAGAAAATTAGAAAGAGTATGCAAACAAACAGAGGAATTCTGTAAATACCTAAAGTGACGTTTGCAATGAGAGTAGGAACCCAGTTGTAATACAAGCCTGAGCCAGGTACTAACAACCTGAGCATGATAAGCATGAATGTTTTGAAAACTCAATGCCTATCTAATAAATAAAATATGGGAAAGAAATTAACTTTAAAACAGTGCTTTACCAGAAATCTTAGAATTTTATGCTATTCTTTCTCCCTAGCAGTAATAATTTCAAAAAATGTTAAAGAGCCTGTTAACGATAGTAGCTAGAAAAAAATATATTTTTTCTAGATTCTACCACTTTTAAGAACTAAAAAAAATTTTAAACCTGTTTGTTCCTGCTTGGTACTGAGATAAATCCAATTTTTCATGACGGCAACAACAACATATTTATATAGTACCTTAAGGTTTCAAAAGCACTTCACAAAAGTTATTATATTATCCTCACAAAAATCCTGGGAGTGAGGTGCTATTATCCCCATTTTTAAGATGAAGAAACTGAGGCAGAGTGTTAAATGATTCCTCCAGGGTCACAGAGTTAGTAAGTATACCTAGTAATATAATATTTTCAGCATTCATCTATTTCTTTCTTTTATTAAAATGCTGGATTTCATAGGATTTGGAACTCAAATGAACACTGAAAATCATCTAATACAACTCCTAGATGTTACAGAAGAAAAAATGGAGGCCCAAAAATGATCTCTCAAGATCATATAATTAGTAAAAAGCAGAGTTTGAGATTCAAACCCAGGTCTTCTAGTAGGTCTTCTAAGGGAAGTTGGGAAAAGACTAGCTAGAGAAAATGTGCATAGACTTGCATTTGTGATCTGATCTGATCTGGGCTTTCTGTTCAATGATGCTGAGTATAACCCATCCACCCTTCTCATCCCAAGAATTTCTATACATATCCTCCAGTTAATCCTCCATTAGGAATCCCACATAACCTGCTAACAACCACGGAGTAGTAGTACCCAGTTCAGATTACCGTGGCTCCCTCTCATTACATGACGTCTGCCTATTTTTCCAAACGTACCTCCTGTACTTTATCTTTTCCACCATTCTTTGACCACAGACCATCTTTGTTAATACTTGACAATCCATTTACACATTTATCACATGTCCCTCCATTGTTCTTCAAGTAACCCAAAGTTTTGACTCTTCAGAGACTATAGTATTCCACAATTCCCAGCCATAGAGCATCACCAGAATAATATTGGTATTAAAAAGATATACTATAATTTAGTGTTTGTTTTTTTTTAATTTGGCACTGCAAACTGAAAGTACTATAAACTTTCCTAGATAAATTTCAATCTGCTCTCTTCCTCCCATTCAATTAGAGATATTCTGCCAGAACAGGAGCTCTTAACCTTTCTCATGTCATGTACTCCATTGGGGATCTGGTGAAGCCTATGGACCCCTTCTCAGAAGAAGTGTTTTTAAATGCATGAAATAAAATACATAGGATTCAAATGATATCAATTATGCCAAAATAAAGGTATCAAAATATTTTTAAAAGGCTGACCCTCAAGTTAAAACCTTTGTGCTAAAGAAGACAAAACCAAGTATTAATCAACCAATAAACAATTATTTAGGACCTAATACATGCCAGGCACTGTGTGAAGTGATGGGAATAGAAATACAAAGAATTTGGGGGGTGAAGTCAAGATGGCTGAGTAGAAGCACAACCTCCAAGCATCTCCGGCTTCCACCTTCCCCAATCAATGTAAAAAGGGGACTCTGAACAAACTTTTGAGCTACAGAACCCACAAAATGACACAGAGAAGCTAATGTCCCACTGAGAACAGCCCAGAAGGCCGGCAGTAATCAGCCAGAACAGCGCTCTGGGAGCTGAGCCCACGCCTGGGAGCCAGAGGTTTCAGCCCCAGGGCAGGCTGACCAGTGGACAGCCAGAGGGACTCCAGATCAGCAGTAGCTGTGGCAGTTTCCAGAATTATCAACACACAGATGCGAAGGACAAAGTGAGAGGTCAGTGCAGTCTGGACTTTGGGACCCAGTAAGTGGGAGTGCGTGGCCTTTACCCCCGGGGCGAGAAGCCTCTGAGATGCCCAGCACAGCCTTCCACATACTCCACAATACAGCCAAGTGAGCTCTTCTCCAGACTCAACATTCCTTTTCTAACATCCATACTTTTGGACAAGCGTCTCCAATCTTGGAATGTACTCCGTAATCATCCTTATGTCCACCTCTTAGAAAGTCTTACCTTCCTCAGATGTTACCTCTTCCCTGAACATTTCCCTGACATTTCCCTCTAGTTAGTTATTACTTTCTTCCACTTCAAATGACTTTATATTTTACTTATCTGGGCACACTGCATTCACCCCCATTAGAAAGTAAGTTTCTTGGTGTCAGAGACTTTGTGTCTAGCACAGGATCTTAAACACAGTAAGCTCATAATAAATATTCATCAAGTTGCATGGTACATTTCTAGAAGAGCTTTTGAACATGAAAAATATGCCCCTATCTCATCACAAAAACTCTCACATCAAATTTGGCTTTAGCTATTATGATTCAAATCTTTAAAGTGAGGGCAGCATGTAACTTTCACAATTTTATCTTATTATTCCCTAGAAGTTTGTCATATTGTGTTATGATGTGACAAAAATATAGCATAGTTAAGACACTGAAAAAATTCCATGTGCTTGGATTCTATATGTATCATATTTCATATAGTCTGTTTAAGAGCATCCAATACTATTCACAGTAATAACAATAACCAGCATTTATGTGATTCCTTAAGGTTTGCAAAGTACTCATTTGATCTTCACATGAACCCTGAGAAGTAGGTGGTATTATTATCCTGACTTTACAGATGAGGAACTAAGTTAATTGGCCATAGTCACATAGCCAAGTGTCTGAGGCAGATTTTGAGACAGAGGGTTGTGTTGTTGGTGTTGGTGTTGCTCACACTTTTTAATCATTTCCAAGTCTTTGTGACCCCATCTGAGGTTTTCTTGGCAAAGATACTGGAATGGTTTGCCATTTCCTTCTCCAGCTCATTTTGCAAACATGGAAACTGAAGCAAAAATAGTGAAATGACTTGCCCAGGTTCACATAACTAGTAAGTATCTGAGGCCAGATTTGAACTCAGATCTTACTGACCCCAGGCCTGGCACTATCCACCATACCACCTGGGTAAATGTATAGAATTTGTAGGTAGGATTTTCAAAACTCCAAGTCCAGTACTCTGTCCACTGTGCTAACTAGTTGCCTGCATAATAACTCAAAATGGGAAATACTTCGTTACAAATATTGTCTCTTGATCTTCAGGAAAATAAAGTGATAAAGACTTATCTAAGAAGATGGTAATAGCAAACTACTTGTATGAGACACACCAATTCCAGGGAGACTTAAATTCATAGAATTCTAGAACTATAAGAGGGAGTAGATAAACAACTAGTCCTGGAGTCATGAAGACAAGTATAAATCTGGTGTCAGACATTTACTAGCTGTGTGACCCTGGACAAGTCACTTAACTTCTGTTGGTCTCAGTTTCCTAGTGTAATGGAAATGCAAATTTAAAGATCTTCCCTGCCCTTAGGCCCTTTGATAGGCTTAAGAGACTCTGAGAACCTTCCTTAATTTGAAAATATACTCTGCCTCCTAATAGGCTGAATGTGGTCACATGGAGCCTGTGACAGGAGGCTTGGTTTTCAGGAATGCCCACACCTTGATGCTGTGTGATTAGGCAGTGGATCAAGAGGGTGGTTACATTCTCTGACCCAGGAGAAGGCTACATAATCCCTGATGTGAGGCTTTGCTTTGGGGCTCACTTTGAGAAGTGTTCTGTGATTTGATCAGATGAAACTCTGGGAAGCCATTGTTGAGAGGCCCCCAGCTTTGAAAAACCCAGATGTTGATTTGGTATGGATGTAATGGTTGGACAGTTTGGAAACCTGTCTACTTGATCTGTTTCTCTGTCTTGATAATTCTGTCTGTATACTCTGAATTTCAGGGTGCTGACCTTTTCCCCCTGAACTAGGTAAATGATACATATCTGACTGATTAAAGTAAGCTTGTTAACCCTTTTCTGAGTTGCTTTCCTTTAACAAAGCAGATCTAAGAACCTGTGTTGGCAGCCACCCTGGGGACCCTGGGGTGCTTGCTGATACACCTAGGCATCTACCTCACAGGATGGTTATAAGGATTAAATGAGATGATATTTGAAAAAAAAAAAAAAAACACATAACACAGAGCCTGGTAGGTTCTATGCTTATTCTCTTCCCTCAATTGATAAGAGATCACCGAGTCCCACTGTAATTTCACATGCAAGGAAAAGGAATAAGAGCTTTGACCAGTATTATCTAATGATAGAGTAACAAAGCATGAATCAATAAATAAAGTTATTAAGCACCTACTATGTGCCAGGCACTATGCTAAGTGCTGAGGATATAAAAAGAGGCAAAAGGCACTCCCTGCACACAATATAATGGGAGAGACAATGTGCAAACAAATACACACAAAGCAAGGTATACACAGTGTACACAGGAACTTAAAGAGGGAAAGAAAGCAATGGAATTAGGAGGGCTTAGGGAAGGTTTCCTGTAGAAGGTGGGACTTACAGGGAGCCGGGGAGATCAGTAGGCAGGTGAGGAGGGAGAGTATTCCAGGCACAGGGGACAGCCAGAAAGAAAGCCCAGAGCTGAGATGGAGTGTTGTGTTTGTGTAACAAGGAGGCCCGTGTCACTTTATTAAAGAGTGTATGTTGGTCAGTAGGGCATAGAAAGATTGGAGATGTTGGAGAGAGCTAACTATGGGCTTTGAATGCTGGAGCATTTTCTGTTTGATCCTGGAGGCAACAGGGAGCCACCAGACTTTATTGAGTGGAGAGCAGAGAAAAGGATGACATGACTGGACCTGCACTGCACTTTAGGAAAATCATTTTGGTGACTGAAGGGAGGAGTAGGGAGAGACTTGAGGCAGGCAGACCCACCAATCATCCAGATAGAGTTGCTGTATCAGAGGGGGGGGGGGGGGGAGGGGGGGGGAGGGAGGGGGGAGGGGGGGGGGGGGGGGGGGGGGGGGG
>NW_027185784.1:5800665-5829337 GCF_028583685.1 Petaurus breviceps papuanus | reverse complement strand
GGCAGGATTCAAGAGATGTGAGATGAGGTGAGGGGGAGATGGTAAGGAGTCAAGTGTAACATTTAGGTTGTGAGCCTGAGGGAGTGAAACGATGTTGTTGTCTCCTATCATAATAGAGAAGGTAGGAAGAGGGAAGGTTTGGGAGGTAAGATGAGTTTTATTTTGGAAGTATTGAATTTAAAATGTCTACTGGATGTTCAATTCAAGATGTCAATCAAGATTGCGGGTGAGCAGAGAGGTTTGGGCAAAATAGGAAGATCTATGAATCATCAGCATAGAGATGATAAATCCATAGGAGTTGGAAACTCCTGAAAACTTGATAAAAACCAAGGAAACGAGTACAAAGTGAAAATAAAAGAAGGACCAGGACAGAATTCTGAGGAATACTTATAGGTAGAGGGCGTGATTTAAATGAGGATCCACAAAAGGAGTCAGAGAAGGAGCGGTCAGTTAGGTAGGAGGAGAACCAGGAAAAAGTGGTATCCAAAAAACCTAGAGACAAGAGAGTATCAAGAAGGAAAGAGTGTTCAACAATGTCAATGGCTGCAGAGGGGTCAAGGAGAACAAGGACTTGGCAACTAAGAGATTTGGATTTGGCAACTAAGAGATCGATGATAATTTTATAGAGAGTAATTTTGGTAGAATGATAAGGTCAGAAGCTGGGTTGTAAGAGGTTAATAAGAAAGTGAGAGGAAAAAGTGGAGGTATTTATTGCAAATGTCTAGAGCAGAAGGATCAAGTGAAGGGTGGTTTTGTTGGGTTGGTGGGTTTGGGTTTTTTTTCAGGATAAAGGAGACATGGGCATGTTTTTTGAGAGTAGATAATGAGCCAGTAGAAAGAAAATAAATGAAAGAATGAGGATCATAGAGAGCACTCTGTTGGAGGAGACAGACTGGAAGGGGATTTTGAATGGATAGAGAGGTTAGCCTCAGTGAGGAATAAGGTCACATTTTCATTTGAGACTAGGTAGAAGGAGACATTGGTAGAATGCATATGAACGATATGAGATGCAGAAGAGAGGAAAAGAATTCATAGTGTATGGTCTTGATTTTTTTCTGTAAAATATGAGGCAAGATTCTCAACTAAAAGAATGAGGGAAAGGGGAGCCCTGGAAAATTTGAGGAGGGATGAAAATGTTTGTTAACAGTCCCTGTGGAGAGTGGGATAGTGAGTTGATAAGGGAGAAATAATAGGATTGCCTAGCATCAGTGGAAATGCTATTGAGGTTATGTGACATACATCTGTAGTGAACTTAAAACATTTGCATGATTTTCTCCACCTTTGCTCAGTAGTGATCAAGCTGAAGTTTGGCTGGATGTAATTGGTGACATAAGGGGTTTAGGGGCTCAAGAGAAGGCAGTATAAAATTGAACTGATTCACCAAGAGGTTGTAATGTTAATGGGATTTAAGATCTTTCCTTTAAGGAAAGCTTTTTTTTTTCTAAAGACTTATTTGTATTAAGTTCAAAGGAAGAAAGTAAAAACAATTATGTTCAAAGACAAAGGAATTCAGACATTGTTCTCTGTGCCCATAATTTCAGGAGAGAAATGTAAGTAAAACACCCACTAGACAAAAAAAAGTCTAGAAAAAAAAACAAGCAGAGACAGATGTTAGGCATCCGTCTCTAGGTTGGGATTAGTGCTATTAGACCATAAGCACATGTGTGCAGGAAGGCAAGGAGAACTTTTTATATTTTAGAAAATAGGATCCACTTTTGTTGAGTGTTTTGGTGGTAACCAGTACACCCATGTTAAGAAAGTTGGTAAGTGAGCCCGAGCAAGGTCTCCTATCATTTGAACTGGTTGTCAATCAAGGTCCCTTTCATCTTGGCTTTCTTTGCTTCTAGCTCAGCCAGCTCCTGAAGCCGTCTCTTGCTCATGCCCTTCCTCTCCAGCTGTTTTTCAATCACTTTGGCATTCCGCACATATGAGTCAGAAATTTCTCTAGCTTCAATCTCCTCCTCTTCTTCATCAATGGTGGAGACGGTGACGGAGCTGAATTTGCCCATGTCCTTCGTATGCTTAGTCATCATTACCTTCTTAGGAAGTTCTTGTTTTTGACTGTATATGTTGGTTTTCCCAAAGCCCTGCCCAAATTTGACAACTGCTCCATCCACGACAAAGGTCACTGGGGCATTTTTCTGCTGTGTTGATAAAAGAGCAACAAGCCACACTTTCCACACTTCTTCCAGAACTGTCGTTCTATGCCTTCAGGCCTCCAGAGATGGACACTCTCCTCTTCTTCTGCGTTACAGAACTTGTGAGCATGTTTGGCTGCGTCAATCACCTGGGCTAGGTCCCAGGGCCTCATGGGTTGTAATGTTAATGGGATTTAAGATCTTCCCATTAAGGGAAGCTTGCTTGTAGGAAGGCTTTGTAGCAGCAAGCACCCCAGTGTCCTCAGGGTTTGCTGCCACCACAGGTTCTTGGATCTGCTTTGTTAAAGGAAAGCAACTCAAAATGGGTTAACAAGCTTACTTTAATCAGTCAGACATATATCGTTTACCTTGTTCAGGGGAAAAGGTCAGCACCCCGAACTTCAAAGTATACAGGCAGAATTATCAAGACAGAAACAGATCAAGTACACAGATTTCCAAACTGTCCAACCATTACATCTATACCCAGTCAACATCTGGGTTTCCACATCTGGGTTTTTCAAAGCTGGGGGGGCCCCCCCTCTAGACAACGGCTTCCCAGAATACAGATCAAATCACAGAACACTTCTCAAAGTGAGCCCCCAAAACAAAGCCTCACATCAGGGCTTATATAGCCTTCTTCTGGCTCAGAGAATGTAACAACCTTATTGACCCACAGGCCAATCAAAAAGTATCTATTGAAAAACAAGCCTCCCACCCCAGGCTTCAGGTGCACTTTAGCCTAGGGGCAGGGAAGATCTTCCAAATTTGCATTCCCATTACAGGCTTTCACACCTTTTGTTAATTTCTAATTAGGCACAGAATCATGAGGGCTCTGAGAAGTAAATTTATATATATATATATATATATATATATATATATATATATACTCTTAATTGGTATTTTGCTTTGGGGGCTTGCTTTATGAGAAGGATCATGTGATTCCCTGGTCAAGATTCTGAGTGGTCATATGTTCAGAGCTCCCCAACTGCTCTGATGTAAAGGCTCTCTCAATTCAGGGATATATGTAAAGTATATAGTTGATTCAGGAAGTCAGAGCCCTGTCTGTTAGTCTTTATTTCTCTGCCTGTATTTTCTCTGAAGTTCAGGTTGCTGATTTTTTCCCTAAACTAGTGAATGTAATTTTAAAAGATTGCTGATCCCTTAAATAGCAATCTTTCCAAGTAAAGCAGATCTAAGAACCTGTGCTAGCAGCCATCCTGGGTATGCCAGTGTGGTTGACAGCTACAGAGGTCAAGATGGGGAAAAGAGGAGAGAGTAGTTAGTGCAGACGAAATGGTTAGGGAAAGAACAGAGAGGTCTAGGGATTGGCAGTTATGGTGGAGATGAAGAGTACTGTTTTGTAATGGAAGACAGAGGGAGAGGTGAAAAGTCAATAGATTCTGGTTGGATAAAGGGATTCCAGAATTCTTGAACACAGAGGTGGTACATGTATGGGTGGTACATTCAAGGGTATGACCATCTTTATGTATGGCTGAAATTGGGTGGAGAAGTGAGTAGTTTGAGGAACTGAGTGATTAGGATATTTGAGGGAGAAACAATATCTATGTTGAAGTCCCCTAGTATAAAGGCAGGAGTTGAGGAGGAGAGATAAATTGTGATCCAAGTATCAAACTCACTGAAGAAAGAAGGGGAATACCCTAGGGATTTGTAGACAATAGATACCAGAGTTTCAATTGGGTATTGGATATGAATAACACAGACTTCAAAGGAGAAATTACTGAGTGATGGAGAGAGGGGAAAAACATGAAAGTAGCAAAAGAGAGCAAGGAGTATTCCAACTCCCTTACCTCAACCAGTGAGCAGAATGAACAAATGTATAGCCAGGGCTGAAAAGTCTGACCAGAAAGGCTGTGCCCTCATGGAGGAGCCAGGTTTAAGTAATAACTAGAAGATGGAAAGGGTGAGACTAGAGAAGATTTAGGCTGAAGGAAGTTTGCTGCCTATGGGACAAGCATTTCAGAGGACACAGTGGAAGGACTGGATGGTATTTGGTTATAACTTTGTGAAGGGTGGATTAAAAGGAGCTGGGAATAAGGAATCAGCTGGGGTGGGAATAGGGTTTGTATGATGACCTACAGTGTTGAGAATCACTGAAATGTGAAGGATATGAGTAGGTGTGAGAATGTTCATATTGAGGAGAGGTTACAACTACTCTTCAAAAAAAGGAAGTCAGAGATCAGCCTGGAGTCAAATGCAATGAGATGGAAGGCGTACAGAGAATCAGATGGATGGTCCTGATTCACTCCTCTAACTTTCCTCTGATGGGTAGATATTAAACTGGAAAAGGAGACAGATGGAAGTTAAACTTGCACAGTAGGAGAAATAAGTTCCATTCACCAGCTTTCCTTTTTCTCTTCCCTTTAGGCACAGATACAGAAAGAGGTGGAAGGCTTGAAGTCAAAAAGAAGATTACTACAGTTTGTACCAGAGGTTCTCCACTTCCCAGTAGGGGGATTGAACTGCCAGTAGCAGATGGAAATTGCCTTGATGGAGGTCTGGAAACAGAAGATACCCAACCCAACCCAGCCTGGTTCTTTGCTGCCTTCCCTCATGGGATAGATACACTGTGCTCAGCAGGAGATAGAAGGCACAAAGCCCCCATTTGGAAGAATCTTTGGCTTAAACATTTGGGACTAGAACTCAGGTCTCTTGATTGCTTGTCAGAAACAAAAAATCTTTATCAAAGAAGAAATTTAGAGTATGCACTTTATCTTAATGATGAATTAGTGTTCAATTTGGTATTGCCTTAACTTATATGTTCAAAATTGGTAAGATTTATGAAAATTGCAAGTTAAATGGAACATATTCATATTATTTGTCATCTGGACCAAAACCAGAAATAATAATAATATATTAATAAATATAATAATAAAATATAATTAAATATAAATAATGAATGAATGAATAATGAAAATAAATAAATAAAAATATAAAGATAAAATAATAATAATATCCATGTGGTACATTAAGATTTACAAAATTCTTTTTTTTTTTTTAAGCAATTGGGGTTAAGTAACTTGCTAAAGGTGTTTCTGGGTGTGTGCTAAGTGTCTGAGCCGGGATTCGATCCCAGGTCATCCCGACACTGGGGCCGGTGCTCTTATTCACTGTGCTACCTGGCCGCCCCAAAATTCTTTAACATTCTCACATTTGATCTCATTAAAATAGAAAACATTGCAACGGCCCCCAAATATTATTTAGCTGGCAGTATCAGTGGCCTAACCTTAGCTGACACATCTATCTATTCCCCTGGAACTGACTCATTCAATAAAGGCTTGAAGAAAAAGAAACTTAACAAACAAGATGCCAATTTGAAACCCATCCCTTTGCTAGGGATGCTCACTGAACATCATCTATAAATGCCTCAGCTACACAGATGCCAAGTTTCAGGGCTAAACTAACTGAAGTCTGACTTCACTGCCATAAACCCTTGACTCATCTCTACTGTCATGGTACTTGCACAGCTAGTAACACAAATGGTTTCAATTCAAGAGTATGTAG
The DNA here is from genome assembly GCF_028583685.1 of Petaurus breviceps papuanus. NCBI lineage: Eukaryota > Metazoa > Chordata > Mammalia > Diprotodontia > Petauridae > Petaurus > Petaurus breviceps. The sequence continues at coordinate 5,823,677 of NW_027185784.1, read as the reverse complement.
CAACCCATTCCCCAATTAACAAATGTTCAAAGATATGAAGTCAGTTTTCTAAGAAAGAAAGTCAATATCATTTGCCATATTAAAAAAATCTTCTAAATTGCTAATAATTGAAGAAAGCTAATTTGTAAAATGGTGAGGTTCAACCTAATGTATTCTATAATAGACTTGCAGACTCTTTTTGTGACCAGGTAATTTTATGACAGTTTATTAACCTTCTTTGATAAAATAATGAAACAAAGTTCATTAGTTTAATGCCATTATTATTACCTATGGTTTTAAAATATTTGTCTTGATGCATCTTCTTGAAACATCCGTTTTTCCTTAATCACATGTCCTATTTTTCTACTATATATTTTATAACCTGATAAAAATAGTTCATATTGTTCATTTAATTATTTGTTTTGATGTGTCCTCTTGGGAGGTTAGTGTCCTCCTTAATCACATGTTCTATTTTTCTTTTCAATTTTTTTTTTGTCTTTTTTCTTTTTGGAGCGGGGAAAGCAGGGCAATTGGGGTTAAGTGACTTGCCCAAGGTCACATAGCTAGTGAGTGTTAAGTGTCTGAGGCCAGATTTGAACTCAGGTCTTCCTGACTCCAGGGCCAGTGCTCTATTCACTGTGCCACCTAGCTGCCCCCTCTATTTTTCTTTTCTATGAGATATTTTATCTCGATAAAAAATGCCATGCTGTCCTGATTTTTAATTGGAGCATAAGTATTTATTGATTTTTTTTAATTGGAGTCTTCTCTAGTTAACTTTTCTTTAAAAATTAATAATCTTAATATTGCCTAATTCTAACATCAGGCTCCTGCCTTCCCTTATCTCTCTTTGTTGCTTCAAAATGGTTTGTGATGGGTTTCTCTTAAGCTTTATTTGCTTTTTCTTTTTAAAAAAAATCAGTCAAATCTACATTTGTCTTTAAAATTTTTAATTTCAGTTTTTCAATATCATGCTTACTTTTTATTGAAGTCATATTGATTTCTTCATTTTCATTTTATATTCTTTGCTAAGCCAAATCTCTAAGACATGTTCCCATATTCTTATAGTTCAAGCTAAATAATAGTGTAATGAGGCTGACATTTTGAACTCTTTTGATTTCAGTAATGTAGTAAGTAAGACCTTAACTTAGATCCATTGCTTAGGCCCCTGTAGGGTCTTTCCTGTGGAAGTAGTGTGGAATAGTGGAAAGACTGCTGGACTGGGTGACTTGCCTTCTAGTTCTGGCAAGTCACTATAATTTGCTTTGCTTCAGGATACTGTCTTGGGGGGGAGAGAAGTTTTTATTACTAAAGGTACTAATTTCTTAAAACTTACAAACTTTCAAAAAACTAATTCCTCCTTCGTTCACATTGATCTTCTTTTTCTCCAGTCTTTGAGAGAACACTAGGAATAAGGTGGTAGAAGACAGTTTTTGGAGAATATCTCTATTCAATTTCATTTAATTCAACAAATGTAAAGGTAAACTAAGTGTCAGTGTCAAGTGTCTGAGGCCAGATTTGAAGTCAGGTCCTCCTGACTCCAGAGCTGATGCTCTCTATGCACTGCACCACCCAGCTGCTCTCAATATTTTATTTTTATCTTTGTATCTTGAGAGTGCAGTACAATCTCTATGGCATAGGAGGTACTCAATAATTGTTTCTTGTTGTGACAATTGACCATTGCTGCTATGTGAAATCCTCAGTATTCTTCCCCCACTGATTGTCTTATCAACATTCCCAGAGAGTAAGTTCCAAATGTTCTCCGCCTTCCACCAGAATCCTGTGGACTTTCATCAGATAAGTCACCCTACTACTTTTCTGAAGAAGTAATGTCCAGTCATCATTTTAAGTTCCTTCATTGCTCTTGTTTTGGATTTCAAATCTTCCCTTTCCCCATACTACCCTTCCCAACAATTTTCAGGTATTCTCTCCTCCTTGGCTCGAACTCTAAGCAGAGATGATACCTTGAAGAGATGATAATGCAGTAAGAAGATGCCAAGAATAACTCTCTACGTCTGTCCTCAGCTCTGCCCCCTTATAGTGTTAATTGAAAAAAAATTAAATTAATAATTATTAAAAGGGTTTTACCAACTATCGATTTGAATAGCACTGGACCTGGATTCAGGAAGGAGTTCACATCCATCCTCAGACACTTATTTGCTGTGTGACCATGGGCAAGTCACTTAAGCTCTGCTTGCCTCGGTTTCCTTTATTGCAACATGGGAATAATACAAGCCCCTTCCTCCTAGGGTTGCTATTCAGATCAAGAGATATTTGGAAAGTACTTAGAATAGTACTTAGTACATAATAGACCCTATATAAATACTAGCTGTTGTTCATATTGTTATTATTGTTGTTATGATCATCATCATTAAGTACCCTTTATTCTTGCAACCTTTTCCTTTAACTGGTTGTTTCCTCCTAGAACCTCCATTTTAAGGAGACCCAGGGCTGCTATATCTTCCAGACAGCACTCCTGACTCTCCAGACTTTCTCTACCATGCTTCCCCTCTCACTACCCTTTTAGCTTCCTTTTATTTATTGTCTTCCCCAATTAAAACACATCAAGAGAAAACTAGAAAAGGAAATGTATTTGAGCTATTGTGAGGGAATTTATGATGATGTAGTTCTAGCATTCTATTAGAGAGAGAAGAAACAACTGTTCCTTCCAAACCTCAATGTCTTCAACAGATATTGAGGGGATAAAATAAGACAATCAGGACCCCATGGTGGATGGGATCTGTTCTAAGGGTTTTGAGATGAAAAAGAAAAGGAAAAGGAAATGCACTAGCATGGAAAGGGAAAGAATAGGGTGGAACTTGCTGTTTCTCATAATTGGGGTACTAGAGAAAAGTATACAAACATGGAAAAAGGGGGGATGGAAATGGGAATCAAGTGATCTCTCTTATCTGAAACATAAGAGGATTGAACACATTCAGTTTTCTCGAGAAATATATCACACTCAAAAAATGTAGAAATAAATATGGAGGACGTAAGTAAAACAAACTTCTTAAATCTGAAGAGGGGCTCAAAAGTGAAAAAGTACTAGAGTCTAAGGGGGCACTTTGGATGATTGGAGAATGGTTGAATAAATTATAGTAAATGAATGGAATGGAGTATTATTGTGCTATAAAAGATGATGAGAAAGAGCTCTGGTTCTCTGATACAAAGTGAAGTGAGCAGAACCAGGAGAACAATTTGCACTGGGACAACAACACAGACAAGAAAAGCACAGCTTTGAAAGACTTAAGAAGTATGGGTGATATATGGACTGATCATGTTTCCAGAGGATGACGGTAAAGCACATTACTGTGTCCTAGTAGAAAGGTGATAGATTCAAGCTACAGAAAGAGACATACATCTTTGGACATGACTACTATGTAGATTCATTTTTTCTTCCTCATTTTTTCTTTTTCTTGGTCTTTGGTGATTTGCAATAACAATACAAAAAAAAGCAGACAAATGAAACTTTTTTTAAAATACACAGAAGGAAACAGAATGCTGTTAAAAGAAAGCACAGATAAGGACAATTTTGAAAGTAATACATGGAATTTATTATATACTTTTTAAAAAGCAAGTAGGATGAATTTATATACAATCTTTTTGTCTTGTGCTATGTATATGAAACTGGTCCCTTTTTCAGGATTTAAGTTTAAAATTTTTTTTAAATTAAGAGTAAATATAACTAGCATTTGAAAAATTCATTTTTGCATTTGGAAACCTCTTCATTTACAGGGAAAGAGAAGTTATAAAATTGTATTTTTTTCATGAATTTAACATATTCTATTTTGTATGCAATTCGTCAGTGCCAATGTCAATGCCCCTACTATATTTGTAAATTTCTTCACTATCTTAAGATAGTGACCCTATCTTACATATCTCCTCTACCCCATTACAGTCTCAATATTCCAAGTATACCACACCCTAACCCTTCCTGGGAAAGTAATTTATTTCTTTTGTCCTTACTTGATTCAACTCCAAAATGAAGAAGTTGAACTATGACCTCTGAGTTCCCTGCAAGTTCTAGTTCTGATCTAGTGAAGATTGCTTAAGAATAGGGTACAACTGAAAACATTTACAGGCAAAGAAAAAGAACCAAGTGGGAAGAAGAGCTAGAAACTAGGAGAGGGGCAATAATTTATGGGGGCAAGTTCCCAAAGGACATGGGAGGGAACAAGATTGAGGACAGAAGGAAAGAGTTTGTCTTGGTACCTTCTTTCAAAAGTATGAAGTTAGAGCAAAATTGAAAGTTGGGGGTTGGAAGTAGGGACTAAAATAGGAAATCGGCAATGAGGGAACTTACAATGGTAGATGGACACAATTTCCAAAGAAAAGTGCTCATGTGATGAGAAATCACAGGATTCTGGTGGAGGATGGAGAAGATTTGGAACAGATTCTATAGGAATGCTGGAAAATCGGTGGGAAAAATGTCAATTCTTTCCCATAGCAGTGATGGCTCAGTTGAGATTAGATAACATCTAACAAGAAACAATTATTGAGTACCTCCTGTGCCATAGATTGTGCCTCACTCTCAAGATACAAAGACAAAAATAAAAGTTTTTGCCCTTTATATTTGTGGAATTAAATGAAACTGAATTGAGATTCTCTCCAAAAGCAGTCTTCTACAGCTTCACACTCCAATCTTCTGTCAGAGAGACTGGAAGGTAGAGAAAAGGGGAGTTAAAAGAACAAGACTAATGAAGGAAGAATTGGTTTTAAAAGTTTATCGATTTTCAGAAACCAATACTTTAAGTAGCAGAACTGTGTGTGTGTGTGTGTTTTCATCACAAGTAAGGATACTGAAGCTTAGCAAGATGCAATAACTTGCCACAACTAAAATGCAAGTCTTCCTGTTCACAAACCACTACTCTTTCCCCTTTCCCACACTGCTTCCATAGAAGAAACCTAAAGGGACCAAGTAAGGTCTCTACTAAGTGGAAGGAATATTGCCGGAATCAAAAGAGTTCAAAATGACATTCATCGTGCACTGTCATTTAAACTGCTAGAATATAGGAATATGTCGGAGAGATCTGATTTAACAAGAGATATAAAATGGAAACAAAAGTTGCTATAGCTTCACTATGAAGTATTCAGAAAATTGAAAAAAATAAAATTTTTAGATAAAAATATATAATGAAAGATTTTTTTTAAAAAGATTAAATACAGCTTGAAAGAAACCCATGACTTCACAGCAACAAGAAGAGAAAAGGAAAGGTGGGAGTCTGTTTTTAGAATTAAATAATATTTGAGATTATGCAATATGAACAAAAGATAAATTGGGAAAACTCCAATTTTCAATACCCATAAATTCTTCTTGAGGTTCAGGGGCCCCCAAAATGGTGAAGTGCAAGGTGGATGTGCTGCAGGGTCCTCTTGAAAGAATTTGATCAGGCTGTGTCCAAAAATCAAGTAAAGGCATTTATTCCTCTAACACAACACACCAAAAATTGGCTTTACGTGGTACTTGAGATAATGGGCTTTTCATTTCATCTCATAGGAAAGAAAAAAAGAACATGTGATTAAGAAAGAAATTAATGTCCAGAGAACATATGAAGATAAATGTAATGAAAGCCACAAGTAATAACAGTGGCATTAAACTAAGGAACTTTATGGTCATTATTTTATCAAAAGCTCCTTGTCACAAATTAACTTCTTATGGTAAGGACCAACAAAGTAAGTCTATTTATTATAGAATATTTGAACTTGGGTCTTCCTGACTCCAGACCAGATACTCTATCCGCTGTGCCAATGATTTCACTTAACTCTGGTAGTGTACTTTTCAGGGACGTACACATTGAAATTGAAGCTGATGCTCACATTGCTAGAGTTAACTCAACCTGGGAGGCTCCAGAGGAGAGTATGGAGAGAAGAGACTAACAAACTGAAGGTCTACAGAACTGTCGTGACTGATCTCATTGTTGTATGCCTATGAAACCTGGACAGTATATGGAGGCCATGCCAGGAAACTGAGTCATTTCCATTTGAATTGTCTTAGTGTTGAGGTTTAGGGTTTAGATTAGGGGTACTCGAGACCCCAAAATACCAACATGCCAAGTCCTGCTGAATGAATTCAACTCGTGTTCTCTCAGTCAAAGTAAAGCAAAGTTTATTAAAGATTCACCTTAATGGGTAGATTCCTGTTTTTTCATTTTTCAAATGCTTTATTAACTTCTTATTTACATCATTCATTTCTGCCAGATTTTGAGTTACCAATTTTCTCCCCTTTTTCCCCCTACCCACCACCCCAAAATAGCAGTCCCACAGGATATTTCCTCCTCCAATCTGTTCTCTCCCATATCTTCTCCCATATCCCCTTCGACTTTCCAGTAAGGCAGGTGGATCTCTATGCCCCAGTGCCTGTATAACTTATTTCCCAATTACATGTAAAATAGTATTAATAATAGTATAAAAATATTTTTTTAAACATTTGATTTTAAAACTTTGAATTCCAGATTCATTCCCTTCCTCCTTGTCACCCACCCTTACTGGGAAGATAAGCAATTCAGTATAGGCTGTACATGTGTAGCTAATGCAAAACATTACCATAGTAGACATATTGTATAAGACTGACTATATTTCCCTCCCTCCTATCCCACCTCCCACTTGTTCTATTCTCTACTTTGATCCCGTCCCTTTTCAAAAGTGGGTGCCACCAACTTCCCTCCCACCAACCTGCCTTCCCTTCCATCATCCCCCCTCTGATCCCCTTTCCCCCTAACTCTCTTGTAGGGTGAGATACCGTATTTAATGTGTATGTCATTCCCTCCCCAAGCCAAATTCAATGAGAATAAGGTTGACCCATTCCCTTTTGCCTTCCTATTCTTCCCCTCCATTGTAACCATTTTCCCTTGCCTCTTCTTTTTTTTTTTTAAAGCAATCGGGGTTAAGTAACTTGCTCAAGGTCACACGGCCAATTATTTCTGGGTGTGGTGCTGAGTGTCTGAGCCCAGGATTCGATCTCCAGGTCATCCTGACACTGGAGCCGGTGCTCTTACTCGCTGTGCTACCTGACCGCCCCTCCCTTGACTCTTCTATATGAGATAGTTTACCCCATTCTGTCTCTCCCCATCTCCTCTCATTATATTACTCTCTCACCTTTTGATTTCACCTTTTAAGTATCATCTCTTCCTATTAAATTGGTCCTGTGCCCTCTATCTATGTATACCTGTAAACATATATACACATTCACATATGTATTCATATACCAATATACCTATATATATATATACATATATATATATGTATGTATGTATATTTCTAGTCCCTTCAACTATTTTCATTCTGAGAAAAATTTGCTCAGTTACAATTATCGTTTTTCCATGTAGGAATGTTAATAGTTCAACTTTGAGAAGTTTCTTATGATTTCTTTTCCCTGTTTACCTTCTCATGCTTCTCTTGCTTCTTTGTATCTGAATGTCAGATTTTCTATTCAACTCTGGTTTTTTCATCAAGACTTCTTGAAAGTCCTCTATTCTACTGAATAACCATATTTTCCCCTGAAACATGATACTCAGTTTTTCTGGGTAAGTGATTCTTAGTTTTAATCCCAGCTCCTTTGACCTCCAGAAAATCACATTCCAAGCCCTTCGATCCCTCAGTGTAGAAGCTGCCAGATTCTGAGTTATCCTGATTGTGTTTCCACAATATTCAAATTGTTTCTTCCTGGCTGCTTGCAATATTCTCTCCTTGATCTGGGAATTTCAGACCTGGCTATAATATTCCTAGGAGTTTTCTTTTTGTGATGTTTTTCAGGAGGTGATCGGTGGATTCTTTCAACCTCTATTTTGCCCTCTGGTTCTAAAACATCAGGGCAGTTTTCCTTAAGAATTTCTTGGAGGATAATTTCTAGGTTCTTACTTTGATCATGGCTTTCAGGTAGTCCAATAATTTTTAAATTTTCTCTCCTGGATCTATTTTCTAGGTCAGTGGTTTTTCCCATGAGATATTTCACATTGCCTTCTATTCTTTCATTTGTTTGGATCTGTTTAACAGTATCTTGATTTCTCATAAAGTCATTAGCTTCCATTTGCTCCAATCTAATTCTGAAGGAATGATTCTCCTCATTGAGCTTCTGAGATTCTTTTTCCATCTGGCAAATTCGACTTTTTAAGGCATTCTTCTCCTCATTGCCTTTTTGAAACTCTTTTACCATTTGAGTTAGTATATTTTTTAAGGTGTTATTTTCCTCAGTCAGGCTGTTGACTCTCATTTTGTAATTTTCTTGCATTGTTCTCATTTCTCTTCCCAATTTTTCCTCCACTTCTCTTATCTGCTTCTTAAGGTCCTCTAAGGCCTGTAACCAGCTTGTATTTTCCTTTGAAGCTTTTGGTGAAGCAGTTCTGACTTCACTGTCTTCCTCCTGTTCCATGCTTTGCTCCTTTTTGTCCCAAAAATAGGAGTCTAATGTTGGATTGCTCTGCTTGGTTTGCTTTCTTTGCCTGGTCATGTCACCACTCAGTCATCTGACCCTTTGGCTTTTTGCCACAGTAGGACTCTGCCACCAGATAGGGGAGCTTTGTTCCAAATGCTGGAGTTTTCTCAGCTGCTGGAGGTATTAGTTGGGTGCCCTTTCTGAAGTCTCCACAAGCTCTGACAAGCTGGTCACACACCCCAGGACCTCCACCCTAGACTGCAATCCAGATCCAAGCAGGTTAAAGCAAGAGGGATTACCCCTCAAATTGGTTGCTTGGTCCACCTACAGTCTGCAGGCCAGGAACAAAAGCTGAAGCACTCCCAACTACTGGGTCCCAAAGTTCACACGGCACTGATCTCTCACTTTGTCCTTAGCATCTATGTGTTGATAATTCTGGATCACCACAGCTGCTGGTGATCTGGAGTCCCTTCAACTGGTAATGAGTAGATTCTTAAGGAGCTTAAGTATACATGAAGCTTGTATTGACAAGTGGGGGCAGAACAATCTGACACAGAATGAGCCTGTGCTAGATTGAATTCTCAGCACCTTCATGGAGGCAAGATGCATCTTATATACAGAAAGACTGTGGGAAGGATCTAGGGGTGGTCTAGAGGAGGAGTTTGGAGAGGATCTTGAGAGGAGTCAAATGGGGTCAGTCTCCAGTAATGAGATTAAGGGTGGGAAATAGCTGAAGACTACCTAGAGATGACAGACAATGGAGGGCTAGGCTAGTTTAAATGTAAAAGATTTGGGTATAGACATTTTGATAGGATCAAAGGTGGGAAGTAGATGGACAATGGAGGGCTAGGCTAGTGAGAGTAAGAGATTTGGGCCTAGCTATAATGAAAGGCTTATGACTTCAGTTAAATGCCTCATCAAATGGGAAGATTCAAGGAGAGCTCAAGGGGTTTCCCAGAGCCTGTAACCCATTATTAGGAAGATTCTGAAGGCAGGATAAGCCCAGATTCTGAGGTCCTTACTTGAACTGAACTGCCAAGAATTCAAACTCTCCATCAGAGAGCACAATTCGATGGGCTAGCCATGTTGTCCAAATGCAAAACATACATTTGCCAAAAAGACTGTTTTATGGAGAACTCACACAGGGCAAGCATTCACATGGTGGTCAGAAGAAGTGATACAAGAACATTCTCAAGGTCTCTCTTAAGAACTTTGAAATTGATTGTGTGACATGGGAGACACCGGCACAGGACCGCTCATCATGGCGTGCCCACATCAGTGAAGGTTCTGTTCTCTGTGAGCAAAGCAGAATTGAGACAGCTCCAAGGAAATGCAGGATGTGCATATTTAGAGTATCCACACCAAATGTTCACAGCCTGTGGTGGAGCATTCCGATCTCATATAGGTCGCCTGATCAGCCACAGGATCTCATATTGGCCTGATCAGCCACAGGATCTCATATTGGCCTGATCAGCCACAGGAGTCAGACACACTGAAACTTGACTCTAGCATAGTGATGTCATTTTTGATCTCTCTAGAATGAAGGATAACAACCAACCAACCATTATAGAATATATTAAAGGAGATGGGGAAAATCCAAATATCAAAATAAATCTTAGATTCAAAATTATTACTTAAAAGTTTATCATTACTACCTTATTCATAAGAATTTTTCATGTTTTATTTATGCTTTTGTTTTTTTACACTAATAATTTCCCAATATATTGACCTTACCCCATGAACCACTTCCTTATATGTCTCAGGTATTGAGGCTACTGTTCCAGTACTCACTTCCTCTGACAGCCTGGGTTAGAACTCAGCTCATCACTAGCCCCTAAGAGTTCGTGGAGTGCCTTGCCTAAATCTGTCATTCATGAATCCCTACTAGTGTTTTTGGTTATTGATTATCAATTGATATTAAGTAGTCAGCCAGAAATGATTTGCTTCTAGTTAGAGGCATTTACTATTGTGGTATAGTAAGAATGATGAGGTATGGGCTCTGGGAGCCCCCTCTAGCTTTGAGTCTTTGAGGTACAGGCTCTGGGAACCTCCCTTGGACTCTTGATTAAATTGTCTCATTTGATGAGGCATTTGCATGAGGCAATAATCCTTACATTGGGGCTGGGCCCAGGCCCCTAGATTCTAGTTACTAACTGCTAACTACTAGCCTAGTTACTAGCCTAGCCCTCCATTGTTCATCTCCTTCCCACCCCTGAGCCTATCAAAATATCAATACACCCTTGAACTGGCCTAGCCCACCATTATCTGCAGCCTCCAGCTACCTCCCACCATTAATCACTCGTTGACCTCATTTAACTCCTCCTGAAGACCCTTCCCAAACTCCTCCTCTAGACCACTCCTAGATTCCTCCCACAACCTTCTGTATATAAGACCCCATCTCACATGTGGTGTGAGAGCACCGTAGAATGCCATAGAATAGTGACAGCATCATAGAATGACCTAGCACAGACTTACTCTGTGTCTAATGCAAGCAAACTTTTAATAAATTTTACTTTTCTTTGGCTGAGAAGACGAGCCAAATTCATTTGGCAGGACCTGGCATGTTGTACCAACATATTTTGGGGTCTCCAGAGCAACCCTAACCTTTTTAGTGGGTAACCTCTTAAGGAACAGTTGCTCAAAACAGCACACACACTCCCGCAAAGTCTGAATGTGGTACTCTCTCCCACCAGCAGTACCTCTGCCCCTGTATCTTCTCCCTCTGATTGGCTGCTTCCTTCCAGAGCCTCCATTTCAAGGAGGAAGCTTAAGACAAATATGTCTTTATTCCTCTCTAGGCTGCATTGCTGACTGATCTCCACAGGACTTTTCTCTTCCATGCCCCCAGGCCAAGTGCCTTCACCACCCCTAGCTCCTACCCCTTTTCAGCTCCCTTTTATGTGGAATCTTCCCCTATTGGAATGTGAGGTCTTTGAGGGCAAGGATGTATTTTCTTCTCCTTGTATTTGTATTCCCACAATGCCTGGCACATGGTAAGTGCTTAATAAATGCTATCTGACTGAATAATGCTGTGATTCTTCCTTTCTTCATCATATTCAGTATATCCACCAACCTCTGTTGCCCTGGGGATATCACTAGAACTTTAAGGCCAATGAAAGAATCCAAATCATCTAGCCAAAAGGTCTTTCTCTCCAAAGGGTAGGGAAGTGGTGGCCATTGGTCAGAGATAATCAAAGATGAGGCCCTCTCTTCCCTCCTGCAGGATTCCCCCTAAGGAATTCTTTCTCTCCAGGCTGGCTGAAGGCATCCACCAATAACCTGCTAAGAGTGAGATTTCCAACTAGCTTCCTGGAGTTATACAAGTCCTACAGAATGCCACAAGTCTCTCCTCACTCCAGCTATCTTCTACTCTGTTGTCAAAGTGATATTCCTAAAGTTAAAAGTCTGGTTCTCTGCCTCTCTCTGTCTCTTTCTCTCTTTTTCTCTCCCTGTGTGTCTCTTTCTCTGTCTGTCTCCCTCTCGCTCACACACACACACACACACACACACACATCTCCCTACTCATTAAAATCCCTTGACTCCTTATCATTTCCAGGATCAAACATGCAAACAACTATGTACAAGACGAGCTACATATAGTATAAATTTGGAATAATTAACAAAGGGAAAGCACGAGGACCTAGAGGGATCAAGAAAGGCTTCCTGTAGACGGCAGGATTTCTTTGAAACTGTGAGACGCATGCTTGTGGGGATCACAGGATTTCCTAGGCAAAGTCATCGAGTTAGCCCAAATGGGCTTCTGCTGTTTACTGCTTCCCAGATCATGTGCCCTCAGGAAGATCCAAGTGATAGACCCATTCTCAAAGAAAGAACTCAGAAACAGAGTAGGCATAGAAAGGCATGTATTATGCTTATCTTGAGGAAGAGGGTGTGGTGCTCACTAGGAACACCCACACTGATAAGAAGCAGGAGTGAGGTTAAACAGTTCCCCATTCCAGCCAGTTAGGTTGTTTACACTCTTCATTACCCAACATTCCCTCCTTATGCAGATTACATAGGTGTGGTAGTGAGAAATGACCAGGGCATGACCCCTCAGGTTCGAACCAGTTGTCCCAACCCGACCTTTCTTTCCAAGGGCACCAAGATGGCCATTGTCTTGATAAAATAAGATAAGTGATCTTCCCCCACAGCTTTGTTGATTATCTCCCAATAACATCTGTGGGATCGAAATAAGATAACATAATATCCCTCTTACAGAACTTAAAGGGAGCTAGGGAACCTAGGAGGTGGAGATGAGGAGCAGAAGCCACTGCTCCTGTGTGAAATCTTTTAAAGCAAAGGTGTCAAACCCAGCAATACCCGCCCCCCCCTCATGTGCAGAAACAGAGTAACATATAATTGAAAATTTTAATAAAATAAACAAAAGCATGTTTTTCAAAGTTAACATGTGGTGCACAGGGATCATTATATATGGTTTAGTGGCCCTTATTTCTATTTGAGATTGACACCAGTGCTCTAGCATTCAAAGTTCTTTATATACTGCACTGCCACCCACCCCCACTTTCAAGTTCTTATACTTCATCACCCACCCATACCCACACAATGTTATCCAATGACACTAGTCTCCTTGCTATTCCCCAAACAAGAAACTTTATCTCCCAATTCCAGGCATTTCCACCGGCCATTGCCCCAGTGACTCTTTCTCCTCATCTCTATCTCCCCAATTCTCTAGCTCTCTAAGTTCCATTTAAAATCCTGCTTTCTACAGGGAGTCTTTCCTGATCACTCTTAATCCTGGTGCTTTCCCTCTGTTAATTACTTCAAATTTGTCCTATTTGTAGTTTGTTCATACATATTTGTTTGCATCTTATCTCCCTCTTTCAACTCTGAGCTCTGGGAGAGCAGGGACTCTGTTTCACCTTTCTTTGGACCCCAAGCAATTAGCACAATGTCAGGCACAGTAGATGCTTAACAAAAATGTATGGTCTGACTGAAGTGGAGTGGGATAATTCAAAGACTCTTATGGAGTAATTTGGAACTATGCCCAAAGGGCAATCAAACGGTGCACACCCCTTGATAAGTCTGCATCCCAAGAGATTTTTTTAAAAAGAAAAAAGACCTATTTGTACAAAAAATATTTATAGCAGCTCTTTTTGTGTTGACAAATAATTAGAAATTGAAAGGATGCCAATAAATTGGGAATGACTGAACAAGTTGTGGTATATGATCGTAATGGAATACTGTCGTGCTATAAGAAATGACAAGTAGGTTGATTTCAGAAAAACCTGGAAAAACTTACACAAACTGATGCAAAATGAAGTAAGCAGAACCAAGAGAACATTGTACACAATAATGTGTATCTTGTATGATGATCAACTGTAAATGATGTAGTTATCCTCAGCAGAACAATGATTCAAGACAATTTCAAAGGAATCAGAATGGCAAATGCTATCTGCTTCTAGAGAAAGAACTGATGGAGTCTATTGAAATCTTCAATGCAGATTGAAGCAAACTATTTTTTTCACTCTTTTGTTTTTGTGGGGTTTTATCACCTTTTGGTCTGTTTCTTCTTTCATAATATGACTAATATGAAACTTTTTTTAAAAAGGACTCTTACTCTTATACTTATGAAGTGATTGGACTAGATGGCCTCAGGTCCCTACCAACTCTGATTCCATCATCCAATGATCCCAATTAATAGAGGAGAAAATTGTAAGTTCAGGAACTGGAAAGAGGTCAGATTGGTAATGTGTGGGGTATAGGGACCCCAAAAATCCCCTACCCAAATTTTATATAAACTTAGAGGTGTCTTGGACTAAGAACAGGAAGCTTTTATTCAGTTCTCAAGAGAAGAGGGTGTCACTTCCACCAGGATGTATTGATGGAAGGAGGCTCCTAACAGAAGACAAAGCAAATTGTATTACAAAATGGTAATCCTCAAAACAATCTAGTACTGGCTAAGAAATAGAGTGGTGGATCAGTGGAATAGATAAGGTACACAATACACAGTAATTAATGATGATAGTAATCTAGTGGTTGATAAACCCAAAGATCCAAGCCTTTGTGAGAAGAACTCACTATTGACAAAAATTGCTAGGAAAACTGCAAAGTAGTTTGTCAGAAACTAGATATAAACAACATCTCACACTATATACCAAGATAAAATCATAAAGACATAAAGAATGATGACATAAGCAAATTATGAGAACATGGAAAATTTTACCTGTGAGATCTATAGATGAGGGAAGAGTTTGTGACCAACCAAGAGAGAGAAACCATTACAGGACATAAAATAGACTATTTTGATTACATTAAATTAAAAAGACTTTGCTAAAACAAAACCAATACAGCCAAGATTAAAAGGGAAGCAGGAAACTAGAAGGAAAAATTTTACAGTAAGTTTCTCTGATAAAACTTCTCAAATATTTAGAGAACTTAGTCAGTTTTATAATATGTCATTCTCCAAGTGATAAGTAGTCAAAGGATATGAACAAGCAGTTTTTTTTAAGAAATCAAAGCTGTCTATAATCATATAAAAATGCTATAAAAAGAAGAAAAAATGCTCTAAATCACTACTGATTAAAGAAATACGAATTGAAACAACTTTGAGCTTAATACCTCCCACCTATCAGATCAGCTAATGTGATAAGAGGAAAAAAATGACAAATGTTGGAGGAGATGAGGGAAAAGTGGGACACTAATGAACTATTGATGATGGAGCTGTGAACTGATCCAATCATTCTGAAGAGCAATTTGAAACAGCCCAAAGAGATATAAAATTGTGCATATCCTTTCACCCTGCAATACCACTATTAGTCTGTACCCCCCAAACAGTCAAAGGACAAGGAAAAGGATCTATGTGTAAAAAATATTTATGGCTTTTTTTTTTTGTGGTGGCAAAGGATTGGAAATTGAGGAGATACCCATCAACCAGAGAATGACTGAAGAAATTGTGGTATATGATTGTGATGGAATACTACTGTGCTATAAGAAATGATGATCAGGATGGTTTCAGAAAACTCTGGAAAGACTTATTTGGAATGAGGCAAAGTGAAATGAGTAGAGCCAAGAGAACATTGTACATACTGATAGCAATGATCAATTGTGAATAACTTGGCTACTCTGATCAACACAAGTTAATTCTGAAGGACTTATGATGAAAAATGTTATCCACATCCAGAAAAAGAATTGTTGGAACCTGGCTATAGACCAAAGCATGCTTGTTTTACTTTATTTTTCTTGTTAGTTTTGGGTTGGGGGGAGGGGTTTGTCTGTGTTTTCTTTTGCTAGATGACTAATATGGAAATATGTTTTGCATGACTTCACAGGTATGATATAGATCAAATTGCTTGCCTTCTCAAAGGGCAGGGAAGGGAGGAAAGGAGATAATTTGGACCTCAAAATTTTTAAAAAGTATTTTAAAATGTACATATAATTGAGAAATATTTAATGAAATAAATAAAAACATATTGGGAAAAGAAAAAATGTTGTAGATGGTAGCAAACCATACTGCACTTAGAGTCAGGTAGACCTAAGTTCAAATCCTGCTTCAAACCCTAGCTATGTAACTCTGGACAAGTCACTTAACACACTCAATCTCAGTTTCCTCATCTATAAAACGGGAATAATTATAGCACTATTTCCCAGGGTTGTTGTAAGGATCAAATAAGATATAGATAAAGATCTTTGAAAACTTTAAAGTGTTATATAAATGCTTGCTACTCAAAACTAAATCAACTAAGCAAAGATGGAATTAAAGAATTGGAAGATGTTACCTATCACCATTTTATAAATTTTTTTTTCATCATTAAGAAGCATTGACTTTGGAAAACACATTGAACCAGGATATAGAAATTAAATATTTTAACTATGTTGATTAAAATTTAAATACTCATTTGATGCCCTCAGAACATCTATCTAACTCAACTTTTTCATTTTACAATACAAATTATATTTAATATATATAAATTACAATATAAAATATAAATTAGTGAGTCTTAGAGGTCTCTAGACCAACCCAAGATGACATAGCTAAGAAGTAAGTGACAAAAAAAGAGACTAGGTCTTCTAGTCTCATGCTCTTTCTACTGTATATAATAGGATCCCCATGACACAAGGAAACATATGAAAAGAGTCAAGAAAGTTAATTAGGTAGCATCTTATAATAGAAAACTCATGATTAAAAGTTTGAAATTCACATTTCTCCAGTAGTTATAGAAAAGATCATATTATCTAAGAAAATTAGATGAAATCCTATGAGGCTCAGGAGAAGACAGCATTGGAGAAATGAGATGTAGTTAAAAATAATAAGATCTTAAACATATATTCTTTATATTATTTAGATCAAATATTCATAATTAGAATTAAGACCCATTATAGTCCAGGACCATTGATCATATGCCTATCATGTACATCATCTAAATAAAGAAATCATTGGGACAGCTAGGCGACTCAGTGAATAGAGCACCAGCCCTGGAATCAGGAGGACCTGAGTTCAAATCCAGCCTCAAACACTTAACACTTACTAGCCTTATGACATTGGGCAAGTCACTTAACCCCAGTTGCTTTGCCCTCCCACCTCCAAAAAGCAAAAAAAAAAAAAAAGAAAGAAAAAAAGAAATCATTGACCCACTGAGTCTCAGGCTTCCTAGTCAGTTAGAATCAGGAAGGGATACAATCAGACCTATGCTTTAGAGATATCACCTTGTCGTGGAGTGTGGGTAATAATGGAGAGATTTGAGACAGACAGACTAATCTAAAGGCTCTTACAGTACTCCAGGTGAAAGGTAATAAGAGATTGAACTAGCTAGAAGAGACATAAGAAGGGGATATATGAGAAATGTTGTGAAGGTAGTTGTGAAATGAAAAGATTTGGCAGTGAATTGGATATGTTTGACGATCATTATCATGATGGCATTGTGGGATGAGTGAGAGTGAGGAGTTGAGGGTGATAAGCATGTTTGTGGACAGAAGGATAGGGGTGCCTTCACAAGTGATAGGGAAGTTTGGAAAGGGAGTGTTTGAGGACAAGGATAATGAGTTCTTTTTTTGGGTCTGTTGAGTCTGAGATGCCTATGGGGCATCTAGTTTGAGATGTCAAGAAGCTATTGGAGATGAGTGACTGTAGCTCAACAGAGAAAACTGTTTGAATATGTTAAGTTTCATACATCTATGCGAAATTGAGTGGGAAATGTACAGCAGACAAAGTAGAAGATATAAGGCTACAATAAAGAGAGATGAGGGCTTGATATTTAGATTAGGGATCATCTATTTAAGTGATGACTGAACCCATGGGAGCTAATGAAGTCAACTAGAGATTATCATAATAAAGGACCCAAAAAAGGTTCAGAATATCATCCTGGGGCACACTGATACAATTCTTTCATTTAAGTACATTTTCATTTGTCTTCAAGTTTCATTTATATTAAGAACATGAAAACTGATATAATTCAGTTCATATGGTAGTCACTAGATGGTCTAAAGATTCAGTCACTAGATGGTCTAAAACCTAAGAATGGAAAATCATTCTTAGCTTCATATTTCCCACCTTTATCACCCTTCTACCATGACAGGCCTGGAATCAGAAAGACTCATCTTTCTAAGTTTAAATCTGGCCTCAGACACTTACTAGCTGTGACTCTTGAGGGCAAACCACTTAACCTTGTTTGCTCCATTTTCCTCATCTGTAGAATAAACTGAAGAAGGAAATGGAAAACCAGTCCTGTAACTTTGCCAAGAAAACCTCAAAATGGGGTCACAAAGATTCAAACAAGACTGAAAAATAACTGAACAATTGCCACCATCACTTTAAAAATGGAAAGGGGCTCACATTACATTCTTTTTCTTTTGTTTCTTAGGTCACCATAGCCAAAAAAATTATTGCCAAATTAACCAACCTATTATTATTGAGCTCTGTATTGTTAAGTAGGCGGCTATTTAGAAAGCAGACACAGTCTGCTGCTGGGACTATACTCAAAGCTTTAGATGAATAATAGAACCTTCCAGAATTTGTGTTCCAGTCAATTTGTCAACAAGCATTTATTAAGCCAGACATCGGGCTAAGGGCTCAAAAAGACAATAGAAAGATGGTCCCTAACATTAAAGAACTTATTTTCCAAGAGGATGAGATAATACATTTAAAAAAAACTGAAAAGCAGAGGGGATACCTTCCAAAGAATCCTTGGAGGATGGTCAAGGTAGAGAAAAGTCTGGTGTGCAGCCTGGACAGGAATGAGACATGGTTGGCCTGGACACTCTCAAATGGAGTTTCTGGGAGGAACAATCCAACAAGAGGGAGAGACCAAGGGGCAGAGGGCATAAACTTTTCTTCTGTCACTGCCTTCAAAAAACAGAGGGTCTCTCCCATACTGCAACCAAGACACAGGAGTAGGACTTCATATTTAGAATTATACAAGTCAAATGGTAGATTAAATCATGCATTTGGCCAGAAGCCCATATATTAAATGAAGAAAATTCAAAATTTAAGTCAACGCTTAAAGACTCAAATTAATAACATTTATTGATTATCTTCTTGACCCTGGTAAACTTCCTTCTCTCTCTGCTATTTTATCATTAATAAGTGCTTTGGAAATTTTAAAACACAATATAAATGTATTAATAATAAATTATCTCCATGGCAAAATTTAGAACAGTAACTAGTGACTCTATAAAAATTCTGCCTTGTTCATCACTTTGCATGGGTTCAATTTTCTTATAGTAGGACTATTTATTTGGTTACTTGGAGAAGAGAACACATTGAAAGCATCCTCAGATACAGAAGTCTAAATTCCCATTTGTACAAGTCCTTAAAGCCATATTGTTGAGGTCAGGGAACCATAAAATGTTGAGGTTTAAGGTTTGAGGGTACTCGAGACCCCAAATACCATCACACTGGGTCCTGCTAAATGAATTCAACTCAAGTCTTCTCTCAGCCAAAGTAAAGCAAAGTTTATTAAAGGTTTGCCATAACTCTTAAGAACCCTAGGTATCTGTGACTCTTGTATTGGACAAGTGGGCCAGAATAATCTGATGTAGAATGAGTCTGCACTAGATAATTCTCAGCTACCTCAAAGAGGCAAGATGGAGCTTATATATAGAAAGACTGTGGGAGGGTTCTAAGGGTGGTCTAGAGGAGGAGTTTGAGGAGGGTCTTGAGGAGGAGTCAAATGAGGTCAGACTCCAGTAATGAGAGATTAAGGGTGAGAAATAGTTCCAGGCTACCTGGAGATGATAGACAATGGAGGGCTAGACTAGTTTAAGTGTAACAGATTTGAGTATAGATATTTTGGGAGGATCAAGGGTGGGGAACAGCTGGACAATGGAGGGCTAGGCTAGTAACAAGATTTTGGTCTAGTGATCATGAAAGGCTTAATGGCCTCAGGAAAATTCCAGGTCAAGTGAGAAGATTCAAAGTTCAAGGGGTTTCCCAGAACCTGTATCCCATCAATATTAAACTAGCACTCCAACTTGTAAGTTTTTATGCAGTTATATTCACAGACACAATCACCCGGTTTATCACCTAAGAATCAATGTAGCATAGTGAGTAATGCCTTGTCATTTTCATCAAGGGATCTAGGGTCAAGTCTTGTGCTGTCTGCTCAAGTGATCTTATGTAAGTAATTCGACCTCTCTTGAAGAAATATGCATTTAGGTCTGAAAGGAAACTTAAAGGTCAGCCAATTAAACCTCTTTGATCTTCAGATGAAGGAAAGGGGAAGTAACTTATCCAAGGCCATACAAGTATTGAGTTCAAGAACTGGGATTCCAGTCAACATCCTTTCTTCATGTAAAATGAGGCGGTTAGACTACTGCTACTCTTCAGCCATTTTTCGGTCATGTCTGACTCCTCATGACCCCATCTGGGGTTTTCTCAGCCAAGTTACCGGAGTGGTTTGGCATTTCCTTCTCCAGACCATTTTACAGATGAGGAAACTGAGGCAAACAAGGTTAAGTGACTAGTAAATGTCTGAGGCTAGATTTGAACTCAAGAAGATGAGTTCACTTGCCCATAACATGAAATATAGTATGTAGGATGTGTATAAGCTCCTTGAATGCAAGTAATGTTTACATTTTTTTATATGTATCCTCATTGCATAGCACGGTCCCTGGCACATAATAAATGTTTACTGACTGACTGCCGCATAGCAAGCAATGTTAAATTGCTAAATTCAATGTTTATTAGTTATACACTTGTTTTTTTACAGTTTTAATAAAAAACATTGTTATACCAAATAATATTCAAATCATAAGATCTAAAGCTAGAAGGGGCCTTAGAGACCAACCAGACCAAGCCCTTCATTTTATAAATGAGGAGACTAGATTCAATAACTTGTCCAAAGTAACACAAGTAGTAAGTAGTCAAATTAGCATTTGAGTTCCAGTATCATGACTCAAGTTTAGCATTCTTTCCACTGGGGCATGCTGCAGCATAGTCATAATACTAGCTGACATATGTATAACACTTTGTAAAATGCTTTATATACATGATCCTTTTAATCCTCACAATAACCTAGTAAGAAGGTATTAGAGGGATAGTGATCTCCCTTTCATAGACAAGGAAACAAATGCTGAGAAAAGTTTGAGTATTTTGCCCAGCTTCATAAAACTAATGACTATCAGATTCCAACTCCAGTCTCTTGAGACTCTAAGTCAAACAGGTTCTTTCCACTGTGCCATGCTGCCTCCCAAATCTCCCATTATTTTCAGTCATTGACTATTCCGCCACAGAACTGTCTTGTCAAAGATGGGGTTCAATTTCCATTCCATAAATGAGAAGATATAACTCTTACCAAAAATCTAAGCGATTTAGCAATGATGAACCAATAGTTTTCTGTTTCAAATCAAATCACCTTACTATGACTATTGGTATGTTAAGAATACCATATTAAATGTTACCAACTATGTCATAATTTACAAGACACTTGCAAGAACCATCACAATTATAACCCCTTTAAGTACCCAAAAGCATAAGAGACATCATACCAGTCAAAAGCCATGAAAACTCCAATCTCACAACAAACTGAGCATATTTTACCTTTGAGGATGTGAAGAGCAGGTAGGTTTGAGTACTAATCAAGAACAAGTTGGAGAAGAAATGGTAATGATTCCTAACTAGAAACAAGGGAAACAGGAAATTCATTGCCAAATGAAAGAGGAGGGAATTTGCAAAGCTGGTGGCAGCTTGGGAGTGTCCTGAAGGCTAACTGAGAAAATACAAAAGACTAATGGGAGGGACTTCTGAAAGGAGCTGGACAATCCAACCACAGGTTTAAGAAACAAATTGGGTGCTTACAGAGATTCAGAATGTAGAGATTTTCACCTCTGGGATTTTAAAGCCATTGAACCCAAGGATCCAGGCCTGATAGGACTAGGATTTTTTTTTTTTTTTTGGTTTGGGGAAATGTCATAGACCACAATTTAAAGGAAATCGCTTCAAAAGGTTAAGAGTTCTTTATAAAGTATATCAGTCCTGTAATTCTGACTATTACAGGACAATATGTCTCCTGAGGCTGCACCTAATTACTACTTGACCTATTCAAATGAATCATTACTCCTGACTCCCAAAAACAAAAATAAAAAAAGCAATTGCTAGTTCTATTGAATTTTTAATTTACTTTTCATTTGAACCCAGTCTCTAGAACTGTTTTAACAATCTAAGTTACTTTACAACTGAAACAATGTGTATGTGTTTTAGATTCTGGTCAAGTCTCTAGATGAAGTCACAAAAAGAAAAAATGTCTGTAAGAAATGATGAGGTGATAAAGGTTCAGTACAACTAACTGTTGGCATTGACCTGATGAGCAGTCGAAAAGAAAGCCATTTAGTTCTAGCTCTAGGAATCTATTGTTTTTCTAAAGAAAAATATGAATCTTTACATTTCCGAGTCCAACTGAATAGGACTGGCTATCCAGCTTATGAAGGGAAAACCCTCCAAATATCTACCTGGGGCAGCTTAGTTACTATGGTTGACAAGGTAAAATAAATGTGTGTAGGTATATGTGTGCATGTGCAAGTGTCGGTATGTCTGTGCATTTATGACATTGACCTGAAGTGTTTCAATCTTTGTGGCAGTATCTAGAAAATTTTTTATAACTACATGCAAATAAATGAGAGGCAGCATGATGTGGCAGTGGTCAAAAAGCCTTCCTTGGAGTCAGGGTTGATGAGGTCACCATAAAATGATGAGGTATAGGGTTAGGGGTGCACAAGACCCCCAAATAACAACATGCCAGGTCCTGCCAAATGAATTCGACTCAAGTCTTGTCTCAGCCAAAGAAAAGCGAAGTTTATTCATAATGAGTAGACTATTAAGAAGCCTCAGTATCTGTGATGCTTGTACTGGACAAAGTGGGCCAGAATCATCTGACCTAGAGTGAGTCTGCACTAGATCATTTCTCTAGCACTCTCACACCTCATGGAGGCAAGATGGGGTCTTATATACAAAAAGGTTGTGGGAGGAATCTAGGGGTGGTCTAGAGGAGGAGTTTGGGGAGGGTCTGCAGGAGGAGTCAAATTAGGTCAGACTCCAGTGATGAGAGATTAAGGGGGGAAGGTAGCTGGAGGCTACCTGGAGATGAGACAATGGAAGGTTTGGGAGGATCAAGGGTGGGAACTAGCTGGACAAAGGAGGGCTAGGCTAGTAACAGAGTTTTGGGCTGAGCCACAGTGAAAGGCTTATGGCCTCAGGAAAATGTCTCCTCAAATG
>NW_027185784.1:5780468-5800655 GCF_028583685.1 Petaurus breviceps papuanus | reverse complement strand
CATTTGAGGAGACATTTTCCTGAGGCCATAAGCCTTTCACTGTGGCTCAGCCCAAAACTCTGTTACTAGCCTAGCCCTCCTTTGTCCAGCTAGTTCCCACCCTTGATCCTCCCAAACCTTCCATTGTCTCATCTCCAGGTAGCCTCCAGCTACCTTCCCCCCTTAATCTCTCATCACTGGAGTCTGACCTAATTTGACTCCTCCTGCAGACCCTCCCCAAACTCCTCCTCTAGACCACCCCTAGATTCCTCCCACAACCTTTTTGTATATAAGACCCCATCTTGCCTCCATGAGGTGTGAGAGTGCTGGAGAAATGATCTAGTTCAGACTCACTCTAGGTCAGATGATTCTGGCCCACTTTGTCCAGTACAAGCATCACAGATACTGAGGCTTCTTAATAGTCTACTCATTATGAATAAACTGCTTTTCTTTGGCTGAGACAAGACTTGAGTCGAATTCATTTGGCAGGACCTGGCATGTTGTTATTTGGGGGTCTTGTGCACCCCCTAACCTCTTCACTCTGAAAGTCAATAAGCTTCCTGATGCCCCAAGCAGCTTTCTAAAACAATCAGTGGCAATGAAATGCTGAGGGAATTTCTACACAGGAGTTCCCCCACAGATGAAACTGATGAGCTCAAGGAACTAAAATGTTGAGGTTTCAGGTCCTGCTGAATGAATTCAACTCATCTTCTCTCAGACAAAGAAAAGCAAAGTTTATTAAAGGTTCACCATAATGAGTAGACTCTTGAGAAGCCTCACTATCTGTGACACTTGCGTTGGATAAGCAGGCCAGAGTGACACAGAGTGAGTCTGCACTAGATCATTTTCCGGCCTCTTCATGGAGGCAAGATGGGTCCTATATACAGCAAGGTTGTAGGAGGATTTTAGGGGTGCTCTAGAGGAGGAGTTTAGGGAGGGTCTGCAGGAGGAGTCAAATGAGGTCAGACTCCAGTAATGAGAGATTAAGGGTGGGAAGCAGCTGGAGGCTACCTGGAGATGACAATGGAGGGCTAGGCTAGTTCAAGGGTGTAACCCTGAGCAGATTAAATCAATTCAGGCCTGGGTCAGGGTTGGCCAAGCAGTAATGCCTTTATGAATAACTTTAGAGAAGAAGGTGCCTGGGAGCTTTGAGTCTCCAAGACAGGACTACCAAGAGAAATCATTTTTCACAGTGGCCAGGCTAGATTTATGCCAGGAACACAGGGTTGGATCAATATTGGGAAAAGGACAGACCTAATTGACCATATCAATAGCAAAAATGACAAAAATCATATGATTATTTCAATAAATGCAGAAAAAGCTTTTGACAAAATACTAACCCATTCCTGTTTTAAAAGAAAAAAAACACTAAAAAGTGCAACAATAAATGGAGCTTTCCTTAAGACAATAAGTAATTTCTATCTAAAACCAAAGGCATGTATTTTCTGTAATGGGATTAAGCTAGAAGCCTTTCCAAAAAGATCAAAGGTGAAGCAAAGATGTCCAGTATCACTACTACTACTCACTATTGTACTAGAAATACTAGCCATAGCAATAAGAAAAGAAAAGATATTGAAAGACTAAGTATAGACAGTGAGGTAACAAAGCTATTACTCTGAAGATGAAATGATGGTTTATTTAGAGAACACTAGGAAGTCAACTTAAAACAAAAAGCTAATCAAAACAGTTAAAAACTTCAGCAAAGTCGCAGGATGTGAAATAAACTGACACAAATCATTGTTAGTTCCACATATTACCAACAAAATCCAGCAGGAGATAGATAAATTCCATTCAGAATAACTGCACACAACTATAAAATATTTGGGAGTCTACCTGCCAAGACACACAGAGAAGAACTACATGAACACAATTATAAAACATCCTTTGCATAAATAAGGATAGATCTCAGGGGTGGCAACCTGCAGCCTTGAGGCTACATGTGGTCTTCTAGGTCCTCAAATTCTGCCCTTTGACTGAATGCAAATTTCACAGGACAATATAAAAGGATTGTGTTCTGTGAAGTTTGGATTCAGTAGAAGGGTCTCACTTGAGGGCTAGAGGGCCACATATGGCCTCAAGCCATATAATTTGAGAAGGAAAAAGGAAAAGGACCCTTATATATAAAAATAGTTCTAGTAGGTTTTTTTGTATATGTTAGCAAAGAATTAGAAACTGAGGGAATATGCATCAATTGGAGAATAGCTGAATGAGAAATGATTTATAAGCATGTTGAAATACTGTTGTATTATGAAAAATGAAGGGAATGGTTTTAGAGACACCCAGTAAGACTTGTAGGAACTGATGTGAAGTGAAATGAACAGAACTAGAAAAACAATTTAAAGCAATAATAATATTATAATATAATATTGTAATATAATAATAATATTATAAAGATAATCAGCTTTGAAAGACAATAACACAATGACCAATAACAGCTCCAAAGGACTCATGATGAAAAGGTTTTCTACCTTCAAAAAGAGAACTGAAGGACTCAACAGTGCATATTGAAGCATATTTTCTTCTATTTCTTACTTTTAGGGGTGGGGGATATATGACTAAGTAGAAATTTGTTTTGTATGTCTATCATATTTTTAATAGGGTTTTATTTTTCTTGCCTTTTCAGTGTTTGGGGAGAGGAAGATAGAAGGAAGAGAATTTGGAACTGAAAATTAAAAAAAAAAACACACAGCCTAATAGCTAGGTTGAACAGTGGATGGAATAGCTGACCCTGAAGTCAAGAAGAACTGAGTTTCAAATTTGACCTCAGACACTTAGTAGTTGTGTGACCTTGGGCAAGTCATTTAATCTTTTTGCCTCGGTTTCCCCATCTGTCAAATGGGGATAATATTAACACCTACCTACCAATGTCATAAGGATAAAATGAGATAATATTTGTAAAGCACTTAGCACAGGGCCTGTCATATAGTAGGTGCTATATAAATGCTAACCATTATTATTATTATTATCATGATTCACATGTGTTCTCCAACTCAGATGCCCACTTCTATACCTAAAGGATGCTGCAGAACAAAAAATTATGGCTTTAGATGCAGAGAACCTCAGTTCAAGTACTGCTTTTGATGTATACTATGTATGTCACCACGGGCCAGTCACCCTCACTAGACCTCACTTTGCTCATCTGTAAAATGAAGTGGTTGAAATAGGTCAAAGCTCATTAACCTTTTTCACATGTTATGGCCCTTTTGGGCAATCCCCAGAAGTCTATGGACCTGTTCTCAGAATGTTTTTAAATAATTGAAGTAAATACTAAATTTCAGTTAAATTGTAGTGTTCCTTAACCTAAGACTAGTGAACTTATGTATGTGTATGTATATGCATGTATATATGTCTATATACTTGTGTATATGTATATACCTATATATTCATATGCTTATAATTATATTTCAATACAATTGGTTTCCTTTGTAATCCAAATAATTTTATTTTGTGCATTTAAAAACACAATTCTGAAAAGGGCTTCATAGGCTTCGGTACCGTGTCAAAGGGACCCATGACACAAGTTTAAGAATCTGATATAAGCTAGTGATAAAGATATAACTTATTTCCTATCCAAGTTCATGGACTCCCTGAAGTCTATACAGTCAGCCAATAAGGATTTATTAAGCACCTTCACTAGGGCCAAGGACCATAGGTCCGGAGCCTCTGGACTAGATAACTTCTCAAGTCCTTCAGGTTCATAGACTTAGAGCTGGAAGAGACTTAAGGACACATCTAATCCAACCCCCTTATTTTACAGATAGATGAGAGCACTGAGGCCAGATTGGGGAGAGGTGAAGCCCAAGGTTACATGGGTATCAATTAGCAGATCTGGAATTTGAACCGAGGATCTCCAAATTCAACAAACTTTTTTTGCTGTACCACATTTATCCCATTCCATCTCAAAGTCTATAATCCTACTTATCTTTATGAGTTTCTAAAGTCAAAAAAACATCTTTGCTTGTTGACCATCCTCTAGTGGCAAACTTGTTGATGCTTATGACTGATGGACAAACTGTCACCTCAACCATTTGGAAGTTTTTCCAGTTTGGTAAAGTCTGCTAGAACTTGTCTTCCACAGTCACAGTCTTTGACCACCATTCCACGATGAGACATTGTTTAAACATTTTTAACATAGGAATATCAAGGTGGTTAGAGGGAAGACAATATGATGTAATTATAGTAATAGCTGACACTTACAGAAAGCTTTCAGGTTTTCCAAGTAATTATGTGCATGGCTTCATTTGAGACTCACAACAATTCTGTGAGGGAGGTACTCTGATTATCCCTATTTTATAAATGAGGAAATCGAGGCATTTAATGCCTTGAGTCATTTAGTGACTTGCCACAGTCACAAAGCCAGTAATTGTTTCAGGCAAAATTTGAACCCACTGACTCCAAATCCACCACTCTCTCTGCTACATCACCTTTATGTGATAAGTAAAAAAAAAAAAACAAAAAACCCAGAGTGGGAAACAGGAAAGCTGAGTTGTAGTTCTGCCTGTGCAATTTCCTACCTCAGTGACCTTGGGAAAGTTCTTTCTCTTCTCTGGGCTTGTTTCCACATCTGGAAAGTAAAGAAATCATATTAGATTATCTCAAAGATCCCTTTCACCTCTAACACTTGTAAGAGACTCTAAACCAAGTATAGAAAATCGAAAATCAACAAACCATAAACTCTGGGTTCAAACATTAACAATAATGATAACTAATAGTTATATATTTGCTTTAGTTTTATAAACATTTCACATAATACAATATATTTGGTTTACCTTTAGATGAGATTTCTATACATTATCGCCCTTGACAGCCTTTTGAAATATAATTAACATCCTCATTTAACAGAGGAGGACTCATATGTATCCAAGATCACAGAGCTCAATAGAAGCAAAACCATAATTTTAACCTGGTACTTCTGACTTCAAATAGTCTGGCACTCTTTTAAACTTATTCTTATTAATATCTTCTCTTTTTACATCACCTACATTTCTAATCTATTCCACCTCATTAATATTCCCAGGGTACCACCCCTTATTAAAAGGGAGAGGAGCAGGAGGAGGAAGAGGAAGAGAAGAGAAGAAAGGAAGGAAGGAAGGAAGGAAGGAAGGAAGGAAGGAAGGAAGGAAGGAAGGAAGGAAGGAAGGAAGAATTTTAAAGGAGCAAAATTTTAAAAAGCAGTTAAAAAAAATCTAACCAACATGTCAAAAAAGGCTGGTAATACATGTATATCCATAATCCCCCATTTCTGAAAACAATGGCATGTGAAGTTGTCTTCCAATACCTCTTTCAATACCACTAAGCTTAGTCATTATAATTTCACAGTTCAATTTTAATTGCTTTTATTCTTCTTTCCATTTACGTTATTGTAGTAATATAAATTGTTTTCCTATTTCTAGTTACTTCTCTTTGGTTAGTTCATATTTATCTTCCCATGTTCCTCTGTTTTCATCATTTTCATCACTTCTTAAAATGCAGCAATTTTCCATTATATTTGTGTATCATAACTTGGTTAGCCTTTTCCCCATCTGTGGGTATCTATTTGTTTCTAGTTTTTTACTACCAAAAAAAAAAATATATATATATATATATACTGCTAAATATTTTGATGCATATGGGGATCTTTCTTTTTGTCACTGAATTTCTTGGTGTACAATAATACAAATTGCATTAATTGCATTCAGGAATTTGGTATTCCAGAACTCTTTTCACTACATAAACAGCACATTTCATTTTATCCTCATAGCAATCCATAGAGGTAGAACAGATATTATTGCCACTTTATAGTCAAAGAAACTAAGATTCAAAAAAGTTTTAGCTTTTTCTGCCTTAGTTTTCCCATCTAGAAAAATGAGAATAATGATACCAATTTCCATTTCTATGTGGGAATATCCAAGAAATTAGATCCAAGGATTCTGGATCCAAAAGTACCTATAAGATCATCCAGTCTTACTTACCCTTTTATTTTACAGATGAAGTTACTTTGAGTCCCAAAGAATTTAAGTGACTCACCTAAGATCAAACAGTAGCCATTCAGGATTCTTAGAGTCAGGATTTAAACCCAGGGCCTCTGCCTCCAGATCTGAGGCATTTTCTACTAGCCCATCTCTTCTTGGGAGGCTAATCTGCTCCGAGCTCCACAAATGAAAGAAACCACATAAATTAAAAATAGATGAGTATTTACATGTCCCCTTTCAATTTAATGATGTGCAATGATTACTTACTAACCTTGTCAACAGTGACACATCATAGACAAGTTATGTGAGTTAGTCATCAGAACGTAATGAAATATGGGTGGAGCGTGACTAGTTGATAAGTGCCCAGGAATTCTCTAAGGAAGTAAAATATAGCTATGAGTCTCATGCAGTATAGGGCAGCAGACTTCAGATCTCATTTCAGACCCATCATTGTCTATACCAAATGTGACGAGCTGTTGTTGTTGTTCAGTCATTTCAGTCATGTCCAGCTCTTCGTGAACCCATTTGGCAGAGATACTAGAGTGCTTTGCCCTTTCCTTCTCCAGCTCATTTTGTTTCTGTACCTAATTTGTGTGTACCTAGTTATTTACATAATGATTCCCCCATTATACCAGAAGCTCCATAAATGTAAGGACTAGTTTTGCCTTTCTTTGTAGCTCCAGTACTTAGAAGAGTTCTTGACATGTAATGAGTGCTTAATGTTCAGCAACTGATTGGGAGACATGATACATTTAGATAAGATGGGGTCCCTGCCTTAATGAAGCTTTCAGCTCAATGACTTTAGCCAGTAGGTAACAGAGCCAGAGAAAGAATCCAAACCCAGAGACCTTTCACTTCAAATGCCCTCTTGACAGTGGAAAAATTACAAAGTTTCCTGATCATGGACCTCCCACCCTAGCCTCTGTCCAAGGTACATTTCCAGGTCCCTGACCTCTCTTGACCCACTTCCCAGTAAACGTTAACTGAGTGCTTGGCTGGGTAGCTGCAGAGCAAGTCAGATAAACGAACTTCATTGTAAGATGCCAGTGGGTGACATTGACTTATTGCTATAGCTAAAGGAAATATTTTTCACTTTTTTATTCATTTAAATATTTTCATTTTAATTGGAGCTTCAAAGTCTTCTAGGAGAAAATAATCCAATTTCTCCCACCTTAGTGGGGGAGGAGAAGAGGTGTTTTTAGACCCATCCAATCATACCATTTATGTATTACCAACTTTGCTTCTGGAAAAATTAGGTCTGAGAAGTGTCATTGACCATACCACTCCAAGATTCCTATAAGAGGAAGTACAAAATATTCTCTGTCTCTTATCCTTGGATCCTACTCCCACAGGATCTTAATAAAGACCTCTGAATATAATTGCTGCTCAATATATGCTGTCCCTCATTAGACTATGAACTCTTTGAAGACAAGTGCTTTCTTTTTCCTACTTCCTAGCACTTAGCACAGGATCTGGCATGTAGTAGATGCTTAATATTTATTGGCTAACTATATTGACCAGCAGATTATGGACTGATTGGAAATTTGGTTATTTTTAATTTGGGGTTTTTTTTGGGAGGGGAGGTCAGGGAGGCAGAGAAGTGTGGCAATAAGAAGAGATGAAAATATATTCACTATTAGGTCCCAGAAATTTGGGAATAGGAGGGTGGAGCAAGAGGTGAGAAAAGAGTGTCAGTTTGGATCTTGAAACCTACTCAAGGCACACAAATCCTTAGTTAATTGGAGGAAATAATTACAGAGGAAAGAGGGCTTAATTTCGAGTCAGAGGACCAGAGTTTGAATCCTGCTCTGCTCTCACTACCTATGTAACTTTGGGCAAGTTATCCAAAACCTCTGAACCTCAATTTTCCCATCTGTAATATGAGAGGGTTGAAATTTTCCATTTTATACAGGAGTGGTTTGCCATTTCCCTTTCTAACTCATTTTTCATATGAGGAAACTGAGGCAAACAGGATTAAGTGACTTGCCCAGGGAGACATAATAAATGTTTAAGGCCAGATTTAAACTCAGGAAGATGAGTATTCCAGAGTCTAAGCCTGGCATTCTATCCACTGTACCACCTACCTGCCCCAAGGATTGAACTAGATGACTTTTAAAAACCCTTGGAGCTCCAAATCTAGAACACTGCTGATTAAGTAGTAGTCATGAGAAGGGAGGGGAAATCTGGGCAACCAGAATGAATTAGGCCAACCCTAGCTTATGAAGAAAGAAGCAAGGAGACTTTCCCATCAACACATTCCCTGTGTGTGTTGCTCTCCCACTTCCCTTCCCACCCATACACGTTATCAATGAAGCATAGCACTGTCAGGGTTAGCAAAAGGGTAGATTCTTTTCAGTGGCTTGGAATTCTAGTTCTTGAGGGTCTGTAAAAAAAAAAAAAAAGAGGGGATGGTTAGAACCTTTCTAAAGGCAGAGCACTGAAAGAAGACTTTAGAAAAAATTTTGAGGAGTGGTATGTCATGTTTCCATTCATACCACTTCTGGTAAAATAAATTTTTGCCCATTTTCAGGAATGATTATAATCTATGTATTGAAATTAACATTCCAAACTATTTTTCTTTTTGATGGGACCAGAAACTTGTCCAAAATTAATTTACTCTTTATCTTACAAGATGAAAGCAATAAAGCAGTTAAATGTACATTGTTGTTTTGTTTTGTTTTTAATTAATTCCTAGAAAGCGTATTCTTCATGTCAACACATGGACATGCAAAGGCAAAGGATTTCCAAGATTATCTATGAGTTTTAAAGTAGCAGAGGCCTTGAGTTTCTGCCAAGGCTTCAGTGGCAATGTGATAGCACAATTTAGGGTCTCATCAGAGGATATTCAAGGATAATCTGCATTTATTGATCTAATCAGATGCTTGGGGTGTTATCATTAATACTAATATTGTTTTCACTGTTTTCCAAATGTTTAACCATCCCTGCAACTATATAAATTCAGTTTGGTCACAGAAATAATATTTTGGACATATTGTTATAGTCATCATGATAAGATTTTATTAAAATCTTTTGAATGTAAATACATTGCTCAGAGACATAGCGTGTCATAGTAGTTGAAGAGTTGATTTTGAATTAGAAGACTTGGTCTCTAGTCCTGCCTTTGGCAGAAGGACTTTGTGACCCTCAGACCTGACTTAACATCTCAACACTTATTTAAAACTAAATTGTAAAACGGTTTTGTTAAGCTTTGGTAGAAGAAGTTCCCAATGCCAATGAAATCACAGGATAAATGCCTATTCCTATCAATCAATTAATATTTATTAAGCACATTCTCTGTGCCAAGCACTGTGCTAAGCACCAAGAACACAAAAAGAGTCAAAAGGTAGTCCCTGGCCTCAAGGGGTTCCCAGTCTAGTGGGGGAGAGAACAATCAAATATATACAAGTAAGTTCTATATAGGGTGAATAAGAAGAGAGAGAAGGTGTGAGAATTAAGAGGGGTTAGAAAAAGTTTCCTGTAGAAGATAAGATTTTGCTTAGAACTTGAAAGGCAGGGATGAGGAGGGAGAACATTTCAGGTATAGAGACACCCGGAGAAAATGCCAGGATTGAAGAGATGAAGTGTCTTGTTCATGGAACAACCAGAAAGCTAGTGTCACTGGATCAAAAATTTGGGGAGAGTAAGGAAGGTGTTAAGAACACTGGAAAGGGAGGAGGGGGTTAGGTCATGAAGGGCTTTGAATGCCAAACAAAGCATTTTGGTTTCACCCCTAGAGACAGTAGGAAGTCATGGGAATTTATTGAGTACTGGGGTGACATGGTCAGACCAGTGCTTTAGGAAAATCACTTTGGTGGCTGAATGGAAGGTAGATTAGAGTGGGGAGAGACTCGAGGCAGGCAAACTCATCAGCAGACTATCACAAAAGACCAAGTAGGAGGTAAGAAAGCCTACACCAGGGGTGGTAATGTCAGAGGAGAGAAGAGGACATAATTATGAGATATTGCAAAGGTGAAATCAACAGGCCTTGGCAATAAATTAGACATAGGGGAGAGAGTGAAGAGTCAAGGAGAGACCTAGGCTGAGAATCTGAGAGAGGAGGAGAATGGTATTGCCCTCTTCAGAGAAGATAGGAGATTGGGAAGGTTTAGGGAGGAAAATTAGTTCAGTTTTAGAAATGATGAGTTTAAGATGTCTACTGAACATCCAACTTAAGATATGTAAAAGTCAGTTGGAGATGCTAAATTGGAGGTCAGCAGAGAGGTTAGCACAGAGAATTGTCAACATAGAGATGGTAATTAAGTCCATGGGAGCTGATTATACTTCCAATTGGATCTTCCAAGTGAAGTACAGGCATGCCTCAGTGATATTATGAGTTCAGTTCCAGACCACCACAATAAAGTCAATATTGCAATAAAATGAGTCACATAAATTTTTTCATTTCCCAGTGCATAGAAAAGGTATGTTTTCACTTACTGTACTCTATTAAGTGTGCAATATTATTATGGTTTTTCTTTAAATATACACACCTTAATTTAAAAATTTGTTGTTCAATCTTGTCCAACTCTTTGTGACCCCATTTGGAGTTTTCTTGGCAAAGATACTAGAGTGGTTTGTCATTTTCTTCTCCAACTTATTTTATAGTTGAGGAACTGAGGCAAACAGGGTTAAGTGATTTACCCAGAGTCACACACAAAGTAGTGAACTCATAAAGATGAGTTTTCCTGACTCCAGGCCCGGTGTTCTATCCTCTCTGCTACCCTAAAGGAATTGCTTACATCTTTAATATTATGGATCCATTGAAATATAGTGGATACTAATTAGGCAATTTAAAATTTTCCCCACATAATGCTTCTTTACTTAAACCAGCTGTTTTCTCAAATAGACACAGTCTCTCACTAAACACAGTATTTGTTTTGTATACATTTGCATAACTGTTTCACTCTAATGTCCATTATACTTTTCTTTCTCAAGAACAAGCTGAGTTTTTACTCTCAATCTCAATCCTGTCCATTCTTGAGCAAATTGCAAGTAATCTCCCAGAAGATCTCAACCCAGCAATCTCTGGTAAACCTTCTTAATAGTTCCCATGTCAGGATGACTCCTATTCTTATTCTTCCTCAAATTACCTTATACCATATGCATTTTTATACATGTTAGATCTCCCCAGTGGAATGAAAACTCGTTGAGAAGAGAGGAGGAAAAATTTCATTTATTTATTCGTGCCAACACCTAGCATAGCATGAAGTAGGTATGTAAGTAGTTGATGAGTTGACTGTTATTAGATGAGAGGGGGGAAAAATCCAACATTATCTTATTTTGTCATTTTGTATTTTTTACTTTCTGCAGGATGAATATTTTTAAAAGTTATATTTGAAGTTTAAACCTTCCAGTATATTGTTGGTTACAATCAGAAACAGCAGAGGAAGTAACCACACCTATTAAATCACAGATCCTTGAAGTACTGAAATACAAAGTTATTGTTTAACAAAATTTATAACATGCCAAAGTTATTGAGCTTTTAAGGGAAAGAGATTTTTCTTTTCTTTATTTTATATAACCTGTAGTAATTTCAACAACCGTGGAAGAAGAGGGGAAAGAGATTGTACCTAAAGTCAGAATAACTGAGTAAATTTCTGGTTCAATCACTTGTTAGACAAGTTCCTAAATCTCCCAGATCCTCAATTCCTTCATCTATAAAATGGATATAATAAAACGTCTCTAACTTACCCCATAGTGTTGTCATGAAGATAAAAAGAGGTAACTTTTTTTAAGCACTTGGTAAACTAAATATATAGATATATGGAGAAAGAAACAGCAAACCACAACAGTATCTCTGCCAAGAAAACCCCATCCAAGATCACAAAGAGTTGGATATGACTGAACAAATGAACAACATAAACATGTAAGTATATAGGTAAATCTGTGTGTGAATGAATTTTTGCATACTATCTCCCCTAGATAGGGTTGTCTTGCCTCTATTTTTTTTGTTGACTCATTTTCTTTATTAACTGTCAACATGTATTCTAAAGCAATCTAAAGAATATGTTATACTTCCTCAAAAATCAAAAGAAATTCAAAATTTCTCTCACTAATTTATCAATTAGCTCTGAGCCCCCACCTCAGTTTATTAAATAAATGGAGAAGCCTCTTTTTCCATAAACTTACTTTCTTCTATCTTTCTCAAACTCCCTTGTCTCATAGGAGTAAATAGACATCAAGTTATTGGCTATAAAATTTATTAAAACAATACAGACATATTTAAATATTTTGGCAATATAATACAATAAGAGAGATCACAACCAGTCATCTACTATAATTGCTGGCTTCTCCAAAAACCAAAGTCCAATTATTCCATT
Source organism: Petaurus breviceps papuanus (assembly GCF_028583685.1). Lineage (NCBI taxonomy): Eukaryota > Metazoa > Chordata > Mammalia > Diprotodontia > Petauridae > Petaurus > Petaurus breviceps. Next base: position 5,788,408 of record NW_027185784.1, on the reverse strand, counting down.
CTCTTGGAGTGTTGGTTTAAGTTTCTTCTCAAGGATTCTCTTCAGAATTTATTTTACAAGATAATCTTTAAGTTAAGTTCTCTCAGGAAATAACTCTTCAGAATCCTCTCACTCAGAAAAGAAATTCTTAGTCCTTTCCTTCTATACCTTACACAGTATCTTTAGTCATGATGCATCTCCAGAAAACAGGTAAATTACTATTCTATTCTCCCCAAGTTTCTATTATCTCTTAAATATATACTACTAGTATCTATTGCTTCTGTTAGAGAGGTTATTAAAATATGTATACATATATATCTAGATGCTTCTGGCAGTATTTTTATAAGTCTCCCAATATACTTATTGAATTATAGTTTGCTAAATTGGAAACACTAGAAAATCTATAATACAAAGTGTATATTCTTATCCTTTCTTCTCAATAAGCATGAGATTATTAGTAATACTTGTAATTATAAAATGTTAGAGCTATTCCAATGACTTTGTTTTATACATGAGGAAACAATGGCTTCCAAAAGTGAGGTTACTGAACCAAAAATTATGGTTTGAAACCAGGTCTCCTGACTCAGTCCTCTGTTCTTATCATTCTACCACACCGTTTTAGAGTTTTAATTAGAATCTTTTTGAATTTGTAATAATATTATCATGATTTCCTTAATTATTATTTGTAATTATCTGGAATGTGTATCTCTCTTTTCATATGAGTGCTATGTGGTATATTTTAAAAATATGTTTGAATTAAAATTATTTGGCTCTGATAATTTGATGTCAGAGATTTCTGAGATAAAAGAAATACACAAAGGATATTACCTCCCCAGATTTGGAAATCAGAGAGCTAGAATATTTGTGAATTTAGGTGAGCATCTTTACTACAGATACTAGAACTTAATTGAAGACAGTTAAATAGAAGGCAACTTATTAAAAATTCTGTTACTCCTAAACCTGTCTCTCTAGACTTCTTTGTTCACTATGACCCCTTTATCAATGCCTTCTCCTCTTCTCTCCCTTTTCCCTCTCCTCCACTTTTCAGATCCCTTTATTTGTGCCACCATGTTAGGAGTATGTTGGTAAATGTTTAACAACCAGATATCTGGGGAAAAATTTAAGTCAGTCACACTTTTAAATTTAGTCTACATTATTAACATAACTTTTAAGTCTAGACAATCAATGAAATGATATGAAGAGCCCTCACAATGAAATTTTAATAATAACCTATCTCTGAGTTTGAGCCAATTCAAACTGGCTCTAGCACACCCCTATTAGAATGTAAGCTCTTTGAGGGCAAAGACTTGTCTTTTTATTTATATTCTCAGTACTTAGCAGTGCCTGGCTCATAGTAAACCATTTATAAATTTTTGATGACTTGACTTAATTTGACTTCTAGTAGTAGGAAAGTGGACACCAACCAGCACTTTTGCACAAATTCTTAAAATGGTGTAAGGATACTCCATGTACAATCATTAACTAGTTGCATGCACTATCCACTATGTTCATGTACCATTCACCAGGTTCAAAGAAACAAGACCAAAGTTGAGGAAATTGGATTGACGTTTCCATAGAAATAATAGAGTATTTAGGGTTCTGAATAAAGACTGAAGAATAAATGCCAGAAACAGAATGATTTTTAAGAGACTGCTTCACCTCTTAATGTGTTATAATAATTAGCTTATTTGAAGCCTATGGGGAAATAGCTTTAAGAACTGATTTTATACAAGGCAGTATGAATTCACAGAATTCACTCATAATTGCACCAAGTCCCAGTTAGGAAAATTTTTCAACATTTCGGCAAAGGTTGGACTCTCTGCTTAACTTTACATTTAAATCTATCTCTAATAAATACTTGAACTCTTTGTGGCTTAAGCCAAATTCAGTGTACTAGAAACACTTGCATAATAGAAGAAAAGATGATTATATTATAGTTGCTCTGGATAAACCTGGGGGAGGGGGAAATTGGGGAAAAGAGATTGCTATATTTTCTATACTTCTCTCAGTACAAGTCTTAAGCTCCAAAATCCCTGTAGAGTCAATGATTGTCTTCAATATCTACCTCCTCCAACACAGTTCAGTCCTACCTTTGTCCCTCAGAGATATGCTAGAATGCTTCACTTGCTCTAATTTCTCAACACCCAAGCCCTTAGGATTTTACTCTCTCCTTTTCAGATAGGTCCTTCCTTTTTGTAGTAACTCACAATGACTTTGATTGTCTTAAAGAAGTATATAGGCCCTGTTTATACTTGGTTTTGATTGATTGATTCAATTACTTTTAAGTGTGTAGGATAATCAATAGAGTTCAGTCCCTATTTACAAAGGAAGAAACTGAGGCCCAAGAGGTGAAGGAATTTGTGCAAGGTCACACAGGTACTGATGAGATTCAAATAGACTGTACATTATCTCAAGTACCACTTAAAGCCACTTCAGCAGATGAGATTCTAGGTCAATGTCTTCTCTAGAAGTAGCTTAACTGCTTCTGTGTGTGTATGTATGTATGTGTATATGTATTGTGTGTGTAACTCACACTTTTGTGTAAATGTAAGCATATTACAGTGAGAAGTGTTAAACTTGGAAGTGTGTGTAGCAAGTGTGCAACTCATACATTTGTATGCATGTATATATACATATATACACATATGTATTGTATATAATACGATAATTAAATCTACAGAAAGACAGCCCTTTGAACTACTCAGGAGTTGGATTTTATTTTTGATACAAAAAAAAAAGGCAGATGACAAATTTTATCAGGGATTTATATAGAATATGACATCAGAATAATGCAAAATAGGGGCAGCCAGGTGGCGCAGTGAGTAAGAGCACTGGCCCCAGAGTCAGGAGACATGGGATCAGTTCCGGCCTCAGATACTTGGCACCCACACAAAAATAACTGGCCATGTAACCTTGAGCAAGTTACTTAACCCCAATTGCTTAAAAAAAAAGAATAATACAAAATAATCCGTCATCAAAATTGATATCTGTAAAATTATGACAAAATAACTGTTGTTAAAAGTTGAAACAGATTTTCATCAAGAAAATTTTCTTCAACACCTTTTTCTTATTACCTTGCTTGCTTTCTCTCCACAATGGCAACTACTAGTATCCCACAAAATCACCATAGAAAAATAGTTAAACTAGAAGTTTTAAAGATTTCTCTTAGAGAGACAGTGTTTCTACTATCACTGTTGTAGAGGCTATTAAAATTGGTGATATAACAGATTTAGCCCAGTTACCTGAATTGACATCTATAAATTAATTGATTAATACAGGCATTATAACATATAATACATAAATATATTATTTATAGAGGCATAAATGATATATTATTTTACATATAAATATATTTATATTAATATAAATTTAAATCTGCTACTTGTATTAATGAATTGGGGCTCCACTGAATCATGGAAGTTAAGAAATGAATTCCCAAGAGTTCATGCATTTCAACACTCTCATTTTTAAAACTGAGGAAACTCAGACCCAGAGAAAATACTCTTCTCTTCTCACATAATGCTGAGACTTTAATTAAATCAGTGGAAGAGACTCAGAGATAGTGTAGTTCAGTCCCTATTTACAAAGGAAGAAACTGAGGCCCAAGAGGTGAAGGAATTTGTGCAAGGTCACACAGATACTGATGAGATTCAAATAGCCTTGGACATTATCTCAAGTACCACTTAAAGCCACTTCAACAGATAATGAGATTCTAGGTCAATGTCTTCTCTAGAAGTAGCTTAACTGCTTCAGTGTGTGGCTGCTCTTTTCTGAAACTCTTTATGATATAAACCTTGCTGAGACTGGAGAGGGAGCCTTCTTCTGGCTTTCCTCCTCTACCAAATGACCAAAAAAATTTCTTTCTAAAACTATTTAGGATTTGAGGGTGTGTTTTCATGACCTACAATTGGATGACTCTTTCTAGATATAATAGCAATAGAGATAACTGACTTTTAAGGTTTCCAAAGCATTACCTAGTTATAGGTAACATAGATGGAAGAGAAATGAAGGACTAAATAGTGTTCAAATGGTCAAATCTAAGAAGCAGAATTGGACTTTTATTCCCTGGGTATAGCACTTAACCAGAGTAGACCAGACAATCTCTTTGGAAGTGCCAAATTTTTGTCCCATATCACTCAAGCTGGCAGATGCAGGGTCTCTTGAACTGGCTAGAGTATGGTGAAAACCCATCAGAGTGGCATCTAGTTTCCTTGGTTTGGGATATAGGAGAGGTCTGCTGGAATCAAGGAATGAAGGTGGCAAAGATGACAAACCTCAAAAGAAGACCTTAAATTACTGTGGAAAAAAATGCTTTTTTCTATTCATTCTGACCTTCTAGGTGTCTCTTCTAACTCAGATTCTTTCATTCATTATTCTGCTACCTGACATGACTCAATAAAAGGCTGTGATCAGTTTAAAGTCACATGGCATATGCTGCAATACTAACTGTAGGGAGCCACAACATCTGATCCAGGCTTCAGGTAGTTCCTTGGGGTCAACTCCAGGTTTTTCTAGTGATGCTGCTGTTCCTTATGGCCAGCTTCAGGTTTTCCTAGTAATGCGGCTACATGACAGCACTTGCCTGATAGCCTGAGATCCAGGACTCTGCCTTGTTCTGGGATATTAGCCAGAAGATGTTAGCTCGCTACAAGATCACTGTTACTAATACATTTAGATACTATACTTCTAGTATGGGAACATCCAGGACATGATAGCCTTCAATGTTTGTCTGACTTCATCTGCCTGACATCATGGAACTAAACAGAAACATTGAGATAACCTCATCCTGCCCAAGGGAGGTTATCAGAACATCCTGCCCATCTCTCATACCATGATAACCAAGATTAGAGAACAAGGCAGTCTCATATGAGACGTATGAGAACTGGGGCATGGGGAAGTATTCCAAGAAAGTATCTCTTGAAGACTATGCTGACTATGCATGACTATGTAGTTTCTTTACCATATATAGTTGGACCCTCAGATGAATAAATTGGCTCAGTTTTCACAGACCTGCCTGGCCCACATCTCTTCATTTAGCACTCCTCCGTGAGGTGCCTCACCTGATGCTGGCATCACAAATATCAATAGGTCTATTGTCCATTTTTAAAATAAAGAAAATGCAAGCCAGGAACTCTTAAGATTTTTCTAGTGAGAAATCTTAAATTGACAAAAGGGGCAGCTAGTCACTACATCCTGACTTTATTTACCTTATTTGTAGGAGCTGCACACCTAGCAAATCATACTGAACTTTCCTTAGATGTCTGGGCAAAAAGACTTGAACCAAAAGATTCCCAAATTCTCAACTGATTTTTTAAAGTCCATTTATAGAATCAGATAACATTGGAGATGAAAGGTACAAAAACATCCTTTGGTTTAATCACTCTGTTTTAAGAAAAGGAAACTGAGGCCTAGAGAAATGAAATGATTTCTTCAAGTTAACATAGCTAGTATGGGAGAGGAGCAGGATTTCAACCCAGTGTCTCTGCTGTACTACACATAATCCAATTGGGGTGTCTAGGGAGAACTAGCCCTCCTCGTCTGAGAGCTTGCTAAGCCCTTGTTAGAACTGTTCACCCACCTTTGATGTCTACCTGTCACCCAATTCTTACCTGTGGCTCCAAGAAACTATAGCCTGTGCAGTGGCCACACCCCAGTAAAGCCATCTGGGCAAACAGGTTAAACCAGGTTGAGGGTAATCAATAGGCCTCAAACCCATTGGCAAGTTAAGGGGATTTCTACCCCAAATGTGAAGACTCCCATTGGAAAAGATATATGAGAACAATTTATTCCAACAGTCATATAGACAGCTGAAGCAGGAGCTGTATGGTGCTTAGAGCTGTCAGACATTGAAAAGGCAAAGGTCATTCATTGCCGGCCATTGCCAGACATCTTGACTTTTTTCTTGCCACTGGACTTCAATGACTTTGTAAGGGAGAATGAAACTGACTTTGTGCCTCATTTAAATCCAATTCACAGACCAGTTAAATCATCACCCTGTGATATCATTGGTCCTCTTCAAAAATAAAGGACAACAACTATGTAACAGGCGCTGTGCTAAGCACTGGAGATATAATTAATAAAGAAAGTCTCTGCCCTCAAGGAGCTTACATTCTAATGGGGAAAGAGCACACAAAAGGAGTCAGGAGAAGGGGGTGGGGCTAAAAGTCAAATTTCTTCCCTCTATTAAAAAAAAAGGCATTAAGAAGAACTTGGTAGTTCACCCGTCAGCCCTCCAATCAGATGGGAAAGGAGGTTGAAGGAGGTGGTATCAGTTAAAGTTTGAGTTAGTAAAAGTGATGAGCTTAACCCTGGAAGGGATCTTGTTCTGTGGAGTTGAAACTAAGCAAGCAGCAGATGTGGAGTGGAGTGAAGTCCAGTTTCTGCCCTCTACAAAAGAAAAGCATTGGGAAGAGTTTGGTACTTGGAGAGAATATGGATATATCCATAGATACCCATTACCTTTACTGGGACAATAATCCAAAGCATATGTCCTTATGGCATTTGGTTCAGAGCATCATGCCACACCAAAGATAGATAGTTCGTGAACGCCTGACTCGTGTATTCCTGTATAAAATCAAACAACTCTAAAATATTTTTTGCAAAATCCTTCTAGAATTTGAAAAAGAAGAAAAGAACTTCATTGACTCTGCTGCCCTCTGGTGGCACACCTCCATTCACAAACTAGCTAACATTCCAGAGAATACCCTACTATTCTTAAGTCTAAAGAAAATAAATCTAAAAATAAGTAATTACTTTTATCTTGAGTGTGGGTGGGAATGAAATAAATCTGTCTGGTTATCTCACAAAGTCCTCTTTTAATCATGAATGCAACCTCATTCCTTTATATGTAAATTCAATACAAGCCATACTTCAGAGCTTCTCCACAAATTCATTTTCAACATTGATCCAAAAAGGACAGTAGATGTCATTTAGCCCAGCTTATTTTACAAACGAGGAACCTGAAGTCTTCAGCAGTTAAATAACATGCTCAATGCCTGTTGTCTTCTTTCTGTTTAATTATGAGCCCAGCTCAATATCATATTCAGTCTGAGTTATGTGTACTTCTATACCAGTTCAATGTGCTCTCTATCTAACAACATATCACACTCTAAACAGTAGTCATCATTCACCCACTTAGTTTTTCTAGTGTGGACAGTTAGATAAAATTCTTTTGAATGGCTGTGAATCTCATTGAGGCAGTTATACAGTGTTTTGAAGCTTGGTGCAATTAATACTATGTGTCCACAAACAAGATCATTTGCAGGATTTCACTATCTCTGGGCAGTATCTGCTCCATTTGGACCTTGCATCAGACATCCTATTCCAGTGAAAATATGTCAAACATGTGTCTACTTATTTTATGCCTTGCTCAATATTAACAAAGAATCATGTAACAGTTATCTACAGTTTTTTGTCTCCAAGAATCTCAAATGATCTTAACATATGCATGGAGGAAAGCTTTTAAGGCTGAATTTTACTCTACTGATTCAAATGCATGTCAATAAACAATACATACATGGTAAAAACTTGTATTCTCTGCACCTATCAGTCGATTGTGTAGCCACAAAGATATGGTCTACTACAGAACCCTGTGCAAAATATTTATCCAACATACCCTTAATATATGTGTAACTCATTCTCATAAACATGTTTTAGTGATGAGAGTATAAGTCAGAAATTAATGAGGTCCTCTCCTTTGCCTTTTCCGATAGTCTTCCCTCTTGAAAATCAGATCCTCAATGCCTCCAAAACAAACTTCATTGTGTGTATGTGTAATGTATGCATGTATATGTGTATGTATATACAGATAGATAGATAGATAGATAGATAGATAGATAGATAGATAGATAGATAGATAGATGGATAGATAGATAGATGGATAGATGGATAGATAGATAGATAGATAGATAGATAGATAGATAGATAGATAGATAGATAGATAGATAGATAGATAGATAGAT
>NW_027185784.1:5769571-5775403 GCF_028583685.1 Petaurus breviceps papuanus | reverse complement strand
ACCTGTGCTTATCTTCATTGTCTCTATTTCCATTTATCCACTTCTTAGAGCACATCCCAACATGAGATGTTAAAATCTAAAAGTGGTTATCTCTGCTGTCATTGATTAAAATAAAAATAAATCTAATATAGAAATGTTGAAAGATATCTTCCTTTTTTCACCTTTTTACTCCTGCTTCATCTTTAAATGATCTCAATATCATCTGGATTAATTGGGCCTTCTCTCAATCAAATCCTTTCTTTGTTTCTTCAATATTGGTTGGTTGGTTGGCAAGTGTTTACATGGTGCTCAGAGGAAGCAATACAAGGACACTTCCAAGGTCTCTCTTAAGAACTTTGGAATTGATTATGTGACATGGGAGTCATTGGCACACAGGACCACTCAGCATGGAGTGCCCACATCAGAGAAGGTGCTGTGCTCTCTGAGCAAAGCAGAATTGAAACAGTTCAAAGGAAATTCAGAATGTGCAAAGAGTATTCATCCCAAATGTTCTTATGGACTATTTGTGCCCGACCTGTGTAGAGCATTCTGAGATCATATTGCTCTGATCAGTCATAGTCTGACACATTAAAACTTGACTTTAGCATAGTGATGTCATTTTTTGGTCATCTTTGAGAATAAAGAACAAAAACCAACTCACCAACCAATCGACTTCTCTTTTGCAAAGTCCACTCTCATTATTAACCAACAATTATTGAGCTGATTAACCAACCAATCAGAGTTGATTGCTGCCCTTGAAGGGCATATAAGATGTGAGCCCACCTCTGCCATCATTGCCTTTGGCATTTGAGAGTGCCACTGGCCCTTTCATTTAAAATGCTAACATTATCAATAAAATGATTAAATTACCCAGAAATAATGCTTCTTGAACTTTTTAAACACCACAGTTACAAATCACACAAAATTAATAGTACTTATTTTTCCATTTGTACTGACTATACACTTATTAATACTTATTTTTGTCACTTAATTTACATTTGTTGATCTATTGTTTCCTATTTTTTCTAATTTCTATTGTTTCTATTTCCTCTTCCCAAATAAATTGTAATTTCTTTGAGAATAGGAAAAGGGCATTTTACATCAGTCTAGCTTGGAGATCTACACATAGTGAATGACCAGGAAATTATTGCTGGTCGATTAACTTACCCTCAGATGACTATATGAGGCAAGCTGTTGCGAAACTGCATGATAAATCCACATGGCCCTTGGGAAGATGAGAAAACCCTTTAGGTAATGTTGAGGACCATGGCCAGTGGGGCTCTGACCCTGATGGCTGAATAAGCCCTCTCAGCATAAGACCCTGCTAAACAGGCTCGGGTCCATTCCCCATCCCCCAGGAAGGCTCACAGGCATGGGCTTCACATCCCCATGAGAAGCATGGTACGCTCTCGGCCTGAGAACAAGGATGCTTGCAGTGTTCTCAGGGGAAACTAGCATAATGTAGCAAAGTAGTGTTAACTAGAAGCCTTGGGACAACTCCATCCTGTTCTAGGGAGGTTTAGGGAGGTTTGGAACATCCTGCCTGGTACTTGGACCCTGATAACAAGGATAGAGTACACAGCCTTCACGTATGAGGCGAATGGGAACTAGGCCAATGGTGTAACCCCTAAGACAGTGGCTTATGATGACTATGCAGTTTTATACTATATATGCTGGACTCTTAACTGAATAAAGTTGACTCAGTTTTCCACCATACTGGAGTCCCATCTCGTTTATGATTGTCAACCTCTGGGTAAGTAATCTTTTTATCTATCTTTTCACCTAACTTTTCCTTCTCAGCTCTGCTGCTGGCTAGCAGGGCTCCTCTCTACCACTATCTCAGACTCTGCCATAGAAGGGCAGGAGTCCCTGGGCGGGCTTGGTTCCCCACAGGTAGAGAGTTCTTCAGTCTATGAGATCAGAGGTCAGGAAAGTATGACTCATCTAATGATGATTCATTAGGGAAGTGAATTAGTATGGTTTGATGGAAAGAACTCTAGTTCTGGAATCAAAGGACTTGGATCAATCAATCAATCAAAAAGCATTTATTGTTCATTTAGGATTTAGGATACAAAGAAAGAAAGTGAAATGGTACTCTCCCTTAAGGAGCTCACATGCTAACAACGTAAATAGCATGTATGTGTGTACACATATATTTGCATTTAAAACACACATATATAGCATATGTGTGTATATATACATGCACATATACATATACAAACATATATGTTTGTGTGTGTGCATACACACAAAATACAATATTAGTCTGGGGAGGGAAGACCCTGGCCCAGAGGGAATCAAGAAAAATTCCTCATAGAAAGTGGTACTTGAGCTAATTCTTTAAGGAAACCCCAGATTCCCAAAAGTGAAAATGAGGAAGGAATATATCTCAGGCATGGGGCATAGCCAGCACAAATACACAGGGATGGGAGATGGACCAGCGTGCGCGAATTAAAAATTACAGTGAAAATAGGAACTGGTGAAGTCTAGCTATACTTTCTCCAGAGAGTAGGAGTTAAATGAACAGAAACAGCTAGAAAGACAGATAAATTCATAAACTGTAGCCTCCTCTGTTAAAACAAAGAACCTCTACAAACTTCTTTGTACAGTCTTAATTAGTTTGCTCATGATTTCATCTATTGAAAAGGTGCAGGAGGAGGGAGGTATTGACTGGTTTCTTTGAAAAAGGCTCCAACTTTGAAAAAGGTTCCAACCCCGATTCAGAATTAAACAGTGCTACAGATAACTGCTGCTGCCTCCCAGGAGAGCCAGCCTGTAATTCTAGACAGGGCTAGTTTTCCTGGAATGAACACATGTACTGCATGATCACTCATGTAACTTGTATTTATATAATGCTTTAAGATTTGCAAAACACTTCATATAAATTTTCTCATTCGATCCTCACAACACTGTGAGTTTGGTACTATTATCCCATTTTACAGATGAGGCAACTAACACTAAGAGACTTGTCCAGGGTCGCACAACTGGTACATATCTGAGTAAGATTTGAACTCTGGTCTTTCTGACTCCCAAATCCACTATCACTGTCTATCCACTGTGCCACTTACGCTGCCCAGATTTAAGAATGTTTTCTTTTCTTTTTATTAATTAATTTTTAGTTTTCAACACTCACTTCCACAAGATTTTAAGTTCCAAATTTTCTCCCCATCTCTCCCTTCCCCCCACCCCAAGATGGTGTGCACTCTGATTACCTTTTCCCCCAATCTGCCCTCCCTTCTATCAGTCCTCCCCTTCTCTTATCCCCTTCCCTTCTGTTTTCCTGTAGGGCAAGATAAATTTCTATACCCCATTGCCTGTATATCTTATTTCCCAGTTTCATGTAAAAAAATTTTAACATCCATTTTTAAAACTTTGAATTCTCTCCCTTCCTCCCTCCCCATCCACCCTCATTGAGAAAGCAAGCAATTTGATATGGGTTATACAAGTGTAGTCATGCAAAACACTTCCATAACAATCATGTTGTGAAATACTAACTATATTTGCCTCCATCTTATCCCGCTCTTCACTTATTCTATTCTCTCCTTTGACCCTGTCCCTCCTCAAAAATGTTTGCTTCCAATTATCCCCTCCTCCCATCTGCCCTCCCTTCTATCATCCCTCCTTCTCTTAGCCATCCCCCCCCCACTTTCCTGTAAGGTAAGATAGATTTCCATACACAACTGAGTGTGTATGGTATTCCCTCCTTAAATTTCCATTCCATTCCTATAACATGCCCCCCCCCAGCATGGTGGCATGCAGTCAAACATAGGATCTACAAATACCTTCACATTAAACATTTGTTAGTTTGTAAAGGAGGATTATAACCAATGGAATGAAGAATGGGAAAGAGGAGACAAAACAAAACAAGAAAAAGAAGCACAGCAAGTAGTTTGCTTCAGTCTGCATTCAGACTCTGCAGTTCTTTCTCTGGATGTGGATATCTCTTTCCATCACAAGTCTTTTGGAATTGTCTTATAACCTTACATTGCTGAGAGGAGTCCAGTCTAGGATCAATTTCCTTATAGTAATTTATCCCTACTAAATGACAGAGATTGCCCTACATGTAACAGCTGCATACAAAAAAGTTACAAAATTATCCTTGATTTTACAATGATAAAAGAAAAACATTGAAATTATCCAATCAAACAAGGTATGCAAGGATTTTTTGTGGGGTTTTTTGTTGTTGTTGTTAAACAATGAGAGCAAAATAACTTACTGTAATATAGAGATAAAAGTTGAATGAGCATGCCACTAATGGAGAAAAGGGATATTTTCACTGGACCAATTTGTTTTTTCTCCTCCCCATCTTCATTTAATGTTGATCAAAACATACCATCGGCCATTCGGTTAAAAAAAATATATGCATTATTCCTGTGTACATACACCAGTTACTTTATGTACAATAAAGGAATGGGAAAGGGAATCAAAGAAGAGAGAAAACTATACTGCAGTAGTCAGGATGTGGATGAACCAAATCTTGGTTTTCTAATTGTGAATGTATCGTTTTCCTTGGGAGCACTGTTCTGGAGTAGAGTTGTAGATTCTCTTTTTAGTAAGCTCCTCCTGTCTGCTGCTAGAATACATCAATTGTAACTTCATCCTCCATTTCCAACTGAGCAGGTGTGTCTGTTTCATTGATTGGTTGCCCATCAAATTGGAATCTGATCTGCCTCATTGACAAATCCTGTCATTCACAATAGGCTTTCATTAGTTTACTAAGTGATGTGTGCCTCTTAATCTTAAGTTGCACCACCGAACCATCTTGCCCTGCCACCTTCAAATTAATGTGGTCATTGTTTTCAGTCTTGACTCCTTCCTTCAGCTTTTTGTCAGCCATGGCGAGTCCAGGGGTTGGCTCAGCCACTGCTTCACAAAAGAGGCACCAGGACGGTCCACTCCAAGGGGATGAGAGAGAAGCAGCAGCGTCAGGAGGAGGAGGAAGATGATGGTGATGATGGTGAGGAAGAGAAGGAGAAGAAGGAGAAGGAGGGGAAGAAAGAGAAGAAGAAGGAGGAGGAGGACAAGGAGGAGAAGGAGGAACAGGAAGAAGAGGAGGAGGAAGAATTTCATGATATTCTTGTATCACTCTCATTTCTCTTCTCAATTTTTCTTCCACTTCTCTTACTTGATTTTCAAAATCCTTTTTGAGCTCTTCCATGGCCTGCAATCAATTAATATTTTTCTCGGAGGCTTTGGGTGTAGGAGCTTTGACTTTGTTGTTTTTTCTAGTTGCATGTTTTCATCTTCCTTGTCACCAAAGTAAGGTTCTGTAGCCTGATTTTTCCCACTGTTTGGTCATTTTCCCAGCCAATTACTAAACTTTTTAGCTCTTTGTTAAGGTGAGACTCTGCTTCCAGTGTGTAGGGTGTACTGTCCCAAACTTTAGGGTTTTGTGCAGCTGTTTTCAGAGATATTTCTAGGAACTTGTAAATTTTCAGTTCTTCTAAGGTGGTACAATCAAGGAAGAGTTGTTTATTCCTTTCCTGGCCGGTATTCTGGTCTGTGAGTGACCACAAGCACTCTTTTCTGCCTTGGAACTGTGAGGAAGATTCCCTTTCCACCACCACCACAAGCTCTACCACAGCAGTGCTCTTCCTCACCCCAGGACCACCACCTAGGACTACAACCCATATCAAAGCATGGGCAAAGCAAGAGAATCCTGCAAAGAGATCCCTGTAATCCCCCTCTAATCAACTGGATCCCCCCACCATCTGTGGACCAAGAGCTCCAGAAATAACCACTGCTGCTGTTGCCATGCCAGGGCTAGAGCTGGTTCACACTCCTCTCTCACTCATGTTTGACAGACTGTAAGGGTTATGGGATTTAAAGATCTTCCATGCCCCGTTGGACTTG
>NW_027185784.1:5762361-5769561 GCF_028583685.1 Petaurus breviceps papuanus | reverse complement strand
ATAAATTTTCTAGTTTATTTCCTCATATGGCAAACATGACGTATTTTCTAATGGATAATTATATCAGCATATTTGTAATCTCTATAGGCATTGTGAATATGGCATTGCTGATACACAGACCTCTCCTACTAACCTTCTAAGTTGTCTTTGGTCTTTGTGGGTTAAGAAGTCTGGAAACTGCCACAGCTGCCAGTGATTCAATCCTCTGAGGCCTGCTCTGGCCCCATCTATTGTCTGTGCCAGCGTGGTCCACACTGGACTGCGTTTTTCTCTCAGACTGGTACAACAGATCTTTCCTGTTGACCTTCCGGGTTTTCTTGGGCTGGAAATTTGTTTTACTCTGTCATTTTGTGGGGTCTGCTGCTCTAGAATTTGTTTAGAGTCATTTTTTGCAGGTATTTGGAGGGGTTTGGGGAAGAGCTAAAACAAGTCCCTGCTTTTACTCTGCCATCTTGGCTCTGCCCCTTTAAGAAATGTTTCTATTCCTAGAGGTCTAGAATCAGACTAATTTAGAGACAAATATATTTTGATTATTTAGTTCAAATATATCCATTTCCTGATAGTGCCCTTATTTTTCAAGATGGAAAAGTATAATATGAGCACTATTCTTGACTGTATAGTTAACTAGCTATGTTAACACATGGTGTCACCAAACAGCTTTTTGGACTTGAGTTTCCTCATTTGTAAAATGAGGATAATAAAATGACTCTACCAGCTTTACAAGATACTTGTGAAGGTAATGGGATAACAGATGCAAAAATATTTCAAAAGTACACAGGCTAAAAAATTGTTAATACAAAAATTATGAAATCTGACAGTGAGAAGGGGCCAAATATGAAGGCCAACCCTGACCCATACTCCCAAAAGAAATCTCTACAACATAACTGAACAAGTATTCATCCAGTATTTGTATAAAGACCACCAGGGAAGGGAAACCACAATTTCCTGAGATTGCTCATTCCATTTTTTAAGAGATTGAACTGATAGGGAAGCTTTTTCTTACATTGAGCCTAAATCTTCCTCTTTACAACTCCTACTCATTATTCAAAGTTTTTCCCTTTGAAATCAAGTCAAACAAGTCAAATCCCATGAACTACCAAGTTTCTTCTGACTGTTCCTTTCTCCAAGCTAACATCTCCAATTCACTTGAACTCATAGCATGAACTCAGCCAAGCACCTTCACTGTCTTGGTCACTCTCCTCTGAACACTGTCCAGCTTACCCAAGTCCTTACCAAAATATGGTATCCCAAACCGAACAAAATATTCCAGATATGGTCTGACTAGAGATCAACCTTCCTAATTCTATATACTATCCTCTTAAGGCAATCTTAGATCTCCTTTTTTTTGTCTAACATCACATTGTTGATTCTTTAAGTTTACTGTCCACTAATACCCCAAGATCTTTTTCAGATGAATTGCATTTCTAACAATACATCCAAATCTTATTCAATTGATCATGTTAACACCTGCTAAAAGTGTTTTTGTAGAAGAGCATAATTAACTCCATTTTGTCCTGTATTTGCTATTTTTCTTTTTCTTTCTGAATTATGTGTCTTTGACAGTACTGAATGTCTTCTTCAATACCTCCCATCCCCCTGGACTATGAAAGATCAGATGTAAATGGATAGGATAACAAGGATACATTCTTTTCTTCATAACATACTTTTGTTTTATTAAGTTTCTTTTCCTACCTTTTTGCTTTACCTGCTCTTAGCAAAACAACTTTGTAAGAAGCTATTACTCTCTCTGCTGTAGGAAGCTCTGAAAGAGAGAATATACATGTATGTCACCTTCATTATCAGCAGAATTGTGAGGAAAGCCTTTAAGACTTCATTTTGCTCTACTAATTCAAATACTTTTTTATAGTCAACAAAAAATTAACACAGCGAGAGCTTGTATTTTCTGTATCAGCCAACTATGTAGCTATAAAGATGCATTCTGATATAAAATATTGTTTGTGGAAAATATTCATCCATGATACCCTTAATACATATGTAAATGTGTCATCCATGAAATTGTGAGATGTACACACATTTCCATCACCTTTTTTTTTTTTTGCTTTTTGGAGGGCAATTGGGGTTAAGTGACTTGCCCAAGGTCACATGGCTAGTTTTTGTGTTAAGTATCTGAGGCCAGACTTGAACTCAGGTCCTCCTGACTCCAGGGCTGGTGCTCTATTCACTGCACCACCTAGCCACCCCTCCATCACCTTCTGATGGTACATGTCACACTCTTGAATAAACTGCAGTTTACCTGTGTGTATCATTGGATGGTTTATTTGGACAGTGGCTAGTAAGGATGCTGAAAATTCAACAGTCTGATTAAACAGACAAGTCCTATACTTATTTAGTCTTCTAAGGCTAAATAATTTGGGCTGCTGTACAATAAAGGAAAAGGGAGTCTTTTACCAAATCCAGCTTGGCAACAGTAACTCTGAGGTCAAGTCTGGAGCCTGAGAATTGAATCAACCCAATAGATCATTGTTATTGTGATAATATGAAGAGAGAAAAATCTTTAAAACAAACAGGAAACAGACCACCTGTGACTACAAATCCAAATTAGTGACCAAAGAAAAGAGGACAAAATGTGAACAACAGTACATGAAGTTCAAATTCAATGTCAACCTACTTGAAATTCAGAGAAAGATGTTCCAGGAAGAAGACATTGAGAATCTTTGGAGTATGTGCTTGTATCAAATGAGTTACTTTTGAAATCTAATTTCAAGTTCCTTGAATGAACAGTGATGGGGGAAGGAGGGAAAGCAGAACTGGCCATAAGCTGAGAACTTGACAGAAGAGATTTCTTGTGAAGCCTGGAAAATGAAAAACCAGTTCTACCCTTGCTATTTACAATGGAAAAACAGGAATAGGGGTCTTTGAGACTTCCCCTAGGCTAAAAGTAAACATTCTACTGAAACCTTTGCTAGGATTTTGAATGAAGGAGCCTCAGTTGATGTGGGTTGATGACTAATTAGAATGAATTATACTCTGAAAGGTACCTTGGTGAGGGGGTCATTAGAGTGAATTCTCTTTGAGGCAGTGACTGAGATTCCATCACATGGACATCTCTGTTGTTTCTGTGAGAAATATGATTTCATGGACACATCTGTTGTTCTGGTGAGGCAATGAGGCATATATAAGGAAGTTAGGATATTGAGGCAGGAGTGGGCAGTGGCTAGCTAGGGCCAGTGGGCCTGCTGTTCAGTGAGCCTATGATTTAGTCGGGGGGCCTGTGGTGTGGTTAAAGTCAGATTATGTCATTAAATCAGGACATGTCTTGTTCAGTAAGGTCCATGAGGAAGTTAGAATATTGGGAATGGGGCAACTTTATTAGGATTCCATCAGAGATGCTGTTACATATAAATAGAGAGAAAATATTTTTGCCCGACATTTTAGGAACCTAGTCACCTCAAGAAGTAGAACATTCCTCAAAGTTAGGATTAGCATGAGGGGACTGGTGTCACAACAGCCAAGAAAAAAAGGTCTCAAGGTATTGAAAACAGAAAACCTTAAAGAGGGCATTACAGTTGTGGAGTACTAAACTGAGTGCCTCCATGAGCTTTTGACAGGGTTGGTAAAAGGGAAGGTCTGAGGGCATGTTGATAATGACTAACTAGACCTAGATAGAGTGAATTAAGTGGAATACATAGAAAATCTTTCCCATGACCTTTTTTATAAGAAGATTTAGATTTTATTCTTCTTCATATTCTTTTTTAAAATTAAAATTTATCATGTTGATATCTTTCATTTTGCCAAAAACACAAATCAGTACATTAAAAAAAATCTGGTGTTATTTGCTATACTCCAAGCCAGTAGATCCTCACTTCTGCAAAGGGAAGGGAAGAAGTTTTCTCGCTTATCTCTTCTTTAAGGACAAGTTTGTTTATTATAATTTCTCTATGCTGTTTTATTATTTCACAGTTGTTCTTTTCATTTACATTGTTGTAGTGGTTGTGTATATTATTTTCTTTTCCCTTCTTACTTCACTTTTCTTCAATTCATTAAAGTCCTTCTAAGATTCTCAGTATTCATCAGGTTCATTAATTTCTTATAACAGTAATATCCTATTTTTTTAATGTAGGTATTTATTTAATTTTTTTTGCTTTTTGGAGGGCAATTGGGGTTAAGTGACTTGCCCAAGGTCACATGGCTAGTTTTTGTGTTAAGTGTCTGAGGCTGGATTTGAACTCAGGTCCTCCTGACTCCAGGGCCAGTGCTCTATTCACTGTATCACCTAGCTGCCCCCACAGTAATATTCTATTACACTCATGTACCATAGTTCATTTTGCCCATGCCATAGTTGTTTCAAGTCCTTTGACACTACAAACATGCTGCTATAAATATTTGGGGGCATCTAAAGCCTTTCTTTTTGTAATAAAATAGTGCAATATCTGTGTCAAAGGGTATGTACATTTTTAGTCATTTTATTTGCATAATTTCAAATTGCTTTGCAATGGATAGATTCATTTACAGCTCCATCAACAGTGCATTAGTGTACCTGTCTTTCTACAACCCCTCTAACATTGCTTATTCCCAATTATTATCTTTTTATATATATGATCTTTTGTTATAAGCATGATTTTACATGTTTGTTAATAATTTAAAATTCTTTTGTGAATTGTATGTTTAAATCTATTGACTACTTTTCTGCTGAGGAATGGCTTTTGATCTTATCTATTTCTATTAGGTATCTATACATCTTGCATATCAAAACCTAATCAGAGATATTTGATATAAAGATTTTTTTTCCTCCTAACCATTTCCCATCTTGTCTTTGGTGGGCTCATCTTATTTGTACAAGGTTTTTCAATTTCACATAATCAAAATTAGCTATTTTATACTGTAGTTGTCTCTACTCATTTGGTTAAAAATCCATCCCCTGCTCAGAGCTCTGAAAGATACATTTTCTGATTCTATTCTAATTTTTTATGACATGATCTTTTATATTTAGATCATATATCCATTATGAATTTATTGTGAAATATGGTATAAGAAATTGTTCTATGCCTAATTTCTGCCAGAATACTTCTATTCTCATCAAATAAGGAGTTCTCTCTTTATGTTATTTACTTTGGTAATTTGTGTTTGGGGATTTGTCAAATATTGGATTATTGAGCTCAATTATTTCTGATTCTTTCTTCTCTAGTCTATTTATTGATCTTTCCTATTTTTTTTTGTCTAGTGTCAAATAATTTTGATGATTGCTGTTTTATAATACAGTTTAAGGTCTGGAAATGCTATTTCCTCTCATTCCTTGATAACCCAAATTTTTTTATTATCTAACTCAGTAAAGTAGTCATTTAGTACTTTGGTATTGCATTAAATCTACTTTTATTGGTTGTTTGTTTTTTCAACACATTCATTTCCAAATTTCTTGTATCTCTCTACGGAGCACACCATTTATGATTTTAAAACAAAGAGAAAAAGAAGTTCAGCAAAACAAACCAAGACATTTATGGTGTTTGACAAATATGTACAATACTTCATAGCAGTAGTTCTCCACTTTTCTGAAGGGAAGAGAGAGGTCCATTTTCTCAACT
Source organism: Petaurus breviceps papuanus (assembly GCF_028583685.1). Classification (NCBI taxonomy): domain Eukaryota; kingdom Metazoa; phylum Chordata; class Mammalia; order Diprotodontia; family Petauridae; genus Petaurus; species Petaurus breviceps. The sequence continues at coordinate 5,764,021 of NW_027185784.1, read as the reverse complement.
CTCCTCCACGGCCCAAGCTTAGTCATTATAATTACACAATTGAGTCAGGGGTGGGCAGTGGCTAGCTAAGGGCAGTAGGCCTGCTGTTCAGTAAGCCTATGATTTAGTCTGGGGGCCTGTGGTGTCGTTAAAGTCAGATTGTGTGGTTAAATAAAGGCATGTCTTGTTCAGTAAGGTCCATGAGGAAGTTAGAATATTGGGAGTGGGGGGGGATAGTTTTATTAGGATACCATCAGAGATGCTGTTACATATAAATAGAGAGAAAATATTTTTGCCCGACATTTTTTTTTTCTTTCTATGTACTTTGTTGTTGTAGTGATTATATATGTTGCTCTCCTGGTTCTGCTTACTTCCCTCTTCATCGGTTCATATAAGTCAGCCCATGATTCTCTGAATTCATCATATTTATGGTTTTAAAGCAATATGCCATTTTATTCCTTTACCATACTTTATTTAGAAGTTACCCAATATCTATTTCTTTTGTGGTTCTTTGTTACCACAAGAAAGTGCTGCTATGAATATTTTTATGGATGTATATGAGATCTTTCTATATATCTTTAATCTTTTTGAGTTATATGACTAGCAGTTGAATCTCTGGGTCAAACAATGTAAATTTTTTTAATGTAATTCCAAACTACTTTCCAGAATATTTGAACAAATTAATAGGTCCAAAAGTATTAGTATATTTTTATTTTTATAATCCCTTCAACATTATTTTCATCTTTTGTTATCTTTGCTAATTTCATGAGTTTGAGGTGAAACTTTATAATTGTTTTTATTTATATTTCTCAATATTAGTGATTTGGAGTAGTCTTTATGGTTGTTAATAGCTTGCAAATCTTCTTTTGAAAACTATTTATTCCTATCCTTTGACCACTTATCCAATGGAGAATGACTCAGGATGCAACTTGGGATGTGGTATGAAATATTGATCTAAACCTATTCTTTGCCAAACTACTTTTCAGTTTTTTGTCAAATAGGTAGTTATTCCCTCAGTAGTTCATAAACTATTGGGATACTGTGTTTGATTATTTCCATATCATGTGCTTCTAGATTGTTCTACTGTTCTACATTTCTCTCTTTCATCCCATGCAAAAATAGTTCTGATGATTACTATTTTATAACATAGCTTGATATAACATATGCTTCTTTCATTCTTACATTTTTCATGATTTCTCTTAAGAATCTAGACCTTTTGTTTCTCCAGATGGATTTTATTTCATATTTGCTGATATGAATTCCTCTTATTTCTCTTTGTTCTCTTATTGCTATAGTTAGCAATTCTATGTTAAGTAATAATGGTAAGGATTTGTGGCAGTAATGACAGAGGCAACAGATCATCACCTACGTGAAATAGATGCCATCCCAAAAAGTTGACTTCAAAATAGGATTCTGCATATTGAAACACTAAACTTCCAACATGAAATTGAAATTTTATACCAGGAAAGGAGTGTTGATTGTAATAGAAGAGAGATAGTAAGTAAGAAAGAGACCAGCTTCTGTAATCCGAACATTGGCCCAATTCCTCCCTCATCTATTTATGCCACTTCTATTTTTAAAATAGTAGGAAGTTACCCTCCTCCTATTATCTCAGGAAATTCAACTTAGAGAAGCTGTTCAATGCTAAAGATTGGGAATATTGAGTTGGTGGTTCCCCCTT
>NW_027185784.1:5726047-5757361 GCF_028583685.1 Petaurus breviceps papuanus | reverse complement strand
CCATTATTCCTACACAGGTGTCTGCTGCATAGTTCAGCTGCTTTAGTCACATTTACGATGTAGGTCCCAAGATCAGACATAACAAACTGTTTCACCTTTGTACAGTTGACCTAGAAGTAGAGTACACAAAAGGGTTCCATTATTCCTACACATAACAGCATGGTTACCATTTCTAGCCCAATACTGAAAGTCTTTAGATTGGATTGAAAGAGTACTCTTGGTTTTAATTAGTGGACCCTTGCACTCCACAAACACAATCACCCCTATTGCCCACATGCAATCTATGGCACAAAAGTCTCAGGATTGAATGGGAAACCCATAGAATAGAAAGGCTTCTAGGGTGACCAGTGAATATCTACCAAGACTTGACTCTGGCGTAATTCTATCAGCCCTTGTGTTTAGCCTTATCTGACCTATTCAAAGCACCTCCAGTTCCCTTCATTTAACTTAGCATAAAAAATGCACAGCTCTTAGAATCTATGGGCCATTTCCTGGTTCAGCTATTATCATATGAATGTCAATGAAAACTGATGTATTTCCCAGCAACTAGCATAGTGTCTGGTATCTCACAGATGCTTAATAAAAGCTGGTTGATTAATTGATATGTCACTTTAAAATTTACATACACAGTCTCTGACTTTCTGAGAGCAGTTATGAGGTACAGCCTTCAAGTCTAACAAAGATGGGGACCCCAGGAATGGCAGTAAGAGAAACACATGCCTTGTCACCTTCTTGTATGAATGAGCATGCATACAGGGCTTTTATGCTAATAAATGCTATTAATAAGCTAGACTAACTTAATGGGAGGCTTTATCTGTGTTCTTTGAGATTGTCATGCCTGATTAATACAGTATATGAGAATGGAATTGTTTCTAGAGATGACATCAGTTACTAGTCATTTTAGCCCCAACTAAAAAAAAATACTGCTTTCTACTTCCCCTAAGAGTGTATCTTAGACTAATATCTGCCAAATTTTCTCTGATATAGCTTCTTTCCCCCACCTTGGACAATACCTAAACTTTTCCTGTCCCCAGGATACAAACTATTGAGTCTCTCCATCTTTTTTTTCCTGCTCCCAATCATATGGGAAGGAGGGCTGTATAATTTGAAATTATGTCACAGCCAAGCTCATCTCTCCACCCAAGACTGCCCTTCGTTGTGTTGATTCCACTCTCATTAGAGAGTTGGGAATTCTCATTAGACATTGAGACACACAACTTGGAGCTTTCCAAGGTTCTAGGTTAAGTGCTCAAACTGAAGCCTCCCTAGCTTATCCTCTGCTGTACTTATGTCCAAACACATACCACGGAGATGGCCACAAAACACCTAGAGGAGCTAGGCTCCTTTTTTTACATGAAGTTACAAACAGACCACAAGTTCTATCTACCTGTCTTGCCAATAATGATCTTCAGCTGACCCAAATGAGCTGAAGTCAAGCATGTTCGTAGATTGCCTCCACTTGTCATTACCTAAAAATCATCTTGCCTGAGCAATTTTAATGCCATACTTGACTCTATCCTTTTCCTGACTTTTTCTGTTTCAATTTAGAGGTGTCATTCTAGGCCTTGGAGGAAGGTGAGGATTGGTGGGTTGTCCTAACTTTGGAGGAAGTATATATGAAAGTGGGGAAAGGGGGTATGTCCTGCCTAAGTACCCTTCAAATGATGCTCCTCCCTCCTTAGCACTGCCTTGGGTATCTCCAGCCAAGTTACATGGCCACCTCTTAAAGGCACCATAGAAAAGAACTTCTTGCTTTTAGCATGGACCAGTTCACCTTATTCTGAGAATCCCCTGAAGCCCAGAAGAGAACCTCCAAAAATAAAATAAAATAAAACTAAAAACTCTGCAGCAGAGTACACACTTGATCCCAGGGAGACTCATGCTATGATATGATCTTCCTTCTGGCTGTTTTATATGGACAGAGGGAGGTTCTAGCAGCATGCTAGCAGGAATAGTTTCATGACACAGTCTAATTGAAAGTCCAGGAAAAAAGCCAATTTTTTTTCCAGTGAAAGCCATGGTAACATCATTTGAGCATAACTTCTTGGAGGTTTGGAGGAAATGCACAAGTCATTTTTAAAATTGCTATTTTTAAACTGATTTTTTTCTGGAGACAATGCATGCTAAATACAGAAGAAAGTGACATCTCTTTCTTTGAATCTTCAAAAGCCAATACTTCTCATTCTAGCTATACTGCTATACTATGGGGACCATAGGAACTTGGAAGAAAGTGGGCCACTTCGAAAAGGGAAGGCAAACACATTTCCATTTATAAAATGTGCCACTAAGGTACTGACTTACCTCAGATGAAGTCAAATTCATGTCTCCCCAAATAACAATGCCTGCGGCTCCCAAGGCAGCACTCTCTCCTATGGTACTGATTAGGTCCTGCTATAATGAAAAGAGACATCATTGCCAATCTGACTACAAAATATCTCACCAAAATTTTAAAAGATAAAATAAAAAAAGAAAATGCTTTTTAACTAGTACAGGTAAGTCTGAATTCACATGCCTTTTTTTTTAAACAATGTATTTCCTGCCTTTCCAGAGCAGAATAAACTTTGAATGGTTAAATAAACTTTATGGAATGCAAAAAACTATATCATCTTGTGAATAGAGAAATAAGATCTTTTTTTAAGGTTTGAAAATGTAGGTATTTTTAATACCATCAAGTAATAAACTAGTAAAAAAAAATACAAATAGATCCTTTCATTGAACTCAATAGAGTGATTTGCACCATGGTGTTGCCCCAAATACCCTGCTTACTCCCTCAAAAAAAAACCTAGTTGAGCATATGGTTCATGGAACAAAATCCAGATGTTCCCTGTCTTTTTCCAAATGCCATACTGACTCCTTTCACTCCCATTTTCCCTTTTCATTTTTTCAATATTCCATTTGGTAATTCACTTACTTTCTGCAATGATTTTGACTGGTATGAGTCATCCACAATCCAAGTTCAAGGCAAAGGCTCACTCTATTAAAAATCTCCAGACTCAGATTTGCTCAAGCTTCCAGAGCTCCTTTGCAGAACCCCAGAAATCATTCATATTCAATTTCAAAGAAAATGCTTTGACGTACTTCATTCTTAACTCAACACCTTCATGCTAAGTAGTTCTTCTTATCCACAGAAGTGAATATAAAAGATAAATGAAAGAAATGTCAGAGAAAAAAAATTGTGCTTCAAAAATCTTGAGAAAAAAGATGGCAGGTTAGAGGCAGCAGCCCAGTGGAACTCTCTTAACATTTCCCTCCAAACAACTAAAAAAAAATTCCTCAGATCCAATTTTGGAGGATCAGAGGCAACAAAAGGTGAAGGTGAAACATTTTTCCAGCCTAAGAAAACTTAAGAGGTTGATAGGAGAGTTCGTGACACCAGAGTGGAGGCTTGTCCAGAGCACATGCAGGTAGTGGCAAGAATAGCAGCAGCAATAGCTCTGAGAGCTCTAAGCTCAGAGATTGGTCAGAAAAATTACAGGGAACACTTTGCTGGCACCAAGTATATATGGTCCTGATTGACAACTCTATTGCCCATATGTAGTTCTGGGTCAGTTTCAAGGCAGAGAGGAGCACTCATGGTCAGTCACAAAGGAATAGGGGCCCCGATCACAATGCCAAGGCAGAGAGGAGCACTAGTGATGGCAGCTGCATAGCAGAGGTCCTTCCTAGGTAAAGACCAGAGTATATACCAGAAGAACAATGATCACACTACTCCCCAGATCACAGCACCTTGAAAGCACTAAAAACTTGCAGACCCTCAGAGCCAGTTCTGAAACCAGGAGCACAAAAAAGCCTGGAGCCCCCAGGTAAGCAGAGCCCAATTTTAACATAAAGTTCAAAGTCAGGAAATAGGCTTTAAATTTTAGCAAAGAACTTGAGCATGAAAAGCTACCATGGTGGCAAGAAAGAACAAAATACAAGCTCAGAAGAAGACAATAATGTGAAAACAGCTACAAGCAAAGCCTCAAAGAAGAATGCTAATTGGATACAAGACCAATAAGAATTCCAGGAAGAGTTAAAGAAAAAGATAAGAGAGGTAGAAAAAAATGAAAAACAGAAATGAGAGGATGCAAGAAAATTATGAAAAGAGAATTAACAGCTTGATAAAAAGAGGCACAAAAATATACTGAAGAAAAGAACTCCTTAAAAAGCAGAATTGGCCAAATGGGAAAAGGTACAAAAGCTCACTGAAGAAAATAATTCCTTAAAAATGAGGATTGGACAAGTGGAAGCAAGTGAATCCATAAGACATCTAGAAAGAATAACACAAAAAGTCAAAAGAATGAAAAAATAGAAGAAAATATAAAATATCTCATTGGAAAAGCAACTGACCTGGAAAATAGATTGAGCAGAGTCAATTTAAGCTACCTGAAAGCTATGATCCAAAAAAGAGAGAAGACATAATATTTGAAAAAATTTTAAAGGAGGTGGAGCCAAGATGGTGTAGAAAGGCAGGGACTTGCCTGAGTTCTTCCAAATCCCCTTCTAAACACTTTATAAAATGCCACAAGACAAATTTTGCAGTGGCAGAACTCACAAATGGATGGAGTGAAACAATTTTAAAGCCCAAGATAACTCAGAAGGTCAGCAGGAGAGGTCTATTGTATCTGGGTGAGAGTGGAGTATAGACCATGCCCCAGCAAACCCGCAGCAGGCCTTGGGGACAATTGAATCAGTGGCAGCAGTTTCCAGACCTCTCAGCCCACAGATGGTAAGGAGGTTAGACAGTATGTCAGGAGCTTACAGGGACCCCTTTGCTGGCACCAGAGGCAAGACTCTCTTCCATTGCTCATTCTTCAATGCGTATTGCAGTCCTGGGTCTCAGTCCCAGGGCAAAGAGGAACACTAGCACACCCGAGCTTGTGGCCACAGGGAAACTGGGACCTTGGTCAGAGTTCCAGGGCAGAAAAGAGTGTGGTCACTCACACACCAGAGCACAGGCCAGGAAAGTAGCAAACACACCTATCTTTAGATCATACCACCTCAGAAAAATTGAAAACTTACAAATCCCCAGAATTATTTCAAAAAACGGCTGTACACACACACAAAAAGTGGTGCTTGAAACAATGCCCCCTCTACTCTAAAAGCAGAGCCCCACTTTAGTATAGAATTAAAAGTCAAGAAGTAGACTGGGAAAACGAGCAAACAGCAGAAAAAGATCCTAACTATGAAAAGTTACTATGGTGACAGGAAGATCAAAACATAAAATCAGAAAAAGACAAAAATGTCAAAACTGCTATAACAAAAGCCTCAAAGAAAAATATTAATTGGTCACAAGCCATGGAAGAGCTCAAAAAGGATTTTAAAAATCAAGTAAGAGAGGTAAAGGAAAAATATGGCAGAAAAGTCAGAGTAAAAAAAGAAAATCATGAAAATAGAATAAAGAGCTTAGTAAAGGAAGCCAACTTCCTAAGACTATAACTTCCAAAGAAGATTCTCATTTGCATTTCTAGAAGGAATTTTCTTGTCCGAGAAATTACAGGTCCCCAGTCGGGGCACAAGATGGCACTGCCCATGGCGTGTGTGTTCCATTGCTGTGGAGCTGAGTGGTTGGGGCCCCCAGCCGCCGCCACCCAGAGAGCTATCAGTTTCAAGCTAGAAGAAAAGACAGCTCATACCAGCCTCGCGCTCTTCAAGGGGGAGACCGGTGTTAAGTATGGCATCGTGGGGCTGGAGCCCACCAAAGTGGCCCTCAATGTGGAACGCTTTAAGGACTGGGCTGTGGTGCTGGGTAACACTGCAGTCACTGGTGGTCGGCACTATTGAGGGGTAACAGTCAAGAAATCTCAGCACTTCCAAATAGGTGTGGAGGATGTAGACATACCTCGGGATTGCTGCATTGGTGTAGATGGTCATTCCTGGGTGTGCACCTATGCTTACCGGAAGTGGCATGTCATGCTTGCCAATGAGAGTGCCCCCATAACAGGCACTGGCCAGCCTGAGAAGGTGGGGCTCTTGCTGGAGTATGAGGCACAGAGACTGAGCCTGGTGGATGTAAGCCGGCCTGCTGTGGTGTACACTCTAAGGACAGAGTTCCGGGCCCCAGTGATGACCGCCTTTGCCCTTTGGGATGGAGAGTTGCTGACCCACTCAGGGCTTGATGTGCCTGAAGGAATCTAGGGTGGCTTAACTCGAGCCTTTCACTGAAGCTCTGGGTATCCAGCCCAGTTTATTCTAGTTCTCATACCTACTCAGCCAGCAGTATCGGGCACTTGTGCAATATCTTAAATCCATCTGCCATTCTTTCTTCCATTCCATATGGAAGTTGAAGAGACAGCTCCCAATTTGACCAGATGTGAGTCTGATTTTGGTGGGGACCAGTTTGGTTATAGAGAATGATCCCTGCACCTCCCATTGGACCACTAGCCAGTCTTAGATTTTACCCATTCTGAAAGTTTGCCCCTGCATCTCTGCTTTAACTTCATTATTATCATTCTACATGAGAAATAAACCAAGGTGACCCTTTCTCACTCTGCCCACATTTGGATTCTGCTGGTTTTGTGTTTGGGGACTCTGCCAAACTTCTCCAGAATGAGCCCTTTCTACCTGTGGCTAGAGGAAATGGCAAGGTTGTCCGTATCATTACCCCTTTCTTTGCATAGTACATAGAGTCTGGACTTTTAACACATTCACAAGTGCTTTATTGACTCAGTGTGCTGTAGCCTGAGAACATGGCCCTGACCCCAACAATCTCAGAGCCATATAATCTGTCAGCCCCACATAGCTGCAGTCATTCCCATCCGTGACTCTTTTTGCCTGTCCAGATTCCTACACCCAGTCAGTTACAATTGTGGAGGACAATGGAGAAAACTTAGAGGTTAACTAAGTCATTGGTACTGGGAGCTGACATTCTCTCCTTTGAGGATTTTGTAAAGGGGTTGCTGGGCAGGAGTCTAACCTAACTCATGTTTGGCAGAGAGACTTGAAAATTTTCAGTTTTAATTAAACGATACAACAAATAGTATTCTCTGGGTCACGGACCCATTGTCCCCTTCACCCCCTAATTAGAAGAATTTGCCTTTTCCCTAGAAGAAATGAGAAACTATATAAAGCAAGGTTTGAAGAATATGTAGTGGCTAGTACTGTATAAATATACATTCTGTATACCATCTGGCCCCTCCTACTGTGGCAATGGTGGCTAAACACCCCTTATCAAAGGAGAAAGGGAGAGGGCTGGGCTTAACAAAAATATTGATTTGTGTAATTAAAATTTTATTTTAATTTAATATACAAAAATTTAATTTATATATTATATAAAATATATAATATAATTAATATACAAAATATTAATTTAATATACAAAAAAAAGAAATCACAGGTCCTGTCCCTATCACTACATAATGAGTCATTTTTGACAGATTCATATGTATACTATTAAGTTAATATTTTACTTAGTAGTCCATGTGCATGGTAACATGTTCATAATTGATTTCATTTTCTCTAATAATCCATGTAGATGGCAATTCCCATATCTCTCAAACTGTGCAATTATTTCACAAAGTTAAGGTACCTAATGACCAGGGCCTAAAAATACAGGATCTTTGACTCCCAACAGATTTGGTAGTATGAATGATTCAATAGTTGGTAGAAATTAGGGTTCCTCCTCTCCTAACAGAATGTTTAACCATGCCCATGACCAAAAAAATTCTACCTTTGGACAACAACATTCCTTGAGTTAAAGGTATTGATCCTATTAAAATGAAAATACCTGGCTAAGGGTAATCAACAAGTCAATTGATCAATAAGCATTTATAAAGAGCTTACATTGTGCTTTGAAAAGACCAAAAATGAGAGTCCTGGCCCTCAAAGAGTTAACATTCTATTCTATAGGAATCCCTAGCCTATAAAAGAACATATACATAAATGACACATATAAAATCAATACAATGTAACTATATTTAGGAAGAAATACTAGTAGGCTGACATTGTGGGGCAGGGAATCAAAAACATAAATTATCAGTCATTTATATCATAATAAGAATACATTTTACATACTTTCCTTGCCTGGTTTTTGATAAAGGATGGTAAAAGGGAAAAGAAAAATGATTACAGAACAGTAAGACTTGGGAGGAGGGTACCCAAGGCATACTTCCTATCTTTCAACCTGGTTATCATAATCTCTCTCTTAAGCAATGACTAGAAGCCTTTCAGTATTTGGACCAAGGGAAAAGGAAAATTAATAGTATGCCATGTTCTAGCAATCTTGAGTTACTCCACTGAAATGCACACTTTGTGCCATTACAGTTTATTACTAACTCCCAGGGAAATAATTTCATTATCACTTGGGGAAAGGCTTTTCTTTTTTTTTTTTTTTAAAGCAATTGGGGTTAAGTAACTTGCTCAAGGTTACACGGCCAGTTATTTCTGGGTGTGGTGCTAAGTATCAGAGCCTGGACTCGATCCCAGGTCATCCCGACACTGGGCCGGTGCTCTTACTCGCTGAGCCACCTGGCCGCCCCGTGGGAAAGGCTTTTCTTAAATTACAAATAGAATAGGAAATCTAGGTTTGTATAGTTAGAGATGTAAGCCAGGGGTATTTTGAAACACTTTTTTGTCTTTTAAGCTGGTAAGGAACACAGACTTGAAAACTCCCAATGATTTCAAATACTGTTACACCTTTATTTCACTGGTTTTAACTGTCTCCTCTGCTGACCTGCAAATAATTTCTTGGTTTAACTGGTAATTTATTGGTCTAAATATTTACATTCAAAAAAGGCATTCTTTCACTAGTCATTTAACTAACACTGTCAAACACCAAACATTTAACTTCCCTTTCAGAAACAAAGGTAGTAAATAGGCATGGCATTTCTTGCCATACATGAGTCAATCTTAGGTCATAGATTTAGAACTGGAAGGGAAACTCAAGGTATTCTAGTCCAACACTCTCACGTTACAAATGGGGAAACTGAGGTCCTCTTTTGAGCATCAACATTTATACCAATAAATTCCAGGAAAAAAAAAAACAAGGAATTCACTGCAGATTGACAGAGGATTAAGTTGAAACCAGTGAAAGAAACATGCAAGTGACTTTTCCAAGGTCACAAGGTAATAAGTGAAGGAGTTAGAATTTGAACCCAAGACCTATGACTCCAAATCCAGTGTTCTTGACACTGTATACCCTTCAGGAGAAGATGTTTATGTGATATGCACATGCTAAATTCAAAGTCGTGTCCTTGGCTTAGTAGACACTGAGCCTCAGACTAAAGAAAATATATTCTGGGAACAGACTTTGTCATTTGTACTTTAATGCATTACAGGGCTAAGCACCATAGCAACAGGGAATGAGGAAATGTTCGATTTAATGTGCCTAATGTCCCTTGGTGCTTACTAAACCCTTCAATGACCAACACATCATAAAGGTGAAAGTCTGAATAAACTTGGCAGCCCACATCCCAGAATATTAACCTATTGCTACTCAAAACCGAAGCTTCCATATCATATGCTTTCTCCAGATGTTTCAGTTAGTGGTGGGGAGGGGAGAGGAGGTGAAGAAGGGGAACCTGATCGAAAGATTGTCTAAGTCAACTACAAGTTTTTTGGATGTTTTCTTTGAGGAAGTGTGTGTGTGTGTGTGTGTGTGTGTGTGTGTGTCTTGAGCACAGAGACAGACGAGAGACAGAGAGAGACAGAGACAGAGAAATAGCAAATAAATACACAAACAGAAAGACAGAGACAAAAACAGAGATACAGAGAAAGATTAATTGGCGAGTGAACTTTAGACTTAAAAACTCTCTAAAAGACTTTTCCATACTGAATTCCAGAGATGTGTTTCCATTGCTCCACTGAGTGTATACAACTAACTTTTAGTTACAGCCATACATGCAAAGACAACATGGACAATGAACCAAAATTTCACTTTAGGAAAGAGTTATAATGTTCTCCTTCACCTTTTACCAAAAGTTGCACACTGACCAGTTCAAGATTCATCATCTTCTATATCCACCACAATATTTAAAATTATAAAGATATTCTGAGAGATCCCATTGAGAGAGAGGGGTGATTTAGATTCTATAGTTAGAAACAGGAGTGAACCATCCCAGAGCATTCTTTTTTTTTTTTTTTAAAGCAATCAGGATTAAGTAACTTGCTCAAGGTTACATGGCTGGTTATTTCTGGGTGTGGTGCTGAGTATCAGAGCCCAGATTTGATGCCCAGGTCATCCTGACACTGGAGCCAGTGCTTCTTACTCACTGAGCCACCTGGCCACCCCTCAGAGCATTCTTTATTACTTTCTAGTCTACTCTTCATTTATTTTTTTTAAGTGGTAATACAGTTATTAAGTATCTTCTATATACCAGACACTGCTAGGCATTGGGAATACTAAAGAAAAAACAAAAACAAAAAACTTTAGTGCTTGTCCTCAAATAGCTAAGTGTCATAATAGAATGCTATTCATAGAGTCAAGAAAGCTTGAGTTCAAATCCTGCCTTAAACACTATTTACTGTATAATCCTGAAGAACTCATTTAACTTCTTTCAGCTTTGGTTTCCTCATCTGTAAAATAGTGTAATGAAAGCATCTACCTCAAAGGATTTTGATCAAGATCAAATGAAACAATAGGGGGCAGCTAGGTGGCATAGTGAATAGATCACTGGCCCTGGACTCATGAGAGACTGAGTTCAAATCCGGCCTCAGGCACTTGACACACTTACTAGCTGTGTGACCTTGGACAAATCACTTAACCCAAATGCCTTGCCTTCCCCCCTCAAAAAAAGTTTTTTAAAAATGAAATAATAAATGGAAAGTACTTTTCAAATCTCAAAGCACTATATAAATGCAATCTGTTAACAATACCCAAGGTGCTTATATTCTCTTTATACACTACCTTCCCTTTCTAGCAACTCCTAAATGTACAGGATGGGTAAGGGAACCTCCCCTCTCCCATCTATTCTCTGAGCGGCTGCCAAAATAGTGTTCCCAAAGTACAATCTGACCTTGTCCCTGCCTCAAGAAGTTTGAGCCACTTACAGTTGCTTCTAAAGTAAAATTTGAACTCTTTTGTCATGGAAAGGCTTCACAATCTGTTTCCAACCTACCTTTCCAGGGTAATTTCAAATCATTGTCCATTGTGTATTCTATCTTCCAGTTAAACTAGACCACTTGTTTGCTATTCCCAATATAGGACATGTTCCACTCTATGTCTTTGCATGACTATCTCCAATGCCTGGAATTCTCTCCCTCCTCACTTCTGCCTCTTGGAAAACCCATCTTCATTCAAATCCCAGCTCATGTATCACCTTCTAGAGGAAGCCATCCCTTATTTTCCAATTTGTCAATCCTCTCTTCCACCCAAAATTATTCTCCATGTACTTCCTTTGCACTTTGAATTTGCCAATCTCTATACATGTTTGTCACCCCCCATATACCTCAGGGCAATGTAAACTCTTTAATTGTTTCACTTTTGTATTTTTGCATCCTTAACATCTAGCACATATTAATGTATTTAATAAATATGTTGGATCAAATTGAGAATCAATATTTTGTTAACAAAATAATCCCAATGTCTTTTCAAACTATTTCATTTCTTTCCACTATTTACTTTCTGGTGGCATAGGCTGTATGTAATCAGTGAATTAGTCCAAAAATGAAGGGGTTACAGAAAAGAAGGAGTCCAAAATCTTCAGATGATCCTCAAATTGGAAAAAAAAAATCAACTAAGAATTAACTTCATCTCCTCATTTCACTCAGGGATTTTTAAAAGGGAACACTTACCAACTGGAAGTTTAATGGAAAGAGGAAATAAATCTTCCCCTTAAACAAGTAAATTAATCCAAATCATAGAATTTAGAAATTGTCTAGTGTCAAAGTCCTCATTTGATAAATTCTTACCTTGGAAAGAAAATACAGTGGCTCATCTCTGTATCCTAACCTTGTATACACAAATACAGGCAGAGCATAATCATGGGATGTCATAGTAGAAATCCTCATTGATTCGTTTACCCTAAATTGAGAGAAGCGTAAAATATTTTCACTGTTCCCAAGTGATTTCTTGACTCCAATGGAAGGATATAAAGCCGCACTACTGTTCCAAAGCCAGGAAAGCTCGTTGTTCCTCAAAACTTCATCCTCTGGGCATGAGCCAGTGTAATTTTGGTCATAAATGTTGTAATTGTGACAATCGGGATATAAATAGTAACCCCAAAGGCCCCTGGGGCGGTTTCTAAGTCCCAGCTGGATGGTTTCCTTCATGAAAGCCTTTGCACTTTCTTCAAAAGAAATTTTAGCTAAATTTTCAATATCACTGGCTGACATATTTGTTTTTACTTCAGAAATGAGCCTTCTTGACTTCTGTCTATACACATCTTTTGTGTTCCAGTTCCGTGCCCATTGAGGCCTCCAGTATTCCCAATCTATAACAGCAAGTCCACTGAAATCCTCAGCTGGAATATAGTAATTTATATCTTGGTCAGCTTTTTCCAGATGGGTTTGCAAACTAATGTTCTGGGGAAGTCCCCCATTAATAGGAAATCCTTGTGATGTATACCAGGGATAATATCCCAGTCTATTGACATAAAATATGGTAACATTTTGCCCCCTTGCCTTGGCCAATGGGCTGCCAATGACGTGAAACATTTTTAAATTCAGTACTATATTATACTTTGTTGAACACTGATCTGTTGGGGCATTCCAAGCAGCTATAAAAGGTTTCCTCTGATAAATTGGAAGTCGGGCAGGTTTTAAAGAGGCAATAGGTTTCAAAATAAATGACACAAGTAGCCATGATGTGAGATGTAATGGTTGCAAAACATGTAGCATTAATCTTCTCTCAAATAATATTTTCATGATAAGAGAAAGTGTGATATCTTCTAGTTTAATGCAGCCTGAAAAACACAAATTGACATGTGACTTCATAAAGGTGAAACCTTTAAGGAGACATGCTAAAGGAGTAAGAGGTTAAATTATAATAACGTCTCTTTATGAAGTACCTTTTATTCAAAGTCTACAAAGAACTTTCAGTAGAAATGTAGGTGTACTCTATGATGACCTAGAGACCGAGGGTCTGGTATTTTATTTTATTTTTTTTTAAAGCAATCAGGGTTAAGTAACTTGCTCAAGGTTGCACGGCCAGTAATTTCTGGGTGTGGTGCTAAGTATCTGAGCCCGGATCTGAACCCAGGTCATCACGACACTGGAGCCGGTGCTCCCACTTGCTGAGCCACCTGGCCGCCCCTAGGTTCTGGTATTTTAGAAAACATTTACGTCTGGAAGAAGGCAACCTGGATGGTGAAGTACCTTCATATCCTAATGTAAAAGAATCAGTAAAAGGAGGAAGAGATGTTTAACAAGGAGAAAAAAAAGATGTTTAGGAAAAGGAACATTATTACTATTTTCTATGTATTTGAAGGGCTGTTGTGTGGAAGAATTGTATTTAAATTTTCATTAACCTAATTATTGTTCACTAGATCTGTACAAAAATGAAACAGGCTGTCTTTGGAAGTATGGACTTCCTATCATCAGAGATCTTCTAGGGAAGGCTGGATGTTGGAGATGACTAGGAAAGGTACAGGTTGAATTAAATGGTTTCTGAAGTCTTTTCCATTTCAGATTTTATGTGTTATTAGTAAACAGCTAGCATTAACTGCCATTCATCCTCTTGCTCTTTCTCTTACTTATAATTATGTACTATTTTCTCTCATTCCATTTATTATCAAAGGGTTGTTGTTGAGTTTGTTCAGTGGTATCCAACTCTTTGTGACCCCCTTTAGGTTTTCTTGGCAAAGATTCTGGAATGGTTAGCCATTTCCTTCTCCAGCACACTTTACAGATGAGGAATTGAACAAGCAAGGTTAGGTGACTTGGTCACACAGCTAATGTGTCTTGGGTCTTCCTGATTCCAGGCCTGGTGCTCTATTCACTGCGCCACCTAGCTACCCATAATTTTCCTGGTCAAAGGGCAACATTTATCGAATTTTTTCTTCTGAGTTTTTCCATGGTGAAATGTCTCTCCTCACCCCCTAACATTGAACAGAAAGGGCATTCTAGATAGTTAATTTCTGCATGAGCTGGTTCATCAAGGCTGGTATCTTTCCACTGCCTGACATTTGAGAAGTATAATTTGGGAATGTGCACACTATTTCAAGGAAACTTGGTAAGTATGTTCTTTGAGTTCTTTGAGGTAGTATGTAATGATGGCCCGTGACCACTAGGTGTCATCAACACAATCTCAAAGCAGTTCTTAGAGATTTATAAGAATAATATAGGAGTTTAGATTGGAAGGCCATAGGATCATAGGTTTATAGATGGAAGGAACCTTTGGCATCATCTAGCCCAACTCACTTTACAGATGAGGAAACTGAAGTCCAGAGAGGTTAGGTGACCTATCCTAGGTCACACAGGTAGCATGAGACAGAGTCAAGAACTGAACCCAAGTGCTCTGATTCTAATTATATATGGCAGCTGGCACAGTGGATAGAGTGACAGGCCTGGAGTTAGGAAGACTTAAGTTCAAATCACAGATCGGGCAATTTACTAGCAATGTGACCCTAGGCAAGTCACTTAACCCTGTTTGCTTCAGTTTTCCTCATCCAAGAAAATGCCAAATGAGGTCATGCAGAGCTGATCACCACTGAAATGACTCAACAATATCTCTGACTCTTTAGAGCACTTTAGAGATCATCCCTTCCTAAACAAAATTTCTGTAGATTTTTTTAGGGGCATTTATAGATATACTGTGGAGCTAAGTAATTTATTCATTCACTTAATATTTTTGAAAATCTACGATGTGTAAGGCATGATGACAGACCTTAGGAGAACTTTTAAAAGTCACTGTCATTCTTATTCATATAAAAAATTTAAGCTACATCAAAAATATAAATTATAGTTTAAAGAGAACAATGTTTTCCACACAGACCATCCTTCTGAGTCCTAGAAGATAAAAGTGTTTTTAGAACTGCCACTTGTCTCTGATTATCAGTTACAATCCACTTCAGGGTAACAGCCTTATAATTAAGTATAAGCTGCCTTAAATTCCCATAGAATCCTTTTATTACAACTCCAATTCTGCCTATGTTAAAGAATTTCACGGGGTAGCTAGGTGGAGCAGTGAATAGAGCACCAGCCCTGGAGTCAGGAGGACCTGAGTTCAAATCTGACCTTAGACACAACACAAAACTAGCCGTGTGACCTTGGGAAAGTCACTTAACCCCAATTGCCCTACCTTCCCCTCCCCCCCTAAAAAAAGAATTTCACATATGTGTGTGTGCATGTGTGTGTGTAAGAGTATAGAACATGAAGAAAAGAGATTTTTAAAATATCAATCAATCATTTCTTAAGCATTACTGTATACAAATCACTATTCTAGGCAATGTGAGAAATATTAAGTTTAGATATTATGTGATCACCTCCCTAAAAGAACTTACAGTATAGCAGGTGGTGGTAAGGCAACAAAGAACAGATAACTTTAAGATACAATATTACATAAGGATCTTAATTCAAGAGACAGGTGGAATATCAGTTGATCAATCAATGAACATTTATTAAGTGCCTCCTGTATGCCAGTCTATGTGCTAGGTGCTGGGGATATAAGTACAGAGAATGAAACAATCCTTGCTACCAAGTTGCTTACATTCTTTTGGGAGAGACAAGTACCCACATAAATACATAGAGATTAAATATAAAGAAAATAAAAACAACATAGTTAAATAAGAAGTAGTTGGGTAGTTTGGCACTGGCATTGTAGGAGTGAGGAAAGGCTTCCAACAGGAGATGGGAATGGGCTGGAGCTGTTCCTAAGAAAGAAGAGATAAGGAGGAAATGAATTCCATGAATAAGGGATGGTCAGAGCAAAGGTCAAAATACAGGAGTCAGGTGGAGGGCCATGTGTGAAAAACAGAAGGAAAAGACCAGTTTGACTGGATTCTGGATTTATCTGTGTGTGAAGGGTGGAATGTGTAAATCTAGAAAGATAAATAGCATCAGGTTGTAAAGGGATTTAAAAGCTAAACAGAAATTTCTATTTTATCCTTGAGGCAAGGAGCCACTGGAATTGATTGATTAGGGTAATGACATAGATATTAGGTAAGGGATCATTATTTTAGCTTCACTGTGGGGGATGGACCAAAGAGGGAAGAGACTTGTGGCAGGGAGAACAATTAATTAGAAGATTGTTTCAATCATCTCAGTGAGAGGTGATGAAGGCCTACACTTGGGTAATAGCTGTGTGATTAGTGAGAAGGGATTGGATGCTAGAGGTGCTGGGGAGGTTGAAACAGCAAGATGAGGCAGCTGATTAAAAAATGAGCCATGAAGGAAAATGAGAAGTCAAGAATGATGCCAAGGTTATGAACCTGGGAGACTGGAAGGATAATAAGTTTTCAACAAAGATAAGGAAGTTCGGAAGAAGGAAAAGACTGTACATAAAGAGATAATGAGTTCAGTTTGGGACATGTTGAGTGTAAGATGTCTCTGCAACTTTCACTTTGAAATGTTTAATAGGCAATTGGTGATGTGGATTTGAAACTCAGGGGAGACACTGGGGCTGGATATGAAATCTGAAAGTCATTTACAGAGATAGAAATGACAATTAAACTCATGCAATTAATGTAGACAGAAAAAAGAAATCGAGGAACACTCATGTTTGGTGGGAGGGTAGAGTGATAGACTAGATGATGAGTCAGTAAAGGAAATAGAGAAGAAGCAATCAAGTACCCAGAAAGGAGAGACTATCTAGGAGGAAATGAGAGAAGTTAAATATAACAGATAGACTGAGAAGGATGAATGAGAAAAGACCATAAGATTCAGCAACTAATTAGATTTAACAGTTCAAAGTGCTCTATTGAAGGCAAAAGGAAAATATACATGATAAATGCGACGGTATAAATGAAGTCAAGCTCAAGAGGCAAGAAAACCCACCAAATACCACAGTCAATGTTGGTACCAAACCCTCAAAGTTAAAAGAACACCCCTCTGGCCACAATCACTGTATTGGAGAATGTACATCAAAGAGGAAGTTGTTTGGGTGTTGGTTGTGAAGTGACTATATTAGCAATCATTCTTATAAAATACATTTTAAAAGAAGAGAGCATTTTTCTCTGAATGAAAAGACTGATTTTGAAAGGGGGGAAAGAGATCACTGGCAACTTTGGAGAGAGTAGTTGAATTGAATGATCGTTCTAAAAGGTTGAGAAGTTATGAGAAGAGAGGAAGTAGTGAGTATGGAAAGCTTTTTCTACAAGTTTGGCTAAGAAATGGAGGAAAGCTTTGGGATGATAGCTTAAAAAGATGGGAGTTCTAATGAAAGTTTTTTGGTTTGTTTTTTTTTTTCTTTTTGGAGGGGTGTGATAGTAATGGAATATAAAGATCCCCCTGTATTGGCTTGGTTTTCAAATTGATTGTGTTAAAACCCAGAGCTTGTTAATCCCACCTGTGGGATGGACTTGTTGACGTGAAAAGAGAGTGCTGAACAGGGAGGAGCTGGTACAGTAGATTTGGAGAGACACAGGAGAGAGGCAGAAGAACTTTTTGGAAGCAGCACTTGTGGAGGCAGAGAGGGACTAAGAGGATTGCTGAGGGCCACTTTGAATTGCCCTGGACTTTTGAGACCTGCCCCCTGAGCTGCCAAGGACTGAGGAGACATGGCTGTTTTGCTGGTACTTTGTCTGTTTTGATGTTGTTTTGCCAGATTTGTCCACTGGTGAAAGACAGTCCTGTTGTTGAAGAAGTCCTGGAACCTGGCTGTTGGCTAAGAGCTCCTGAGACTGTCCTGCAGACAGAGAGTGAATACTGTCCACTGGTGAAGGACAGTGCTGTTGTTGCAGGGGTCTGGGAACCTTTCTATTGGTTCAGAAGCCCTGAAGAAGGATTTTCTTGTTGTATGTTTACAGAAATCCTGGGAGAGGGTTTTGCTAATGTTTTCAGGGGTCCTAGGACTGTTCTGCAGACAGAGGATGAATTAATGAAGAGACTGGCAATGTATCTTGTGGCCTTGCTAAGCTTTGTCTCCCCAGGAACAAAGATTGCTGAGAATTTGCCTCGTGTCAAGATGAAGAAAAGACCTCCATTTGGGTATTAAGTGCTGTGCTTAAACTTGTTGTAACTCTGGGGTAGATTCATTTTTGTTTTTTTTTTTCTTTTTGGAGGGGAGAAGGCAAAGCAATTGGGGTTAAGTGACTTGCCCAAGGTCACACGGCTAGTAAGTGTTAACTGTCTGAGGTCGGATTTGAACTCAGGTCCTCCTGACTTCAGGGCAGACGCTCTATTCACTGTGCAACCTAGCTGCCCCTCTCTAATGGAAGATTTTTAAGAATTCAGCACATAGGGAAAAGTTATATAGTGAAAGAGAGGGGATGTTGGACATTGTGAACTGCTGGAGAAAACGGGAGCAGAGAGGCACAAACAGAAATTGAGGGTTTTATGGCAAAGAGCAAGGATACCTCTTTGTCAGAGCCTGGGAGAAAGGAGATGAAACTGAGGGATAATATCAAAGGTGAGGTGAAAAAAATGGAAGAAGAGGGGGCTCACTTCTTATGGACTCAAGGGACAATTAGGTGGCATAGGACCAGATATGGAGTCAGGAAGACACATCTTCCTAAGTTCAAATCTGGCCTCAGATATTTAGTGTGTCACTCTGGGCAGGCCACTTAATTCTATTTGCCTCAGTTCCCTCATCTTTAAAATTACTTGGAAAAGGAAATGGCAAACCGTTCCAGTATCTCTGCCAAGAAAACCCCAAAGAGAATCCTAAAAAGTTGGACAAGACAGAAAAACCACTAAACAATTATTAATTTTCTCAGCAAAGTTATAGGCAAGGTCTTTAGGAGAGAGAGAGAAAGGGAGGGAGAGAGAGAAAGAGAGACAGAGAGAAGAGAGGGAAATATAGGAAGATTGAAGAGGGAAGCAAACAGAAAATCAATTAAAGAGGGAGAAAGGGGCTGATTTGTTTCAGTGAGAGCCCAGTTGAAGTAGGTAACATAAATTTATAATGTACTCAATCAAGATTGTATGACTTCTTCTAGCTCCATTAAGCAGTCCATAAGTAGGAATGGAGGAGGCAGATGGTGGGAATAATACCAGGAGAAGGCTGGCAAGAGCCAGGTCTTGAAACCCAGGTCTTTTTGACCCCTATGACAATTCTCCAGGTCAATATGCCACACCGCCTATTAAACTCAATCTTTAGCTGGGGCAAATTGCAAAGATGCAAATAACATGCACACCAAACCTAGACCCCACAAATGTTTTATGAACAATGTCTCATGGCCAAGAACCTAAGGTGACATTCAGCAGAGGTGAAACTACATTTTAAAAATACCTTGGGAAGAAAAAATTCTCCCTCATTCCTAAATCAACGAGTTCAATATCAGCAAGTCAATAGTAAATGTTCTTTTTGCTGCTAGGGAAATGGCAAATAGGTGAATCGACATTCATCAGAATCAGAGGCAAAATGGAGCCAAGAAATTCAACATTAGCCAATTTATTCCATAGCACTATTTCATTCTGAATGACTTTACTTCATCCTCATCAGGCAATTTCCAAACTGCCCTCTAAGAAAAGCATATAGCCAACACATACAGGGCATCCATTGTTTTTCTCTGATGGATGTTGCTTTCATAGCACAATCTTTGCTCAGTGTTACTCTGGTAGGGGAAAACTGATTCTTTTCCAAGTGTCCTATGCTTCCTTCATATTTCATGCCCAACACAAAATTGTTTTACTGAAGAAAAGAACCATTGTAAGATGGAACTTCCTGGCCTCTATACTTTTGCTCACTTAACTTCCACCTTCAATGCCACCTTTCCCCTAAGGTGGATAGTCACTCATCTACCTCCTTCCAGACCCAGATGCTTCCATCATTCAGTATTCCCAGATCTCCAAGCATCACTTAAAATTCCCCTTCTTAGAACTTTCATAGAATTTGCTTTTTGTGTTATTTATTTTGTATTTTAGCTGTTTGACTGTGTCTTGACTCCTTTTGCATTTGGAGGCTCCCTGAAGGATGAAAACCTATTTTATTTTTCTTCCTATCTCATTTATCCAATAACAGTATTCTACATGTAATACACATATAGTACATTAATAAATACATTTTGTTAATAAATCCTTATTAACATATTAAATAAACCATATCACAGTGCTACTTTTCTTGAGTAAAACAATTTTGTGTTTAAGATGAAATAGAAAGGAAGCATAGGACACCTGGAAAATAATCAGTTTCTCCCTACCAGAGTAACACTGAGCAAAGATTGGGCTAAGAAAACAACATCCATCCGAGAAAAATAATGGATGTCCTTTATTTGCAGGTTATATGCTTTTCAAGCAGGGCAGTTTGGAAATTGCCTGATGAGGATGAAATAAACAGGAACTGATAGATGAAGTGGGACTTGAGAACATAAGGGACAGATCACCAAGGCAAGATGGTATTAAGGATATCCCTCTTTCAGATCTGGAGTTGTTTCATCTGTTCCTATAAAGCATAGCCCCTTTTCAATTTTCTTTCTTTCTTTTTTTTTTAAATAAAGCAATTGGGGTTAAGTAACTTGCTCAAGGTTACACGGCCAGGTGTTTCTGGGTGGGTGCTAAGTGTCTGAGCCCGGATTCGATCCCAAGTTATCTCGACTCTGGGGACTTGCTGTGCTACCTGGCCGCCCCCCCCCCGCCCTTTTCAAGTTTCAGTGGGTCAGTTGGCATCTTGCAGGATTTGGAGTCAAGTCCTGCAGGTAAGAGTTGTGAAACTTTGTGGTTTCATGTGCTAACCCCCTATTCTCAGAATGTAAATTGTACAGAATTGAGAATGGCCAAATCAACTGTTTTTAGAAGGAAGTTGCAGTGAGCTTTGGGCAGGACCAGTTGTAATGCCACTGAGACCCAATTGCTGCACATTTAAAAAACACCCTGAGGGTGTAGGTCTAATAAGAATTTAACTAAGTAGGAACATGAAAAAACAGTCATAAAATAGAAAGGAAGGGGAAGGAGAGACTGGAAAACAGGGGTATAAAATGTAAAATACACATACCCCAAGTCATGTAGACCAGTTTGGCAAAAGCCTAAGCATCCCTTAGGGGAGCATGCAGAATTTAAGAATAAAAGCAAAAGAAGGGAGAAGTGCTCCCTAGCTAGGTCTCACCTCCAGCTGTCTGTTGTGATTAAGACCTACAGCCATATCCAGTACAGAGGAACAACAAAAGACAAGGGAAGACCACACTGAAGACAACTCTCAATGCCTTTGATTTTGCTTCATGTAGCTTCCTTCCCCTTTACTTGACAGCTATATCCTTACAAATTAAGTAAATAGATTACATGAGTGTTTGCATATGTGTGTGTACACACACATGTGTATGTTAATAAGTAAAGATATGTCTGAATACATATGTGTACATAAAGGTATACATGCAAATATAGAGGCAACTAGATGGTACAGTGGTTAGATTTTGAGACTTGGAGTCAAGAAGACATGAATTTGAATCCTGCCTCAGACACTTATTAATTGTGTGATCCTGGTCAAGGCACTTAACCTCTATTTGCCTCAGCTGCCTCATTTGTAAGGTAGACATGATAATAATAGAACCCACCTCACTGGGTCGTTGTGAGGATCGAGTGAGTTAATATGTAAAACACTTTGCAAACCTTAAAGTGCTGTGTAAATACTAGCTGTTATTAATTTCTACATGTATGCTTATACATGTATATATGCATATATACATAGATGTATATACACATGTATATTTGTTGAATTGAGTCATTTTCATCTCCTTGACACTTGAGATTAGGAGAGAATTAGTTTCTTATTAGCTAATTGTTTTATAAAATTAAATTTACATTTAGTTGTTCCTTTAGGAGGTATTTGATGACATCATGGCAGGGGGTAGCTGTTTTCTGATTCAAGCAACAGCCAAATTCCAAGGACTTTAAAAAAAACAAGTTAGCATTTCCCAATAGAAAAACATTTCAAAGGGTATAGACAGTATTTTTTTTCTCAAAGGAAGAAATCCAAGTAATCAACAGCCATAAGGAAAAATTGTAGCATCACTAATAATTAAAGAAATTCAAATTAAAACAGCTCTGGGGTTCTACCTCATATTGATCAAATTGATAAAGATGACAAAAATGGAAAATTACAATTGTTGGAGGGACTGACAAAGTCAGTCACACTGATGAATTTTTGGTGAAATTGTAAATTGGTCTAGCCATCTGGAAAGCAATTTTCTCCAAAAGTCAATAATAAACTATGCTTTGATACCACTACAAAGTCTATACCACAAAGAGATCAAAGAAAGAAGAAAAGGACTCAAAGATACAAAACTATAGTCTTTCTCTAGTAGCAAAGAATTGGAAACAAAGGGTAATGACTAAACAAATTATAGGCTATATAAGTGATATAACATAGCATATATGTGTACATATGTGTGTATATATACATACATACTATGTGTGTTTCAGATAAACCTGGGAAGACTTGTATAAACTAATGCAGAGTGAAGTGAACAGAAGCAGTACAACAATTTATACAGCAATAATATTGTAAAGAAAAACAACTATGAAAGACTTGAGAACTCTGATCAATGCAATGACCAACCATGAGGACTCAAGGAACATGCTACCCACAGAAGGATGATGGACTCAAGATGCATAATGAAACACATTCTTCAGACATGCATGGATTTGAAATAGGTGACTACACTTTGTTATAAGAACTGTGTTTTGGGTTTTATTGGGAAGGGAACTTTTGTGGAGGACTGTGGATCTAGAGATAAGTGTATTTTTTTTAAGAGGGTCAATGAAGCATCTTTTAAATTCACAGAACAGAAGGAAATTCAGGAGGAAACAGATAAGTAGGACAGCACTGAAAATAACAGACTGAGTTTATTACATACCTTTTTTTTTTTTTTTTAGGGAAGCTGTCTATAATAGTGTAACATCTCTCTGGCGATTCACGGGCAAAAGTCACACAGCACTTGGCAAGTAGGGGCCCAAGAGGGGTAGCTAATATCTCAGCTAGGGTTCTAGGGGTAACCCTGTAGTGAATATCCTCCCAGATGCTAGTTCACAAGCCCCCACTGGTGTGTTTCCCCTTGAACAGATAGTAGACTCAATTTTTTGGCAAATGCCTTTTCTCAAGTGGTATATCAGGGTCATATTCTGCCACCAACATACCCAAAATCTAAGAGGGAGTGGACAGGAATTTAAAATTCAATTGTAGTAAGGCACACTTGTAGGGAACACATGACCAAAGCAATCCACAACTCTGTTATTGCAAGGCCACAATGTCCTTGCCTCTTAGAAAGAGTCCTCATGAAGTTCACTATACATTGCTCTGTTGTCCAGCTGGTTCTTTACAGGGCATGGTTTCTCTGACAGTCCGGCAGCCCGGCTGGGCTTTTTCATTCTAGTGTGCAGCGTCTCAGCTGTAGACAGGCCAATCTGCTGCTGAGCTGGGTCAAGCACGTCAGTGGCTGTGTTGGCTCCTCACCAAACTCCACTGCTGCTGAACCAAACTGAACTGATTGCTCAGGCACTGTGCTCCCTTGAGAACACAGCACCTCTGCTGGACAGGTCAAGCCCACAGTCTCCTGGACTTACTCTTCAGTGGGGAACCATTGCCTTTTTCTTACCTTCAGCCACTGGCTGGACTGCAGGGTTCTGGCCTTTCATCAGCTATAGTGTTACTGAGATCTCACAGCAACAACAACCCTTAGCTTTTTGAATGAATTCTTTTTAGCTAAAAAGTCCAGTCCCTCAAAAAGCCATTTCACGTTGCCTTGGGGTATCTAGTCTTTTTCACCACTACCCCAGCTTTTGGTAATCTTAGGTAGTTGAGTAGCTAGGTGTGAATACAGCCTATGCCTTGGAGGTACATTCATTTTCTTGTGGCTATTTGATAAGCAATTAAGAAACACCTTTCTCCGCACATCCTTTAGCCTACTTTTTCCTCACCTTACAGCTCTAACTAGTTGTAAGGAAAAAGGGCCCCTCAGGCAGCTATTGTGAGACACTTCCTTAATCCTCTCCACATTCAGGATCTTTAGCCCAGATTCTTATCTGAGCTAGGGTGAGGGATTTTCTTTTACTTCCTCCCCATAGCAAGGACTGGCACTATGCCTCACCACACTGTCCTCACTTCACCTCTGTGGTTTTCTGAGTCTGGGGATAAACATATGCTTGCCTTTTTGTTGGGTCTCCAATTCCCCTTTCTAGGATAAGGGATGTCTTTTTTGTATCGGAAGGTTTTCCCTTTTACCTTTCAATGTCCCTTTTATCCTTTTCAATCCTTCTTTTGCACTGGTCTCATCAGGCCAGAAGTGTCAAACTCACAACAAATGACTACCATCACTACCAGGGTTTCCTGAACTACATTAAAATGTAATTGGGAAATGTTTAACAAAATAAATACAAATATGATACAACATAGATAATGTTCATTTGTGATACTCTCCTCCTTGATACTCTCTTCTCTAGGTTTTCAGGACAGTGCTCTCCCTTGGTTTTTCTCTTCTCTATCTAACCCTCCCTTCTCTGTCTCCTTTAATGTATAGCTCCTTCAGATCATGGCCTCTAACTGTAGGTGTTCCTCGGGTTCTGTCAAATCTCTGTTCCCTTTATACAACTTCACTTGGTAATCTCATCAACTCCGGGGCATTTAATTATCATCTCAATGCTGATGGGGGGCCCACCTCCAGTCTTCCAGATCTATATCTTGCCACTGGACCCAGGTGGCTCCAGAATAGAAAGTGAGGCTGGTGACCTTGCACAGCCCTCTCTAACTTAAATCCAATTCACTTGCAAATCGTGGCAACACCTTCCTGGTGTCACGGTCCTCTTTAAGAAGGAAGGACAAAACAACAATGCAGATGATTCTCAAATCTACTTTTCCTACCCTACTCTCTCTGCCGACCTTCAATCTTGCATCTCCAACTGCCTTTCAACCTCTCTAACTAGATATTCAGTAGACATCTGAAACTCAATTTGTTCAAAACAGAACTCATTATCTTTTCCCCTAAACCAGCCCTGCACAACCCGAGCTGTGGGCCACTGGCTGCTTATGGCCCACCAAAATGGCTACCCAGTAAAAAAATGTAAAGGATGTTTCCCCCCAAAATCCTTTGCAGACTGCAGGTTCTACAGGTCTGCCCTAAACTCTCCCTGGCCGTCCTACTTTCCCTGTTACTGTGGAAGGAAATATTTATGAAGTGTTTAGAGAAAGCTGGTATCTCTGGTATGAGCCCTTTTCAGAGCTGTTTGTCCATTTTTGGTGTCCACTTGTCAACCAATTCTCATCTGTGGCTCCAGGAAACCATAATACCCCAGTAAAAATTGTCTTGGCAGATGGCCTAAACCAGATTGAGGGTAACTGACAGGCTTCAAATCTGTCAGTGAGTTAGGGTATGTCTACCCCAAGCACATGACAATGCCCTCCAGCAGAACAGTCAGATGAGAACAATTTGTTCTAATGCCATGAAGGTCACTGAAGAAGGCATTGTGGAGTGCTTAGAGCTTGGTCAGGAATCAAGATGCCAAAGTCATCCACTGCATCCTGGCCCATGTCCAGTCATCTTGATGTTTGTCTTGCCACTGGCCTTGGATAACTCTGGAGAGAGTGAGGCTGACACATTGTACAACTCTGCCTCACTTATATCCAATTCTTGAGCAAGTCAAGACATCACCCTCTTGATGTCATTGGTTCCCATTAAAGAAGGACAACAATAACAGATCCTCCCAATCCATCAGGCTGGAAACCTAGGAATTATCCTGGATTCCTCACTATCTCTCTTTCTCCATATCCAAGCTGTTGACTTATCTCTCTCATTCACCCCTTCTCTCCTCTGTCATTGCCTATGGGGAGTACTCTTGCAATAGCCTACTAGTGGGTCAGCCTGCCTCAAGGCTCCAACCATTCTAATCCATTCTCCATTCAGCCACTTAAGTGATTTTTCTGAAGTGTAGATTCAACTATGCCACCCCTCCCCCCACCACTCTCCACTCAATAAGCTCCATTGGCTCCCTAAATATGACTCTCCCCCCACTCCCACATTCAATAAAGTCCAATAGTTTCCTATTACTTCCAAAAACAAATACAAAATGCTCTGTTTGGCATTCAAAGCCCTTCATAACCTAGCCCCCTCCTACCTTTCCAGTCTTCTTACATCTTACCCTCCAACACATAATCTTCCATCCAGTGAAGCTGACCCCCTGGCTATCCTAGGAACAAGATGGTCCATCTCTCAGTTCTTGGCATTCTCTCTAGCTGCCGTTTTACCTGGAAAGTTCTCTCTCCTCCACTCTGACTGATGACCTCCCTGGCTTCCTTTAAGTGCCAACTAAAATCTCACCTTCTATAGGAAGCCTTTTCCCAACCCCTTTTTCCAATGCCTTCTCTTATTATTATTTCCTATTAATCCTGCTCATGGCTTGTTTTGCATTTATTTATTTGCATGTTATTTCCTAATAAGATTGTAAATTCCTTGAGATTAGGGATTGACTTTTGTCTTTTTTTTATATCCTCAGGACTTAACATAGCTCCTAGCAAATAGTAGGCACTTAATAAAAATGTTTATTGATTGGTTGGTTTTTCAAGTCAACATGGACTGCATTTCTTTTTTTTAATTTGACATCACTACACCTCCTTACAGTAAAAATTCAGGATTTCACAAATAATCCTCTTTTTCTGTTAAAAAAAAAAGTTTTAAAAGAATGGTATTTTTAAGCAAGCAGGTTGACTTTGCACAAACACTGGACTCTAACAAAATCATCTCTAGTAATCAGCTTTGTGACTCATCCTATGCAGTTGAAAAGAGAGTTAGCCACAGAAGAAGAACCCAGTTTTTGAGAGAAAATTACTCTGTCTTTTCCCTTGAACCTTTCTCAGAGTAGCAAGGAGGGAAGGAATTTCTCCTCTTCTCCACCATCCATTTATAATGCTATCTTCCAGCAAAGTAACTTACCCACAAAGGAAACACAAAGCACAACAGAGAGGAGTTCATCTGAAGAGCTGAGAATAGCTTTGAAGAGGAGCAGACCCAAGGAGACCAAAAGAGTGACTTGCCCAGTAGACATACAGCATGCAGGGGAATGGCATAAAGACACAATACAAACAATCGAGATCTGAGGCACCAGTGGTATCCATTGCCTTGGTCATTTTTTCTCTCTGTTAGTCAACAATAAACTACCATTTAAGGGCTTACTACAAGTGTACTCTATGTTTATGCCCACCCTTCCCACTGATGTTTTGTGAAGTTGCAGAACTGTATACCCCAAGTTTAAGAAGGTATACTTTCTGATCAACTGAATCTATTCAATTTTGGAAAATAGAGAAAGTTTCATAGGTACTAATTTTACTGTCCATTTCCATAAATGCCTTTTTTTGTTGTTGTTCAGTCATGTACGACTGCTCTCATGATCCCATTTGAGGTTTTCTTGGCAAAGATACTGTAGTGGTTTGCCATTTTCTTCTCCAGTTCACTTTACAGATGAAGAAATGGAGGCAAACAGGGTTAAGTGACTTGCTCAGGGTCACACAGCTAATAAGTGTCTGAAGTCAGATTTGAATTCAGGGATGTTTCTTCCTAACTTCAGGCCCATCACTCTACCCACTTCACCACCTAGCTACCCCATTAGTGCCCTTGCTTTGAGCTAATTGCATCAACTGGCTGATCATAAAAGGTAAAGGCCGGTAGAAGCAAGACCTTTCCACGGCTCCAGCTTCCACCCTCCCCAATCCATGTAAAAAGGGACTCTAAACAAACTTTGGAGCTGCAGAACCCACAAAATGACACAGAGAAGCTAACCTCCCACTGAGGACAGCCCGGCAGGCCTGCAGGCCAGCGCAGCACTCTGGGAGCCGAGCCCAGCACCACACCGAGGCTTTAGCCCCAGGGCAGGCCTGACCAGCCGCCTGCCAGAGGGACTCCAGATAAGCAGCAGCTGTGGCCGTTTCCAGATTTATCAATACATAGATGCGAAGGACAAGGTGAGAGGCCAGTGCAGTCTGGACTTTGGGACCAGTAAGTGGGAGTGCTTGGCTTTTACCCCCGGGGCGAGAAACTGCTGAGACGCCAGCACAGCCTGCCAGCGCCACGTGGCAGCTTCAGCTCCTGGCCCACAGAGTGTAGGGGGACCAAGCACCAGTCTGAGGGGTAATCGCTCTTGCTTTAACCTGCTTGGATCTGGATTGCAGTCTAGGGTGGAGGTCCTGGGGTGTGGGTCCAGCTTGCCAGAGCGTGTGGAGACCTCAGAGAGGGCACCCATCTAATACCTCCGGCAGCTGAGAAAACCCCAGCTTTTGGGACGAAAACTCCCCTGTCTGGTGGCAGAGTCCTACTGTGGCAAAAAGCCCAAAAGTCAAATCATTGAGTGGCAAAATGAGCTGGCAGAGGAAACAAAGCAGACAGAAGATTCCAACATTACACTCCTATTTTGGGGATAAGAAGGAGCAAGGCATGGAACAGGAGGAAAACAGTGAAGTCAGTACTCCTGCACCAAAAGCTTCAAAGGGAAATACAAGCTGGTTACAGGCCATAGAGGACCTTAAGAAGCAGATAAGAGAAGTGGAGGAAAAATTGGGAAGAGAAATGAGAACAATGCAAGAAAATTATGAAATGAGAGTCAACAGCCTGACTGAAGAAAATAATACCTTAAAAAACAGACTGACTCAAATGGCAAAGGAGGCTCAAAAAGGCAATGAGGAGAAGAATGCCCTAAAAAGTCGAATTTGCCAGATGGAAAAAGAATCTCAAAAGCTCACTGAGGAGAATCATTGCTTCAGAATTAGATTGGAGCAAATGGAAGCTAATGACTTTATGAGAAATCAAGATGCTGTCAAACAGATCCAAATAAATGAAAGAATAGAAGGCAATGTGAAATATCTCATGGGAAAAACCACTGACCTGGAAAATAGATCCAGGAGAGATAATTTAAAAATTATTGGACTACCTGAAAGCCATGACCAAAGTAAGAACCTAGAAAGCATCCTCCAGGAAGTTCTCAAAGAAAACTGCCCTGATGTTTTAGAACAAGAGGGCAAAATAGAAGTTGAAAGAATCCACCAATCACCTCCTGAAAAAGATCCCAAAAAGAAAACTCCTAGGAATATTATAGCCAGGTTCCGGAATTCCCAGATTAAGGAGAGAATATTACAAGCAGCCAGGAAGAAACAATTTGAATACTGTGGAAACACAATCAGGATAACCCAGGATCTGGCATGTTCTACACTGAAGGATCGAAGGGCCTGGAAAGTGATATTCCGGAGGGCACAGGAGCTGGGATTAAAACCAAGAGTCACCTACCCAGCCAGACTGAGTATCATGTTTCAGGGGAAAATATGGTCATTCAGTGGAATAGAAGACTTTCAAGCATTCTTGCTGAAAAAAACAGCATTGAATAGAAAATTTGACATTTAGATACAAGAAGCAAGAGAAGCATGAGAAGGTAAACAGGGAAAAGAAATCATAAGGAACCTATCAAAGTTGAACTATTTTTTTTTTTTTAAGCACTCGGGGTTGGGTGACTTGCTCAGGGTTGCATGGCCGGTTGTTGTTTCTGGGTGTGGTGCTGAGTGTCTGGGCCTGGATTTGATCTGGGTCTTCCCGGCACTGGAGCCAGTGCTCTTGCTCGCTGAACCACCTGGCCAAAAGTTGAACTATTAACATTCCTACATGGAAAAACAATAATTGTAACTTATGAAGCTTTTCTCAGTAGTTGAAGGGATTAGAAATATATATATATATATATGTATATATATATATATATATATGTGTGTCTTTATATGAGGGTATGCGGGCACATGAATACATATGTGAATGTGTGTATATACTTTTACAGATATACATAGATAGAGGGCACAGGACCAATTTAACAGGAAGGGATGATACTTAAAAGGTGAAATTAAGAGGTGAGAGGAATATAATGAGAGGAGATGGGGAGAGATAGAGTGGGGCAAACTATCTCATACAGAAGAGGCAAGGGGAAATGGTTACACTGGAGGGGAAGAATAGGAAGGCAAAAGGGAATGGGTCAACCTTATTCCCATTGAATTTGGCTTGAGGAGGGAATGAAATACACACTAAATAGGGTATCTCACCCTCCAGGAGAGTAGAGGGGGAAGGGGATGAGAGGGGGGATGATGGAAGGGAGGGCAGGCTGGGGGGGAGGGAAGTTGGAAGCACCCACTTTTGAAAAGGGACAAGATCAAAGTAGAGAATAGAACAAGTGGGAGGTGGGATAGGAGGGAGGGAAATATAGTCAGTCTTTTACAATACATCTACTACGTTATTGTTTTGCATTAGCCGCACATGTACAACCTATACTGAACTGCTTGTCTCCCCAGTGGGGATGGGTGGCAGGGGGGGAAGGGAATGAATCTGGAATTGAAAGTTTTAAAATCAAATATTCAAATATATATATATACATATATGTGTGTGTGTAAAAAAAAAGATTAAATGGAGTGTTGTACCTGGAAAAAAAATAAAAAATGTTTGCTTTAAAAAAAAAAAAGGTAAAGGCCTAGGTGGGATCTTATCAGCAAAGAACCTTGAACCTGAAGTAATCATTCCCCAAGAGCACCCAACCCATGAACATGAAAGGGGAAGGAAAAGCAACATAAAGGAGAGGAAAACATAAATAAAAGTTGGGGGAGGAGATAAAAGTCCCTCAAAAATACTTTAGAGATCACTTAGTCCAACTCCCTAATCTTTTCATGTGAGAGGGATAAAAATGTTTTGTTTTGTTTTGTTTTTGTGGCAAGGGAAGGCATGGTCCCTCTCCACCCCAGACTCTCAAGTATTCTGGTATCTCAGCTCAAACTTATCAAAAGTTTAAGAGTGTATGCATGACCCTACACAGGAGGAATTTGAAGGCTCAAGAAGCATGAATGTGTTTATCCCCCAGCTTCAGTAAACCATAGAGGTGAGATTAGGATAATATGGTAAGGCACACAGCCAGCCCCTGAAATAAGGAAGAAGTAAAAGAAAATCCCTTCCTCTAGCCGACACAAGAGTCGGGGTTTAATGTCCTATGTGAAAAGGAATAAGGAAGTGTCTATCTCACAGCAGCTGCCCAAGGTGCCATTTTTTCAACAGAGTTGTAAGGCAAGTGAAAAAGCAGCCTAAAGAATCAATTGAATAACTCCCAAGTATGTGGTCCTGAAATTTCAAGGAACCAAGATGAATAACTTTTTGAGAAAAGAACATAATAGGGGCAGTTAGGTGGCATAGTAGAACACCAGCCCTGGAGTTAGGAAGACCTGAGTTCAAATTTGACCTCAAACACTTAATACTAGCTGTGTGACCTTGGGCAAGCCACTTAATACCAATTGCCCTGCGCTCCCCACTCCAAAAGGCAAAAAAGAAGGAGAGAGAGAGAGAGAGAGAGAGAGAGAGAGAGAGAGAGAGAGAG
>NW_027185784.1:5603926-5725947 GCF_028583685.1 Petaurus breviceps papuanus | reverse complement strand
AAGGATGGAAGGAAGGAAGGAAGGAAGGAAGGAAGGAAGGAAGGAAGGAAGGAAGGAAGGAAGGAAGGAAGGAAAAAGAAAGAGAAAGAAAGAAAAGAACATAATGTTTCATAAAACACTTTGTCCTTGTCATCTGTTGTTTGCATACCATGATTCTTAATTTTTCCTTTACCAAGGGTATATGATTTTATTGTAGGTGCTGATTATCAGTTGCAATGTCCCCTTAGGGGACAGAAGAGAGGGATTCATATTTTTAAGTTCATACTATGTGCCAGGCACTGTGCTAAGCCCTTTACAAATATTATCTCATTTGTCTCTTTTGGGCAGCTAGATGTCACAAGTGGATAGAATGATCTGTTTGGAATCAGGAATACTCAACTTCCTAAGTTCAAATCTGGCCTCAGACACTAAGTAACTGTGTGACTCTAGACAAGTAACTTAATTCTATTTTCCTCAGTTTCCTCAGCTGTAAAATGAGCTAGATAAGAAAATGTCAAACCACTCCAGTACCTTTGCCAAGAAAACCCCCCAAAAGGTCACAAAGAGTTGGACATGACTGAAGAATGTCTAAGCATTCAGATGATCTTCATGAATCTCTTTTGCCAAGACACTGATCACATAATCTTAACAAACTGTTGACAAGCCTCAACAGACTAAGTTAGGTTGATCCTTGAAAGATCAACACACTGAGATGCTAAGCCCATACAGGACACTTTCCCAGAATGTTTGAACCTATCAGAATCTGCAGCTGGAATAGCCATTAACAGCACAATTCACCTCCATATCACAATGAAATACCTGAATAAGACAGTGGTTTCCTAACTGCAATCTTAAATGATAAAGTCATTCTAAGGGTCCCTAAGAAGTTATCTAAATCAATCTACTTCTTTTTAGTCAAGGAAATAACTATAATTTTTATTATCCACAGTAAAAGTTACAATTGTAGATCATTCATATATAAGAACCTTGAGATCAAGGATTGTTTCATTCTTTGTATTTATGTCCCCAGTGCCTAGCACTGTGACTAGCACATAGTAGGTACTTTAAAATGCTTGTTGATCCATTTAATCTATTCTATTTTCAAAAATAGAGAAGAAAATTTTTTCAGTCTCCTCTTCCATCATTTAACAATTTCTATTCTTATTCAAGAGAATTTATGAGAATGGAAGAATGGAAGGTATGGTAGCACTTACACACTAACTATTCTAATTTAAAGAGATATTTTCATTCAGAAGCCTTAAGAGTAAAAAGCTACACAGAAATACAATGAATGAATTGACTAAATGTTCTTTTCCTACTAAAGATATTAGCTAAAGTTTGGTTTTTAACTATAACCTATCTACCTGACAAATAACTCATACACCTATATCAGTCATAAAAGAACTATTGTTAAGATTTTTTTTAAAGAATTGTTTCTAAGGTTGAAGATATCTCAAAATTATAGAACACAAGTTGCTTGCATCTTTCACTTTTTTCCCACTAAATCACGTTTAAGACACTGAAGCGTCTTAAGTGGCTTGTTTGGGGAATATAGGTATATGAAGATTATTGTTAAGAAAATCATTGACTTGAGAAGTAGGTTATGAAAATGGCAGCTTACATAGCTTCCTAGATCTTAGTATGCTTTCTCTAAAATGATAAAGCATACCTAGAATGCAGACATTTAATTTTCGCTATTTTGAATTATCTTCAGAGATTCTCTAGCTTTTTTTAAACATACTGCTGGTCAAGTTGACTGGATGCTTCTTGTCCTTCAAGCAACTCCTGACAACTCATTTCCTTAAGAAAGTCTTCTAGGATTGAGCAGGTGAAAAAAAGCCAACAGGTACCCTTGTTTGGATGGAGAATTCCTAATATTGTTTCCCTAGTCACAAAGGAAACACATTATAAACCTTAAAGTATCATATAAATGTGAATTATCATTATCAGTATATCTAGTCAAATCGCTTTATTTTATACATCAGAATTACTCAAGTATTTTATAGTACTCATGTGTATGTCCTTGACCTCTGTGTATATTCAGTGTAGCTTGTCCATTGATTATCCTTTCCCAGAAAGCAAGGACCGTGTCAAGGAAATTTTCCCCTTACAGTACCTAGTTTAGCATTATTTAATAATGAGTAAATTGTTTTGATTATTTTAGTAAAACCTACACTAAAGACCTACTTTTAGTAGGTAGCATTTGGTAACCTACTCTTATCAAATTGACTCTTGGATGATTCAAAAGCCACACCAACTTCATGGATGTTCTGGGAGGCTTCAAGGATCGGTTCAGCTATAGACTAGATGCCTTTTGTCCAAGAATCAGCCTAGTTAAATCTAAAGGGGCTCTCCACCAAAAACTCTCCCTTCAGCACATGATGGCTTTTTTTTTCAGTCAGAGCAACTTGTAGATAAAAGGAGCCTTCACAATAATGGCATCACAGATCCCTGAAACAGTTTTTTTTTTTTTAAAGCAATTGGGGTTAAGTAACTTGCTCAAAGTTACACGGCCAGTTATTTCTGGGTGTGGTGCTGAGTATCTGAGCCCGGAATTTGATCGGTGCTCTTACTCACTGAGCCACCTGGCCGCCCCCCCCCCTTTTTTTTTAACCTGAAACAGTTTTAAGAAAAATTATAATGAATAAGAAATCCAGTCACAGTGTTCTAGTCAAGTTTTCTGAGTCAGGAGCATTGTTATCTATGTTATGCTGTTTCAGTCATACGTGACTCTTCATGAACCCATTTGGGATTTTCTTGGCAAAGATGCTAGAGAGGTTTGCCATTTCCTTCTCCAGCTCACAGATGAAGAAATTGAGACAAAAAGGACTAAGTGATTTGCCCAGGGTCACACAACTAGTAGGTGTCTGGGGCCAGATTTGAACTTAGGTCTTCCTGGTTCTGGACCCAGTGATCTGGACCCACTGTTCTTCCTATCTGCCCATTTTCATCCATATCAGGTGCCATTCAATATTCACTAAATCAGAAATGCATCTGTCATCTCAAGTGTTAATCTCTGGTCATGATTTAATTATACAATTTTGTCAATCTGGTTGAGATTTTGAATATGCTTGTTACTAAGGGTCCAGGAAAGGATTAGAAGAACTGAACATTTATTAAGCTTGCCAATCACCATGATTTTAAGATGAAATATATTTTATTAATTCATTGACAAAGCTGCTTTAAATACCCAATGCTGAACCTGTGTCTAAAAAACTATACATTTTTCAACTCCAAATTCTTAATAAATATATGTGGCATTTCAGAGTAAGAGTAAAAGAAGAAAAAGAAACTTCAACCCCCAAGGGTGGTACAGTGGAGCCGGTGGTGATACTGCTTCAGAGGGTGTTCTGGTTAGATGAGAGTATTTGTGGCACCCTGGTCAGAGGCTGGGTGTTCTTTTCTTGGAGAGGGAATGTGAATATATTCTAGCAGAAAGAGAAGAAAATGGCAGCTTTGTCTTGAGCTCAAGGAGCCTGCCTGGACCTGAATGAGACTGGATAGCACATTCCTCTCCAGGCTACACTCTTGACTTCTGCCAGAAATCTCTTTTTCCTCAAACTTACTCCATTCCTGGAATTCACACTTTGGAAGTGCCCTCCACTGCTTTGGTTTCTGCCTCTCATTGAATACCTACTTCTAGTACCTCCATTTTAGGAGGGTGGCCAGGCCAGCCAAGTCTCATTCCTCTACAGGCTACCTCTGGTTTCCCATTAGCTATCTTTCCTCTCCTTGTCCCACTCCCCTATCCATCTTCTTTGTATGTGCTGTTTTCTCCCCATTAGATATAAACTCTTTGAAAATAAGAACTGTATTTATGCTTCTGTTTGTTTTCCCAGTGCCTGTTACATAGGGAACATTGAAGAAGTGCTTGCTGACTAATGGTGAGAGGCAAAACTTAAGGGACTTCCCCAAGATTTCAATGACTGTCCACTTGCTACAAGTCAGCATTCTCCCGAAATTTATGTTGTATTATGTGAACTTGGTCAGAGGTATCCAGGGAGAAAGGCTTCTCTCCATGCTGATTTGTAACACCTGGTCTCTGCTGTATGGTAGAAATGGATGACAGAATGCCTGCTGCTTGATTTTAGTTCTTTATTTACTTTTTAACCTGTTTTAAGTAAATGTCCTTTTACATTACTAGGATGTCATCTGATTGATCCCAGCTGGTCTGGGAGTAGGGAAGGATTCAGAGAAGAAAAATATGGGCTCAGGAGCGGTGGTTGAATACATGGCAAACACAAAAAGTTTCTAATAACCTCTAAGTGACATTGAAAGGAGATTCTAACTCATATAATAATATAAATAAAATAATATTAATTAAAAGATAATAGATTTTAGAATCTAAAGTTGAAAAAGACCTCAGATATCATGAAGTTCAAACCCGTTGTGTTTACAGTTGAGGAAGTTTCAGACCATAAAGATTGTGACTTCTCAAGTTCACACAGTTGATTAGTGGCA
This sequence comes from Petaurus breviceps papuanus, assembly GCF_028583685.1. NCBI lineage: Eukaryota > Metazoa > Chordata > Mammalia > Diprotodontia > Petauridae > Petaurus > Petaurus breviceps. Next base: position 5,721,507 of record NW_027185784.1, on the reverse strand, counting down.
GAAGCAGGACTAAAAGCCCTATCTTTGGATTCCTGGTTTAGTGTCTTTCCAGCATGCCTTGCTGATGTAGAATAGTAGTTCAGTTTACTATACATAATTGAGATATTCTAAGGAAGATAAGTCAAGTCAACAAGCATTTATTAAGCTCCTACAATGCGCCAGCCACTGTGCTAAGTGCTGGGTTACAAAGAAAGGAAGAAAAAACAGTCCCCTGATCTCAACAAGTTCACAGTTTTATGAGATTCATCACAAAATTGTATGTAGCACATCAATTGTGGTTTGTTTATTTTCTCATAGAACTGTATCATATTGGACCTTAGCACCTTTGGGGGCTGGTATATTTACAGTCTAGTCAAGGTTGTTGGTGAGAATGGTGGAGGAATGGGAGGATCCCTAGAAACAAAACATTAATATTCTTTTACATTAGTATTCTTTTTTTTTAAGCAATTGGAGTTAAGTAACTTGTTCAAGGTTACATGGCCAGTTATTTCTGGGTGTGGTGCTAAGTATCTTAGCCCAGATTCGATCCCCAGGTCATCCCGACACTGGGGCCAGTGCTCTTACTCGCTGGGCTACCTGGCTGCCCCTACATTAGTATTCTTTTTCATATACAAAAAAAAAATGATGTTACTTCCTATTAGACATAACACTTTGAGTTACTTTTCTAGTAATGAATGAATGAATGAATAAGTTTCTACCAGTGAGTCTCAAACACGTTAAAAAAAAGAGCCACATCAGTCCCAGTGGTTTGGTGGAATTTTTCAGAGACCAGGAGCACCACAGCAATCATAAATTTCAAACACAGATGTTTCCCCAGAAATCAGAAGGAATAGAAGATGGAAGAGTGGAAGTGGGAACTCGCCTAAACTCTCCCAATTCCTTTCCAAACAATTTTAAAACAATGCCTCCTATTGTATTCTGAAGCAGCAGAGCCAACAAAAGATCAGGGTGAAACAATTTTCCAGTCCAAAACTACTTAGGAGATTGGGACTGGAGTCTTGGAGGCAGTTGCATCAGCTACAACAAACAGTTGGGAGTTCTCAGCCCACAGATGGTGATGGGTTGGGCAACTGGTGAAAAAGAGATTACAAAGGACCCTTTGCCAGCACTGGGCTCAAGACTCAACAGTCTTTGACCATACACATTATTGGGTAACAGTGTCAGGACAAAGAAGAGTACTAATGCTTACAGCCAAAGAGGAGCAGGTGCCCTGGTCACAGTTTCAGGGCAGAAAAGATTCTTATGGACATTCACAAGGGAGCAAGGACCCTGGTCTTGGTTTCAAGGCAGAAAGTGGCATTGATACCTAGCAGCAGGAAACAAGGCACCAAAGTTACGGTACCAAGGCCAAGAAAAGGGCTTGTAGCTTCAGGATAACAATGTCCCTTCCTGGGTAAAGACCAGAGCATAGGCCAGGAGAAGAGTGACCTTAGATCATATAGCCTTGAAAGAACCAAAAACTTATAGACCCCTAGAACTAGCTCTGAAAACAGTAGCAAAAAAGACAAAACAAAACCCTGAAGTTTGTGACATTGCCCCTTCTACCCTGAGAGCAGAACCCAATTTTAACATAAAGTTAAAAGTTAAGAACTGGGCCAGAAAATAAGTAAACAACAATAAAAAGGGAATCTGATTATAGAAAGTTGCTATAGTAACAAGGAAGATCAACACAAACTCAGAAGAAGACAACAGTATCAAAACAACTACAAAGCAAAGCCTCAAAGAAAAAAAGTGAATTGGACACAAGCTCCAGAAAAATTTCTAGAAGAGTTCAAAAAGGACTTTCAAAATCAAATAAGAGAAGTAAAGGAAAAACTGGGGGAAGAAATAAGAGTGATGTAACAAATTTAATAAAAGAGAGTCAACAGCTTGGTAAAAGCAGCATATATATATATATATACATACATATATATATATATATATATATATTGAAGAAAATACACCTTAAAAAACAGATTTGACCAAATGATAAAAGAGGCACAAAAATATGCTGAAGAAAACTAGAATTAGGCAAGTGGGGAGCTAATGGTTCCATGAGATATCAAGGAACAATAAAACAAAGTCAAAGTAGTGAAAAAAAAATGGAAGAAAATGTGAAATATCTTATTGGAAAAACATCTGACCTAGAAAATAGATCAAAGAGATTAATTTAAAAAATGCAAATTTAAACAACTTTGAGGTACCAATTCATACCTATCAGATTGGCAAATATGACAGAAAAGGACAATGTATTGAAGGGGGTGTGGGAAAATTGGGACACTAATGCACTATTAAGGCAATTTGGAGACACAATGGATAGAGTGCCAGGCCTGGAATCAGGAAGACTCATCTCCCTGAGTTCAAATTGAACCTCAGATACTAGTTGTGTGACCTGGGCAAGTCACTTAACCCTGTTTACCTCTCAGTTCTTCATCTGTAAAATGAACTGGAGAAGGAAATAGTAAACCATCCCAGTATCTTTTCCAAGAAAACCCTAAAAAGTGGGGTCATGAAGAGTCAGACATAACTGAAACAACTCAAGAACAACAACACGCTGTTGGTGGAATTGTGAACTGATCCAACCATTCTGTAGATCAATTTGGAACGGTGCCCAAAGAGTTAGAAAACTGTGCATACCTCTTGACCCAGCAATACAACTACCCCAAAGAGATAAGAGGAAAAGGAAAATAATCTATATATACATAAATAGTTATAGCATCTCTTTTTTTTGATGGCAAAAAATTGGAAATTGAGGGGTTGTCTATCAACTGGAGAATAGACAAACAAGTAGTGATATATGAATGTAAAGGAATACTATTGTGCTATAAGAAATAATGACAACATGGTTTCAGAAAAACCTGGAAAGATTTATAAGAAAGTGAAGTGAGCAGTACCAAAAACATTGTCTACAGTAACAACAATACTGTATGATGATTAATTGTAAATGACTCGGTTAATCTCAGCAATACAACAATCCAAAACAATTTCTAAGGACTTATGACGAAAAATACTATCCACCTCCAGAGAAAGAACTGATGAAAAAGGAAGGAAGGAAGGAAGGAAGGAAGGAAGGAAGGAAGGAAGGAAGGAAGGAAGGAAGGAAGGAAGGAAGGAAGGAACTAATAAAGTCTGAATGCAGATCAAAGCATTTTTTTCCCTTGGTTTGGGGAGGTGGTTCGTGTTTCCTTTTGCAACATGGCTAATATGGAAATATGTTTTGCATGACTTTACCCATGTAATCTATATCATTTTTTTTTTTTGCCTTCTTAAGGAAGGTGGAGGGGAGGGAAGGAAGGAGGGAAAGAATTTGGAACTCAAAATTTTTTTAAAAACAACAAAAGTTTTTTTTAATTTTTACATATAATTGAGGGGGAAATTTAATAAAGAAATAAATCAGAAGGAATAAGACATATTGATATTAGAGTCCAACTGATATATATATATACATATATGTATATGTGTGTACATATATATATATGTATATATATATATATAAAACCTTGCTTTCTGTGTATATAAAAACTATTATCAGCAGGAGGGCACCACCAAATTTATTTTCTTGTTCAGTGGTTTGGATTTCATATCTCACTCTCTAAACCCTAGATGAAATGCACAGGGAAGCCCTCCATGTATTTAGATGGAGATAGGAGAATTTGGTTCCCCCTCCCTCTTGCAAAGAGCTTACATGGAGAGTTTTCTCTCCCACACAACTTTAGGGAGTACTGTTTCTGTCTCTTGAAGTTCTGGAATGGAATTATCAAGCTATTAAAAATAATTACATACCGGTTTCTAATTTATTAAATGCTTAATGTGAAGAAAACCAGTTGTCCATGGCCTAAAATCCAGACTTAGGTTGTTATATCTGGACCATGTCCTTAATGGATATAAACTGGTATCCAGTGGAGTTACTCAGCTGACCCTCAGTGAACATCTTTATTAATAATAATAACCTGGAAGAAAGTATAAACATCAAATTAATTGAGTTTACAGATAATGACAGCTGGTGAGATGCCAGAAAGATCAGAGAAACTACAGGCAGGTCAAGCTAAATTAAAAATGCATTTAAAAAGTAATTTAGTATAGTGGTTCTACTTTGAAGGTATACTCTCAAATCACAGATGCAACTTTATCCCATAGAAAACTCATAGTCAAACAATACTCAGGAATCAAGAATGCTCAGGGAAGGGATGATAAGAGTAACTAGAAGAAATACACTTAATAAATACTTAGTAATGTTACAAGGTGTTAAAGTAAGCAATTGCAATAAAGGTCAAGATGTCTCAGAAAAGAACATAAGGCTTTGTTTCACTATTATAATGACTATAATACAATATCTAGATTCCTTGGTTTTATGTTGTAAATAAACCAGTTCAATTTCAACAAAAACAACCAAGTTGGTGAGGGGGTTCCTTAGATTGACTGACTCTCCAGACTTCTTTTCCTCTTCATAGCCAGTTGCCCTGACACCCTGGAGAAACTTCCATCTAAATTAAAATATAAGTTCATTGAGAGCAAGGACTATTTTAGTTCTTGTATTTATACCCCCAGCACTTAGCATAGTACTTGGCATATAGTAAGCACTTCATGTACTCTATCTATTCATCTATCCATCGAGAGACAGAGAGAGAGAGAGAGAGAGAGAGAGAGAGAGAGAGAGAGAGAGAGAGAGAGAGAGAGAACATTCTCTATATGATTTGTAAAAAATCTCTTTCCTCAGGTAGAAATTAGTCTGGGACCCTGTACACCCACCTGCCACCTGGGCTGCCTAGGAGCTGTGAGAGTGAAGCAATAAACTCCTCCCAAGACTTTCCTTTATAAATACTCTCAGACTTTTCCAGCTAAATCCACTTACCATCAGCTTCTCTGCTTGGTTTGGCCTCCACAAACATCTAGGCCCAGCATCAAGGTACCCTATGGCACCCCTCCCCCCTTTCTGCTTTGTTTTGTGCATTGTCTTCCCGGAGAGATTGTAAACTCCTTGAGGGCAGTGATTATCTTTCTTTTTCTTATTTGCAGCCTCAGGGCTTAAATGTTTCTTGACTAATTGACTGGCACCCTCTGCTCTAAACCACACTTTTTATCTGGAGGAGAAGATACTTTTTTCCCTCAGATTCTATCCCAGCACATATGTTATCTTTGGATTGACCCTCTAGGGATGATGTTAGAGTGTTTGGGGATCTTCTGAAAAGCAGACAGCTATCGGAAGAGAAGGAGCACCACCCCAGATGTCACCCGGGGCAAATCCCTTAGGGCACCACCTTAGTTATGGCTCTGACTGGGGGAAAGATCAAATGAGAAAAACTGCACTACCACCATCAAATACTTGCCATTTAAAAAAAATTATGCGACAAGAGAACACACTGGCCTTACAATCAGGAAGACTGCTTAGATACTTACTAGCTGCATGGTTCCACTTGAAGATAGAATCTCAAGTCACTTAACTTTTCTGTACCTCAATTTCTTCATCTGTAAAACACAAAAAGGGTGCACTATATTATCTTTAAAGTCCCATCCAACTATGAATTTATGATCATCTAAGATTATAAATGCTGATGATGGAAAACACCAGGGTAGGAATTCAATTTCCATCAAAAGGACATAACTGGAAATACAGTAAGAATAAGGATGGGGACTGGACCTGTGATTTCATTGGTATGGGGATAACTCCCCAGGTAAGGCAATTCCATCTACCAGTGCAGACCAGCATCCTCGATGCAATTTATAGTCTTAAAAAATTGCCTAAAACAGGGCTTCTTTAACTTTTCCCACTCTCAACCCTTTCAGCGCTTTTTAAACTGTGGGTCTTAAACCACAGTTTAAGAAGTGCTAGCCTAAAGAACTGAGAGAATAAAAAAAAAAAAAAGCTTAAGGAGCACCGACCCTGGAATCAGGAGGACCTGAGTTCAAATCCAGCCTCAGACACTTAACACAACTAGCTGTGTGACCTTAGGCAAGTCACTTAACCCAATTGCCCTCCAAAAAGAAAAAAAAAGCTTAAGGCAAGAAAAAATTAGTTTGAAGAATTCGAGAGAAAAAAAAGACAATATTTTTTAAAATCCAAATACCTTTCTTCTCTCGGTAAAGAGATTAGGACTAGAACACAGGTGTGGAATATGATCTAAAAACTGCAGATGTAATCATTGTTTCCCTTGCTTTTGTCTAAACATTGTTTATCCTTTGTACAAAGAATGGGGTGACTTCAGGGAAACTACTACAGTGAGAAAACAATAGGTAATAATAAAACTTTTTAAAATAAAAGAATAAAGCTATACAATTACATCCTAAAAGAACAGGTGGAATCACTTCTAGATGAATTTATAAGTCAGTTAGATAAATAACCAAAGAATAGCATCTTGTGAAAGAAATGAAAAAGAATGCCTAAAAATGTATTTTTCACACCTGACTGCTCTGGTTTTAGTATTAGTTTTTCTACTAGGACTGGAGTTTTACCATGCTTGTAATTAAATTGAACATACTTAGCTGCACTACGTATTTTCTTCATTTGTAATAAATAATGTGTTGATACGACATGCTGCAATTTGCAGTTCGTAATAACACTAATTGCTTTTTTTTCCAAACCAGTCTTCGGGGTGACTGCTAAAAAGCTGTTGAACTCTTAAGCACCCTTAGCTTTTCCTTTCCAGTAGTAATTAACACACCCATCATTAGTTGCTAATGGCCACCTGTCAGAAGACAGAATCAATTTAAAGCCACAGTTCATGGAGTTCTCCTCCTAAAAAGTTTCTTTTTTCTTGCCAAAGGAAGAGATAAAATGGAATTCCAAACACCATTCAAGGTATTCATACAATGTTAGGATTAGAAAGAATTTTAGACAGGATTAATCCAATATTCTTATTTTATACATGAAGTGAAGCTCAGAAAGGCTATGACTTACCCAAGGTTATACAATGCCCTGCTTCATCATTTTATAGACTAGGTTTTCGAGTAGCTAATCCTATGTCTATGACTTATAGTGTCTCATGGGCTCTAGGTCCCTAACTCAGGAATTTATCCTAGTTTGGGACTGTTTTGATATACCAGCTAGGATTTCTTTGGGAATAGATAACTGAGATCATCCAGGAGTGGGAAATAATATGTGAATGAAACAATTATGTCTTTACTGCAAAAATGAACTCTTTATTGAAATAGTAAGTTATAGATATAACTAATCAGTAATTACTGATATTTCCACATGTATTTAAGGAAGGATATAGAGCAAGATTTCTAGAAATACAAAATCTTGACAGAAGTCAAGTACATTCCTGATTAAATTTCAATTTTTGATTCAATTCTTACTATAATTTAATCACACCCCCATTTTCCTAATTTCAGCTATATAAATGTCTTGGGACTTGACCTATACACAGCTTCCCAAGAGATTTTTAAATTGTTGGTCCCCTTTGTTGCTGGCATAAACAATACTTCCTCAAATTAAGATATAAATGAATATTATCTGAGACTACATTGTGCTAATTTCTTTTTTTTTTTTTTAAAGCAATCTGGGTTAAGTAACTTGCTCAAGGTTACACGGCCAGTTATTTCTGGATGTGGTGCTGAGCATCTGAGCTCGGATTTGATCCAGGTCATCCCGACACTGGAGCCAGTGCTCTTACTCGCTGAGCCACCTGGCCACCCCAAGAAGGCTTCGAGATTGTGCTAATTTCAAAAATGGTCTGGAGTCAGCACTTCCTATGCACAAGAGAGAATCACTTTTAATTTGTCTGGTATTTCTTGGTCCACATCTAGTTCTGTTTTGCGCAAATGAAGTATGTAACATGATAGCACATGACTTCCTCCGTCTTTATAAAATCCCCTCGTGATCCACATAAGCTTTAAGGAGCCTTATCCCAGCTCCCACTCTTGTAGGTAAGTCTTGGGTCCTAGAGAAAGGCTACATCTCTCCTCCAGGGAGATGCTAGGGGTACCACTGAAGCATCAAGAAGGCATCTTTAATGCCACCAGCTCAAGTCTCCACTAGTATGCTTTCCCACAATTATCAGTTGAGAATAATTTTAGTCATCTAGACTTAAGTAACTTTTATTAAAGGGGTATTAATTAAGGCAATTCAATTTTTAAAAATCTTCCAAAATTCTATGACACACCCTCACATAAATTCGTGCAGAGTAAAAGGGAAAGTGAACTCAAGCTTAGAAAGCACCTGTTGCAAAGCAGTAATTCATAAATCCTGGTTCCTGGAAGTCCATTCATGAGATGCTCAGGAAATTTCTTTTATGCATGAAGTAGTCTCTTTGTTGTATTCCTCAAAGAGATGTGAATCTATGTATATTCTGCCCTTGACTCCCAATGAAGACACTGTCATTAGCTGATCCAGGCATGTCACTAAGTCAGTGATAAAAGAATGGGAAGTACAACATACTCAAGATTTTTTTTTTTTAGCTCACGAAGTCCTCTTCTCAGAGTGGAGGGGAGAGAAGTAAACCTAAGCCAAAATTCAAGCTGAAGCTTCTCTTTCCCACACCACCCCCATCTCCTGGTTCCTCTTCAGGGGTTTGCTGGAACACTCCCCTAGCTTGAAAATTACTGGAATTTCCCAATTTCAACCAACTGGATGCTTCTTCATAAGAGCCAGAGGGCATGATGAAATCCCTCAGTTCATTAAAACCAGTTTCTTCCCTGACAATATTTCATTTCATCTACTGATTTCAAAGACTTTTTATACTTAATCTAAAGGTTATGATTAAGAATGATTGATTGCATCTCTTATCACTTGCTTCAGGTGGGGTGGTATAGCAATTGATTTACTCAATCATCCCACTTTTTTCTCCCCAGTTTTGATATTTGCTGACTCCAGCAAATTTATTAGGGCATATTTGGCAAATTCCACAATCCCAAATACTAGATGACTGCTTAATGAGTTGAGGTAGTTCTATATTTCCTTTTTAGATGTCTTCCTCAGTGCTTTATACTATTTTAGGAAAAGTATGGAGGAAAGTCTATGTGGCACAATTCTTAAATCTAATAATTAACATTCTTTCATACTTACAAATGTGTTAGAGTAAAAAATAAAATTTTAAACAAACGTGATTTTTACTAAGTTTTAATAGGGCCAATACCTGTCTTCTTGTTTTCAAAGAGCCTTTTCCAACCCCAAAATAACAAAGCAAAGAAAGGGAAACAGAAATAGAAAAATCAGGTAGGGACCATATGCTACCATTAAATGTGCAGTGGATTCAGCTTAGACTAGAATTATTTACCTCTCCTATTCCTATTAAGGGGGCCCTCTAATCTGGACCCAGACACATATAGGCTACCCTTAGCCACTGACTTACTGTAAAAGGGAAAGAAAATTATTAAGCTTCCTTTCTCAGAAAGAAAGCTTTGTCCCTACAGAGATTCTCAGATCACATGGTACTCTTCCCACAGAGATTAGGGACCTGAAGTCAACTGAAAGTTGCCCACCCTCTCACCTTCAGGTATGAAATCAGACGGTCCCAAGTATAAAACTCTTCTATGAGTCCCTTAGTACCTAAGAACAATCAACTGGGAAATGGACAAAATGTTATAGGACACACGGTACCCATATAGCATGTTTCTGTTTTCTGAGCTTTGTGATAGACAGAACAGAAGGAGAGAATATTACTAGTAGTATAGGAAAGTAGTAAGCTCCAATAAACTTGAGCAGAACCAATGTAGCAATTAAGACTAATGAAGAGTTTTTAGAGTGAGATACAAGGTGTCCAAAAGGTCTTAGTGAAATTTTAAGCTTTAATAGCTAAAAAAAAACCCTTTAGGACACACTATATTTGTATAATTAATTATTTTGTACTGGTATTCAACCTCTATTAAAGAATATTTACATTAGTCAAAGAGTTTGGAAGTGAAGAGGGTGGTTATAGTTACAATTTGAAAAATATATGCATTTTGGGGTAGTTATAATACAGTTCCAAAAAATAAAAAAGATTTTATTTTTTAAAGGGTAAAGAGTTAAATATGCAAAAATAAGGTTCTTTGAAATAGCCTCTTTTTCTTTGTGTTATATTCAATCATATTTAGTTGTATAGATATATATACCTTAAAGTAACTAGTGAGATCAAAGAATGTCAGAGCTGAGACCATGGAGATTATGAGAAATCTTGAAGCTCTTCCTTTTGGGGTTCTGAGAATACAGGTTCTCTAATGCACTAATGTGAATGGGTCAAGGCTTCTGGAAAGCAATTTAGAACTATGCACAGAAAGACACCAAACTGACCCAGCTATAACCTTATTAGGTCTATACCCCTAAAGAAAGCAAAGAAAAAGGAGAAGGATCTATATATGTAAAGATATTTATAGCACCTCTTTTTATGGTTGTGAAAAACAGGAAAAATAAAGCATTGCCCTCCTATTAAGGAATGTGTAAATAAATTGTGACATATGAATGTAATAAGATATTATTGTGCCATAAGAAATCATTAAATGGTGGTAGCTAGGTGGCGTAGTAAATAGAGCACCAACCCTAGAGTCAAGAAGACCTGAGTTCAAATGTGGCCTCAGACACTTGACATTTAACTAGCTGTGTGACCTTGGGCAAGTTACTTAACCCCAATTGCCCTGCCTTCCCCCCTCCAAAAAAAAATCATTAAATGGACAATTTCCAAAGAAACTAGGGAGATCTCTGAACCAATGAAGAGAAAGTGAGAATGACTATGAGAACAATTTGTACAAGGATAACAAGAGTATAGAGAAAAACTTCTTTAGAATTTTAGAATTCTTTAGAATTCTGAACAGTGCAATGATAAGCCACAAGTCCAAAAGGATGAATATGAAAAATGCTGCTGGGTCTCCTTATAGAGATGTGACAAGCTTAAAATGCAGAAAGAAAAAGTTTTCAGACACGGCTAATGTGGGGATTTGTTTTGCTAGACTATGCAGCTATGTATTGAGGGCTCTATTTTTCAGATTTGCATTATTTTACTTACTCAGGAGAGTGGAAAGAACAGGTTAATTTTTTTTAAAGTAAAAGAAGGGAAAAAGGGGTGGCTATAGGTGGCGCAGTGAATAGAGCACTGGCCCTGAAGTCAGGAGAACCTAAGTTCAAATCCAGCCTCAGACACTTAACTTTACTAGTAGTGTGACCTTGGGCAAGTCACTTGACTCCAATTGCCCTCCAAAAAGCAAAAAAAAAAAAAAGAAAAGGAAGAAGAAGGGGGGAAATATCTAAAGATTAAGCAAGCACTCAACTGGAGTAACATAGTAACCAATTTACTGTGGTCATTATGGAGAATCAAAGTAACATATGCCTTGCATGAAGGGGAAGAAAGAAAAGAAAGGAAAGGAGAAGAGAATAATAGAAAAGAAAAGAAACCCTTCCTTTTACAAATGAGAAAACTAAGGCCCAGAGAAGTCCAATTCCTAGGCTAAGACTATCCAGTGAGTTAGTGGCATTTAATTTAGGGCTCTTGATCCCTAAACCATCACTCTTTCCATTTCACCTCTCTTTGATTTTTGAAAGAAGTAAAGAAAAAAGATAAAGCCATATTTCAAGAAATTACATGGTAAAATATTCCAGGGAATTCTTTGTTCCTCCCAATAAGATTCAAAAAGATAAAATTCAATGCATCTAGTAAGGATGAAATACATAAATATAAGAAAATGACCACATCCAAGCTATTCTTTTAAAACGACCTTTCTTCACAGTAGAACAATGTTTAAAATCACGTACTTGCTAAAGAGTAGGCAACAATGCCATGTTACAGCCTGCAAAAATACTATCAAGAATATTAATTTCGGCATATTTTTAGAATCCATGAAAAGATAGCTAAGCAACTCAGTAGAGCATATAATCAGAAACTCATGGGATGATCCTGTAATTTTAATCCATCAAAATAAAAGGCAAAGACTTGACTCTTCTGCTGACTCTTATTTCTTGAATTCCCCTCAGATCCCATAACCTAACTTAAAAAGACAGAGCAACATAAAGTGATTTAGAGCTAGAAGGGGCCTTAGTTCCATCTAGTCCAATTGCCTCATTTTTAAGCTCCAGGGTGTATATGAAATTAAAGCAGAAAAGACAATCATTTAAATTTTTTTTTCCACTGGTGCTTCCACATGTAGCAGAGGTTCTGGAGCCATTCTACCAATTTCTGCTCCCATTGGCAGAGTGAATTAGAGTTCAGCTGGCTATTTGTCCCCTCAGGGTTCTAGAAGTAGCCTTAAGACAGGAGGGGAGAAGGGGGTCTTTCTAGTGCTATAATTCACGACACCCCACTAGTGTACTACTACCACCATGATTATCAGTTGTCTGTTAATCAGTCCAACTTAATTTGCTTTTAGAAACAGGTATAATTGGTAGAAAATATCCCCTCAAAAGTATATAGCACACTCTTACAGAAACTCTCCCATTTTACAGAGGAGTTAACTGAGGGTCAGAGAGGTTAAGTGACTTGCTTAGTCACACACTTAATCACATACTTTTTGTAAAAATTAGTTGATATCTCAAATCCTCTCAAACACAGACACTTTCCTCTGAGGTCATTGTAAGAGAATCCATGTCAGGGCAGTCATCAATGCAATAATGCACGTTGTCCATTAACAAGCATGGCATCATGAAATAAATTCATAGTTTTCTAGGATACTACTCTGGTGGGACCACATCCGGAATATTGTGGCAAACTCATTACTTCTAATTTCATCACCATGCTGCTAAGTCAAGCCTTGACTGACTCCATCTTCCTCATTCCCCCTCTCCTCTTATTGGAAGGCTAGAGGATAGAATATCAAACTCCTCCCAATGTCTTCCTTTGTAGAAGATGGACATTGGACTTTTGGGCTCACTCCACTCTGCACCTGCTGCTCTTCTTGGTTGCTGCTCCATGGAACAAAATGTCCCTATAACAGGTACCCCATGATATCCCCCTACTACATCCTCATTCCTGCTTTCCTGCCTCCTTTAGAGGGTAAGCTCCTTGAGGGCAAAAAATGTCCATCTTTTCATTAATTGTATCACAAGTTCTTAGCACAGTGCCTATCATATGCAATAGGCACTTAATAAATATTTATTGGATTGGATTGATTAGGCATCATGAAGGTTAATGGACCTAGGATTCTAAACGTCCTTAAAGTCATGTCAGTTGAAAATGGGGATAGGTAAATTGGAGACAAGAACACTGAGGATGATTAACACTTAACTATTATCTTCACATATCTGAAAGACTATCTTATGGAAGAAGGATAAGACTCATTCTTCATAGGTCCAGAAAGCAGAACCAGCAACTATGGTTGGAAGAAAGATAGTGTGGTACAGAGAAAGGAACAATGAATTTGGAGTCAGAGGATCTGGGTTCAAATACTGTCTCTGCTAATTAATATCTGTGTGACCTCGAGCCTCTCTGGACTTTAGTGTCCTCTAGATAATGAAAGGTCTAGACAAAGTGATCTCTACTCTCTAGCTTTAAATCCTTTTATCTTGAGTTAGAGAGGAAGGTTTAGATTTAATTTAAGGAAAAATTCCCTGACAATTAGAGCAGTCCAAAAGCATGATGTACTTCCTCAGGAAGCAGTGAGTTTCCCATCACTGGAAGCCCTCAAGAATTTGCTCATGGATGTTGTAGAGGAGATTGCTATTCGGGTCCTGTTTGACTTAGATGGTCCCTTCCAGGTCTGAAGTTTTCTCTTTCTGCTCCCGGACGCTCCTGCTGTTTAGAATTTCCACACTATCATTTTGATCTTATTTTAAGAATGACCTGTTTGTGGTACCCACTTTACTCACTATAGTTTAGATCCCAAGAAGTCAGTGCTTTTTCTGACTGAAAATAGCTCTTAAAAACTTATATTCTTCAAGTTTACACAAACCACTGAACTTCACTGGCACTCTATCTACTATCTTGGAGATGGAGAGGCTGAGATTTTCATTCACTGGGATATGGTAAAGTTTGGCAGCTTCTTTACTGCAAGCTCTTAGGAGCCCTCAGTTTTTCATGCTCTCTCTCTTAAAAATAGTTTATATTACTTTGAGTCTACTTTATATCTACTTGTCCATGTGCAAATTATATTTCCCCCACTAGAATGTAAAGTTGTTGAGGGCAGGCACAATTTTTTTTTCATCTTGTCACTGTGCCTTGTTCACAGTAGATACTTAAATGCTTATTAAATTCCATGGAATTGAACTTAGCACATAATTGGGTATAACTTAACCCAAGCAGTCAGAGTAAGAAACGGATCTGTAGAAAAATATTAAGATGCCCCTCCTCACATATCTGAAATGATTGGAATTCCACCTTTGTAGAGAATAGGACAACAGCCATTGCTAGGGTATTACTCCCTTCATCTCTTTAAAAGGTATTGAAATGGAAATTAAGGCATTATTTGAGAATGAGACATGGCTGATGTGGGGATTTGTTTTGCTTGACTAAACATATTTGTGAAAGGTTTTGTTTTTCTTCCTTTCTCTATGTGGGGAAAGGGGGAAGTAAGAGAGAATTTGGAGCAGAAAATGAAATAAAATTTAATTTAAAAAATAAAAAAGGTATTGGGCTTGAAATTATCTACCTACTCCACATCAATATTTTAAAGTCTAAAGGTACAGTTCTTTGGGAAGATTCAATATAAAAGTCAGTTTTCCTGGTCAACAGTAATTGGGGAAACCATATAGATTAGTTTAGATGATAGAACATGTAAGAGTTAGAGCATCTGACACCCAAACGAAACCTCAATTCCACCAAGGAGGTAATAATCTCACCTGAGATTGTTAGGGGTCTTTGGAGGTACAGGCTCTAGGAATAAAGGAATTTGTTGGTATTCCTGCTTTCTTCCACATTTCTCAGTTCCAAGGATCTCCCATTTGCCATTCAAAGTTTGTTCCTTGCTTCCTCTTCCCCTCTCTCCTTTTCTATTTCTCTCTCTCTGAATTCTCTCAACCAATCTAGAGTCACATCTCTCTCCACACACAAAAGCTGCCCTTCAGGGGATTGTCAAACCTGCCTGGTTTTGATGGCATTACATAAGAATCAGATTACATGTTCTCAAGTCTAAACTTCAACCAATAGTTTTCTGAATTTTATCAAGGCATTAGACAAAATTCCCCACAATATAATAGTAGACAAGGTATACAGATGTGAATTAGATGATACTACAGAACAAAATAGATTTAGAAACTTTTTAATGATTGTAACCACAAAATGATTTATTTAGGACCTGATACTAGATTTCTAGGTGTAAGAAAAGTAACTTCTTAACCTCAATTTCCTCATTATAGAAAACAGAGATGATAATACTTGTACCACCTACTTCATAAAGTTGCTGTAAAAGAAACTTTCCTCACAATAACCTATAAAATATTGTATGATATCAACAAGGGACTACAATAATTTAAATGGAAAGAATGACACACTAAAAAAAAAACTTAAAGGTAAGTGTAATAAAATTACAAAGCTCAAGTGGGACTCAGATGAAGAGTTATGAGAAGACACCCCTCTACGGTAGCAGCTGTGGTAGCTACAAAAACATGGAAGCCAGAACATCTGCTTTCTTAGGTGAGCCTGAGATGGGAGCTCAGGTATTCAGCTAACTCTTTTTCTTTATGTTACTTTCTCCAAGCACAGATGACAGAATCAGAATCCTGAGAAAGAGATGTTTTCCGCCCCAGCAGCTAGCTACCTACCAACGTTAGAACTGGGAGCTGACTGCCCAATGGCAGCTAATTTCTGCGGTTTTCCTTTTTCTTTTTTTTTTCTTGAGGGGGGAAGGCAAGACAATTGGGGTTAAGTGACTTGCCTAAGGTCACATAGCTAGTAAGTGTGTGTTTGAGGTCTGATTTGAACTCAGGTCCTCCTGACTCCAGGGTGGGGCTCTATTCACTGCCACCTACCTGCTCCATTTATTCTTTTTCTTAGAGGAAAAGGAAGAGATAAAGAACAACTGTAATCCTCTTGCACCAAGAAAGGCCTAAGAAAGCTCAAGTCATGCTCTAACTAGACAGGAGAGCTGTATTTTGAGTTATCGTTTGACCAGTGCAGACTGAGAGGAAAGTTAAAAGTATTCAGTAGTTTCACAAGTCTCCTTAGACCTCCCAGAAGACAATAACAAAGGTCATGGGTTATAGTTCATGTTTTAAGTATGTGTTAATATATGCTTATGAGTCTTTTGTGATTTAAGCACTCTTTTTTTTTTTTTGCGGAGGAAATAAATAGCTTTCTTATACCTGAAACCTCCTGCTTTGTACATTAAGTAACTTTTTTAGGAGGGATGTTGCTAATAAATACCTTTTGGAGAGACTTTAGGTATGAATGCTCTCTAAGCTTTAAAAAGTTTTTTCCTGGAACTCTGGGGTAGAGGCAAAATCATGCAGAATACAAGAAAAAGAATTTTTTTTTTCCTGGACTAACTCAAAGACTCATCCTCATGAGTTCAAATCTGACCTCTGACATTTACTAGCTGCATGACCCTGGGCAAGTCACTTAATCCTGTTTGCCTCAGTTTCCTCATCTGTAAAATGAGCTGGAGAAAGAAATGACAAATCACTTCAGTATTTTTGCCAATAAAACCCCAAATGGGGTCGTGGAGAGTTGGACATGACTGTTAATGACTGAACAAGAAAAACTCTCATTGGGAGCAATGAGTCAGAGTGAGAAGAGTCTGATCTCCTCTCTTTGAGACCAACAATCCTAGGATTGAACCTGGCACATGTTGAGTCCAGAGTAGAGGCCTCATTTAGGGAAAAAGACCCTACTCTTTCAGATATGTGTGACATTTCTAATAATTTCCAAGGTATTAGAACCTGTGCAACCTGTCCACAAAGTTGATGTCTAAGTCCTTTCACTTCAAGACTCCTACCTAATTACTTATAACTAGTTTGTTGGTTCTCTTAGGATCAAACTGTGTCTGAAGTCTGAACTAGGCTGAAATTTGAACTGTATCTGACTGTCTTACACTGGATAGAATTAACAATGGTTTGAAATCTTAACCCTATCACCAGGTCTCTGTCTCAGCATTGTCCAAGAACTGCCATCGATGGCTCTCTCTTTCCTTTTGTTGATTTACTATCTGCCATCATAAAGTTGGAAATAATTGATGCTTCCTAGTCCTATGTTCACAAGGACAGGGACAATAGCTGTCCAGAGAGGAAGTAAGGAAAGAGGCTTAGAATGGAGGTTTTAGATTTAAAGAGCTTTCCATGTCTTAATTGATTGTAACCTACCTATCCACATATAAACACACATAGACACAGACAGACAGACAGACACACACACACACACACACACACACCAAATGAATGAATAAGTGTTTATTAAGTATGAGACATCTATAGTCACTATACTAAGCATTCTCTCAATGGAAAGAGTACTCACATTAAAAAGATGACAATTTCTCAACATATCAAAATATTATTCACAACCAAGATATTTAGGACTCCAGTGAAGCTTATACACTTGCCATTATTACATAGCATTTAAAAGCATTTCAATGAATGTTTTTCAAAATGAACTTGATTCCCACCTCCAGAAAAAAAAAAACATATGGAGTCTGAATGCAGATCAAAGCATACTCTTTTTTTACTTTTCTAATTTTTCTTGTTTCTGTTTTTTGTTTTCTTTTGCAACATGGCTATTATGAAAATATGTTTTGCATGACTGCACATGTATAATCTATAACAAATTGCTTGCCTTCTCAAGGAGATAAAAAAAAAGAGGGAGGGAAGGAGAAAATTTAGAACTCAAAATTTTTTTAAAAGAATGTTTAAATTGCTTTTACATGTAATTGAGAAAAATAATATAAAAGTTGATTTTTATTTTACTTGCAAACTTGGTGTTTTTTAAAACATTTTTTAAATTTGCTGGTGTGGTAGGAGGAGCCAAGATGGTAGCATAGAAGCAGGAAGACTCCCTGAGCTCCCCCATAACCACCTCAAATACCTATAAAAAATGACTCTAAACAAACTTTAGGGCTACAGAACACACAAAGTGACAGAGAGAAACAAACCTCCCACTGAAGACAGCCCCACAGACTGGCAGGAAAGGTTGATCGCAGCTAACTGGGAGCAGAGCCCAGCCCCACATGAGTCCAAGGTTTTAGCCCTAGGGCTGCCCAACCAGCTGCTACTATAGGGATGTCAGGAGAGTACATCACCAGCAGCTGTGGTAGTTTCCAGAATTATCAACCCATAAATGCCAGTTATCAACCCATAAATGCCAGGCAAAGTGAGAGATCAGTGGACTTTGGGAACAGGGAGTCTGGAGTGTGGTCAGGCCTCTGCCCCCAGGGCGAGAAGTGGCTGAGGCACAGCAGCCACTGCCCCTTGGCTGCTTCAGAGCTCCTGGCCTGCAGATTGTAGGGGGTCCAAGCAACCAGTCTGAGGGGTAATCATTATTTCTTTAACCTGCTTGGATCTGGATTGCTGTCTTGGGTGAAGGTCCTATGGTGCATGACCAGTGTGCCAGAGTCAGTGGAGGCTTCTGAGAGAGCACCCAACTAATAACTCTGGCAGCTGAGAAAACCCCAGCAATTTGGGACAAAGCTCTCCTCTCTGGAGGCAGAGTTCTACTGGTGCAACATGAACAAGCAAAGGAAGCAAAGCAAGCACAGCAATCCAACTTTGGACTCCTTTTGTGGGGAAAAAAAGGATCAAATCATGGAATAAGAGGAAGACAATGAAGTCAGAGCTCCTGCACCAAAAGCTTCCAAGAAAAATAAAAATTGGTTACAGGCCATAGAGGAGCTTAAGAAGGATTTTGAAAACCAAATAAGAGAAGTGGAGGAAAAATTAGGAAGAGAAATGAGAATGTTGTAAGAAAATCATGGAAAAAGAGTCAACAACCTGACTGAAGAAAATAACACCTTAAAAAATAGACTAACTCAAATGGCAAAAGAGGCTCAAAAAGCCAGTGAGGAGAAGAATGTCTTAAAAAGCCAAATTTGCCAGATGGAAAAAGAATCTCAAAAGCTCACTGAGGAGAATCATTCCTTCAGAATTACATTGGAGCAAACGGAGGCTAATGACTTTATGAGAAATCAAGATACTGTTAAACAGATCCAAAAGAATGAAAAAATAGAAGGCAATGTGAAATATCTCATTGGAAAAACCACTGACCTGGAAAATAGATCCAGGAGAGATAATTTTAAAAGTTTTGGACACCTGAAAGCCATGATCAAAACAAAGAACCTAGAAATCAACCTTCAAGAAATTCTCAAGGAAAATTGCCCTGATATTTTAGAGCCAGAGGGCAAAATAGAGGTTGAAAGAATCCACTGATCACCTCCTGAAAAAAAATCCCAAAAAGAAAACTCCTAGGAACATTATAGCCAGGTTCCAGAGTTCTCAGATCAAGGAGAAAATATTACAAGCAGCCAAGAAGAAACAATTTGAATATTGTGGAAACACAATTAGGATAACACAGAATCTGGCAGCTTCTACATTGAGGGATCAAAGGGCTTGGAATATGATGTTATGGAAGTCAAAGGAGCTGGGATTAAAACCAAGAATCAGCTACCCAGAAAAACTGAGTATCATGTTTCAGAGGAAAATATGGTCATTCAGTGGAATAGAGGACTTTCAAGCATTTTTGATGAAAAAAACAGAGTTGAATAGAAAATTTGACATTCAAATACAAGAAGCAAGAGAAGCATGAGAAGGTAAACAGGAAAACAAAATCATAAGGAACTTATCAAAGTTGAACTATGTACATTTCCTACATGGAAAAACAATAATTACAACTTATGAAACTTTTCTCAGCATGAGAATAGTTGGAGAGAATATAAATGTGTGTGTGTGTGTGTGTATATATGTATATACATACTTACATATGTCTATATAGGAGGATATATGGGCATATGAATACATATGTGAGTGTTTGTATATATGTGTACAGGTATACATAGACAGAGGGCACAGAACCAGTTGAATAGGAAGGGATGATACTTAAAAGGTGAAATTGAGAAGTGAGAGAGGAATATAATGAGAGGAGATGGGGACAGACAAAATGAGGTAAATTATCCCATATAGGAGAGGCAAGGGAAAACTGTTACAATGGAGGGGAAGAACAAGAAGGCAAAAGGGAATGGGTCAACCTTATTCTCATTGAATTTGGCTTAGGGAGGGAATGACATATACACTAAATAGGGTATCTCGCCCTACAGGAGAGTAAGGGGAAAAGGGGTAAGATAGGGGATGATGGAGGGGATGGCAGGTTGAGGGTAGGGAAGTTGGAAGCACACACTTTTGAAAAGGGACAGGGTCAAAGTAATGAATAGAACAAGTGGAAGGCAAGATAAGATGGCGGGTAAATATTGTCAATCTTTTACAATTTATCCATTATGGAAATGTTTTGCATAGCTACACATGTACAACCTATATTGAATTGCTTATCTTCCCAGTAAGGGTGGGTGATGAGAGAGGAAGGGAAAGAATCTGGAACCAAAAGTTTTAAAACCAAATGTTTATATATATATTATATATATATTTTACATGCAACTGGGAAATAAGTTATACAGGCACTGGAGTATAGAGATCCATCTTGCCCTACTGGAAAGTTGGATGGGGGATGGAGGAGGATATAGGAGAGAGCAGATTGGGGGAAGGGAAACAGTGGGATTGCTGTTTTAAGGTGTTGGGTAGGGGAAAGATGGGGAGAAAATTTGTAACTCAAAATCTTATGGAAATGAATGATATAAACTAAAAATAAACATACATTTTAATTTAAAAAATCTTTTTTAATTCCTCAGGTTTCTTCAACCATATTTGGGTCTTGATACAGACTGGAGGTACTTAGATCAAACTTGTAAATAATCCCTTACCTGGACTGAGTGCTGAGTTACTTAATCCCAGAACATTAGTAAAGAAGCTGAGTTAATATGTCAGTTACGGCGCATACTTTAAGTAGAGAGTGAGCAAAATGTTTTGTTTTGACACAGATACTAATAACTTGCCTAAAAACACTAGGATAATCAGACCTTTGACTGAATTATTCAGTTTAATTGCACCATCAATATCATTTGGTAATACTAGTTTGTTGTTTTTTGTTTTCAAAAAGTAGGAAGGAGTCAGGTTACGAAAGGCTTTAATTTTTTTTTTTTTAGGTAATCAGGATAAAGTGACTTACCCAAGGTCACACAGTAAGTATCTGAGTCGAATATGAACTCAGGTCCTCTTGACTCAAGACTGCTACTCTATCCACTGTGCCACCCAGTTTTTAAAGGCTACAAAATTAAATGAAGGTTTTTTCCCTCTCCTGTTAGAGACTAACAAAATACAGTTCAGAGGTCCCTTAACACTATCTGTCTCTACCTTTTCATTCTGGGTCAGGTTAGAAGTAGAAGAAATCCTGTGCTGAAATACATCTATGGGTATAGATAAAGGAAACAGGGAATCACTCTCCCAACTGAATCCACTGAAAGAGCCATTGTTGAGTCTATCTATATAATACTCATCCTGTGAAATGAGATTAAATGTACATGTTAAGGCAAAAAGGGGTATTCGAAGTGTTATCCTATAAGAATGAAATAACAGATTCATGAAATATGGTTGTTGTTATTTAATTCTATTGCAAAGCATAGTCATTCATTCAATCATTTAAGTAAGGACCTGTAAGAGCCTTGAAAGTACAATTCAGACATAATTGGAAAGTAGTCTATTTCTTCCTTAAAGGTGAGGATAACTATGATAGAGATTCCTCAGTTTAAACAAAACAAAAAATGTGTAGTTTACAACGAGGTATATACTGCCAATGAATCCAATCATTAAATTTGCCCCCCCATCTCCCTTTTTAATATCAGATATTTACTTTCACTAACAAGACAAGAAAAATTTGAAGATAAAGTTTTCTTAGATTATATAGATAGTAATTCCCAATAATTCTAGTATGTACCACAAATACCCAGGTAATAATTGCATTAATATATGCCACATATATTCAAAGTGGAACAGTGTGTTGCATCTTCTAAAAGAAGAGCTAGGGGGGAGGCTAGGTGGCACAGTGAATAGAGCACAAGCCCTGGAGTCAGGAGAGCCTGATTTCAAATCCAGCCTCAGGCACTTAACACAAAAACTAGCCATGTGACCTTGGGCAAGTCACTTAACCCCAATTGCCCTCTGAAAAGCAAAAATTAATAAAAATTTAAAAAGAAGAGCTAGCTTTCACCTGGTTTGTCTTGGTAGTGGCTCTCTCTTGTGGCAAGTAATATGTTATTGCATTGGCTTTTTTCCTAGACTCCTTCTAAGAGAAGGATAGGGAACTGGTTTGGCATTTTCTCTCCATCCTATTGCTTATCCCACAAGATCAAATAGGTGATTTTGCTCCTAAGTCCATGATGACCTTTCATGCGTTATTAAATTTCCTTTTTTCAGTAAGTGAGCAAACACACATTTTGAGGTAGACAACCCAGCTTGGAGATGACTTAATAAATTCAAGAGATATCTTGAGAATCTGGCTGGTTCAGGGGAAATTTCTCCAACAGAGAGGTTGGCCACCTTTGAGAAAATCAGCCCAACCATGGATAATTTTTACCATCAGACATATATTGGGAGTTATTTGGACAGTGCCAAGCCAAGGTGAAAATGTAAAATATCTAATTAGCACAATTACAAATTGCTTTGTGTTCTGATAGGATTTTAAGTATTGACCTCCCAGAAAAATTGCAACAGTACTTTAAAGTTACCAAATCTTATCCAACACCAAAATTGCCTTCCCCATACCAAATCTGCATTATACATTAAATATCTTGGTTACTCTCTCCTTTGCAAAGGAAACCCTAAATATGAGCCATAATCTAGATTATAAGTAAAATCTTCCATGTGTAAGGGGTTTAATGAATTGAAGAATGTGAGAAATGGAAGCCTTAACTCCCTCCCTTTAATGGACAAGCTCTCCACAATTGAATCTTATCCAAACCACATGTCTGGGTACAAAACAGGGAGTGGCACAGTGCCCCAGCCCCTCTGGACTCGGGGCAGTTCTTCAGTGCTAGACTGATTACTGCAAGTGAAGTACAGAGTTAATGTAATAAATCAGATTTTTTTTCAAAGTTCTTTTAAGGGAAAAGAAAGGTTGTCATATGTGGGTTTTGTTTTGTAGAAAGAGAAGTAAGGAAATTGAAGAGACCCATTTATTGGTGGTGGAGGTTACAGGGATTATTAGTCTTACTGTCAACATTATCTCATTCATCCACAATAGGTGCTCAGATCTTTGATGGTGACTACTGAATTACAGACACCGAATGAGTTGGATTTTTTCCCCCTCCTAACCACTGAAAAAATTCCTTGATGATCATACCAGTGTTTCTATTCCATTAGATTAAACGTTCTAAGGCTAACTCTTCCCATCATGCTTCTGCATTTTTACTCTCGGTGCCCAGGAAACCTTAAAAAAAAAACGCAGAGGCTTCACAATTTGTTAGGAGTGTTTCATACTTGATAAAAGGCTTAGTGAACCTTTTTAAAAGAAAAATTCAAGAGTTTCTTCCCAGATCTTCTCATTACCATTTAAACACAGCAGGCCCCCTTCAACAGTTAAGAGGGGAGGGAAGGGTAACTTAAGGTTGGGCAAGACTTAAACACTTTCTTAGAAAGTGAGAAAGTGAAACAGAGAAAGAGAGGCAGAGAGACAGAAATTGGGGAGAGGATGAGAGAGAAACACAGAAAGACAGAGATACACACAGAAAAGGAAAAAAAAAGAGAGAAACCAACAGAGAGACCAGAGAAATAATTCTAACCCAAAAAAGCTTAAAGAAACCAGAAAATGTTTCAAATAGTTATCTAGAGGCCTCTAGAGATGACTAAAAAAAAAAAGAAAGAGAAAGAAATTGCAGAGCAATGAAGTCCCAGCTGAGGTTAGACAGCATGAATTGTAAGAACCCTAGTTCTTAGTTATAAACCCTGGTTTATAATATATGAACCTGTATATAGTACTATAAGTTTTGTAAGGTACTTTAAATACATTCTCTTATTTGATTTTCCCAACAATCCAGTAAGGCAAACATTGTAGGTATTATTCCCAGATCAACTGAAGATTGTAAAATTCTTTAATGTGATTTACTGGATATGTATATATGTTTCCACATAAATGTACATGTATGTACATACAACATATAGATGTGCCTACATAAATTCTATAAAGAAGCTCAGTAATTGTTCCAAATAATATTTCACACACACTCACACACACACACACTTAGATCATCTTAATATCTTCACTATAAATAAAGGATTTTTTTAAAAACAATTAAGGGGTTCACAGATATCTTTTTGGAATGGACCTTAAGTATCCCCTAGTTGAGCCCCCTTGCTTGATGAGGAACCTGACATCCAGCCTTTGCCCAAGGTTACCCAGGTGATAAATGAGAGAGGCAGAATTTAAACACAATTTCTCTAACTCCCAGTCCAGCATTCTTCTCCACTCTACAATAAATCTTCACAGATTATGAAAAATTCTTACACAGGCAAAGAACTGCTATAACAGCCACTCCTAGAAAGTATTTAATTTACCTCCACAAAATTACAATGAAGAATTTTGCAGTCATAAGGTAAGCTGAAAATTAAAGATGTGATACTTTGATGCATGTGTTCCTACTATTATATTCATGCTCAGTTTGCACCACTGTACCTCAGTTTTCCATTTTTCAAGTTAAATATTTGAGGATTGTGAGCCTACACCATCATAAAAAGCTATTTTTCAGGGCAATAGAGTAAGCAATACCATATGCAACAGAGTCATTGAGAAATGAAGCATCACTTAAACATTAATTCAAATAAGCATCATTTTCATATGACAAATCTTTGGAAATAGTTCATCATTATGTAACTTAATCAATATCAGTAATAAGTCTAAGTATTTTTCAGTCTAGGGAACCAATCATACAGTCAAAATTATTGCAAAAAGTACATTTTTCAAAATAGAATATCATCATTAAAATGGGCTTTACATAAGTTAGAAATGTGCTAAAGTTAACTTTCATTGATTTTCTTTTCAGCTCCCAAGAGCTGGATTTTTAAAGTCCTTAAAGTTTTCAAATGAAATAAAAAGTCTATCATTTTCTCTTTTACCTTTGCTCTCGATGCTGGCTCTTCCAGATACCTGGTAGAAAGAAAAAGTTGAGTGGTAATGATACGCGGCAATGATTCAGAAAAACATGTCATTACAGGGCTGACTCAGTGTTCTAAGTAAAACTGGAGGCTTGCATTCAATCTCTATTTAACTGAAGCCAGTCTCTCCTAAGAGAGCGTTGCTGTAAGTGACCATTGCCTTCTGAAAATATCCACTTTAATTCCCTGCCTCTAAGTGGAAGAAAAGAAAAGCTTACTTTGATTAAAGCCTTAGGTGAAAAAATAGAACCAAGTAAGGCAATGGAGAAATGTATAGCATTACACAGACGATTTCTGGCTTCCAAAGATGTCAGAAGGAACTTTGCATTGGTTGTTGGAAAAATACATTCTAACAAGTACATTGGTAGTGTTATATGTGAATATGATGGCACTGACCCTCCTTTAGTAAGGACAGTAGATGTGCCATCATCTAGCACCATTATCTCTGTCTCTATACACCTCCTTTATTCCACCTCAGCCACTCACCCATTAATTTGTACCCTTTACTTCATATTCCCACTCCTCTGACACTTAATGATGAAGAGGATGTTATTATTCAGCTGTATCTGCGTTTTTGTGACCCCATTTGGGGTTCTCTTGGTAAAGATACTGGAGTGGTTTGCCATTTCCCTGTCCAGCTCATTTTACAGATGAGGAAACTGAGGCAAACAGGATTAAGTGATTTACTCAGGGTCACACAACTAGTAAGTGTTTGAGACTGGATTTGAACTCGGGAAGATGTCTTCCTTACTTTAGGCTGGGCCCTAGCTGCACCACCTAGCTGCCCATTATGAAGATGATGATGTTACTAATAATGGAGAGTCAGCATTGTCTACAGGGTAGAGAACTGACTTTGGAGTCAGAAAGACCTGCATTGAAGTCCTACCTCGTATATATACTAGCTGGTTCCAGTCCACCTTTTCAGGTTTATTATATATTATTCCCCTACACATACTTTAAGTTCCAGGCAAAATGGCCGTCTTGCTGTTCCTCGTGGTTGTTCATCCTTCGCTTTTGAAGAGGAACAATGACATCACAGTGTCATGTCTTGACTTGCTCATGAACTGGATTTAAGTGAGTCAGAGTTGTGAAAAGCCATCAACCTCACTCTGTCCTCCAGAATCCTCAAAGTCCAGTGGCAGGACAAAAATCAGAATGAATGGTGATAGCCTGAGATACAGTGGATGACCTTGGCATCTTCAACTTCTGACAAAGCTCTAAGCTCTCCACAATGCTTCTTCAGCCACCTTCTGGGCCATATATTTCATCTCCCATCTCCCTGACTTTGCACAGACTTGGAATACACTCCTTTATCACCTCTGCCTTTCAGAATCCCTAGTTCTCTTTAAAAGCTCAGTTCAAATGCCACCTTTTCTGATTCTGTCAGTTGCTGGTCTCTGGGGAAATTACTTGATATTCCATCGTCACATATAGACAGCACAATGGATAGTGCTCTGGGTCTGGAATTAAGAAGAGTTCATTTCAAATCCAGCCTCAGACATTTATTAGCTGTGTGACCTTGGTCAAGTCACTTAATTTCTTTCTGTCTCAATTTCCTCAACTGTAAAATGGGAATAATAATAGCATCTTCCTCCCAGCATTGTTGTGAGGATCAAATGAAATAATAATTGTAAAGTACTTAGCACAGTTCTTTGTATGTAGTAGGTACAATATATATACTTGCTACTATATTTAATTTATGTAAACTTTGTTCATATTGTAGTATTTTTTCTTCTGAGAGAGTACAAGCTTCATTATAAGTATTACTATTATTTTTTTTTTTCGCTTTTTGGAGGGCAGTTGGGGTTAAGTGACTTGCCCAAGGTTACACGGCTAGTACGTGTTAAGTGTCTGAGGCCGGATTTGAACTCAGGTCCTCCTGACTCCAGGGCTGTGCGCCACCTAGCTGCCCTAGTATTACTATTATTTAAAAAATTTTAAGTGTAAGAGTTTGCCTCTTTTATTCTTTAAGTGGTTTCATTTTCTGGAAGTAAGGATTTGGGGCAAAAAGGCCTTTTAGACTAAAAGTAACTGCTTTTGCAAATAAAAAGACAAAGTATTCAGCTAAGCAGCTATCAGGAAAAAAAATGACCTTGCCCCTTGGTCATGGATTGCCTTTTCATCTTTTCAATGTCAATTCAATCAATGTCAAAGAGCAAAAGAAAGAGACTTGATCCTAGAAAGATTTGGTAATTACCAGATAAATAACTGTTACCTGATTTATACCCCAGCCTGCAAAGTTGCAAACTGGAGTCACCATAAGCTAGAGTGAGGTCTCTGATCAAAGATACTAAGGACCATATCAGGAAAAATAGTTGAAAGGAAAGGCTAACAAAGGTCTATGCACTAAAAAGATCAAAGAAAAGGGTGGAATGACCAAATGCACAAAAATATTTAGAGCAATTTTTGTTTTTCTAGTTGCTATATCAAAGAATTAGAAACTAAGGGTACACATCAATTAGGGAATGACTGAACAAATTATGGTATATGAGTATAAAGGAATATTTTTGTACCACTAGAAATGATGACTGAGATGGTTTAAGAGAACCATAGCAAGACTTGTATGAATTGATGCAGAGTGAAGTGAGAACTAATAGAACAATTTATACAATGATAACATTTTAGAGAAAAACAACTTTGAAAGATTTAGGAACTCTTACTAATGCAATGACCATATTCACTTACAGAGGATCATGGAAGAAATATGTTATCCACCTGCTGACAGAAAGATGATGGACTCAAGGTGGAGAATGAGGCATATATTTTTGGACCCAGTCAATATGGGATTTTTTTTTTGCTTGAGTATATGTATTTGCTACAAGGGAGAGTGAGACTATCAATAGAGTTGGCAAAAAAAAGGAGGGTCACTGAAGCTTTTTTTTCTTTTTAGCAAATTCACAGAACAGATGGAAGACCAGAAAGAAACACAGACAAGCAGGACAGCTTTGAAGGCTACACACTGAATTTATTATACACTTAAAAGGAAAAGCAAACTGTACATAATAGACATTCACAGTTTCATGTCCTCTTTTTCTGTCCTGCCTTGTAAATGAAATGCTAAATTTATTTCAAGTTTATTAAATTCAGAATTTTCAAAAATAAACTTTAAAGGAAAGTCTAAGCCTAGGGCATTAGTTCTAGGTGACAGAAGAGCTTAGTATCTGTGCTGTAAATATTGCATTGGTGCTACAGTACCTAGAATTGAGAACTTCCTTCATGGAAGATAAACTAAAGGACTAGGATCCAAAGAGAGAAAAAGAGGAGAGGTTTCTACCAGTCCTGAGGAAAAGATGCCTACTTAAAAAAAAGAGTTGTTAAAAGAGCCTACACTAACATAGCAAGGATTTCAGCATGGGACAAGTTCAAGGTCAACAGGAAGAGTATGAAGGCATCCTTCCAGCTCTGCAGTCTTTTTAGTGTGGGCGACATGAGTTGCCCCACTCTGCATGTACCGCAGCCAAAATCTCCACCTATGTGCTTTGAACATGTGTATTCCTTATAGTGTTCTGCTACCTGTATGCACACTGAATAAATGTTTCCCCTGTACATATCCTCTCAACTTGTGTCCTTTACTCAGAGTTTCTTAAACTTTTCCCACTCCCTACCCCTTTTAATTCTGGCAGTGTTTGTGGGCCTTGTCTGGCCTGAGGACATGTGCAAAGCAAAGTGTGCGTGCTGCTTTCTATTCAGAATCAAGGCTTCCGTGAAGTTCCATGATGCAACAGGATCAAGCACCGCCAGAAACACCCCCAATTCATCACACATTTGATTTTTAATTAATTTGGGGTTGTTGCCAAATTTTTCATAACCCCACATGGGATCGCAACCCACAGTTTTAAGAAGCTCAGCTCTACACATGTCCATTTTCTTCTATGATGCAGGGTGTACTTGGGAGAGGGTGCAGCCCAGGTTTATGGGGGAAATCATTTTGTTGTTGTTTTCTTACTATGTCATTTCAATAAATACCCTTGCTTTGAGTTACCTATGTCTTCTGGCTGACTTGCCATTGCCGATAGTCATGACCTTTGTCTTGCCACTGGACTCTATGACCCTGGATGAGAGAATGGGGTTGATGACTTTGTTCATGACTTTCTACCCCACTCATATCTAGTTCATGCACTCATCAAGACATCACCCTCATGATGTCATTGGTCCTCTTCCAGAACGAAGGAAAATAACAAAGGTAAATAAAGTAGTAGATTCCCACAAACTATAGCTTTAGAGACACAAATCTCACCCACACAGTTCCTTGAATCTGGATTAGTCTTATTTGGGAATTTCCATTCTGCACATAGCAAGAGAAATATCCCCAGAAACTATTCAAGCATTTATGAAGTACCTCCAACATCCAGACAAGGTGCTGCATACAGTACCAGCAATACAAATTCAAAAGAGAATAACTGCCCTAAGAGAATGGGAATAAACAGGACTCTGCTGAATTAACATTCATTGCAAATCCTCCCTGAAAATCCTTATCCTTCGATGACTAAGAGAACTTCCTTTTGTTAATTATTAGATAGCCTATATGTATTTCATTTTCTTTTAATAATGGACCTAAAAGATCAGAAGCCCAGATGAGTCAAGGCCAGGAAAGAGGAAACAACACATTCACAGATAAGTATATACAGGACATATACGAAATAAAGACAGAGGAGTGGAGGCCACCAACTGAGGGAATCCAGAAGATCTGGTACCATGCATGCTGAGCTCTGAAGGGAGCTGGAGATTCCCAGTAGAAGTAAGTAGAGAGACTATCCCAGGTGTGGGATACGGCACTGGGCTTGGAGTCTGGAAAGCTAACCTATCCTCATACACCTACTAGTTGTGTGACCCTTAGACTTCTGGATATGTCTCTTCCTTCTTACCCCACAGCCCTCTCCATCTCCCCCCAGTTACTATGGATACTGTGTAGTTTAATTAGTGGATAGAGCAGTAAACTGGGAATCAAGGGGCTATAAAAGTCTTTTCTTAGCTCTTTCACAGACTCTTGAGTCATCCTTGGGTAAATTATTTATTCTCTTTTCTCCATCTGAAAAAATGTTGATAATGTATGATTCTTCCTACATCACAGAGAGCCTGAAAACATCAGACCTGATATGCTGGTTATGGCCAGTCCTTTCGTGTCTATGGCACTGGTGACTTTACCATGTGTGAATGGAACACTATTTCCTAAAGCTCTGCCGTGTAGGCAGGGTTAGCTTTCCCTAAGGCCCAATGTCCATTCAGGTTAGACCAGGGGTGGGAAACCTGCAAGGTCACATGATTCAGTCAAGGGGTTGCACTTGAGGACCTAGTGGGCCACATGTAGCCTCAGGGCTGCAGGTTCCCCAGCCTTGGTTTAGAGTAAGTCTTTTCCTTAAGAGCTATTGAAACACTCCTGAGACCTAATTGCCTCAAACTGTTAACTTTGCTTCCTATTCTCCCCAGTACCAGAGTCGGTGAGAAACTCTTTTAGGCTTTTAACTGCAAATGAACTGTACAACTGAAAGCAGGAAGTTGGCCTCAGCTGAATCAACACAGTAGTTTTATTACACATCCTTGTTGAGTATCCTTATCCTGCTATAGCTAAGTAAACTTTCATTTGTTAGTTGTTAAATAGTCTGTCTATGAGTGCCTCATTCTGTTTTCTTATTGGACCTAAAATACCAAAGGCCTGGTTTGAGTCAAGGCCAACGCTTAATTCTATGCCATGAATTTCCCTCCCTTCCCCTTCCACAGAGCATGGCAGTCCACTCAGAAAAAGGGAATGGGAGGCAGAGAAAACATTTTTCCCTAGTCTGGGGAGAAGAGAAAAGGTACAGGAGCCCTGCTATTTCCGTGGGTATGCCTATTCAGTACTAACCCCTCTCTTTACCATCTTTCTAGGCTTGTTTGTTCATCTGTAAAATGAGGGGGTTGAACAACGAGGGAGTTGGCCTAGATGGCCTCTGAGGGCCCTTCCAGTTTTAAATCTATCATTTAATAGTCTTTATCTTTTCTTCCCTCATATCTTCTGGTGAAAACAAGCTAGAACTATACTTGATAAAATGCCGTTTTCCTATATTTAGCACTATTTGTTAAAATGGGTTATGTTGGATTTCTTTGAGCTCTTGGAAGAAGAATTATTATACTAACTTTATTGTCACCTTGATAAGATCCTAATGGTTTAAGAAAAAGAACAGAATGGATTTGAACTTAGCTAAAGAGTTTTCAGCCTCCTCTTCCCTGCCTCCTTAGCCCCTGATATCCATGCTGCTGAAGGTAGTTTACCTAGAGAAGAGATTCAGGAAGACCTAGATTTAAGTTGTGCCTCTGATACATACTGGCTGTGGGACCCAGGGACAGCCACAACTTCTCAGTCCTCCTGAGCAACCAGAAATGGCAAAGAAGGTGCTATTCTGAACAGGTAATGAAGTTCCTCACTGGGAGCTCCCTACACACTGAAAAATCCCAGATCTGGTTTTATACGTGTGTGTGTGTGTGTGTGTGTCTGTGTGTATACCTATGTGTTGGGATATATGAGGTCTTCAAAGGAGACTAGCAGCTCTGGTGTGAGGGCTTGCCAAGCCCTTTTCAAGGCTGCTCATCCACCTTTGGTGTCCACCTGACAATTCTCACCTATGGCTCCAAGAAGCTGTAGTAGGCACAGCCACATCCAGGTAATACATCTAGGTAGATGAACTAAGCCCACTAAATAACAGGCCTCAAACCCATCAGTGAGTTGGGAGGTGTCTACACCAAGCATGTGAAGACTTACCCTGGCAGAACAGGGAGAGAAGAACAATTTGTTCCAAAGGCCAAGAAGGCAGTTAAAGCAGGTACTATGAAGTGCTTAGAGCTTGGTTAGACAGAGAAGACACCAAGGTCATCCAGTGCATCCTGGTCCATCACCAGTCATTCTGAGTTTTGTCTAGCCACTGGACTTTGATGACTCTGTAAGAGAGAAGCTGATGATTTTGTGCAACTCTGCCTCACTTAAATCCAATTCACTCACAAGTCAAAATACCACCTCCTGATGCCACTAATCCTATTCCTAAATGAAGGACAATCAACATGTATGTATTGCATTTAGCATTCACATATATACACACATATGCATGCATAGACACATATGAATGGGTGTACATACATACATGGCTGTTATTCAGTCATTTCAGTCGTGTTCAACTCTCCATGACTGCATTTGGGTTTTCTTGGCAAAGATACTGGAGTGTTTTGCCATTTCCTTCTCCAGCTCATTTTGCAAATGAAGAAACTGAGGCAAAAAAGGCTAAGTGACTTGCCCAGGGTCACATAGCTAGTAAGTATCTGAAGCTAGATTAGAACTCAGAGCTTTCTGTTTCCAGGCCCAGTGTTCTATCCACTGCACCACCTCCTAGTTGCCTA
This sequence comes from Petaurus breviceps papuanus, assembly GCF_028583685.1. Classification (NCBI taxonomy): domain Eukaryota; kingdom Metazoa; phylum Chordata; class Mammalia; order Diprotodontia; family Petauridae; genus Petaurus; species Petaurus breviceps. The sequence goes on along the minus strand of NW_027185784.1, from coordinate 5,689,154 downwards.
TGTGTGTATACATATAGGTATATAAAGATAAATATACATACATAAACATACATATATACATGTGCTGTTCATGTAGTGTAAATAAATACATACATTAATATGTGTACATACACATATTTAGTATGTGTTGAAGCTAATTGGAGTCAGTTCTGATAGTTAAATTTTCACCTCGGAAATCAGCAAATTTTGCAAATCAGGGCTTGGTTTATTGCATTTTTGATTGTCTGAACTTCCAGCTCCTGACTCTCTGGACCATTTCCCTCCTGATCCCCAGTGATCTTCTCACACCGGCGATGCCACCATCCCTCCAAATGGTGACTTCCTCCTTGGTTTTTTTTTTCTTCTTTGTTAGAAGGCATGGTTTTCAAGGGATATCTTTGTAAATGAAAGTGGTACAAAAATAAAATATGTCAATGAAAAGATTTTAAATAAAAAACCTTCCCACAATTTGCATTCCTTTGTTTAAAACCAAAACCTGTAGGAAAGAGTTTTGAGGAAAGGTAAAATTTCAAAGGAAGTTAGATTTGAGGAGAGTGGGAAGGAAATGATTCAACCTAGGTACAAATAAACTAATAAGATAATCATAAAAGGCAGATTTAAGTAGGCAGTTAGAATTTTGCTCTTTTCTCATGCCTGGCCTTACTAAGGAATCTCACAGGGCTCTCCTTCCCAGCCATAGTAACAGTGACACGCTAATATATTGTTCATGTCTTTTCTTGCCTTCAGTGCCTCTTTTTGAGAAATTAAAAATTGGAGTCTGTTCTTTGACATCAGACTCCTTATGTTAAACACAAACATTTGCGGGTACAAGAATAGTTGATGCACTCTCTGAACACACTGGACTTACGGTTACACAGAATTTTATTGCGATGCTGCATGGCTAACAGGACATTTACAGCAAAAATGCCAAGCTGTTCTTCAATGAAGATTTGCACAGTCCAGCAGCTGTCCTGTGGGAAAAATAAAGATCCATTTAAGCTAATTTGGAAATGATATTTTATGATCTGGGGAACAATGATGAGATATAATAATGAATTAGTTATCAAGGAAGAGGTCTACAGAGAGAGAGCATTCCAGTGTCTGAATCAGGGAATTGAAATGACAGATCGAATCCTGTAACTAGATGTTGTAAGGAATCCTGAAAGAACTCTGAAGTTGTTTTTAAAGGTTAGCTTCTGGATCTGTAACTGTTATGTTCTTTCTATCATGAGGATGTTTATGAAAAGCTATATGGGTTGTTATGAGAATTGTTACAATTGTAACTCTGTTAACAAAGGAGATACCTTTCTTTCTCTTATGAAGCATTTGCCATCAATTCACAACAGCAGTAGCCAAAGGTCTTTAATTTTTTGACTAAGACATTAGAATCTATAGAGAAATTTTCTAGATCGCTTCCAGAAGTGTCAGCTGTGCGATGTGAATTACCCAAAATGGTTGGTAATCATCAGGCTTGTCAAATCTTGGATCTTCTTCATCAAGGCTGGGGGAGACAGCAGCCCCCAGTACCGTCTTCAAGTCTGATGAATAGCTGCTTCAGCACCCCTCATCAGGGAGTCACCAACCACCATTACTCTTCCCTCTTCCTTTAACCTCACTTTGATGATAATTTACCTTTCAGCACCTATGGAATCACACCATAACCCTTTATAGGACCAGAAACTTCGTCAAGGTCCAGCTTCTTCCTCTTCAGGAACTACTTCATCTGTCTCGCTAAGCTGCTAGTGACCTCCCTTTCTTCGTAACATCTTGTCTCCCTTTCTCCTTAATGACACACACACCTTTACACCAGTAAAGGGTAATAGAGTCCCTCTGTATTGGCCAGAACTCATTTGGAGTATAACGTTCAATTATGAATGCCACATTTTAAGAAAGACAATAAACTGGAGCTCATCCAGAGAAATATAACTAGGGTAGTGAGGAGATTCAAAGTCATATCATGTGAAGACCAGAAATAATTAATTGCTCTTCCTGACCACTCTCCACCTTGACTTTTGTGACATGGTTCTGTCTTGTTTCTCCTACCTTTTAGACTACTTTCTCATTCTCATCCACAAAGTGGGTGTCACCCACCCAAGGCTCTGTCCTAATCCCTCTTCTTTTTTCTCTTTACATTCTTTCTTACTAGATGACTTCCAGCCATATTAACTGTGCAATGGGAATTACTCAAAGTGGATAGTAAATTGGTCCCATAGATTGCTCAGCCCGATTTCAGTCTCTCTCCTCTGCAATATAATTTCTACATAGCTGTCCAATTTATATCCCAAAAAATTGATCTATGTCACACACTCCCTCCTATAGTCCCCACTAAACAAATCTTCAATATTCCTATTGTCCCTAGGATAAAACAAAATGTTTAACCTCACATTTATGGCCTGACTCCACAACCTGGCTCAACTTTCCAATGTGATTTCATACTGTCAAAACAAAAACAAGAAAACAACTAAGAGAAGGAAATAAGGCAAACGTGCTTCACATATTTAAAAAACAGGAAACAGATTACTCTGGACACTATTCCTATCATATGCGCCACAGCTTTACATTTCTATAGGTTTAAAGGGGAAAAATATCAAGGATGTCATAGCATTCTGCTGTTTCCGTGTTTTTATTCTAATTCTGCAGCATCTATATTTTACTTCTAAAAGATTTTACCCCGTAAGTGAGTTTTGGGTCTTATAAAAGAGTACTTACCCCCTTATGTCTAATTGTCATGGTTGCTCCATGATGAAATTGGTATTATTCCTCTTCAACACTTTTGTTATTGTCCAGTTGTTTCATTTGTGTCCAACTCTGTGACCCCATTTGTGGTTTTCTTGGCAAAGATACTAGAGTGGTTTGCCATTTCCTTCTCCAGTCCATTTTACAGATGTGGAATTGAGGCAAACAGGGTTAAGTGACTTGCCCAAGATCATACAGCTAGGAAGTGTCTAAGACTGGATCTGAACTCTTTTTTTTTTCTTTTTGGAGGGCAATTGGGGTTAAGTGACTTGCCCAAGGTCACATGGCTAGTTTTTGTGTTAAATGTCTGGGGTCAGATTTGAACTCAGGTCTTCCTGACTCCAGTGTCAGTGTTCTATTCACTGCCCAAGTGACTTGCCCAAGGTCACATGGCTAGTTTTTGTGTTAAATGTCTGGGGCCAAATTTGAACTCAGGTCCTCCTGACTCCCGGGTCAGTGTTCTATTCACTGCACCACCTAGTTGTCCCTGGATCTGAACTCTTAAAGAGGAGTCTTCCTGACTCCAGGTCCAGTGCTCTATCTACTGTCCCACCAGCTGCCAGTAGCTAACCTTTATAAAGTTTTAAGATTTTCAGGACACTTGACAATGCATGTTAGTATGATGTTCATCCTCCTTTGAAGCTACAAATATCATTATCCCAAAGTCATTTATACTTAGAAGCAGGATTTGAATTCACACCGAACTAACTCCAAATTCAGCAGTCTATACTCTTTATCTGTTTCTCTATTGAATAACAAAAAGCATGGACAGATTTCATATCAGAGTAGGGCCATTTCACTGGCTCTGTTTCTCCAAGACTTTAGGCATTAGTTTTCCATAATTTTTCTGAGAAAGAGAATAATATTTTTCTCTTCTACCTTTTTTCAGTAGGGAAGAAATTCTTTATCTATAAATTTAGTAATGTAGGGTATTTCCCAGTCCTCAATATACCCAGATCTCAATCACTCTAACTTTTAATAATATGATTTCTAGATCTTTCATAATATTAATTCACTGTATATATAAGATAAATACATAGTTAAACTTATTCTGCATTGCTCCAAAGGTAAGAACCAGGACCAATAGATCAAAATTACTAGGGAAGATTTTAGCTCTATTTATTAGCACTTCTAACAATGGGTCATGCTTCCTCATAAAAAGGTGAGTTTCCTGTGTGGAGGCATATTAAAAACATATTTTTTGGCTTCTTTAGAAATATTAGAAATAATATTTTCCTCTAAGCCCTTTATAGACTCCTGGGAAAAATCTCTTGGAAAGAGGGGGTGGGGGGTTGACAAAAAAGACCAAAAGGTTTTTCTTTGGGAAATGGGTTAAGGGTAGTAGCAAACCTTTTAACAGAGAGTAACACGCTCCATTCAGAGGAGTCCCAGGGATGGAGGATGCCAATGAGACTGATTTGATCTTGCAGGATGATCAGGGTCCCGTGAATATCCACAGAAGTACAACCAGATAGGAGCAGAGAGTTCACAGAAGGGAAGTAATATGAAGTAATGTGAGATCCCTCTCCTCCCTTCTTCCCCATGTCTTATCACTCAGGGGTCTTCCGCCAGGCTCTCCTCCTTTACCCGTTTAACACGATGAAGTGGATTTCTCCTTCCCACAGTTAACCCCTCTGCCTCTTCAAGAGATCCCATTCCATCCCATCTCTTCCAACAGATTGTCCCCTCTGTCCTCCCTGCTTTTCCATTTATTTTTCAATCTCTCCCTCATTTCCTGTTGCCCACAAACATGCCCATGTCTCCCCCAACCTAAAAAATTCCTCTTTTGATCCATGTATCCTTGCTAACTACCATCCTATTTCTCTTCTGTTCTTTGCAGCTATACCCCTCAAAAAAGGTCATCTACAATAGGTGTCTCCACTTTCTCTTCCCGTTCTCTTTTTAACCCATTACAATCTGGGCCTTAATTCCACTCATACTGCTCATTACCAACGATCTCTTAGTTGCCAAACTGAATGAGATTTTCTCAATCTTCGTTTTCCTTAGCCTCTCTGCAGCCTTTGGCATTGTTGACAACTCTCTCCTTGTCACTCTCTTCTCTCTAGATTTTCAGGACACCATTCTCTCTTGGTTTTCCTCCTTCCTATCTGACTATTCCTTCTCATTTTCCTTCACTGGATCCTCCTCCAGATTATGCCCTCTAACTATAGGTGTCCCTCAGGGTCCTGTCCTGGACCCACATCTCTACTCCCTCTGACCATTTCCCTTGGTGATCTCATCAGTTCCCACATATTTAATTACCATCTCAATGCTGATGATTCTCAAATCTACCTTTCTGCCCCCAATTCTCTGCTGACCTTGAATCTTACATCTCCAATTGCCTTCCAGACAGTTTGAATAATATGTAGAGCAGACATGTGAAACTTAATAAATACAAAACAGAACTCATTATCTTTCCCCCTAAACTCTTTCTCCCCACCCCCACCCCTTCCCTATTACTATAGAGAGCAGCACTATACTTCCAGTCCCTCAGGCTTATAACCTAGGAGTGATCCTGGATGCCTCACAATCTCTCACCTTCCATATCTGAGCAGTCATTGAGGCCTGCTCATCTCTCAGAGAGGTCCCCTTCTCTCCTCTGACGCTGCCACCACTCTGGTACAGGCTCTTATCACCTCACATCTTGATTAATGCAATAGCCTACTAGTGAGTCTACCTGCCACAAGTCTCTCCCCACTCTAATCCATCCTCCATTCAGCCACTAAAGTGATTTTCCTCAGACTGCAAGTCTGATCCTGTCACCCTCCCCACTCAATAAAATCCAGTGACTTCCTATTGCCACAGGAGCAAATAACAAAATCCTCTGTTAGGAATTCAAAGCACTAGCTCCTTCTTGTTATTTCACTCTTCTTATACCTTACTCCCCAAACACTGGCTGTGCCATGAATAAGACACTCCATCTCTTAGCTCCTGGCATTGTCTCTGACTGTCTCCCAAGCCTGGAATGCTCTTCCTTCTCACCTCCCACTACTTATGTCCCTGGCTTTCTTTAGGTCCCAAATAAAATCCCACCTTCTACAGGAAGTCTTCCTTAACTGCTCTTAATTCAAGTGCCTTCCCTCTCTTAATTATGTTCTCTTTATCCTGTATGTAGGCTGCTTCCTGCATATTTGTTTGCATGTTGTCTCCTCCATTAGACTGTAAGTCCTTTGAGGACAGGACTATTTTTTTTCCCTTTTTGTATGCCTAGTGCTTAGTACTGTGTATGGCACATGGTAGATACTTAATAAATGTTTGTTGATTAATATGAAATAAAACTGGAAAACTAGAAAAGCAGACGACAACCATATTGTGGAGAACCTTATGTAGCAGACTGACAATCTATTAATTTACCCAAGGGGCAATAAGAAGCCACTAAAGATTCTTGAGCAAGGGAGTGACATAGTCAGATCTATATTTCAACTACATCAATTTGACAGCTGTATGAAGATTGGAGAAGAATCATAGGAGCATGGACAGAGCTCATTGTATAAAAGTGACATAGAATCAGGAAGACCTGAGTTCAAATCAGGCCTTAAATAGTTACTAGCTCTGTGATCCTGGGCAAGTCACTTAACCTGTTTGCCTCAGTTTCCTCGACTATAAAGTGGGAATGATAGTACCAACCTCCCAGGGTGGCTGTGAGGATTAAATGAGATAAATTTATATTGTATTTAGTGTAGTACCTGGCACATAACAGGCACTTAACAAATATTAGCCTTTATAATAACAATCATTATAGATACCAAGCTGGAATGAGACCTTAGGTGTCTTCTAGTCCAAGCTCTTAATTTCACAGATAAGGAAATCAAGGCCTAAAGAGGTCACATGATTGTCCAAGGTCTCACAGATCATCTATGAAACGGTCAGCAGAACCCAAAATAGGTTCCTCTGACTTTATATTCATCTCTCTTCCATGCTGAGGGAGACTGGAAGAAGAGACACCAATAAGGAAGCTACTGTAATGGGCCAGGACAAGTGATGGAGCCCTGGTTTGGGAGAGTTGCTCTGAGTGAAGAGAAGGGGCTAAATCAGAGATCAGATCAATTAAGGCTTTCCACAATCTAGCCCCAATCTTCCTTTTCAGTCCTTTCATGTGTTCTATGATGCAAAGAAAATAGACTGCTCATTGTTCTCTCAGCTCACCTTTCCTTACCTTTTTACCTTTGCCTATGGGGTCCTCTGCCCCAGGAATATAAACCAGGTCATCCTTCAAGGTTCATGTCAGGCACTACTTTCCTTATGAAGTTTCTCCTAATTTTCTTTTTTAAAAAATTAATTAAGTTTTAGTTTTCAACACTCACTATTATAAGAGTTTGAGTTCTAAATTTCCCCCTTTCCTCTCTTCCCCCCTCTCCAGGACAACATGCAATCTGATATAGGGTATATATGTATTACACTTATTTCCACATTAGTCATGTTGTGAAAGAAGAATTAGAACAAAAGGGAAAAAAACTACAAGAAAAAAAGAGAGAGAAAATAGTATTCTTTCATCTGCATTCAGACTCCATAGTTCTTTCTCTGGATGGGGATAGCGTTTTCCATCATGAGTCTTTTGAAATTGTCTTAGTTCATTGCATTGCTGAGAAGAACTGAGTATATCAAAGTTAGTCATTGCACCATGTTGTTGTGTTACTGTGTACAAGGTTCTCCTGCCTCTGCTCACTTCACTCAACATCAGTTCATGTAAGTTTTTCCAGGTTTTTCTGAAATCCAGCTACTCATCATTTCTTATGGAACAATAGTATTCCATCACATTCACATACCACAAGCTTGTTCAGTCATTCCCCAATTGATGGGCATCCCTTCAATTTCCAATTCTTTGCCACCATAAAAAGAGCTGCTATAAATATTTTTGTACCTGTGGGTCCTTTTACCATTTTTATGTTCTCTTTGGAATATAGATCTAGTTAGTGGAATTGCTGAATCAAAGGGAATGCACACTTTTATAGCCCATTGGGCATAGTTCCTAACTGCTCTCCAGAATGGTTGGATCAGTTCACAACTCTCCCAACAGTGCATTAGTGTTGCAATTTTCTCACATCTTCTCCAGCATTTATAATTTTCCTGTTTTGTCATATTCACCAACCTGATAGGTATGACATAATAACTCAGAGGTGTTTTAATTTGAGTTTCTCTAATTGATAGTGATTTAGAGCATTTTTTCATTTGACTATTGATAGCTTTAATTTCTCCATCCAAAAACTGCCTGTTCATATCCTTTAACCATTTGTCAATCGAGTTTCCCTTAATTCTCTTCCCCAATCTCATCCTCTCCTCCCAGCTGTCCCTCAGTTCTTTCATAGCACTATTTTTATATCTCTCCTATGCACTGTCGTATCATAGTTATGTCCTGGCCTCTCTCCCTCTTTAAAGATAGAAACTACATTTTCATCTTTTTATCCTCTTTGATAATATAGTGTATAGAATGCTGGGTTTGGGAATCAGGAAAATGAGGTTAAAATCTTGCCTCGAACACATTGCTTTGTGATGCTGAACAAGTCTCTCAACCTCAATTTTCCCACCTGTAGCATGGGGATAACAATAGCACTTGCCCCATAGGGTTGTCGTGAGGATCAACTAAAATGATACATGCAAAATGCTTTTCAAACTTTAAAGTGCCTTGTAAATATTAACTATCAATTCCAAGAACAGTGGCTTGCACACAGCAGACACTTAATAAGTTTTTTGAATTGATAAAGTGGGGGGAAATGTTCTAGAAAATTTTTTTAATCTGCTAGATTATTAGCATTCATATAAGAATGAAAATGTCTCTGCTTTGTGCTTAGGGTTCACTTTAGTCAAGTTTCTATAGGATAATCCAGAAAAAAGAAAAACAGGCAAAACATGATTGTGATGTCATACTGGGAATTCTCTTTGCTTCTCTGACTTGATTGGAGACAAATTTCAGGGCATTTAGACTTGACATCAATATTTCATCTAAATATATGGAAGGATAAGGTGCAGTACATCCTTCTCCATAGCCACAAGAGTTTGTTATTTTGGGAGATTTCAATATTTGGGAATTTACTTGTGTACCACTAGGGGTTTAGTTTATAACCATAATTGTTATAATCTGGGGAAAGATAATAGTCCCAGAGTCCTTTTAGTCTCATTTCTGAAGTTAAAGTCAGGGGCATGTTTATAAAATTCTTACCAGCATTTTCAAATTCCTGGTGAGTCACTATTTTCACTCGAGATTCTAGCCTATGACAGATTTCTTGCTTAATGACAGTTTCTTACATCGAGTGATGACAGGCTTCTATATATGATTTTATAGCCCTAGTTTCTACCCTGTTGAGGAATCCAATTCTTCCAGTCAATAACAAGTCCTTTAAATTCCCTCCAAGATATAGAATTTTTAATATCTATATTGGCTTTTCTAAGATACTTAACAAGGCTCATATTCTGTGGCATTCCTCCATTAAAAGATTTCTCATTTTCAGAAAAATAAGGACAATGTCCCAACTCATTAAAAGCCAATATGGTGACTTTTTGACCCACTGGGAGCATGATATCAATTTGGTACAATGCAAAAGACTTGAAGTTTTATATCCACACCAAATAAATGAGTGCAAAGTGATTTGGGTACTGTCCAGAAACCAACGAAAATCTGACTCACTAGAACTGGGGTCATTGCTGTTTTGAGAGTGGAAGTAGTGAATAAAGTAACAAGCATCAGTACTGTGAATCATTTCATCTGAAGGTTATCTATGGTTTTGATAATTTTCACTGCAGCTTTTACAATAATTTTCCTTAAAAATTAAAAAGAAAGAAAAAACCAAGTACAGGCATATTTACAATAATATGACATTTTAATTGCATTCTGTCACATTTATAGTCTTCAGTGAACAGAAATTCAGGTCACTTTGTGTTACTGTTAAGTTTTTCTTCAAATCTGTAGAAAGATTTTTGAGATTCCAAAAGCCTTTTAGGAAGGGAGGTCCAGGTAATAGTTTCACATATAAAAGAGACAATTTCTTGAGATATTTTCCAGCAAATTTGACTTTAATTGCCTACTATAAGCAAAGGTCCTATAATGGATTTCTGTGTGAAATATAAAAACATGTATAACCTTTGTGTTATATCCTACTGACATAAAGGGCTCAGTTACACTTTGGGGAGCTTTAACTTATATGTTTTATTTTTCCCCACTCAGGTACAACATGAAAACACAGATATTTCACATTCCCAATGGTAGCATCCATTCCCCTTATGAGCAATTGGGCTCAAGGCAACAGACTTAGAACATATTTATTTATATATGAAAGTACACAAAAAGGACACCCAAAAACAATGAATCAAAAGAATCCTTTTCCCTCTTAGTGTGCATACCTAATCCTCCCCTCCCCCCGAGAATTATAAGATCCTCATGACTCCCAGTACCATCCTGGAGGAAACGCCAAAGCAGCAGAAAATCATGGTTTTGTCTTGCCCATTGCTCTTTTTAACTCTTCTCTCTCTAAGTTTCTATCATTCCGTTGCTGACCTCCATTTCCTCCAAATATTGAGAGTCCTTTGCTCAAAAATGTTTCTCTGCTTCTCACAGTAGACTCTGATTACCTCCAGAATCTGGATCCCTCTAGCAGCATATAGGGGAAAAAATTATGCTGACTTGAGCTGGCAGTTATGCAGTTCTTTTATCCTCCGTGGTTCAGAATTTCTAATTATTTTTTAAGCCCAAGTTTTCACCCAGTTCTCCCATCTCCCCACCCCCAGATACACCAAAGAATATTCACAGGTGACTAGGGGACTACTTCCCACCCATCCTCCTCATCAATGCTTGTTGACTGATTGAACCTAAATGACTATGTTTCTATTCCCCATTTCTGGCCAGGTAGGGTGAGTTTGTGTCATTTACAGGCTTCTTCCTTCAAGGGAAATGTCAGATGTGTCATCCTGACACAGCCTCATGGCAGTCATCTACTAATGAATGGGATGCCACTTCCCTTAAAAAAACTCCTCTATCAAAATAATATGTAGAGGAATTTTTGTCCTTAGGGATAGTATGGGCATACCTCGTCCTATTGTGCTTTGCTCTACTGTGCGCTTCACAGATATTGCATTTTGTTGTTTTTTTTTTACAAGTAAAAGATTTGGGGTAAGTTGAGCAAGTCTATCAGCACCATTTTCCCAACAGCATGTGTTCACTTCATGTCTCTGTGTCAATTCTCACAATATTTCAAACTTTTTCATTATTATTAAATCTGTTATAGTGATCTGTGATCTTTGTGACCTCTTATGTTACTATTGTTATTGTTTTGGGGCTCCAGGAGCTGTGCCCATACATGATATTAAATTTAATAGATAAATGTTGTCTGTGTTCTGGCTGCTCCACCGACCAGCTATTTGTAATGCTAATGTAAATCTGAAGATCTTCCCTGCCCCTTGGCCCCTTGATAGGCTTATGTGACTGAGAACCTTCCCTGATTTGAAAATATACTCTGCCCCCTAATAGGCTGAATGTGGCCATATGGAGCCTGTGGCAGGAGGTTTGTTTTTCAGGAATGCCCATACCTTGTTACTTTGTGATTGGGCAGTGGGTCAAGAGGGTTGTGATATTCTCTGACCCAGGAAAAAGCTATATATACCTTGATGTGGGGTTTTGCTTTGGGGCTCACTTTGAGAAGAGTTGTGTGATTTGTCCAGATGAGTCTCTGGGCAGCCATTGAGCCCCCTAGCTTTGAAAACCCAGATGTTGGTGCTTCCCTCTCTGGTAATAATGGTCAGACAGCCGGAAGCCCTGCCTACTGAATTGTGTTATTTTCTGTTATAACTTCTGTTTGTATTCTCTGAAGTTCAGGGTGCTGACTTTTTCCCCTGAACTAGGTAAATGATATATGTTTGATTAAAGTAAGATTGTTAACCCATTTTGAGTTGCTTTCCTTTAGAAAAGCAGATCTAAGAACCTGTGCTAGCAGCCATCCTGGATATGCTAGGGTGCTTGCTGCTACACTATTTTCCCTTTTTCCCTCTTCTTGGGCATCAACAATATTGAAGAATATTATATAAACTTAGTTGATAAAGAAGTAGCAAGGATTGAAAGGATTGACTTCAATTTTGAAAGAAGTTCTACTGTGTGTAAAATGCTACTAAATAATATCACATACTATAGAGAAATCTTTTGTGAAAGGTAGAGTCAATTGATGCTTCCACCTTCATCGTCTTATTTTAAGAAATTGCCACAACCATTCCAACCTTCAGCAAACAACACCCTCATAAGTCAGCAGCCATCAACATGGAAACAAGACCCTCCACCAGCAACAAGATTACACCTCATTGAAAGCTCAGATAATGACTAGCATTTCTTTCAGCAATAAAGTATTTTTAAATTAAGATATATACATTGTTTTTTTATACATAATACTTAACATACTACCACTATTTAGTGTTAACATAGCTTTTATATACACTGAAAAACCAAAAAATTTATATGACTTGCTTTATTGAGATATTTGTATTTTTGTGGTAGTCTGGAACCAAAATTGCAATATCTCCAAGGTACACCTGTACTTGAATAGAGAGAAGAGGAAAAGGGGAGGAATAATATTCACAGAAAGCAACATGCCCTTCCACATCTCTTCTCAAGGGTCCAAAAACCCTTTTAGAAAATTTCCTGAATATTCTCTTCTCCCTTGATTTGAACCATGGCTTGTGTCTATTTAATATATTTTATTTTGTTAATTTTCTAAACATTATGAGTAAACAATTGTATCTACCTATGAACACCACGTGTACATAGACACTACCCACTGGGGAGGAGGGAATTTCTGTCTTATTCCTTTCATTGCTGCATTTCAAGGGACTTCAGACACTCACCCACATTAATGGTTTATATATACATTACAATTATATATCATATAATTATATATAAGATATTATATAATATAATAATACTATGTAACATGCAATATAATTATATTGTATAATATGCAATAATCATATAGGAAATCATTATATTCAGTATCTATTATATATTATTATATTAGATTCTGGTACTTAATATAGCATTATATTATATATAACATATTATATTTATTATATATTATTACATTGTAACATATTTATATATCATATAAATTTCATAGATTATACAATTTATATAACAATATATAATTATATGATAATATATGATTTTATATTTAAATATATATGTGTGTGTAATAAATAAAATATATAAATATTAACTATTGATGTTAAATTATATACAAATATATACCATTAATACATGCATGTGTCTGAAGTCCACTGAAATACAGCAATGAAAGAAATAGGGTAGAGGTTCCCCACCCCCACCCCAATGGATGGTGTCAATGTTAAGTCAAGAACTTAATTGAATAAATTCATACTCCTCTCTGAGGCAGCTAGGTGACATAGTGAATAGAGTCCTGGGCTTGGAGTCAGGAGACCTGAGCGCAGATCCAACCTCAGAAACTTCCTATGTAACTTTGAGCAAGTCACTTAACATATCTTTGCCTCTGGAGCAGGAAATAAATGGTAAAACGTTCCAATATCTTTGCCAAGAAAACTCCATGGATAAAAGTCTAGGAGTCACAGTTGTCAGACACAACTGAACAGCAGCAATACCCACACCTTTAGGTTAACAAAACAAGCACTGCCATTTATGAAATGGGATGGAGAAAGGGGAAAAAGCTGGTGATCCCTTGGAGATCAGAAGGGACTTGATGTTTATCCAGAATGCCCAAAAGTGTTGGGTGGAGAACTCAACCCCTGCAAAGAATATGTGCCTGACAGTATTTGGTCCTTGTCATTGGACAGGCTCAAGTCACAGGCCAGCAATGCCTCCAATGGTTCAATTTATAAAAATCTTTTCATCTTTTTAAGATGAAAATCATTTAAATCTCAAGCAATTCAGAGAATGATATTGATTGTAATTTCATTTTCTTTAAAGTATATTTGTTGTGTACAGAGAGAGAGAGGAATACAAAATCAAACCATGATAAGAGTATCACGATCCCCAAAACATTTGGAACTGCTGGCATGGAGATCAGAGAGCACAGGTATAGTAGGAACATGAAGCAAGGTGTATCCTTCGGACTGCTTCCAGAAAGGTTGGATTATAGTGGGATAAAAAGGATCAGCAGGCTCACAGGCAAGATTACAATTAAAGTGAGGAGGATATTTGCTTCAGAGAACAGGATCCTTTTCCTTGATCCAGAGTGGTGGGTTTCTTTCCATGAACAGAACTTTCCATTCCAGTGAGTATAACACTGACACACAAATTTATTCTTCATATATTGTATTTCCTCTTTTGAAGCTCTTTGAGAAGGAATAAACTTCAGCCCCCTCTTTAGCTTATACCTCATAATGCTGCCCACGGGCATATGCAGATAAGAGTATGAGTCAGCTTCTCTCCGAGCACATCGGCCGTTATTGTTACAAAGAATTTTGCTGCAGCGTTGGGTAGCTGCTGTCACATTGACGATATAATGACCAAAAACTCCATTGACAAATTTCTGCATAATTAAACAATTGTTCTATAAAAAAATAAAAATCACCTCAAATTAATCATAATATATATTATTGCCCAGGTAACAATGACTGTAATTAAATATTAAAAAGCAACCAGGAGAGTGTCTGGAATAGTGGACAGAATTCTAGCTTTGAAGTCAGGAAGACTGGGGTTGAAGATCTACTTGGGCATACCCCAGGCAATTCTCTAAAGCAGTAGGGGGATAAGCATTTATTTATTAGGCACTCACTATGTGCTAGGCACTGTGCTACATGCTTCAAAATTATTATCTAATTTGATAATGACCTAGGGGTAGGTGCTATTATTATATTCCATTTTACAGTTGAGGAAATTGAGGCAAATACAAGTTAGACCTGTCCAAGATCATATAGCTAGTCAATGCCTTAGGTCTGATTTGAACTCAATCTTCCAGGCTCTAGAACTGGGGCTGTATCTACTGCACTTCTTAGATGCCCCCAAAAGCTTTATAGTTGCATCTATAAGCATATTATTGTCTAAGCCTTAGACAATGGGTGTGGCCTTTTGACCAAGTCCAAGTTTTACAGAACAAATCTTTTTATTAAGGGGATTTGTTCTGTGAAGTCTGGATTCAAAGGGCCACGTTTGAGGACCTAGAGGGACTCATGTGGCCTTGAGGCCACAGATTCCTCAGCCCTGGAAGGTATCCAAGACCTTCCCCTTTCTCCTATCTACCTTTTCATGGTAGAATTAATAATGAGTAGTAAATTTGTAGATTGAGCTTCCAAGGGATGAAGGGTCAAGAAGAGGAAGAAAAAGTCAAACATAAGGCCTGTGCAATTCACACACTGGGTTTGAGCATATAAATCCATATCTCCCTTTTTCAGAACTCCTGCTGCTCTTAGAGTAAATATAGTTAGTATTCTCTTGCTGTAGTTAGCACCTGAATATTCTCCAAAAGTTTCATTCATGTTTTTTTAATTTGGGTTTTTTTTTTTTTTGCTTTTTGGAGGGCAATTGGGGTTAAGTGACTAGCCCAAGGTCACACGGCTAGTTTTTTGTGTGTCTGAGGCCTGGCTTGAATTCAGGTACTCCTGACTTCAGGGCCGGTGCTCTACTCACTGTACCACCTAGCCGCCCAAGTTTTGTTCATGTTAAAGAGACAGCTGGTATAATGAAAAGAGCACCATGCTTGATTCAGAAGATTTGGTTCCAGTCAGACTCCTCCAATTTATAAGCCATGTGACCTTAGGCAACTCACCCACTCGGAGCCTTCATTTCTCCACATACAAAGATGAGACAACTGGCCTAGATGACCTCTAAGGTCCCTTCTATGAATCAATGTACTCTCCCACTAGCTGCATTAGAAACTCCTAAGGGCAGGGACCATGTTAATGCCTTCTTTCTAATGATTATCCTTAATTTGTATATCTGTATATATCTTGATTGTGTTTTCTCTCCATTATATTGTGAGTTCCTTGAGAGCAAGAAATGTCTTTTGCCTTTTTTTGTAACCTCAGCATTTGGCACAGTGCCAGGTATATTGCAGGAACTTAATGCTTATTGACTGACTGATTTTTGTATACTCCCTAGTGATTAGTTAAGTGTTGTTCAGTCATTTCAGTTGTGACTGACTCTTTGTGACCCTATTTGGGGTTTTCTTGCTAAAGATACTGAAGTGGTTTGCCATTTCCTCCTCCAGCTCATTTTACATTTAAGGAACTGAGGCAAACAGGGTTAAGTGACTTGCCCAGGATCACACAGTTAGTAAATGTCTGAGGCCCAATTTGAACTCAAAAAGATGAGTCTTCTTGACTTTGGACCCAGTATTCTGTCCACTGAGTCACTTAGCTGCCCTGTTTAGCAAAGTATTGGGTACATAACGGCAACTAGAAAATTCTTCTTGTTTGCTAGGTAGATTGAATAATCTTGTATTAGGTAATTGTAGTAGTGTTGAGTTAAAAGGAGGCAATTAAGATGGATTCCAAGTAAAGCCAGTCAAAGGAAAAGTACTGGCCAATTCTACCCCTAAACCTGTGATTCTATGAACTTTTCTTTCAGGGTCCTTATACAGAAATATAAATGAAAATTGGACTTACTTTTGAACTGGAATAGTCCATTCCTCCCCATATTACTATACCTGCTGCCCCCATTGCAGCACTCTCACCAATTGTGTACAATAAATCATTCTAGAAAGAAAAAGATTCAGAGTCATTCCTAAAAACTAATGGGTAACAGGAGTAAGATTCAGTCCACCAACGATAGTGCACTCAGAAACCAACAATTTCATTTTTCCTTTTGTTATTTATTGTGTTCTAGAATGTGTGTGACTCATATAGTGTGTAGATAAATAAATTCTCCATTTTCAACATAGTATCTAAATAATGAATGGAAACTAATGGCAAATAGGACTTTTAAATTCTCTCATTCTAATAAATATACCTCTAGAATAGGAAAAATCAGTCAGCATTTCAAGATTATAAGTTTTTAGTAACTAGAAAAGAAGGGATATTGTGTCATAGAATATATGCACATAAAAATACTAAAATTATGAATACAAACTTTTTCATTTTCTCCCTTCCTAAGTAGCTACTAGTATTAGAAGACATCTGCACATAATCTGTTCAAAACAAGTTATTTGAAATATATACTTAAAACTTCAAATGAATCTTTGACTCATTCCTTCAGTACTGTGGACCATAACCCCATCAAGTCTTCTCATGTGCAAGTCTTCTCTGTGTTTATCCATTAATGAGGATCCATGCAAAATACTAAAGTCCTTTTCTAAGTCTTTTAAAAATTTTCTGGGTACTAATGAAGCACTCAGGCTGTCCATCCATGATCCTTCACTATGTGGCAAACCCACCTTCTTTTTTCAACATAAATTTACTAAATATAGAATTTCTTATGCTATTTATGCCTTTCAAACAGTTTTCTGCTGCCCTCTGGCCTTCTGTAAATTTTATTCTCCACAAATTATGATGTACCATTATTCACAGTCTTTGTTTTGATATAAATCACAGTTTTGATTTTTTTTAAATGTGTTTTTATTTGAAATAGTAGCTTAAAATCATTGAAAGGACTGTGGATTTTCCCAAAGGAAATCTAGCCCACTCTCATACTCCTATTCAATTTTGGGTCCAACTCATTATTCTTCTACAACACCTCTTAAAGATAAATGCACTGATAGACTATTTCAAAGGGATACCTAGCATGTTACAGTAGAGACCAGTGGTGGCAAACTCAAATAAAAATGGGACCACTAGATCATACATAGAGATTCCCTGCCAGCCACATGTTGACTTAGAAAACCACATGTTAACATCATGTTCTATTATATTTTTATTTATTTTGTTAAGTTATAATTACACTTTAATCTGGCTCTAGAGCAGGCTCCATGTTTGACATCTCTGGTTTAGATACAACATTAATATTTTAACAACATTCCCTTGATTAAGGGATATTATGCATATGTCATGCATATATATACATACACTTATACACTTCACCAGACTTCAAATGATTCTTTCAAGTAAAAGTAAGACTGTCTGCTACATAATCTAATTTTGTCAACAAAAATTTTTACCATTTACAAGGCATTGATTGGGCTAAGCCCTGTAGGAGATACAGAGATGAATAAGACATACTCTCTGCCCTCAAGAAGCTTATAATCTAGTAAGAGAGAGAAGACAAAAACATGAAAAGCTAAATAATAATACAAGGCACATATAAAATATAACAGTACAAGAATCATCCAATACAACTGTATAAAAGCTGACACAAGAATGGTAGTATGAAGGGGAATCTCAGTGTGGCAGAAAGAGCTCTGAACTTAGATCTAGAGTTTAAGTGTGAATTCATCTTTACTAGCCATGTACTAGCCATTTCAGCTCTCTGAAACTTAAGTTTCTTCAAAAACAGATAGTGATAATCATATGTATACTCTCTACAGGCTTGTTAGAAAACATTTGAGAAACTAAACTCTAAAAATGTGAATTATTATTATTCATTCCCACACATCAAATAAGCCACAGGACAAGACAAATTGTATTATTTTTTTTAAAGCAATTGGGGTTAAGTAACTTGCTCAGGGTTACATGGCCAGTTATTTCTGGGTGTGGTGCTGAGTATCTGAGCCCAGATTCGATCCCAGGTCATCCCGACTCTGGGGCTGGTGCTCTTACTCACTGTGCCACCTGGCCGCCCCGACAAATTGTATTATTAAGTGAGTGATATACATACCATAGGAGTTCATAGGAGCAAGAAATCACTGGAGACAGGGGTGATTTGAGAGAGGTTTGGGCCGGGTCTTGAAGGATAGGTTGGATTTGAACAGGGAGAAATAGGAAGTATATTTCAGCCAGAAAGAGTGGCATGGAATAAAGGGAATAAAATTACAAGACACATTAAGGGATGGTAGTAGAACCAATTTAGTTGGAGTAGTAGGAAAAGTACATGGAGACAGAATAAGAAAGGTAGATAAGATTTTGATAAGTAGGTTAAAGGTATGAAGTTCATCCCCCAGGAAATGGAGAAATATTAAAGGTTTAGGGCCTACGGAGGAAAATTATGAAATTTCACTTAGGTAGCACAATGGATAGAGTACTAGACCTGAAGTTAGGAAAATTTGAGTTCAAATCCTAACTAAGAGACTAGTTCTGTGACCCTAGGCAAGTCACTTAACCTCTCTGTCTGCTTCAATTTCCTTCCCTGTCAAATGGGGATAATAATAACACCTGCCTTCCAGGGTTATTGTGAGGATAAAATGAGATATTGATCTCTTCTAGACTGTAAGACATTGCATAAATACCAGCTAGCTAATAGTGGTAACAGTGGTAGCAATATTAGAAGTAGTCATATTGGTGGTAGTAGTAATGATGGTGGTGGTGAAATATTTTAGAATTTCAAAGCTAATCCAATCCAATCCAACAAACATTTATTAAATGCCTATTATATACAAGTCTGGCCTCAGATACTTACTAGCTGTGTGACCATGGGCAAGTCACTGGCCCTGTTTGCCTCAGTTTCCTCATCTGCAAAATGAACTGGAGGAGGAAATGACAAACCACTCCAGTATCTTTGCCAAGAAAACTCCAAATGGGGTCACAAAGAGTTGAATATGACTGAAATAAATGAAGAACCACAAAACTATATGCAAAACTCATCACAGTGCAACGAATAGAGAGCTAGCTTCAATGCCAAGAAGTCTTGGGTTTAGGCCTGTCTCTGAAAGATACCAGCTATGTGACAGTGGGTAAATCCCTTAAACACTCTCAGTGCTTTAGATAATTCTCTAAGATTATAAATACAAGAGAAGATGCCTATCTGCAATGAGAGGTAATTACCACACCTGGGAATTCCCTATATCAATGAAATCATAGATCTAGTCCCTAATCCCTATCTCCTCTATGCAAGGCACTGTGCTAGGTGCTGGTGATATAGAAACAAAATGAGGAAAAAACAGTCCCTATCTTCAAGAAACTTATATTGAGGAAGGGGGAGGGATGGTAGAGAAGAAGTGATGGTAAAAGTGTAAACAGATAAATATGTGCATGATAATCTGAGGAAGGAGAGAGCATTAAAAACTAAGGAGATCTGGAAAGGTGTCCTGTAGGAAGTAACCTAGAAGCTGAGTTTTGAAATGAGATTTCAGAACATTTTTTATGACATTTCTAAAGGGTCTCATGTGGGACACTTTTAATTAAAATTAAATTAAATTTTAAATTTAAATTTATTAAATTAAATTATTATTAAAATTATTAAATTAAATTAAATTAAAATTAAAACAAAATATATTACTTTGTGACTTTGTTGTGACTGACACTGATCTTCAAAGTTAGCTTGACCTTGGAAGGAATGCATACCTATAATAAGTAGTAGCAGATTAAGTCTTTAAATAATTCATTAAAGAAATTAAAAAAAAAACTTTCTGAAAAAAAATTTCTTTTGTGAATATATCCCTACCAAATATATTTCCATTCTGCATCTGTTTAAAAAAAAAAACACCTCATAGGGGAATGGAGAACAGTAGGGCTTACCTTAGTCAAGGGATCAGTACCATAGCTATAAAATAACCTAGTATAAAAAAAAACAGGTAAAGCATAGTCACTCCTAGCCATTTGGGAAACTCTCATTGCTTCTTTGACCCGATAGTGAACAAATTTCTGGGTATATATACTATCCTTCAACATCGATGGCAAATATATAGAAGGATAAAGAGAAGAACTTTCTTGCCACAGCCACTGGAGGCCATCATTGCGAGAAATTTCCAATTCTGCACATTTCCCAGTGTATGTCAGTGGGTTTTTCTGGTAATCGTAATTGTAGCACTCTGGGTAAAGATAAAAACCCCAGTGTCCTTGTGGTCTCATTCCTAACCCCAAGCGGAGAGTAGAATTCATAAAATTCTTGGCAGCACTTTCATATTCCTCTTTTGCTATTGCCTGTATTTTGGCTTCTGACCAATTCTTGTGGTTATTTTTAATATGGTTTAAAACCTGGATTCTATATACATTTTTAGAACCCCAATTCCTTTCCCACTGAGGTCTCCACTCTTCCCAGTCAATGACAGCGAGTCCTTGGAATTTTCCTGAAGGAATGGCTTTCTTGATGTCCTCCTTGCTCTTTTCAAGATGCTTAGGAAGGTTCTCATTCTGAGGTATTCCTCCACTGACGATCGCTCCATTTTCATCAATGTAAGGGTAATTTCCTAACTTTTTTTCATAAAATATGGTAACATGGGGCCCATTTAGTGCCTCATCAGGGTTAGCTATAATGTCAAAAGCTTGGAGATTTAGATCCACATGAAAAAATTTCTTGCACCGTGTTGTAGGAGCATTCCAGTATACAATAAAAGGTTTGTACTCTATTATTGGGGGCTTTGATTCTTTTAAACTTTTAGCATTGACCGCAAATGAAAACATTAGCATAAATAGCCATGTCATCTGCAGGCTTGTAGTTTTCACTGAAGCTATCATAATGGTTTCCTTTAAAAGAGAAACAAGAAAAAATGTAGGTTAAAGCAATATGGGCTACATATAGTGTGGGGTATGGCTGTTACTCTGCCCCCATTTACAATATGCAATGAAAGTTTACCAGGTCAGAATCAAGTAGTTTTGAATTTCAATTCATCAATATTTATTAACTGCCAACTACGTGCCAGCCACTGTGTTGGGTAAACACCGGGGATACAAAAAGGGAATTTCAAAGCCAATATGAATGCAGTGACAAATGAGTAGAAAGATGTGTAAGGTTTATTACCTTTAATGAAAGTTAGGCCCAACCAAGAGCTGAAGGGAGGGGAAGGAGGAGAAAATCCTGTTTCCTTTCATGTCAGGATTTGAATTGTGGGACTGACTTAAGAGTCCTGGCTCACTTTTCTTTTTTTTAAGAATGTTGCAGGGGCGGCTAGGTGGCACAGTGAGTAAAGCACTGGCCTGGAGGACCCAAGTTCAGTTCCAACCTCAGACACTTAACACCCACACACAGAGAAAAAAAAAACTAGCCATGCAGCCTAGTTAAGTTAAGTTACTTAACCCCAATTGCCCTCCAAAAAGCAAAAAAAAAAAAAAACTGTTCTATTTGGGGTGGCTAGGTGGCACAGTGAGTAGAGCACCAGCCCTGGAGTCAGGAGTTCCTGAGTTCAAATCCGGCCTCAGACACTTAACATGTACTAGGCAAGTCACTTAACCCCAACTGCTCTGCCCTCCCCCCTCCAAAAAGAAAAAAAAAACATGTAGGCACGGCTAGGTGGCACAGTGAGTAAATAAGAGTGCTGGCCCTGAAGTTGGGATTACCCGGGATCAGTTCAGGCCTCAGATACTTAACACCCACACAAAATTACTGGCCGTGTAACCTTGGACAATTTACTTAACCCCAATTGCTTTAAAAAAAAAAAAAAGAATGTTGCAAAATCACATCATTGAAGGGCGGCTAGGTGGTGCAGTGAATAGAGCACAGGCCCTGGGCCTGAGTTCAAACCAGACACTTAACACACACACACAAAAACTAGCCATGTGACCTTGGGCAAGTCACTTAACCCCAAAATTGCCCTCCAAAAAGCAAAAAAAAAAAAAATCACATCATTGCCTCAAAGACTTTGCTAGGAAGAAACTATCCAATTTCATTATGTCTGACTAAAATGAAGCTCAAAACAACCCTACTTCCTTTTTCTGTAAATAGTCAATTAACACTTATTAGGAACCTACTATGGGCCAAGCATTGTGCTAAGCACTGAAATACGAAAAAGTAAGACAGTTCCTGCCCTCAAGAAGCTTATGATCTAATGTCACTTAAGTCACTCCTCTGGGTCAGAGTTAGCCCGGGCACAGGACTTCCTGGTCTCAAAAAAAAAAGTATGTGTGGGGGTAGGAGATCTGGTCAATATGGTTACTAAAAAAGGGGGAAAGGAAAAAAAAAAAGGGGAAAGGAAGGTATGATTGTCATTACCTGATGTTGCTTGTGGACTTCAGGGAAACTCCTCCCCTTATCCACCTCATTGAATCTGAAATCTTATTAGGTCTTTGACTCTGTGACTTGGATCTGAAGATGTTTAGGCTGGACAATATGATGAAACTTCAACTCATCAAGATCAAAATGAAGAATGGAATTTGGGGCCTACCTTATGTCTGGCCAGTTGTTGGGTTAAATAACTGCCAAAGGATTATTGAGTCATAAGAGCTAAGAGTCTTAGAATTATAACAGTCTGAGCTCACATAGTCCAACCATCCTCCTGATAACAAGACCAGAATTTCCCTCTATAACATTTAACTTGTGCTTGAAAATTCCCTATGACAGAGAAAGAAGTAACTCATTCCATTTTTGGACAGTGTTTAACTGTTAGAATAATCTTCCTTATGTTGAGCCAAAACATATCTCCTTGTAACTTCTACCCATTTGTCCTAGTTCTTCATCTGGAGCCGTACAGAATAAATTTATACTCTCTTCCTCAAGAGAGTCCTTCAAATAAGCCTAAATCTTCTCTTCTTCTGTTAAGTGTCCCCAGATCTTCAACTATACCTCACTTGAAATTACTTTTAAGTCGTGGGGACCCTCTTCTGGGCATGTGTCAAATGAACAGGGCCCCTCTTAAAATACGGCACCCAGGGCTGAACACCATCAACTGGGCCACACCTAAGCCAAACACCACACACAACCCAGTGAACTATTACTAATGGTAAACTCAGTTGAGGAGGGCTTATCGAAACTGAGGTCCTAGGAAAACACAAAACTAACAAAGGGGCTATCCACTCTTTCCATCCTACCACACTAGCCCCAGGGGATCCTTCCACTTGGTAGTTTCATAGATTTAGAACTGGAGAACACTAAGGTCATCTAGTGCAACCTCCTCACTTTATAGAGGAGGAACCTAAGACTCCCAAAAATGACTTGACCAAGGTTACACAGAAAGCAGAGCTAAGATTTGAACTCTGGTTCTCTAAATCCAAATTTAGTGTTTTCTTCTATTGCACCATGTTACCTCCTCTCTTGGTAAGTATTAAGATTAAGCTTTGTGTCCACACTTGGCATCAGAGTTCAGGAAACTAAGTGGTTCAATGATTAGAGTGCTGGACCTGAAATCAAGAAGAACCTGATTTCAATTCTAGCTTCTGACGCTTACTAGCTGTGTGACCCTGAACAGAAAGCACCAGGATATCAGCCCTACAAAAATAACGGTCTGTATTCTCCTGATTTTGAGGAAAGAAGGACCCTTCATTCTTTCAAGGTGTTCTCCAAACCAAGCTCATCACTTTACTCCCTCCCATACAGTACAATTTAAAAGAGTAGTTTTCAACATGTGGTGTGAACCACTGCGGGGAGGGGAGGCCCTGAGATCCTTTCAGGTGATCCACAATGTCAAAGCTATTATCATAATTATGCTAAGATGTTATTTGGTTTTTTCACCATTATTCTCTTAAAAATGTGTAGAGTTTTGCTGAGGCTATGTGACCTGTGAATTAAAGATTCATGAAGACTGAATTAGTATCTCATCTGCAGAATTGTACTTTTGCCTTACAAATGGATGCATCTGCAGACATGATTGGACTTGCTGTTGTGCTTGTTTTCTTCCAATATTAACACCAACTAATCACCAAAGAAAATTTTCTTTTACAGGAAGGATTGGGCTACAAACATAAGTAGTGCTGACATATTCAAAGTCTTAGCTAACTTTTTTGAATCCCATGATTTATCTTGGAACAACGGTGCTGACATTTATATTGATAGTACAAAACCAATGGTGATTAAGACTTGGCACCTTAGCATAAATCAAGGCAATGACACCAAACTGTACATCATACTCTTCACTGCCATGGACTCACAATAAAAAAATTCCAACTTCACATAGAATATTATTGATGAAATAATGAAAATTATTAATTTTATTAAATTTAGATCATTGAGTACGTATATTTTTAATATTCAGTGTGACAAAATGGGAAATTTTCACATATAAAAGTACAGTGTTTGTCTCTAGAGAAAGTCCTTGTATGATTGTTTGAGTTAGGAGCTAAACTGGTTGATTCTTTCACGGAAGAGCATCTGTATTTAAAAGAGTAAGTGACAAAGTATAGTTATTCAGACTTGGGTATTTAGCAAACATTTTCTTTTATTTTTTACTTTTTAATATATTTTTATTTCATTAAGTATTTCCAATTGCATACAGAAAAATTAACATTCATTTAAAAAATTTTAAGTTCCAGATTCTCTCTCCCCCTCCAACCCCTTTAGAAGGTAAGCAATATAGTTAAACAAAACACAATTCCTTATTAGCCATGTTAGCAAACATTTTCCTGAAAATGAACAAAGAGATGTTCACTCCAAGGAAAACAACTGTCAATATTTGTTGCCAATGATCAAATTCAAGCTTTCAAGAGAAAACTGGAATTTTGGAAAACTTGTTTCTGCCATGATGACCGTGACAGCTTCTCAAGACTTTTCTGATATGATTAGTTGTGATATTAATGAATATGATATTTTGATATTGTACAGTGAAATGTGTCACATTTGGAAGATCTGCATAACTCAGTGAACTGATTATTTTCCAGATGACCAATATATGATGTTATAAAACCATTCATGGGTAAAAGGTCCATTCAAAGTGCAAAGTAGACCAATGTTTTAATGGAATAGAGCACTTAAAGTGTACCAGTATGGTTTCAGATTCCATATAGCAACTAACTTTTAAGAAACTACTACTTCAGTTTTAGCATGGTATCAAAAAGAATATCCATAATTATCCAAAAAGGTTCTTAAAATTCTCCTCCTTTTTTCTTTTTTAAGTTATTTTTCTAAATTACATGTAAAACAATTTTTAACATTCATTTTAAACAATTTTGAGTTTCAAATTCCTTCCTTCCATTCCCTTTCCCTTCCTTGAGAAGACAAGTACTTTGTGGTAGATTATACATATGCAGTCATGCAAAACATGTTTCCATATTAGCCATGCTGAAAAAAAAAAGAAAAATAAAGAGAGTTTAAAAAATGTGCTTTGATCCATATTTAGACTTCCTTAGTTCTTTCTCTGGAAATGGATAGCATTTTTTATCCTAAGTCCTTTGGAATTGTTTTGTATCATTGTATTGCTCAGAATAGGTAAATCATTCACAGTTGATCATCATGGAATATTGCTATTACTGTGTGCAGGGATCTCCCTGTTCTGCTCACTTCACTTTGCATCAGTTCATATATTTCTTTCCAGGTTTTTATGAAACCATTCTGCTTGTCATTTCTTATAGCACAATAGTATTCCTTCACAATCATATACTACAACTCATTCAACCATTCCCCTGTTGATGGGCATTCCTGCAGTTTCCAGTTTTTACAACAACAGAAAGAACTGCTATAAATGTTTTTATACATGTAGGTCCTTTTATTTTTCCTTTCTCTTTGATCTCTTTGGAATACAGATCTACTAGAAGTATTACTGGATCAAAGGTATGCACAGTTTTATAGCCCTTTGGGTAAAATTCCAAATTGTTTTCCAAAATGGTTGAATCATACAAAAGGGAAAAGGACCCACAACATGACTAGTATGGAAATTGTTTACATGATTATACATTTATAACCTATATCAAATTGCTTGCTATCTTGGGGAAGGGAGATGGGAGGTGGAGAGGGAGAAAAAGTTTAAAACTCAAAATCTTACAAAAAATTAATTTTGAAAACTATTTTTACATGCAATTGGAAAAAATTAAATACTATTTACAAAATGGTTGAATAAATTCACAATTCCTTCAACAGTGCATTAGCATCCCAATTTTTCTACATTCTCTTCAACATTTGTCATTTTCCTTTTCTGTCATATTAACCCGACTGATTGATATAAGTTATTACCTTAAAGTTGTTTTAATTTGCATTCCTCTAATCAATAGTGATTTAGAGCATTTTTTACATGACTATAAATAGCTTTGATTTCTTCTGAAAATTGTTCATATCCTTTGAACATTTATCAATGGGGAATGACTTGTACTTTTATAAATTTGACTCAGTTCTGCATATATTTGAGAAATGAGGCCTTTATCAGAAAACTCATAAAAAAGTTTTTTTCCCCAGTTTTCTGCTTTCCTTCTAATCTTGACTGCATTAGTTTTACTAAGTGCCACTATGTTCCAAGCACTGAACTAGGAAATGGGGATATAAAGATAAAGGAGCCATCCAGGGCTCTGTGCCACACCTTCAATCAATCAATATTTATTGAAGTACCTACTATTTGCCAAGCAATGTAATAAGCACTGGAGATATAAAAAGAGGCAAAGAGACTTGCCCTTAGGAAGCTTGCAATCTAATAGGAAAAACAATGTGCAAATAAATATATACAAAGCAAGCTATATACAGGGTAAATTGGAAATAATTAAGAGAAGGAAGCAATAGAATTAAGAGGAGTTAGGGAAGGATTCCTGTAGAAGGTGGAATTTTAGTGAGCTCTTAAAGGAAGCCAGGGAGGTCAGTAGGCAGAGCTGAGGAAGGAGAGCATTCTAGGCATAAGAGACAGCCAGAGAGGATGCCCAGAGCTGAGAGATGGAGTGTCTTGTTCATTAAACAGCCAGGAGGCCAATATCACTGGATCAAAGAATACATGGCAGGGAGTAAGGTATAAGAAGACTGGAAAGGTAGGAGGGAACTAGGTTATGAAGGGAGGGCTTTGAATGCCAAATGGAGTATCTTGTGTTTGCTTCTGGAGGCAATCGGAAGCCACTGGAGTTTGTTGAATAGGAGGGTGACATTATCTGACCTGCATTTCAGGAAAAGTACTTTAGTGGCTGATTGGAGGATGATTGGAGTGGGGAGAGCCTGGGGCAGGCAGACCCAACAGCAGGCTCTTGCAATTATCAAGGCATGAGATCATGAAAGCCTAGACTAGAGTGGTAGCAGTGTCAGAAGACAGAAGGAGGAGTATGGAGTAAGGAGAGATGTTGCAAAGGTGAAATCAATAGGCCTCAGCAACAGCTCAGATATGGAGAATGAGGAATCCAGAATGATTCCAAGTTTGTGAGTCTGAAGGACTGGAAAGATGGTGTTGTGCTCTACAGTAATAGGAAAGGCAGCAAGGTAGGGAAGATTTTAGGGGGGAAATAATGATTTCTGTCTTGAACAGATTGACTTTCAGATGTTTACTGGACATCCAATTGAAGATATCCAAAAAGCATTGTAGATACAAGATTGGAAAGCAATAGAAATTGGGCCAGGAAAGGTAGATGAGGAAAGAGAATGTTTCAGGTATAGGAAAGGGACAGCCATCAAATTAGAGACCAGATTTGAGTCTTCCTAACTTCAAAAACCTTTCTCTATCCATTACACCACACTGTCTCTCAAACTGTGGCCCTGAAAATTGACAGGTGTAGAGTGGTCCTAAGCACAGTTGCTTTTATGCTCCTTCAATTGGCAGGACATTTAGCAATTATAGATTCATCTGACCTTCATCCTATGATGCTGAGAGAAAGAGAACTATGCTGTACATACTACATTCTCTGTAGCTACACAACATGGGAGGCAACATACCCCAGTACAAAGTGCTTTGAACATGGAGTCTCATGACTTGAGTTTGAATTCTAGTTCTGACACTTATTCTACCCATGTGACCTTGGGCAAATGACTTTACCCCTACTGGCCTCAGGCTCCTAATCTGGAAAATAAAAGGATTGGATTATAAGGCCTTTAAGATGCCATACAGTGTAGATCTATAACTATTACCTAGTATCACTCCTTCCAAAACTGATGAAAAGAGCAAGAAAATCAAAGGTATAGTGAGACCTCAAGACTTTGACCAAGAAAGTAAAGGTGGGGTGGGGGGAGGGGGGAGAATAGGCCAGAGGGCTTATCAGGGTCTTCTACTTGGTAGATAAGACGACGATCTTGGTCTTTCTACATATAAAATTCCTTAAGGTAAACTGGGAAATACTCTTAATCAGATTACCCAATTTAACAATAAATTAGATTTGGTGCCAAAATTCCTTTAAAACCCACTTGAGACTTCCCCCTTTATCTTGTTCCAAGAAAGCTATGTAATGTAAAACTTTATTGCAAAATGGAATGAGGGAAAACTCAGTAACTCAGCATGGGGCTTTATAGATTTTTTTTAATGCTGTTCAACCCACATGTAGTGAATAGTTTTGTCATAAATTAGGTCATGTTGCTTTCCGTTAAGCACATTTCTCCTCATAGTATTATATTCTTTACTGAGACATGACTCAGACCACAAAAATGCCTCTAATAATGTAACAATACTCTAATACCAGTTTCAAGTCTAGGATTAGCCAAGGCCTCCAGGAATATGCTATGCTCAGCTATAAACCTATTCAGAGGTGGAGTACATATGAAAAAACAGTAAAATACTGTTCTGTGAAAGCACTGAGGTTTGGGAGCTCTAGGAAATACCTGCAATTCTTAATCGCATTTAATGCCTCAGTTGGTAATCTGGAAATTTAGTATCCTTGTCTCCTCCTGAGCCAAGGAAAATCTTCCCCAAATCACTCAGGATCATGTTTTCTTGCTTCCTACAAAGCAATCTTCCAATTAGATCAGGAAATATGTAACTATGGGAGGTGACTATATGTTCCCTAATCCTTCTACCTGCTGCTTATGGAGAATTTGGTGATTATTCAGTATGCTTAGCTAGGGATGGAGGAAAAAGTATTTTTTTTAGCCTACTTAAGTCATATGATTGCATTCATTATGTCTTTATTCACTTACCATCATGAAATGGGAGGTAATGTACTTCTTGTAATTGAGATAAGTGCAGTGCAATGCCTTCCAAAAGACCCATTCTAAAGTTTCATTATGGCAGATGGAGAGGACTCTGGAATGTTGAAGGCTATGTCAATGGAACATAAACTCTTGCAAGTTCTGAGAATTGTAAATTAGTACTGGGCAAATGGAATTTTGCTCCAGGTTGCCAATTTCCAGGAGACATGCTTACTCCCCCTACAGTATAGGTTCCCAAACATATTTGGTCTACTGCCCCCTTTAAAAAAATTACTCAATGTCCCCCTGGAAATCTAATTTCTTTAACCTTTTAACAGTTGTAGTTTTTTTGGAATTTGTATCATTTCAAAAAATATAAAATATGTATTTTAAATGAATCTTAAATTTAATCATTTATTGTAAGTTTGTGGGGGTTTTCCTATATTGAAATTTTGATGATGCAATATTGCATCATGTAATCATACTATTATAAACAAGCCATTACATACACACATTCCTGCCAATGCATACTGGACTTCCCAACAAAGTGGGATGCACCAAAGTGTTGCCAACACTCTCTTGTTAAGACCTGTTTGTGGACTTGACCACTGATCAGTTATAACTTGCATTTTGTGTATTTATTTGGAAAATAACATAATCACTCCAATATTAACTCTGTTATACAACAAATGAAACATGTATGAACTGTTTTTCAAAAATTTCTTCTCTTCTCTTCTTTCCTTATGCTTCTACCACCACTTTATTTTTTTCAACACCCCCAATTGCACCCAAGGCTACTTCCATCTCCCCCATTATTCCAGCGCCCCCCAGGGGGTGGTATTGCCCCCTGGTTTGGAAACCTCTTCGAGGAATCCCATGGCACCTACCATCCTTTACCTCACCTTATAATTCTGCTGGCACCCCTTATTGGTTATGGAGCAAGAAGAATTGGAGACTCAGTAGAGATACAAAAGGAAACAGCTTGCCTCCTCACTCTTTTTCTTCCTTTCTAAATTTGGAACCTGAATGATGTTTGGAACTGCTTTTCAATGACTATTAAAACAAATTGTTCAGAGTTGCACTGCTTTCTTCAGAAGCTAAAAATGTAGAGTAAGGGCCCTCCTGCATGTTGGGTAGGTCTTGAGAAAATGGATAAAAAATGCACAGGAATCAATGACATAAATGAGTTGGTATTGATTAAGATGAAGAGAGGGAATAAGCATTTATGTTTATTGTGATGGTTCAGTTGTGTCAGACTTTTTGTGACCCCATGGACCAGACTGCCCACGACATTTTCTTGGCAAAGATATTAGAATGGTTTGATTTTTTTTTTTAATTAAAGGGACCATCCCTTAACTCACTTCTTAAACAGGCCTAATCACTGAATGGGCAGTTGTCTCACTCAAAGTGAGAACCTGGAAAGACCTTAGCTTAAAAAGGCCAAGGTCTCCCACTGCAGCCTGGGTCATCTCCAGTTGTCCTGATTTGTACCTGGCCACTGGACCCAGGTGGCTCTGGAGGAGAAAGTAAGGCTGGTGACTTGACACAGCCCTCCCTCCCTCCAATCCAATTCAGTTTCAAGTCATGGCATCATCTTCCTGATGTCATGGTCCTCTTTGAGAACGAAGGACAAACCACACACACACACACACACACACACACACACACATACACACATACACACACATCCTCACCTCCCCCTTCTCCCCCTCCCCCCCCACACGAGTTCAGGTAAAATGGTTTCCATTTGGCCCTGCCCCATGTTTCAGGAACCACACCTAAAACTCCCTCCTGTGACTTACCCCCACTCCATTCCCAAAGCACTTATTTGCATTGACAGAAGTATTTGCCCAAGTCACAATTATTCCAACTTCTGGCTCAAATTTCACCAATTGACTAGTCCATGTTCGATTGTTATTGCTTATGTGGTATGAAAAGTTCATAGCTAAAGTTTGAAGCCATAGGGGTGGGGCTCCACTGAGAAGGGCAGGGCAGAGGGTGTGGGGTGAATAAATCCAATCTATTGTACCTATTTCCTTTAGGAACTTCACCTCCTCCCTTCCAGATACCCATTTGTGAGCTGATTACAAGGGGATTGTCTTTATAAGATCAGGTGTGAACAATTCCCCATCCCAGCCACCTAAAAAGGGACAAAGAACTTGCCCCTTTCAGAAGTGTTAACACATTTTGTTAGCTCTACAAAAGGTCCTCAGAGTGTTCCCCTAGCTATTGACTCCATTAGAACACAGCCTCAGGAGTGTTTGCTCCCAGTGTCCTGTGGTTCCTCTTTGAACTTCTGCAACAGTCTCAGCTCTTGGGTGAGAGGGGTCTGCCTCTCCACTGTCGGCTCCTTCTGGACTGGGAATCACGGTCCTCCTCCGGAGCCTTGATGGGATAAGCCTGGGTGGGATAGGATAGTCTAACCACCAGTGAGAGTTCCCTAATCTCTGCCCCAAGTCCGCTCCTTCTCTAGTCTCAACAGGAACTGGAGCCTCTTTGTCAGAGACCACAGCCTGCATTCCTGGCTGGGATTCCTTAGTCCCCACTTCCATTAAAAAAAAAATCCCTTCACTTGTAGGACCACTGGCTCTATTAGCTCCTCCTCAAATTTCAGGGCATGGTCTCTGAAACAGATGCTCTGAAAGCCAAGGGTTCTGTCTCCAGCTGCTGAATGTGTTGGCCCAGTTTACTTTGAGACTAACTACTCTGACAGTCCAGTTTATGCAGCATAGTCAACAACAACCAAGAAATGTTGGCTTTGGAATATTCTTTACCCTCTTGGATAGCCTCCTCCAGCACCCACCAAGTTAATCTCTCTATTGCCTGCTGCCAGTTCAGAAGAGCTGTGGTGACAGGTCACTGCTCCTCTATATTTGCAGAACTCTTCCTCCAGCTTAACCACTGTGTGAGCCAAGAAGCCTTCTCTCATCTCCTCCCAACCTGCCAAACATCGTTGACATGGCTCTAAAGTCATCATCCTCCCATTAAATTGTGAGCTCCTTGAGGGAAAGGACTCTCTTTTGCCTTTCTTTGTATGCCCAGCACTTAGCACAGTGCAAGGAATGTAGTAGAATAGTAGATGATTAATAAATAGCTATTGACTAACTGACTAGTTCAGATTTGATGCTAGGTACTATAAATCACTGAACATTTAACAATTGATGAAAAAACATTTATTTAAGGTCTACTACAAACCAGGCACTATGCTAAGCCCTAGGGATACAAAAGTAGGCAAAAGCTAGTCCCTGCCCTTAAGGAGTTTACAATCTAATGGGGAGCTGCAACATTCAAACAAATGTATGTACAAAGCAAACTATATACATGATAAATAGGAAATAATTGACAGAGGGAAGGCATTAGAATTAATTAGAATTAATAGGGGCTGGGGAAGGCTTCCAGTAAAAGATGAGATTTTAGTTGGGACGTAAAGGAAGTCAGGGAAGTCAGTAGTCTGAACAGAGGAGGGGGAGCATTCCAGGAATGAGGGGGAGCATTCCAGGCATGAGGGACAGCCAGAGAAATGCTCAGAGAGGAGAGATAGAATATCTTTTTCTTGGGACAGCCAAGAAGCCAGTGTCATTGGATTGAAGGGTACCTGTTGGGAAATAAGGCATAAGAATACTGGAAAGATAGGAGGGTCTTAAGTTATAAATGCCAAATAGAACATTTTATATTTGATCCTGGAGGCAGTGGGAAGCCACTGGAGTTCATTGAGGGGATGGGGGGGGCATACACCTGCCCTAGAATAGAAGAGGACCTAAGTTCAAATCCAGCTTCAGACATTTACTCCAGTATGATCCTGGGCAAGTCACTTAACCTGTTTGCCTCAATTACTCATCCATAAAATAATCTGGAGAAGAAAATGGCAAGCCACTCCAATGTCTTTGCCAAGCAAACTTCAATGGGGTCATAAGGAGTTGGACGTGACTGAAATGACTCAACAACAAATTTATAAAAATAAAAATAAATATAAGAGAATAAGAATAGTTTGAGCAAGAACAACAACATAGCAAGGATATCCAGCTGAGGATATAGCAGCCTTTAGCTTCTCTGGACTTTGCCTCACTGATCTCATCTAGAAGTTGTTTCTGGTGAGTACATCACCAGGATATGACCACTCAGGTCTCTGGCACCCACTAAGTCTAAGAAGCCTCTACTGCATGAGTCTGGGGGCATAAAAGATCCCAGCCTTATGTGGTTGAGTGAATCAGGTGAAGCTTGAGAAGGAAACTGTGTCAGAGAAGCTGCTTCAAGAAAATGCTAGTCTTATCATAGAGTTGCTGGAGTTGGTTTTTACCATGCTCCCAAAAGCAACAATATCACTGGACACTTGATCGTTTCATTTTTCATAGACAGCAAGAGCAAAATAATCATTGTAAATATAATCAAAGCTTGTGTACCAATATGTGTTACAGAAAATGAAGAGGCAAAACATAAGTCTATGAAAATGAGATCTTCCACAAGAGATCAACATATACTTTAACAATTGATTACCTCAATGTGAAAGTGGACACAGTTGGAAGAATGGGGGGTGGGGGTATGGAGGGGGAGAAGTGTGACTGAAATTTCAGAAATTAAAGAGGCCAAAGCCTTATAAACTTTTCAGAAGCTTTGCAAACATATATATATATCACAAGCACCTAAAAGGCACTGGACATATTTGATGCCAGACTTCAATAGAACTTTGATCTTGTCAGTGTGGACATCTCCACTGGTGCAGGTCACCACTTATCTGTGCCTTTTTTCATGTTCACGCTCACCTAGACACTTCACAGGAGATCCATCCTACACACTGGAATCATCTTCCTCTAGGTCTTTTGACATTTTGTGGTTTCAAGTGGACCACCTAGGCCCTCTTTTTGTATCCTTTGCTTTCCTGTATGATTGACCACCGCCTTTCCCAATCATACCTTAATGATATCCCTAAAGTCATTTTTTTTCACCTTCAAGTCATCATTGGAAAAATACTGCAACTTACTTGTACCCAGCAATGCATGTCTCCATTATTCTTTGGGTAAATTTCAACTTTGATTTCTTGGAGCATCACCAGATATCCTTTGTGTTAAAAATATGGCAATTTGTACTGGAGAGTAGTTTTGGATCACTGAAGAAGAGTACTGCATTTTCCCAAAGGCAGTCCAGCCCACTCTCCTCATATTTAATTCTAGGCCCAGCTCATTATCTCTCTATGGTGACTGTTATAATCAGGACAATAGGCATTTTTTATCCATTTTAAATTCAGGTTTTTTTGAGTAATCATAGATCTGATTGAGGAAAGCCTATAACATCCTGGAATTCTATGTATGCCATCAACACAACATTATCTGCAAATAAGATTATATAAAATTATCTATCAATCATCTATAGAAAATTCCTCCCCTATGAGAAGATGTTCCCAACCTACCCTTTCATAGAGATGCGAGGTACACAAGTGTTATATATTGCATATGTTTTTGGACATTTTCAATGTATTGATCATTTGTGCTGACTTTTTATTTTATCATTTCCCCAAAATACTGTTTGTTATGTGGGGTGACTCTCTGGGAGTGGGAGTGGGATGGATATGTGGGATACAATGGTGATGTAGGAAACAAAAATACTTTTTTTTAAGAAGAAAAAAAAAGAAAATTCCTTTTCATTTGGACCTCATGCTGGATATCCTCCCTGAAAATGCCAAATGCTTTTGTGAAATGTAGGCAAGAATTGCACAAGACAAGAAGGTGTGGATATCTCATGGTTTTCTGATCTTCACTGAGGGAAGGAATGCCCATATCAGTGAGATCCTGGATCTATTCAAACATTGGAATGATGTAATGGAGAGACTGCAGTGATAAAAGAGATCTATATCCTAATCTCATGTCAACCACTGAGTTGCATGGCTTTGGGAATGTCACTTAAACTTTCTGACTCCCTTCTCATCTTTAAAATGGCTAGACCTGCCTACCTCACTAGGTTGTACATTCAAATACTTCTAAGAGCATGAAACAAGGATTATCAGGGAAACTCCAGGATCTGCTTGACTAAGGGACCTCCTATGGAACAATGCACACACAAGGCATATGCCTTTGGCTCAAAGGTGAAAAATATGTATGACCAGTGGTTCCTGGTATGAAATTAATTATTGATTATTGATTGATTAGTAATTAAAAGTTTTATTAATCACAGCAATAAGCATTGTAACCAGTTCCTAAAGGTTTAGATTTAGAACTATTTTGTATAGGCCTTGGTGGTGTGATACTTGATAGGAAACTAAGTGTGTCACTTTGAGTGAATCTGCCTCTTAAAGGAGATGAAGATAAATGAAAGATGATTCCACTTGATCATGGGATGTTTTACCTAGTTCTGGGTTTCTGTAATACTGGGAGTGTAGGATTGGGGACTTTATGGGGATGTTGACTTATTTTCTGTCCCTATTACCATGGACACCCCTTTTGCAAGTCAGCATAATTATGGACCAATAAGAGTTTTAGTTTAGTTGGCACCGGTTGACTTCATATAATTAATTTATATAAACAGACTGTATAAAAAGATTCTCTGATTGTATGGGTAAGTCTTCAATCACTGAAGGATAATTGGCTTCTATTATTGGTAATTGCTAGTTTTACCAAAAAATAGATTATGCTCAGACTTTTGTGCCTCAGTTTCTTTTAATCAGATTTATCATGACACCGTTTAGATTCCGTGTGTCCCTATCAGACTGTTTCAAAGATGATTCATGAATGAGACAAGAAGTGTCACTTCAGGAGGCATGAACCTTATGCTATAAGCATAGAAAAGGTCAGCCTCACTCTCTTCGCACTTTTGTCTAGTTGAGGAGAGGTCCTCCAAACTGAAAAGAGACTTTCAGGAGTGCGGAGAATTTCTCTACTCTGTCCTTCCTCCAGGGTTAATGGTGACAGCGTGAAGGAAAAAATTAGACTATGAGTAATGAAGATGGGTTTCAAAATTTCATAGCAAGAAGAATTCTGATAAAATAACTCTTTCCAAGCATTAAAAAAATACTTTTTAAAAAGTATTTGAGAGCATGAATTTTTCACTATATTTATTTCTCCAATGGATTCTGAATTCAAAGTTATTTTTAGTTAAAATCATATTGAGGGCATAGGTAAGCAAATATATCAAAGTTCTCTATTCTCCTTTCACTGTACCTGAGGTATATACATACTTGACTGGACATTTAAAAGATGTTCAAAATATTGACATAGACAAAAAAAACTATTTTAATATCAATTAAGTTATCAGTGGGGAGTTTTAAAGTGTTTTCTATAACATATGGTAGTAATTTAACATTTTAATGAAAAAGACTCACAAAGGTCAGTACAAACTAAAGAAATTTTAGTATGAGCCTGTAAGAATTAACTTGGCTTTTTCTTTTTTCTCTTATTACCTTCCCTTTGTTTCTGCCAAAGACAAAGAAGCACTCTGGTGTTCGTTTGTGGTAGATATGGTCCTGTTGATATGTTAATGTGTCCTTTAGAGGAGTATAAAAGATTCTTTCATCAGCACCTTAGAGACCTATTGTTTCTGGGCAAAAAGGTCAATGAAACCTGGTTTTCCTCCTTCCTACAGGGTCTCAAAGGGAAAACCGTAGGTAGAATAGGATGGGGGAAATCCTGAAGGATTGAAAAGCCTTCATTTGGGCATAGCTGTTCAAGCACCACTGACTGTGACCTTATAAATCACTTCACCTTTGTGGGACCCAATTTCCAAACTGATAAGGTTGAACCAAAAGCAGTGCTTCCCAACCCATACTATGCTTCAATCCAGCAAAGTATACAAATTCCCTAGCTTTTTGTAGTGAAAACTATTCCTTCCACTGTAGGAGAGGAGGAATGGACAGAGTGATGGGTTAAGGAAGCAATGAGTCTTTATCACTGGAAAAAAAATTTGGCCCTTACATAATAGTAGTTGAACTATTAATAACTGTTAGTTGAGAACTTGATAAAAAAAATGACTATGAATTCAGTAATGCTTTTAAATGAATTTCTATTTTATTAGCCACAATAGCATCAGCATACATTTGAAGAATTCTGATATGCATATATGAAATATCATTCAATGTACAGAAGACATGTTTGCCTTTTTGCCATACTAAGTCATTCTGCATATTGTATTAGTGCTAAATAGACATCATAATGACAATGCATATGAATTGATAGATCTCTTGTTATTGTCATCCTTGGCCCACAGATTGGAAACCACTACACTATGGTGAATGATCTTGTACCACATCCAAACACTTCACTTTGTCATTGTCTCCATGTGGAACTCAAGACCCACCCACACTAAGGCCAGTGCTGGTCAGGGAAGGATATAAGGAACTCTTCCTTCAGGAGATTTTTGATTTAGCATCAAGCTCTACTGTTGGGGCTATTAAACTGTGCTTGTTGCCCAAATCCCTTGCCTAAATTCTAACCTTGTATTCCTTAAACTCTTTGACCTGCATTCCTGGTCCTGTGTTTTCCAGGTCTTTTCCTTAGGCCCTTGATTCTTTTGTCTATGGCATGTATGGGTTATGAACCTTGCATTCCTATTGTCCTCTGTTTTGTCTTGACTTCTCTGGCTTCAAATTCTTACCT
Source organism: Petaurus breviceps papuanus (assembly GCF_028583685.1). Lineage (NCBI taxonomy): Eukaryota > Metazoa > Chordata > Mammalia > Diprotodontia > Petauridae > Petaurus > Petaurus breviceps. Next base: position 5,651,228 of record NW_027185784.1, on the reverse strand, counting down.
TCCTAGATTTACCTATTCCTTTGTGGCCTTTGATAATTTCTCTAGAACTAGACCTCTGGCCCATTTGATTCAGTGCCCCCTCCAGAGATGTTCTGGAGCAAGCCCATACTGACTGGGGAGAGTCAATTGTTAAATTTTGAATGTGAGCATTCTGAGGTGCCAGTAAACCTTGGAAATCTGCAAATGCTATGAATCAGGGCTTGTTTTATTATTTTGTAGATAGTCTAGACTTATGAGAGTGATAGAGAAAATGTTAATAATGCAGATTAAATTTAAAAATCTGTCATGGGTTCCTTCTCTCCCTGTTGATAAACATTTACCAGCACACGCCATTTAAATCTCAGTAGGCCAGAAAATTAATAACAAGACCTGAGATTTTGGTTAACTATGTCTTTGATTCCTATGTAAGTTATTACTTCTTGAGTTCAATCCATGGTTTGAGAGTAAGAAAATTCCTTTCAACTTCTTTTCTCTACTAAACAAATTACCATCCTACAAGACTCAATCAGAAAAACTGGAGGTGCTAGATAGATATAATAACTTGGTGTCCTTTCCAGAAGAAAAATTACCATGCTCTTTCCTTGAAATATAAGAATAATAACAATAAGGATTGGATGTGGTTACATTTCTTGTAGAAAGATTAGACTTGTGTCATGCTAATAGAATTTTTGAGGAACACCTAGCAAGTTAGGTAGTAAGGGTAATCAGTCAGGTAGTAAAAATGGTGAAAAATAATTATGGGTCTTACCAGGGTAAAATGGGCAGCTAGGTGGTACAGTGGATAGAGCACTAGGTTCGGAATCAAGAAGACTCATCTTCCTGAGTTCATATCTGGCCTCAAACACTTACTAGCTGTGTGACCATGGGCACTTAACCCCTCATCTGTAAAATGAGCTGGAGAAGGAAATGGCAAACCACTTCAGTATCTCTGCCAAGAAAACCCCAAATGGGTCGACAAAGAGTCAGACACAAGTGAAAACAACTGAACAATGAGGGTAAGATATTAGGACAATTAAAAAGTAAGTTAGGGGCGGCCAGGTGGCTCAGCGAGTAAGAGCACCGGCCCCAGTGTCGGGATGACCTGGGGATCGAATCTAGGCTCAGATACTTAGCACCACACCCAGAAATAACTGGCCGTGTAACCTTGAGCAAGTTACTTAACCCCAATTGCTTTAAAAGAAAAAAAATAGTAAGTTAACTAAAAGGGAATGAACGTCTTTGCTTTATTAGAAAAGGAAAATATTTTGTTTTCAGAAACCAACAATTCAGATGATACATTATAAGTAGTATAATAGAAAATTCCACTCCAGTATAAATTGTAATATTTCTAGAAAACCTAGATAAACCTGCCGTAGAATTCTCTCTGTGACAGTACCTGTAATTCAAGTTCTTTTTTTAAGCTAGGTAAAATCATGTTTTATTATTATTTCTCTTTTTTATTATGAACTTTGAAAACATCAACAAATACAAACATTTCAATATACAAATTAGACCAGAAAAGAGTATTTTATGTGACAGTATAACAAAATTGTCCTATATAGCTATATCCCATTCTTAACTTCCTTCTGTTCTCTCCTGTGTCTTTTCAAATGTTTTACTGGGGCTCATTTCTTTCATTTTTAATTTTTTCAGCATCATTTTGTCACTATCCACCAAACTCCCCCTCCATTAGAGCTCCTCCCTTTCAGTTTTTTAAAATTTCTTTATTAACCTGTCTTTCCCATTGCCCTCCTCTCTTCCCATTAAACATTTTTTTAATTAATAAATAAGAAAAAATGAATAAATAAGGATCAATGTGTAATCACATCAAAACATATCACCAAATTAACCACATCTGAAAATGTATATCTCTTTCTGCACTTTAAGCTCATCACGACTCTGGCAAATGGTGTGTGACCTGTTTCATTTCTGGTCCTTTAGACTTGTGGTTCATCACCATGTTGGTCAGAGTTATTTCAAATTTATAAATTTCTAGGTGATTTAGTCAAACTGTTCCATGATTTTCTTGGGAGTCATGCAAGGTTAAAGCTTGGCAGGGTATAATTTGCTAATTAAGGGATCCAGGGATTCAAGAAAAGAGCACAGTATAGAATCTAATTGAGTCCCCAAGGGTCAAAATTGGGAAAAGAAAATGGATTGGCAATTGCAAGGAATATGAGAGGCCTGTGAGAGAACTAAGGGGTAGAGAGGTTGGAGTTTTTAGGGTAGACTAAGAGTATATTTGGCAAGGAAAGGCAGAGGGAGAAACGGAACACCAATAGATTATGGTCAGATAAAGGAATTTCAGAAATCTTAAATGTTGATGTGGTACATTTGTGGGTGATGGCAAGATTGAGGGTGTGACTGTCTTTTGTGGCTGATATGGGGTGGAAGATGTAATGGTAATGGGATTTGAAGATCTTCCATGCCCTTTGAACTTGCTGACATAGCAGTAAGGAGCTAGAGCCAAGTAGGAGCCAGGCTGGAGTCAGTACGGTAACTGGAAGTGTAGACGGTAGTACAAACTTTTTTTTTTTTTGAGCCAGCCAGAACTTCTGTTAAGGACTCCTGCTGAGGACTGCTGGGGACAGGAACTGTAGGGGGCCAGCTGCTGGGAGCAAGCTGCAAGGATGCTGAATGGTTACCGTGAATGAGGAGAGGAGGATCTTTACCTGAGGTAGCCTGTTTTGTTTTGAAGGCTTGAGAATGTGGGTATTTATTGCATTAACTATGTGTGCCAACTCTGTGGCTAATGTGATGGCTTTGACTTTCTGGTTTGGGGATTCAGTTTTCTGGTATTTGAATAAATGTTCTAGCTATGACCCCCATGTAGAGAGCCTGTTACATTTTGTGATTAATAACCATATCAACATATTTATAGTTACCATAGACATTGTGAATACTGTATTGTTGATATTGAAGAGTAGTGTGTAGGTTGAGGAACTAAGTGGTTAGGGTTTTGAGACAAAGACTATATGTATGTAGTATGAGAGTGAGAATTGGGGAAGAGAGAAAAATTATGAGCCAGCTACTAAACTCCTTTAAGAAGGAAAATGACCTAGAGGTGATAACTACCTAGAGTTAGACTACCTGATAGTCATGACTACCAGGATTTTGACTGGGTGGTAGATATGAATAGCATGGACTGCAGAGAAGGTGAGGTTACTGAATGAGGGAGATATTGAAGGAACCTGAAAGTGGCAATGGGAAGAAAAGAGTATTCCAATTTTCCTAGTAACCTGAGCAGAATGAGTGAAGGTATAGCCAGTAGTGGAAAGGTGGGCAGGAAAGCTGTTATCAGGGTAGAACAAGGTTTCAGAGATTGCTAGAAGATGAAAGGAAAGAGGTAAAGATATGGGATGAAGGGAAGTGTGTTGTCTGTGGAACAGACTTTCCAAAGGGCATAATGGAAGGGGTACTACTATATAAGAACACCAGATTTATGTGAATTTAATATTCTGCCACTTTGCTAAAGTTATTATTTCAATCAATTTTAGTTGATGCTCCAGGTTCTCTAATTACACCATCATGTCATCTCTAGAAAAAAAAATGATAATTTTGTTTCTTCTTTGCCTATTATCCTTTGCTCAATTTCTTTTTCTTGTCTTGTTACTGTAACTGATACTAGTTATGGTATTAGTTCTATAGTTCTAGTTAAATACTTTGGCAACATAATAAGATGACAGGATTCACTGGAAATGACCCTGATGTTGGGAAAGATTGAAGACAAAAGGAAAGTGGGAGGGCAGAGGATGAGATGGATAGATAATGTCATGGAAGAGATGAACATGAGCTTAGATAGACTTCAGGAAATAACGGAAGATAGAAGAGCCTGGCATTCTATGGTCCATGGGGTCACAAAGAGCCAGACTGAATATCTGAACAGTAGCAATCCTTCAGTCTGGCTCTAGTAGTATTTCTAGTAAATGATAAATGGAGATCCTTGCTTTATCCTTGATCTTACTAGAAAAGGCTTCTAACTTCTTTCTATTACATAAAATCTTTGCTTTTGGATTTAGATAGATATTATTTATTGTATTAAATAATTGGATGCTATATTAAATAATTGTCAGATACAATTGAATGGCTGAACAACACTATTAAATAAATATCCATTTATTCCTATGCTTTTTAGAGTTGTTAGTGGAAAAGGGTTGGATTTTATCAAAAGCCTTTTCAGCATAAATTGATATAATCATATAGTCTTTATTATTATTATTTTTTCTTTTAAAGCAATTGGGGTTAAGTAACTTGCTCAAGGTTACACGGCCAGTTATTTCTGGGTGGGTGCTAAGTGTCTGAGCCTGGATTCGATCCCAGGTCATCCTGACTCTGAGGCCAGTGCTCTTACTCGCTGTGCTAGCTGGCTGCCCCATATGGTTTTTATTATTAATATTAGTAATATGCTTGTTATGCTTATAGTCTTCCTTATGTTGAATTAGACCTGAACTTTTGGCATAAACCCAATCTGCTCATGGTGTATAATCTTTGTGATATGTTGCTGTAACCTGCTTGCTAACTTAAAATTTTTTTGCATCAATACTCATTATTGACATTGTATAATTTTTTTTCTCTGTTTTGCCTCTCTATGGTTTAGATATAAAGACAGTATTAGTATCTAAGAAAGATATTGGGAAGGTGTTTTCTTTTCTTATTACCACAAATAGTTTATGAAGCTTTGGAATTAAGTTTTCTTTGAATTTTTGATAGAATTCACTTGGGAATTCATCTGATCCTGATTTTTTTTTCTTTGATGGTTCATTTATAGCTTGTTCATTTTCTTTTCTGATGTTGGAATGTTTAAATAGTCCATGTAATTTAATTTCAATATATTTATTGAATATCCATTATATGCCCAATACTGGACTAAGAACTAGAAGGAATACAAAAGGATTACACATTTACATTCTCACCCTAGTCATTCAGTCCTTATATTTGTAACATTCAACTATCCAGATCAATACAAAATCCAGATTAATTGAGGAGGCACCTACTAATATTTTGTCAAGAGAAGATGACAAGAATAAAAAAGATGTGGTGTGACTGATTGGTTCATCATAGATGAACCTTAGAGATAAGTGCATGAGAATCATGTTGGCATGAAAATAACACTGGACCTAGAGTCAGGATATCTGGGTTGGAGGAGTAGTCATTTAACATCTCTTGGCCTCATTTTTCTCACTTCTTGTCTGAGATCATTGGACTAGGAGAAGAAGGTGGAAATTACAAAGAGAGATTTCAGCTTAATGTAAAGGTAAATGCAGGTAATACCTCATTTTGCTTCACAGATAATGCATTTTTTATTTTTTTTTTTTTTACGAATTGAAGGCTTGTGGCGACCCTGGGTTGAGTGAGTCTATCTGCACTGCTTTTCCAACAGTGTGTGCTCACATCACATCTCTGTGTCACATTTTGGTAATTCTTGCAATATTTCAAACTTTTTCATTACTATTATATCTGTTATGGTGATCTGTGATCAGTAATCTTTGATGTTACTATTGTAATTGTTTGGGGGCACCGCAAACCAGGTCCATATAAGATAGCAAGCTTAATAAATGTTCTGTGTGTGTTCTGACTGCTCCATCAGTAGGCTATTCCCCATCTTTCTTCCTCTCCTTGGGTCTCTCTATTCCCTGAGACACAATAATATTGAAATTAGGCCTTTTAATAACTCTATGATGCCTCTAAGTGTGTAAGTAAAAGGAAGATTCAATCGAAGTAGCAAACTTCATTGTTGTCTCATTTTAAGAAATTGCTGCTGACACCCCAACTTTCAGCAACCACCACCCTGACCAATGAGCAGCTGTCAACTTCGAGGCAAGATACTCTACCAGTAAAGAGATTACGACTTGCTGAAGGCTCAAATGATGGCTAGCATTTTTTTAGTAATAAAACATTTTAAAATTAAGTATGCATTTTTAGACATAATATTTTTGTATTTATTACACTATAGCATAGTGTAAACATAAGTTTTATATGAACTGGGAAACCAAAAACTTTGTGTGACTCTCTTTATTTTGATATTCACTTTATTGTGGTGGTATGGAACCAAGTCCAAAATATCTCTGAAATATGCCTGTAGTTAGAGTTATCCAAGAGTGTAATGAACTGCTTTGAGAAGCAATTGTTTTCCCTTACCTTGAAATCTTTAAGCAAAAGCTGGATGACAGTTTGTTAGAGATTTTGTGCAGGGGATTCTCAGCCAGGTATGAATTAGGCTAAATAGCCTCTAAGGACCTTTCTAACTGAAATTCTGTGTGATTTTGTATGTGTGTGACTAAAGGATCCCTCAAGTATCTTCCAACTTTAAGTCTATATACCTACTAGAGCTATCACATTGTTTGTCATCATGACTCCCTGTCCCCAATGTGTTTATATGGGTAAAACCACATTAAAGTGAACACCGAGGAAACTTTTAAAAGAAAAGAAAGCATCACATCACAACATGTAGCTTTTGCTGAGGGGGGGAAAGTTTTACTACCTTGCCAAGGATAGAGTGTGGGCATTTATGGATCTATGGTGGGGCTGTATGTAAGCCTTAGGATTTTTACCACTATATGGCAGAGACTTTTCTTCTTAAAACTTGGAGAAATGTGGAAATATATGCTTGAGGGGTGGAATGCCATGCACAAGCAGCTTTCCAGAGGACTGCTACTGTGAACAGCTTTTAAGATTCTGATTATACAGTATGGTGAACACTCTATTTAGTACATAACAAATCAAAGCAAAACATCCACAGAAAATCAAGATACAGCATTCACAATATTACAACTTATCACAGGACAACAGCTTATCATTAAAATGGCCACATAGTTTTCACCAAAGTGGTCACAATATTTAGAACAAAGAACAGTCATCTCAAAGTACAATAGTCAAAGTCTTCCACTCATGGGGCACACTTGATTAACTCAATTAGTCAGTTATTCAGCAATCAATTACTAAGTATCTTTAATCACTAAGTACAATCATTAGAGAATACATAAACCCTCCACCCCTAGGTCACTAGTAAACTACAATTTCATCATTACTCAGTACCCATGGAGAGGTCTTTTCATCTTGACATGGGGCCAGTTCTCAGATTCCCTGGATCCCCTTCCATGGTCCCAGATTCTACCTGGATTCACAAGACTGTCACCTGGGTTCAATGGCAGACAGCTCCCGGTGCCTTGTTCAGCTCTCTGGGTAGGTCCTGCTCCACACTGAAGTTCACAGGGTCCAGTTCATCTCAAATCCTTCACAATTTCTGCTCCCAGGAATTCAAGGCTCAACCAAGCCACAAACAGACAAAGTCCCTCCATCCTGGTCATGCTTCCTCAGTCTTCTGCTTCCTCAGTCTTCTCCTGGGCTCCTGGCTCCTGGACTCCTGTTCAGAAGAAGCTCCACCACCACAAGTTCTCAGGAAATTCTGGATCAGTTCTTGATTCTCTCTTCTGGAGCTGCTCTGCCACCAGATGCTGGTCCCAATAAATTCTGACTGTGCCTCTCTGGGGCTTTTCTTCCTGTTTCAGCCAACGTAACAGGAGACAGGAGTTCATACCTTCTGTTTCCCCAACAGAGTCTTGATCAATTACTAAGTGCTAGGTACCACAAAGGGATCTTCAAATTCAAATGGCATTACCATTACAAGGGAAAGAAGACAGAGAGACAATCACACAGAAACTGCCACATTTTTGACTTCTATACATAACTTAAGCAAATGTTAGACTTATTTGACTGCCACTTCTGCTTCAAAAGAATATTCTCTTTATTTAGAATTTTATTGTCTCCTTAACTTATTCATAATACTTTCCTAACCCTTTCTTAGCTGCTGGAAAGGAGGGTTGTTTATAATGTAATTTTATGAATAATATACTATTCATATGTAAAGAACTTAGAGGTCTTTCTGTGGTGCTTGATGCTTTGAGGAGAATAATGGCAATTAGTATTCAGGGAGCCCTTGATTTACAGAAAAATCCATAAAAGAAGTGAGACCATCTCAGTCAGGAACTTAATTACCTTTCTGTTAATAAAGGGTACATTCTTCAACATTTTACCTGGTGATCCAGACTTTAACTCCCTGCTATAATGAATAAGTACAAAGAAGGTGTCTTGAATTCATACAAACCCTGTCATCATAACAAAGACAACAAAATATCACCCAAGGGCCATAAAACTATACATACTCTTTGTACTACCACTACTAGATCCTGTACCCTAAAGAGATCAAAGGAAAAGGAAAAGGACCTATATGTACAAAGATATTTATAGCAAAAGGAGCAACAAAAGATAATCCAACATTTTGTGCTGGCACAAAATTGGAAAGTGAGGAGATGCCCATCAACTGGGAAATGGCTGAATGTGTTGTGGCATATGACTGTGATGGAATACTATTGTGCTATAAGAAATGATAAGGAGGGTAGTTTCAGAAAAAGAAAATTCCATGGCAAGACCTATATGAACTAATGCAAAGTAAAATGAAAAGAACCAGGAGATCAATATGAACAATAACAGCAATGTTGTAATATGATGATCATCTGTGAAAGACTTGGCAACTCTGATCAAATACAATGATCCAAGATAGTTCCAAAGGGCTCATGATGAAAAAAAAATGGTATCCCTCTCTAGAGAGAGGAGCGATTAACTCTGAGTGCAAACTGAGGTACGATTTTCTCACTTTATTTTTCTTACTTTTTTTTAATATGGCCAATATGGAAATGTTTTGCATGACTTCACATGTTTAATTGACATCTTATTGCTTGCCTTCTGAGTAGGTGGGGAAAGGGTTGGGAGAGAGGGAGAGAATTTGGAACCCAAAATTTAAAAGGGAAAGAATATTCAAAATAAATTAAAATTCTCAAATATATTTTTTTAAAAACCCAAAATCTCAGATGCTAAAAGTTTAGAATGTTGTTTGGGTCGGATTATCACTAAATGGTAATGTTAAATAGACTCATTAGAAGCCAAGCAACATAGGCTTCTTTTGTTGAAATCTGATTAAATTCTTAGAATATTTTTTAAAAACCTGCTAATCGATTCAATAAACATTTATTAAAGGCATATATGCAAATTGTGCCAGGTACAAAGGATTTTTAGAAAATGAAAAAGCCCTTCTTTTATCATGGGGGGATTTTGATGGGATAATTGCAAAAAGTATCTAGTTAGGTCAATAAAAGGTGATTTCGTGAGACTGACCAAAGAAGGCTTTAAGAATAGCAACTGAATTGAACTTTGAAGAAAAATAAGGATTCTGAGAGGTTGAAGTGAGGAGGCAGTACAACCCTATAATGGAGGATGGTTTGTGCAAATGCACAGGTGGAATGTCAAATTTGGGGAACAGTTAAAAACCCATTTTGGTTAGAACTTAAGAATTTGTGAGATGGAATAATGTTTACTCCATCCTGAAATAAGGTTGAAAAGGTATGTTAGAGCCAAATTGCAGAAAGCCTTGTGGAAATACACTCAGTTCTACACCTTTCCCTCGTTAGGATACATATTACAAAATGCTATTAGGCTAGTATGTTAGTCTGAAGTCCTTGATCCAGTCCAATAAACATTTACTAAGGGTCTACCAGGTGCTAGGAACTGTATAAGCCGTAAGGCTGCAACTAATAAAGAGTCCCGGCTTTCAAGAAGTTTACAACTTAAGGAAGGGGAAGGTGACAGCACACAAAAGGAGGAAGGAAGGGGTTGGAGCACAGACACTTGGGGGTAGGCAGTGCAGGAGTATCTTGTTCCATGGAATTGAAACCAGGTAGAGCAGCAAACTCAAAATGAAGTAATCAGCGAATTCAGTATCTGCTCTTACAAAGGAAGGCATTGGGAGGAGTGTTGGTACTCTGCCCTCAAGGTCTCCAATCAGAGAAGGCTAAGGGAGGTAGAGTCAATCAATGCTTGAGTTAACACAGTGATGAGGTTAAAAGTGATGAAGTTAACCTGAGAGGGGCATTTTGTTCTGTGGAAGTGAAACCCCCAGGGCAGTAGATGTAAAGTAGGGAATCCCCAACTGAATGGGAAACCTGTATCAGTCATTCTTTAATGATCAATTACAAAACAATATCCTGTATTTACTGAATATGATGAAACCAGCTCAAAATCACTGGCAAGAGTTAATTCTTAAATTTTCAGTGTTACCATTTATACTTCAGAAACAATAAACTAAAAATCATAGTTTGGTTTATTCTTTTGTTGATTGACTAGATTTAAGAAAGTGATGGAAAATCAATAAAAAATTTTTCGGTAACTACTTAATAATATTAATTAAACTTAAGTGTATCATCAGTACTTTTTTTACCCCCTAGAGAGCTGGTTGCTAAACATTTACCAGCATACCCCAACCTATACTGAAAAATTTTTGACTTCAACAGGGCCTAACCACTTTCTGAGTGGGAACTGAATTAAAGTTTAAGGGGCAACTCTAAGTTCCTGGAAAATGAAAAAGTGGTATCCTGGAACACTTCAATCTAATTAAGGTCATTACCTATCTTGACCCTTGACAGAAGGTTTAGCTATATGACCATTTTAAGTGACAATCCTTCCGTATGATGAATCAAGCTGTAACTGTAATTTCACCTGGCCTTTATAACTGTGTTTTAGCTAATTGTAGAAATTTTTAAAAATTTGAACATACTATAAATTGTAACTGAGAAATATGATTTTTTAAAGGCAGGATGAATTTCTCTCTAAGCAGAGAGGATTACAATTGGAATTAATTGAATTAATAAATTTGTCTCTGGCAGGCTTGAGGCCAAAACAGCAGAACGAAGAATTTTTTTTCTAGCACAGGCTTAAATGTCAGACTGAAGAGTCTCCATTTTATCCCAGAGACAGTAGGAAATCAATGAAGTTCTCTGAAGAGGGAAGTGACATGGTCAGAACCTTGCTTTAGGAAGATTATTTTGTTAGCTTCATGGAGGATAGATTAGAGGGAGAAGAGACTTGAAGCAGGGAAAACAAAATGGGGCAGGGCTGTAATAAGATCAGTCTTCCCCATTCACCCTAGTCATCATGTAGGTTGAGCTAGTTCTTTCACTAAAAGGCAAAGAAGCTGTCCCCAAGACTTGGCTGGTTAAGAGAGCTAAGGATCAAGCTGATGATCTCTGGGAGCCCCCTGGAGCTCTCCTTGAATCTTTGAGGTATAGGCTCTGGGAAGCCCCCTTGGACTATGATTAAATTGTCCTATTTGATGAGGCATTTGCATGAGGCCATAAGCCTTACATTATGCCTGGGCCTAAACCTCTGTAACTAGACTTCCCACCCTTGAGCCTATCAAAATATCAATCACTTCTCCTGAAGACCCTCCCCAAACTCCTCCCTTAGACCACCCCTAGATTCCTCCCACAACCTTCTGTATATCAGACCCCATCTTGTCTCCATGTCTGTGAGAGCACCATAGAATGACCTAGTACAGGCTTACTCTGTGTCCAATACAAGCGAACTTCTAATAAACTTTACTTTTCTTTGGCTGAGAGAACACTTGAGTTGAATTCATTCAGCAGGACCTGGCTGTTGGTATTTTGGGGTCTCCAGAGCAACCCTAACCCTCTTTATGGGTAACCTCTTCAAAGCCAGATCATCATTGATGTAACTTAGTGATCTCAGGACATGTTGATCTGGCATTTTATCAACCAAAGAGAGGTAAAGCTAATATTTTTTAGGGAAGAAAGTTCAGAAAGAAGAAGCAGAACAAAAGATTTGGTTTTTAGTAGAGTCTGAATCATCAGGTTAAGGGGAGCGAGAGGTGTCGGATAAGGGAAAAACCAAGTTGATTAGAGCCTTCAGGGTTCGGTGCTAACATTAGTATATTGGAGTCAGCTTTCATGACTTGAAACCCCACATACCAGGGATGGAGTTGGTAGAAGAAGACAGAAGAGAATTCTGTACCATAATCTAATTAAGAAAGATGTCATCTTTTAAGAAAAAATTAGAACCCTGCTTGAAGATAACAATAACATATATATATGTATGTATGTATGTATATCACTTACTACGTGTCAGGCACTATACTAAGTGTTTTACAATAATTATCTTATTTGATCCTCTCAACAATCCTGGGAGGTAAGCTGCTATTATTATCCATATTTTACAGATGAGGAAACTGAGGCAAACAGTTTAAATTACTTGCCCAGGGTCACATAGCTAGTAAATGTTTGAGGCCAGATTTTAACTTGGGTCTGAACTCCAGGCCTGCTATCCACTGTGAATAGATTTATAGCATAAATAGAGTTAAAATTAAAGTAAACTAAAATTAAGTTGGCAGCTAGCTGGAAAAGTGGATAGAACATTGGGCCTAGAGTCAGGAAGACTAATCTTCATGAGTTTAACACTTAATGAGTAAATCAAGTCACTTAACCCTGTTTGCCTCAGTTTACTCATCTGTAAAATAAGCTGGAGAAAGCAATGGCAACTCACTATATTATCTTTGCCAGTAGAATCCCAAAAGGGGTCTTGGACAGTCAGACAGGACTGAAAAGGACTAAACAATAAGATAAATGTTTATTCCCTTCCCATTTTTCACTAATCTTGAGAGGAGAAAGGGAGATTTCAAAAAAGTGAATTAAGGGGAGTAGTGGTACCTATCCAAAATGTCTAAACAAAAGGTCTCAATAAAATATATTTTTTTAAAAATGTGTCAAAATTCCTCTTTCTTGCCACCACAATCCCTTCCCAAAGGAAGGCAGGGCTAGATGTGAGAAGAAATAAGACTGTTTTAATGTTCGAACAGGTGGGGAAATAATTTCAAAATATTACTGTCTAGAAAATAGGAATGGATAGAAGGAAAGTTAGTTTGAACGCCCATATGTCTACAGACTTTACCACTCTGTAACAATATGTTCACAGTGGACATATTTCCTTTAAATCAGTGAAGGACAGAGGGGCAAGAAGGGAAAGGAGATGACAGAAACCTGCTCTTCTACGAGTTTGTAACCTAGAGGAGAAGAAAAAACAGATTCACATAAAGACACTAAGGGAACTATAACAGTCTTACATTTCAAGGTAACACTTTAGGAATTAAGATGCCTAAAGAGTCAATGTGCTTGGAGGAATTGTTAAGAATCTACAATGCAGAAAAATCCTTAGTGCATTCTAATTAACTCACAGCAGGTGATAAATTTGTTTGATGAAGAACAGTGTTAAAAAAAAAAACCCTGCAGAACACCTTTATAAAGGACAGTAATATATTCAGGGAAAGAAAGTATGATCAGAGAAAAATAGGAAAGGGATTAAAAAAAAAACACAAAGTCAATTTGTAGGCAAAAAAATGTGATGAAAAGAATGAAAAATGTCTGAATAAATTAACAGAAGAATTCATAATCACTGTAAACAACTATTCAAATGTATCAGAAGAATAATCTAAGAAAAATGAGCCTGCTGTAAATGAAGTTGGAACTTGGCTAAAGAATACCTGAAATGATAAACTCTTCTTTGAATTACCTTTTAACAAGAGAATTAAAAAGAAATGGAGCAATTAGGAAGAATAATGACTTTACAAATGGCTATTGACTAAAAAAAAAAAAGTAAGAGAATATTTTGAAGGTAAACCAGTTAGGAAGAGAAACAACTTGAATCTGGGGATATGGATGAGATTTTTAAGGAACATACTGAAATTTAAAATTATTCAAAACAAATAGGGATTGGTGAGGTTTTTAGGAAACCATGTTAGTAATTACTGGGCCATAGTAAAAGCACTGGCCTTCCAAAACTCACCCAACATTTTAAGCACCTATCATGTGCCAGACACTGTGAACTGTCCTATCAGGTTTTTAGCAATATTTGACCAATTGATGGAATATATGATATTGCAGAGGCAGCCTCACATAGTAGATAGAGAGCTGGTCTGGGAATCAGAGGAGAACCTGGGTTTGAGTATGGTTTCTAACATACACTGTCTGTGTGACCCTGGGCAAGTCATTTGAATTCTCCTTGCCCCAGGCAACTCCCCAAGAATGTAAGTTGAAGAAAAGGTATTAAGAAGTTCCTTACTGGGAACTGTTCATTGATGGTCAAAAACATTAAAATTCTATTAGGAGAGTATCTACAAACATCACTGCAAATGTATCTGATCAGCTCAATAAACTGTTTCCACTTAAGATAAGTGGACCAAGAGAAAATTTTTCTTTCATATTTTTTAGTAAGAAATGTAGTAAACATTTTTTGTGAATTTTCTTCAAAATGCTATAAATGAAATATGAATTTTCCTTCTATTCCCTACTGAAAATAGTAACAAGCTATTGGTTATATACCTGAGAAAATGGATCTCAGTCCATCACATTCATCACCTAATTTTATTCCAGTCCTGTAATGCAGTGCCCAAGAAAGTGATGGAATTTCCACTTTCATTTCTAATAAAGATAAAACAAATAAACTTACTCTTGATAAACCCAGAAAATATTGAAAGAAAATTTAAACTCAAGCATTGAATACAAAGGAAAATAACTTGAACTAGAAACTGCAGAAGCAAAAGAAACTCAAAAAATGAGCATTATAATTGACCTACAAGAGGCTGTGAATCTGTAGGGCAATCTCATAGAGGAAAAGACAAAATTTTTCTAAGACTGCTCAAAAGGGGGTATTAGAGAGAACAGGGGTGGGGAACGTGTGGCCTTTGAGGCCACATGTGGCCCTCTAGGTCCTCAAATATGGCCTTGAGGTCACAGTTTCCCCAAATATATATATATATGTATATATATATACACACATATATATATATATATATATGATCAGACTGTAGAATTTTGAAAACTTAAGAAACTTTATAGAGAATCTTGTCCAGTTTTGTCATTTAATAAAGAAACTGGGTGCTAAAGAGGTGATGTGATACATACATAATACATGCAAATATGTTATTGCTGTTTAATTGTTTTCATTTGTGTCCAACTTGTCATGACCTCACTCAAGGTTTTTGTTGCAAAGATACTGGAGTAGTTCACCATTTCCTTTTCCAACTCATTTTACAGATGAGGAAACTGAGGCAAACAGGGTTAAGTGACTTGCCCAGGGGTCAAATAGCTAGTAAGTGTTTGGGGCCACATCCGAACTCAGTTCTTCCTGACTCCAGGCCCAGCACTCTGTCTATTGCACCACTTAGCTGCCATACATACATATTTACACAGAGACTATTAGTTCTCTCTCAGTATACACACATATTTACACATCGGTTATTAGATCTCTATATATACATATATCTTCATATATACATATATGGATTTGTATATAATTTAACCTTCAGATAAGAACTTCTTGAAGATAGAAGATAAATAATACAGAATTACAAAGTAATAAAACAAAATGAAAAAGAAAGCTCCCCAAATAATTAAAATGATTGATTAATGAGCAAAGGTGAATAGGACTTTTAGTTTAGAGAACGTGTCACCAAGGAGCTTTATAGATTTAAAAAAAAATTAAAATCTAAGTAATCCCTGTCTTGTGAAATAAATAGTAGCTAGACTGGCATTAGGGCTAGGTGAATACATAAAAACAATATTGGAGTTAGAAGGTTCCTATAACTCATCCAACCCAAAGCCATTCATTTTATTTTCTCAATAACTTATTTTGAAAAATGTGATAAAATTTTCAAGAAATATTAACAATGAAACATAAGGGATAGAATCCCAAATAGAATCACAAAATCTGAACTAATTCTATTTTAATCAAATGAAAGAATGAGAAAAGAGGAAAAGATATAAATATATATTTTATATGTGATATTGATATATAAGGTCTGTGCCCCTTTTTGATCATTTTCCATCTGTACACAAAATTTTTGTTGTTATTTTTGCTTTATATCATTGAAGTTGATCCATATGCTCTTCTACTCTTGCTCTCAACTTTGCTTAATTTCAGACAGGAATATTCATATTTATTTATGTTTCTCAAAATGTCATACTTTACAATGCTATAATTTCATTAATGTAGATACTCCTTCATTGATGCAAAACACATTCTCTACACCTTGGTAGAGGATCTTCATAAGCTCCTAGGAAGGAGGAAGCATGGTACAGTAGAATGAGCCCTAGCTCTGGAATCAGAGGACCTGCATTCAAATCCTACCTCTCATGCTTGCTACTGGTGAGACTTTGGGCAAGACATTTATACTAGTTAGGCTTCAGTTTCCTTAATTGAGGAGGCAGGGGGAGGAGCCAAGATAGTGGGGTAAAAAAAAAAAAAAGCAGGAACTTTCTTGAGCTCCCACACCAACCACCTTCAATACCTGTAAAAAAATGACTCTAAACAAATTTTAGAGCTACAGAACCCACAAAGTGACAGAGAGAAGCAAATCTCCCACTGAAGGCAGCCTGGCAGGTGGACAGGAAGGGTCTATCACACTGAGCTGAGAGCAAAGTTCAGTCCCACGTGAGTCATGGGGGCCCAGACAGGGGGGGGGGCGGGGAGGGGGAGGGAGCCCACCAGCATCCCAGACCAGCCAGAGCAGACTTCAGGAGAGTGAATCACTGGCAGCTGTGGTGGTTTCCAGACTTCTCAATCCATAAATGCCAAAGAGAAAGTAAAAGGTCAGTGGGGAACCTTGTTGATCCAGGGTGAGAGTGGAGGCTGGTGCCTGACCCCGGGGCAAGACAGCTGCAGCTGCTGTCACGTGGCTGCCTCTGGAGCTCCTGGCCTGCAGGTCATAGGGGGACCAAGCAACCATTCAACCAATCGCTCTTGCTTTGACCTGCTTGGATCTGGGTCTCAGTTTTGGGTGGTTGTCCTGGGATGAGGAACGCTAGTGTGCCAAAGCTTGTGGTAGCTGTAGAGAGGGAGCCCTCCTCATAGCTCTGACAACAGCTCTGACAACAACTGTGAAACCCCAGCAATTTGGAATATAGCTCTCTCCACTCTGGAAGCAGAGTTCTACCATGGCAAAAAGCTCAAAAGTCAAGTCATTGGCTGGCAGGATGAGCAAACAGAAGAAGTGCAATCAGACCACAGAATCTTTTTTTAGGGACGAAAAGGACTAAAACATGGAACAAGAAGAAGATAACAAAGTCAAAACTCCTGCATCAAAAGCTTCCAAGAAAAATATGATTCCAAGGGTCATTTTCTATCCACTATACCTCCCCATCTCTGTTACTATTAATGCAATTTAGTATAATTCGGTAGATTAGACACTTAGCAAAATGTTTTCTACGTCCTAAAAGAAATGGTTTGGGGCAGCTAGGTGGCACAGTGAGTAGAGCACCGGCCCTGGAGTCAGGAAGATTTGGGTTCAGATCTGGCCTCAGATACTTAACACACACACACACACACACACACACACACACAAACCAGCTGTGTGACCTTGGTCAAGTCACTTAACCCCAATTGCCCTCCAAAAAAAAAGAAATGGTTTGGATATAGATTAATGATAAATAAAATTGTTTCTGGAAGAGAAGCCTAAAAATAGTGAAGAGCATATTATTAATATTCTTTCTTCAACATTTGTTTCTTTTTTTGAAAATTATCTGTCCATTTTTCTATTGGAAAATAGTTTTTATTCTATAGACACATAAATTCCTTAGATTATGAATATTAGATTTTTATAATATATATTTATCAACAATTTTTAGTTTATTTCTTTTCTCTTTATTTTGGAAGATTTTGTCATGGATAAATCCCTTTAACTTTGTATAATCAAATCCACTTATTTTGTCTCCAATAATGTTCCCAATTTTATAAATAAAAACCTCTCTTCAAGAGAGACAAATATTCATCATTATTTTATCTTTCAATTGTTTGAAAAATGTCTTAGACAACTGAGAAAACTGTAGCTTATTTTGGTTCATAGGATGAGTATGTAGTTACGTTTTTGTTTTTTTTTTGCTGCTATACTGCCATTCAATTTCCTATACATTTTTACAGGCAATGGTTTCTTTCACCAGTGCTCTCTAATCTTCTGTTTGTCAAACACTTTGCTGTATAAACACTAGATTCTATTCCCGGATTTTAAAATCTGTTCCAATGAACCATTTTTTTTTTTTGCCTTTTTTATCACGTACCAATTTTACTATTTTGTAGTATATTTTACAAGCTTCAAGGATTCTATTTTTCAGTAGTTTCTCTTGATGTTCATGTTCCTTTATCCATGTGATTTTTATTATATTTGATTATATAAAGTCCTGTCCATTTCACAGGTGGGCTTGTGTACTAGCAAGGTTGAACTGTTCACCAAAGGCCAGACAAGCAGTTAATGGCAGAGCCAGAGGTAGTATGTGCATTCTTAGTCAAGTTCTCTTTCCTGACTCAGGAACTTCCTGTCATAAAAATCATAACATCCTAGATTTAGCGCTAGAGGAAACCCTAGAGGCCATCAAGTTCTACCTTCTAATTTTACAGATGAGGACATTTATTTCCCAAGGGATGAAGTGACTTACCAGATATGACACCAGTAGTAAGCGGCCAAGCTTGGATTTGAACTCAGGTTCCATGATTCCAAATGTACCACATTGTCTCTCTATGGATTTATCTGGTGAGCATATTAAGAGTAATGGGCTGAGGTAATAGTGGCATGAATAAGTATTTATCCACTCATAGTTATTGCAAACAGTTTTTCAACTTGAGATCTTCATTCACAAATAGCCCTAACTTCAGGCCATGGTATTGTCTATTGTAATGATGAAAAGACTTCGAAGTAAGGAAGATAGGCAAATAACGTCCACAAGTTATTCAGAATTTCAAAGGCAAACTTGACAAAAAAAATCAATTATATTTAATTGAACAAATATTTATTCAGCACGTGTTATTTTGCAAGACACTGGGCAATGGTGAGAACCTTTTTATTTTTCGTCAAAAATGAGCTTCCTATCAAATAAGGAGAAGGTGGCATGTATATCAATAAGCATGATACAAAGGGAAATGACAAATAATTCCATCTTTCTGCTTTGGTAATTTTCTCTGGTTTGTTCCCCATGCTTAGAATGCTCTCTTTCATCTTGACCTCCTGGATTCTCTGGGTTACTTCAAGTCCCAACTAAAAATCCTACCTTGCATGGGAAGCATCACCAAAACCTTCTTGATCCTAGTACCTTCCCTTTTTTTATCTTGTTTTTAGCTTGCTCATACATGTTTTCATGTTGTCTCTCCCATTAGATTGTGAAGCTCCTTAAGGGTAGGGACCATTTTTTTTGGCCTTTCTTTGTATCCCCAGCATTTATGCTATCTGACTGGCAGATAGTATACTCTTTTTCTTCTTTTTTGCTTTTTGGAGAGGGGAGGGGAGGGCAGTTGGGGTTAAGTGACTTGCCCAAGGTCACACTGCTAGTTTTGTGTTAAATATCTGAGGCTAGATTTGAACCCAGGTCTTCCTGACTACAGGGCTGGTGCTCTATTCACTGCGCTACCTAGCTGCCTCCCCCGCCCCCAGATAGTATACTCTTACTAAATGCTTATTGACTGTAATAGTAACGAAATTTAAAGATCCCCCTGTATTGGCTTGGTTTTTGGTTTGATTGTGTTAAAACCCAGAGCTTGTGAATCCCATTCATGGGATGGACTTGTTGATGTGAAAAGAGAGGGCTGAACTGGGTTGAGTTGGTAACATAAATTTAGAGAGACACAAGAAAAGAGAGAGGCAGAAAAACTTTTTGGAAGCAGCACCTTTGGAGGCAGAGAGAGACTGAGAGGATTGCTGAGGGCCAGTTTGAATTGCCCAGGACTTTTGAGAGCTGCCACCCAGAGCTGCCAAGGACTGAGGAGACATGGCTGTTATGCTGGTACTTTGTCTGTCTGTTTTGATGTTGTTTTGCCAGATCTGTCCACTGGCGAAAGACAGTCCTGTTGTTGCAGAGGCCTTGAAACCTTACTGTTGGTTCAGAGCTCCTGAGACTGTTCTGCAGACAGAGAGCAAATTCTGTCCACTGGTGAAGGACAGTGCTGTTGTTGCAGAGGTTTTGGAACCTTGCTGTTAGTTCAGAAGCCCTGAAGAAGGATTTTCTTGTTATATGTTTACAGAAATCCTGGAAGGTGGTTTTGCTAATGTTTTCAGGGGTCCTAGTACTGTTCTGCACACAGAGAATGAACTAATGAAGACACTGGCAATGTATCTTGTGGCCTTGCTAGGCTTTGTCTCCCCAGGAACAAAGATTGCTGAGAACTTGCCTCGTCAAGATGAAGAAAAGACCTCCATTTGGGTATTTAGTGCTATGCTTAAGCTTGTTGTAACTCTGGGGTAGATTCAATTGTGATCCAAGGGTGGGGAACTTTTGACTTTTTTGTGCTCTGTGATTAAACAAATGAATGTACTTTACTTATGATTGGAAGCTAATCTCCATTTGAGAAGAGAGGCTTTGTGATGTACTAAATGAATGTACAGCCTAGGGGTGGAGTAGTATTTAGAAGAGGGACTTTGTGATTGATTAAATGAATGTAATATCCAGGGGTGGGGTAGTGCTTGGAGATTATTTAATCACACTTGGTAAATGCTGTATTTTGAATTATGCTATATTTTGATTCTGTCTGTTCTTAATTTGTCACTGAATAAAATGGAGAGCACCTATGCTGGTATTTTGAACCTTGGGAATTTGCCTTTGCTTGGCATAACATTGAAGTGCAAAGAAGACACCCCATGAGATTTAAGAAAATTCAAAGAAGAAGAGATGCCTTCCAGCTGAAGAATTAGGAAAGACTCTATGAAAGCAGTGGTGTCTAAACTGAGCCATGAAGGGAGAAAAACATTTCAATCGTCAGAGATGGGGAGAGGGTACATGGGGAATGTCCTCTATGAATTATAAAAGTGGAAGAACGTAGGAGGATATGGGGGAATCCATTAGTCCAAGCATAAACAATAAGCAGGCATAAACAATAGTAGTGTAGCAATCAGATGCTAGCATCTGAGAAGACCAAAAGGCAAGAGTACACAACCACATCAACTGCCAATCACAGAGCAGCCAGAGTAATTGAAACAATACTGAGAACAATAGAGTGATGGAGATGGAAAAAATAGTTATGAATATGGTGGTTAGTTCAAAACATATCAAGGATTAACTGTTATGGCCTCAGAAGGCTGTGTGTAGGAGTCCTATAGGAGCCTTGAGCCTGTGAATTAGAGATGAAGTGAATTAATTGAGCCTAGGAGTTAGGAGAGTCAAGAGGTTCATTCTCTGTTGACAGACTGCAACATTAGGATTGTTATCATTATAATAATTATGAGCATGATTATGAGAGTCCATGTGAGAATGTGCACAGGAGGACATTTGACTGTGTTTGGACCACGGCAGTATCAGAACTGGGGGGAGGGACATGATGAGAAAGACCAGGCAGTTGTGTATCTTAACAACCTTTCCTGTCTAGAAGAAGAAAAAAAGTGTGGCTAGTGGTTTCAAAGGACCTAAAGCTCAGGTGCAGGTGAGTTCATCGAGACTGTGAAAGGCTTGTGATAAAATGCAGTTGAAAGAGGATGTTAAGCAGTTTGTGTTTTACATAGATGCATACATGTATATATGCATATATGTGTATACTTACATGCATATGGATACTTATATATATATGTAAGTGTATATATGTACATATATATGTAATGCTCCAATGTATACTTATAGGGTGGCTAGATGGTACAGCTGATAGAGTGCCAAGCCTGAGTTCAAATGTGGCCTCTAACACTTACTAACTGTGTGACTCTGGGCAAGCCACTTAACCCTGTTTACCTCAGTTTCCTTATCTAGAAGGAAATGGCAAATCACTCCAGTATCCTTGCCAAGAAAACCTTAAACACAGTCATAAAGAGTTGGGCATGACTGAAACAATGAAAACAACAACAAAAAAAAATAATGCACATATAAATATATTACATCTATATAAGCTTTACAAATACTTATGTAAATATATACATATTTGTATATATGTGTGTACACTTACACATATGTATGCTTATTTAAGTATGAACACTTAAATTATACATTTAAGTATATGTAATAGTTATATTTGTATACTTTAAATATACATAAACATATATACATTTGGGAGGGGGGAGAATAGGTAAAAAGGGAGAGAGAGGGAGAGAGAGAGAGAGAGAGAGAGAGAGAGAGAGAGAGAGAGAGAGAGAGAGAGAGAGAGAGAGAGAGAGAGAGAGAAGAGAGAGTACTTCCCTCCCATGAATTTTTTTCTTCTTTTAATCATCTCTTACACACGGATTCCTCTCTCTTAATTTTATAAATTTTTTTTATGTGGGTCACCACCCTGCAGGTGTTTATATATATATATATATATATGTTTGTTTATATAAATATATCTATACATACATAAAACTTATTTTCTAATGATGTGGCCAGCATTAAAAGAGGTGCTGTGTAAAATCAAGTTCTAATTCTCAGTCAAGGGCTATATTTATTGACTTGATCTAAATATACAGTAGAGAGATTTAGCAATGGACAAAATTGACCCTGTTTGGGAGAGGAAAAGGAGGGAAGAAGAAAGAAAGTTTCAGAAATAGATGTATTTCATATTTCATTTGCATATGTATACACATATAGTGAATATTTAAAAAGGAGTGACCCCTCCCTTGATACTTTCCTGTGAGAGATCTGGGGAGTGGTAGCTTCACATATCCCCTACCCCAGACAGCTTTGCACCCCTGAACACATGCCCTCCCTAGATGATCCTGAGTCTAGATTTCAATTGCCTCTTTTGTTTTTGTCTTTTCTTACTCTTTGATGAACAAGGAGTTATCTCAAGATGGAAATAACCAGGTATGGAGGCAATCTTGTGAGTTCATGAGGTCTAAAGATCCTGGGTCCTTTTGGTCTAAACTGAGTGGCAGCTTGGGAAGGAGTCTCCACAACTACTCTAGTACCATTGAAATAGATTACCATTGGGGCGGCCAGGTAGCACAGCGAGTAAGAGCACCAGCCCCAGTGTCGGGACGACCTGGGGATCAAATCCGGGCTTAGACACTTATCACCCACCCAGAAACACCTGGCCGTGTAACCTTGAGCAAGTTACTTAACCCCAATTGCTTAAAAAAAAATAGATTACCACCAATAAGATGTCAGAAAACTTGGATAGTGCAAAATCACAGTTAAATATAATAATGCCTATTCATCAGTCTCCCAAATTGCTTTGTGTTATAATCAGTTTTAAATATCAACATACCAGTTATTGAATTTTGTTTTAAATACTTTTGCAATTCATGCTTGTGAAGTTGTGTGTATGTTTTTGTGTGTGTGTCTTTTGGGCATTTCTTTTTGTGTAGAAAAGAAATACCTCCCCCAAACCTGATCTAGAGTATACCTTTCTCTTCCCATTTTTTGGAGAATACCCTAGACATGAATTACAACTTAAACTATTAGTAAATTGTCCCTAGGGTATTGGGTTCAATGAGCTTAAAAGAACGGGAAAAGGAAATTAATCCCCTTCCCCAGTAGAGGACAGTCTCCCCAGAATTGAACCAGGTATGGAAAACATGTCTTGTGTCTAGACTTGAGTTCAAATTTGACCTCTAACACTTACTACTTAGTGGCTAAGGGAATAGGTCAATGCCCCAGTCTCCCTGGGTCCACAAGCAATTTGCATGTGTGTGTGTGTGTGTGTGTGTGTCTGTGTGTGTCTGTGTTTGTGTCTGTGTCTTTCCAAGAGAGAAATACCCAGCCAGAAAGACAGATATAGATGTGTAAAGATAGATACAGATCTATCTAGATATAGATCTATCTATAGATATAAATGATGTGGATATAGACAGATATCAAGGCAAATTGTCTATATATCTGCACATATTTCTGTCTGTGTGTGTATTATATATATGCAACAACATATGTTAAGACATAAGACAAGGCAATGGGTAACAAGAAATTACTAAAAAAGCAAAAACATAACTCAACTCTCAGCACTAGGTCCAGCCATTCAAGGAGCAGAAGTATCAAGCTCTTCTCAGAATTGTTGACCCAGAGCAAAAGACATTTTAGTCAAAGTCTCTGTGCAGGAAAAAGCAAAGCTTTTCTGTTGTATTGTTTTTCAGTCATGTCCAATTCTTCATGACCCCATTTAGGGTTTTTTTTTGGTAGAGGTACTGGAGCGGTTTGACATATCCTCCTTTAGCTCATTTTACACATAAGGGAACTAAGGCAAATAGGGTTAAGGGGCTTACCCAGGGTCACACAGCTAGTAAATGTCTGAGATCAGATTTGAACTCAGGAAAAGGAGTCATCCTGACTCCAGGCCTGATACTGTATCCACTGTGCCACCTAGCTGCCATATAAAAATAGTATTCTGGGGAAACTGGGGTTATAATTCCTGCTACATAATAAAGAAAATTACATAGCATCACACAATTCACACACACATGCCATTTGAAGTATTATTCTATTAGAAAGAAAAAATTATTTTAAAAAATTGTTATTAAATATCAGCTTTACCCTCCCCTTCTCCAAGTACAGATGGAACAAACATTTTAAATTTCAAAATATCTGTTCCTAAGATTAGAGGTGTGCATCTTGGTAATATTTTAATATACTATCAAACTAAGACAAAACTTAAATTGGGGAAAAAACTGCTCATAATTTTCTATCTTATGAAAACTGCATTGAAGTTTAGTGCTTAGAAAAGAGGATTATCAACCTCCAATAAATTATAATGAACAATCTTGGTCTTAGAGGTCTGATAAATGTACCTACATCCTCTTAGTAGAGAGGTAGGAAACTTCATATATAGATTGTAATATATACAATCAGGGAGTAACTATATCTGTGTACTTTGCTTTAATGGATTTCTCTGCTATAAAGAAGGGTTCTATGTATATTATTTGTGTGTGTGTGTTAAGGGGAGTTAATGGGAAATACTGCAGTATAAAAACAAGAAACAATAATAAAAGAAGGGAAAAGAAGATTGGTTTTTTTTGCACTGTATAAGCATTTATCATATAGTTTTTAAATGGCATTATGTCGTTACTCTGAAAACATTTTAGTCAATGTGTTGTTTTTTTAATGTGACTCAAAGACAAAAAAAAATTCTGTTTGATCATTGGCAAGAAGCCAGACAAGAAACTGTATGTAAAATCCTGTCCAGAAGGCCCTTTGATGGATGCAAACAACTGAACATTAAAGGCTGTGACCACCTGGACCACCTTCTGGACTAAATTCACAAGAGAGGCCTAAAAGAAAAAATGAATAGTTTCTAATATTAGGTTGGTAGTATAAGGTAAGCTATAGTCAGGGGAGGTTTGCAGGATCAAATGAGATAATGGATATAAGGCCCTTTGCAAACCTTAAAGCATTGAATAAATGCCAGTTATTGCTGTGATTATCATCGTTATTAACCAGCAGCCACCAGTTCTCCAATCCATCAATGACTTTGTTCTTTGAGCCCTCTTCTGCCCTCCTCCTGAACTTAAACAATGTTAATAGTGCAATATAGGAGTGTGTTGGGGTACCTAGGTGGTGCAGTGAATAGAGCACCAGCCCGGGAGTCAGGAGGACATGAGTTCAAATCCAACCTCAGATACTTAACATGTACTAGCTGTGTGACCTTGGGCAAGTCACTTAAACCCAATTGCCCTGTCTTCACCCCTCCAAAAAGACAATTAAAAAAAGGAGTGTGTTGCTAAATTTTCAACAATCAGGTTGGGAGTGGGGAAAAAAGTGTATGCACACATACTTTTAGGTTTAATCTTTATTATTAACATTCTAAATATACTAGACAAAGAACAAAACAATAAATTAAACCTTGATTTGTAGTGACTACATATTTCTGAGATGCTGACAGTGAAAATTTAACAATGAGTTCTCATAAGTGGTTAAAAGAGTCCAGGACACCCCAGGAACTCTTAAAAAAAAATCCCAACCACTTCTATGATAACAAGTTCTATTAAGATTGTCCCAATAACAATAAATATATTTTTATCTCATGCATTTTCAGTCACTACACATTAAGTAATTGTTTAAATGACCATGTCAAATCACAGTTAGTATAATTTTCCATTTTTTCCCATTCCTCAAAACAGCAATGAAAGTCAGTGCTACTTTCTATAATCTTAAGGAAGTAGCACCATCTGGTGGATAACAGAAAGTTTAAAGGAGATTCAGGGTGGAGGACAGATGCACAAGTGGTTGTGTGTATGTTTGTTGTCATGGTTATGGGTGATGTGGAGCTGTCTGGAATTTGGCAGTATCTTCTCAGAAATATAGCCAACAAGCACATAAAACGGGGATGTGCCCTCTCTTTGCAATTTTCATTGACCTCTGCCCAAATAATGCCCAATTAGATTGCAGAAGTCTGGTAAGAGTCAGATTATTTAAGCCTTGAAACTATTACCCCCCAATACTCCTCATATTGGTAGTTTGGGAGAAGTGTCCATCTGGTGTTGGTCAAACCAGTGAACAGAGGCCTCCTGCTCCATTAACATTTACCCCCAAATCACCAGCAGAGGGCCTGTCTTTAGACTTAGGAAGTCAGTAAACAAGGGTGCTGCTCTTTTTCTAAAATGAAAGCACAATGTAAGTCCCCATTCTTTCCTAGAAGCATTAGGAAAAGGATGATGGTCCTATTCCCATTCAACCCTGACTCAAAGATCCAGAGCTGGAAGAGACCTGAGAAGTCATCTGGTTCGATCCCTTATCTTACAAGGAAAAAATGAAGACCCAGAAACATGAAGTAATTTGCCCAAACTCAGTTAGTAAATGTTGGAGCAACATTTACTTACTTACCTCCTGCCTTATTCTCAATCCAATGCTTTGCTATGCTGTCTCAAACCTTTCATTCTGGAGATAATTCATTGGGCAGAATTTACTAGTTATCTTAAGACTTCTTTGATAAATGAAGGCATTAAATCAGATATTTACTTAGGATTTACATTTTTTCAGAATATTTTCTTTATACCAAAGTTATGAGTTAGGGAGTACATGAATTACTGTGTTTGTTTTACAGCTGAGGCACTGAGCAGTTAAGAAATGTGTATGGGAAAAAATAGTAAGACAAGATGAAATCCAACATTCCTTTCTCTGATATCAGGATATGTTCTGCTAGACCACCTTATTTTTAAAAATCAGGCCATTAGATTTTTGGTGGTGGTGGTAGTGGTGATGATGGTGGTGGTAGTGGTGGTGGTGGTGATGATGATGGTGATGGTGGTGATGATGGTGGTGATGGTGGTGGTGTTGGTGGAGGTGATGGTGGTGGTGGTGATGGTGGTAGTGATGGTGGTGATGGTGGTGGTGGTGTTGGTGGAGGTGATGGTGGTGGTAGTGATGGTGGTGGTGTTGGTAGAGGTGGTAGTGGTGGTGATGGTGGTGGTGTTGGTGGAGGTGATGGTGGTGATGGCGGTGGTGGTAGTGGTGGAGGTGATGGTGGTGGTGGTGATGGTGGTAGTGATGGTTGTGGTGGTGATGGTGGTGGTAGGAGTAGTAATGGTGGTGGTTTTAATTAGAGCAGTGTTGTAGCCAGTGTAAGTGATAAAGCATCAGCTATAGAAGTGAACTTCTGGGCTGGGACCAGGAAAGTTCACAGCTCTTGTGACTCAACTACTATAACACTGGGATCATTTGTGGGATGAGATGGGGAGAGACATATCAATGTACACAGTAACCAGGCTCTGAAACCTGGCACTGGACTTGAATGCTAGTTATACTGAGTAAGAAAGTGTTTTAATGAGACCTTCATCACAGATTTCCTTTCCATATAAGCCTGTTAACTTTGCACACAGGCACATTGTTTTCTACAATCAAAAATTACAGTATAACAGATGTCAAATGAAAGCATACCTTTAGTCACAAAAAGGAATGTGGAAGAGAATGAGTGGCCTAGGACAGTGGTGGCATAGGAACAATAAATCCAAGCCAGTGACATGTTTACTTAGAAAACCACAAATTAACATTATCTGTGTCATATTGCATTTCTATTTTGCTAAATATTTCTCAGCTACATTTTAATTGGATTAGTATTTTGAGTTTTTCTGGGGGGTCTAGAGTTTGACACTTTGGCCTAGGGCATCATGAGCATCATTGCTATACGTTTATTGACAACCTATTATGTACCAAGGTCTGGGACAGGTTTTGGTGATACAAAGATGTATAAGACTGCCTTTAGGGGCTAAGTATCTAATATGGAAGCTAGGACACATTCATAAAATATGAATACCTCTGCTTAAAAGTGGAAAGAAGTATCCTTTCCTAACTTGCTTGAACCAAACTTGATTTTAATAATATCACATCATTCAGTTTCAATCGTTTTGTGTTGCCATTGTTATTTTCATTTACATTGTTGTAGAAATTCTCTATATTGTTTTCCTTGTTCTCACCTCATTTTGCATCAAGTTCAGATGTCTTCTCTTACTTCTCATTTTCAACATATTAATCATTTCATGCAGCAGAGTAACATTACATTATATTTATGTACTACAATGTATTTAGTCATTCCTCAGCTGATAGACATCTTTTTGTTTTAGTTCTTTGCTATCACAAAAATTGTTGTCGTAAATATTGTGGTTCATATGAGACCTTTCTTTTTGACATTGGCTTCCCAGGAGTATATATGCTATAAAGTGGAATCTTTGTCAAAAGGCATAGACAGTTTCATCATTCTCTTTAAAAATTCCAAATTGCTTTTTAGAAGGACTAGACCAATTCAAAGCACTACTAACAATGCATTGGTGTGCCCATCTTTCTATATTTCCTCAGAAACACCATTCCCATCTTTGGTCATCTTTGCCAATTTGCTAGGGATAAGCTGAAACCTCAGAGTTGTTTTGATTTGCAATTATCTTACTTTTAGTGATTTAGGTCATTCTTACACATGGTAAGTTTTGTGATTCTTTTGAGAATTGATCATATCTTTTGAACACTATTGCTTAGCCTCTTGGAGCCTTAGTTTTCTCATTTGCAAAATGGAAGTGATAATATATGTGCACATATATGTGTATTTGTTCATTTATATGTATATAATGTGAGTCTATATGCACATATGCATGCATACTTACATACATACACACACATACAGACATACATACGTATAGCAGCTAGGTGGCATGGCAGGGGGGTATAATGAGGCAGCTAGGTGGTACAGTGGATAGAATAACAGACCTGAAGTCAGTCATTTTCCTGGGTAAAAATTTCTCCTAAGACACCAGCTGTGTGACCCTAGGCAAGTCACTTAACCCTATTTGCCTCAGTTTCCTCATATGTAAAATGAGCTGGAGAAGGAAATGGCAAGCCACTTCAGTATCTTCACCAAGAAAATCCCAACGGGGCCACAAGAAGTCAGACACAACTAAACAAAGGAAAACAAACAAAAAAAGCAGAAAGGACCTATGATAATGTCTTCAACTATTCCCCTGAAATATGAAAGGACATTTACAACATTTACTATCCCTTTGAAAACTGGCATATCCAAGTTTTCTTGGGATGGTTAGGTGAAAAGCAAAACCTTTTAAAGGAATGGAATGATAGACTCATAGAATGTCAGAGCTAGAAAGGGCCTTAGATCATCTCATTCAACGCCCTCATTTTACGCAGACTCAGAGAGGTTTAAGTGGCTTATCCAAGGTCACTCAGCTAGTTAGTTATGTGGTAGAGCTAGTACGTTCAGTACATACAGATTTTTAATCCGTGGCTTCAGCTAAGGTGGCTTGCCTTCTTTCTACAGGGCTCTCAACTAAAAAGAATTCAATTGTTCACCTTCCCTATAATTTAGGCCAAGCTGCTTTGGTCACCCAAGTAATCAGCAGTTTCAAGTGCCCGGGTTTAATTCTGTGTATTGGTGCCAATCAGGCAGCGAACATTCTCAAGGCAGTTAGAGGACGAAAAAGCCACTGTCACGGTATTAATTTTTAGTGATCTAAAGAATGAGCTTGGAAATTGACTTACATTACATTTTTCATGAGGAAAATAAAATTAACAGAGCTTGTAAAATAGTGCTAGCTCTGAAGTGCACCCTGGCGCCCGAGTATTTGCCAGGGAACTTCTTCCATCTCAGATGAAATGTTGCCGATATTTCTCATGGATATAAACTAACAGCTCAGTGTGCAACAAAAGCAAAACCACAAGTAGCTGCATGCTGATCTAGTCTGTTCCTTCTCAGGCATACCCCTGAGCACATCATGCACTCTTGATCTTCAGTCCTCATATTTCCCTAATCTCATTTATCAGGAGAAGCTGGTGCAAAGGAACAATGGTTTCTCAAGGTCACAAAGGAGAATTCCTAGGCAGAGCTGATCCACCCCAAATGCCAAAAACTTGCGTTTCCAATTTAGTATTTCAAACAAATATCTCCACTAAAGTCTAAGTTAGCAAATATAATATAGTGGATAAAGCATTGGCTACACTTCATCAGGAAAACCAGGGTTTGGATCTCATGTCAGACACTTACTGTGTGACATTGAACAAGTCACTTCCCTATTCTACATCCACAGTTTCCACCCAGTAAAATAAAAGTGCTTAAAAAAAATAAAAGGGGGCAACAAGGAAAGGGGCATACTTGTTGGCCTTTAATGTCCTTTCCAGCTCTTAACTCTGATACTAAGGTGGGACTAGGCTGAGCTGATCTCAAAGTCATATAATCACTGTAGTGAAGCTCAGAGAGGCTCATCCCTAATAGGTTGATTACCAGGTAATGGATATTTGGCAATAGCAACTCATGAAACCATCTACCAAGAGATGAAGGATCTGCATCAGAAGAGGAAGCATCCAGACAGGTGAAATCATACTTTGAGGTATTGATGATTGTGAATCCACATGTATCAATGTTATTGCTGTTATTATTTTTATTGCCTCTTCTGTATGACTTGCAACATCAGGATTACTGATTTTGGTAGAGTCAGCTTGCTTTAGTAGGACAGCTAGGTGGCACAGTTGATAGAATGCCAGACCTGGAATCAAAAAAAACTCATCTTCGAGTTCAAATCCAGCCTCTGAAACTTACTAGTTGTGTGACCCTGGGTAAGTCATTTAACCTTGTTTGCCTCAATTTCTTTATCTGTAAAATGAGCTGGAGAAAGAAATGGCAAAACACTCCAGCATCTTTGCCAAGAAAACCCCAAATGGGGTCGAGAAGAGTTGGACGTGACGGCAATGACTGAACAATAAGAGCTGAAAGAAGATAGGACCAGGTGTTTTAATTCCACCTCTGCCAGTAACTAGCTGAGTGACTTGAGCAAACTGGTTAAGTTCTCAGAGTCTTCTGTACAATGAGAGACTTGTACTAAATGAACTCATAGATCCCTTGCAGCACTGAAATTCTTTGATTCTCTTCTAAGCTCTACTAGTCAATGATTTACATTAGGGGATACTTCCAGTTTCCCAAGAGACAACTATTTAATCCAAGTGAGTTACTTGATATTAAATAAAAAATTTCTTTTGTATTTTTTATGTGCACATGTTGTTTCTCGCAATCAGGTATAATTTCCTTAAGAGCAGGGACTGTTTGTTTCCTTTTTATTTTGTCTCTATGTCATTTCACAGATTTCAAGCTAGAAGGGACCTCAGAGATTATTCAGTCCATCTGCCTTGTTTTACCAAATGAGGAAACTAGGGCCAGAGGAGTAAAATGACTTGTCTGCAGGGACACAGGGGCAAGTAGTAAAGTTGGGCCTTTAACCTAGAACCTCTGACTCTTCCAGTACCACACTGCCTCTATCTGCAGCATCTAGCACAGTGCCTGACAAATACTTGATTGATTGAAGTGACTTTTTAAAAAACGAATATCTGCAGATTTGCTATTATCTGAATATTTTTTAATGATTGGTTATGAGCTAGACATTGAAACAAACTGGGACATGAACGTAATTATCCAGATAATATACATCTACCTATTGAGCCTTATTGAATTTTTCAATAGGGGTTAACTCATTCACAAAAATAAAATTAACAATGTCGTTCAGTCATGCCCACCTCTTTATGACCCCATTTAGGGTTTTCTTGGCAAAGATACTGGAATGGTTTGCCATTTCCTTCTCCAGTTCAAAAATTTACAGATGAGGAAACTGAGGCAAACAGAATTCAGTGACTTGTCCAGGATCACACAGCTAGTAAGTATCTGAGGCTGGATTTGAATTTATGTCTTCCTGATTCCAAGCCCAGTGCTCTAACCACTGTACAACCTACCTGCTCATAAAATTAACAGTGGTGAATGCTATAATAAACTTTGCACTACCATCACCTACCTTATTTTAAATTACTGCTGCTCAGACAGCCACTTCCATGGTTATGTGGCCATGTCCATGTTACTGAAGTCCTTCCTGCCTTGAATCTTATTGGTGAACCTCAGACAAGTAAAAAATTCAGTCAGGTAGGTGTTTGTGTGGGTGGGGTGTGTGTGTATTTAAAGACACCTGGTTGAGCTAGACTACTTTAGTGGTAAGAAAGAAAGGTCATACAAAGTAACTGCCTTTTCAATTAATTGTGAAGAAATGACCCTTGCCTTAAACTGGTGTTTATTATACACTAATGTATAGTCATACTGATATACATTTCCCATCAATCATATATGAAGGATCATTTCCCCAATAAACATTATTAAATAAAGCTTCTAAAACCCCTTAGATGTTTAACCATGAAACAATTTCAGAGTAATTGGCTTTGAATGCTGAAAGACTTGTTTTCTTCCTGATGTCTCATTTCTGACCTCTATGATTCTCATCTTCAGGGCAGCAGTGGGAATATTTGAAAATAATTCTTTCCAAGTGCTATGTGTCAGCAGCTGTGAAATTTCTAAGCCTTTGGTTTTTCTTTTGTTGGCTATTCATTAAATGAGATCAATGTGGGAATATTCTGCAACGCACAGGATTATGTCACCCTTTAAGGTCAAAGAAGTAGCCTGACATTCTTAACTGGTGAAAAAATGCTAAGAATCAGGTTCTTAGGACCAAGAACTTTAATTTTTTTTATTATTTATTGGAGAAAAATGGCATGATGAAATTTTGGATAAAGATACTTCCTGGAAACAGTTTTAAGGTGTTAAGAAGTCTGAATAAATAAAATGACATGAGAGAAATTTGAACAGCATTATCAATTAATAATGGTTATTCTTTTAATAATCATTACAGGCTTTCACTAGGAATCCTTAAGTAAGATACATAAAATAATTTCCATTTTATAGATTTAGATGCTGATGAATACCAAGACAAGGTGATTGGTCCATAGATAAGCTGAAATGAATATTGCTACATTCAGCAGCCAGTTTTGTTGTTCAGTCTTAGAGGAAGCATTTGATAAAGTTCTAAAATAACTACTGCAGATAATAACTACAATATGAATTGTTTCATGAGATAGGCCAGAGCCCCCATCTCATAGTTTAAGTCAAGTCTTCTCCTGAAGGTCAAGAAATCTGTCCCCAAGACTTGATTTGCCTAGGGAGCTAAATCTCAAGCTGCCTAGCTCTTGATCAGTGACTTCAAGCCACAGTGACTTTTCCGTTTTCCTAAGGGCATAAAAGGTCTCCCCATTGGAGTCAGGAAGATGGGCCCTAAGTAAAACCTCCTTTTGTTTACTGTTGAATGGTTTACAAGTGTCTTACTTCATTATTATATTAGACCTAAACTATCTGACTGGTCTGAGCCAGGCCCAGTCAAGGATAGTTCATAAATGTTGTTTATGAAAAACTCTTTCATTTTAAGGAATGGGCAGTGTGCCATTGTGAATATCCTGGTGATTCAGCCTACTTTACCACTTTGACGACTGTTTGGAAGGTCTAAGCAAGCTTATTATTAATATCCCATATGGAAAAAAAGGAATCCCACATGACTGGTTCCTCAATTTTGTCATATACCTATTTTCATGGTAACATGTTCTTATATAACTTTAAGGGATCTCATCAAGCATCTGGTCCAAAATCTTCAATTTGCAGTTGAAAAAAAGGAGGCCCAGAAAAGTTAAGTAACTTATCCAAGGTTACAAAATTAGCAAGAGGCAGAATGATGTTATATAAAGAGCTCTGGACCTGCAGTCAAGGGAGATTCTCTGGACAGAATATTTCTAGAGTGCGGTGGGAGTTTTGGGAGCCATATTTTCAGGAAGCACATTGATAAATTGGAATAATCCCAGATCAGGGCAACCTGAGTAGTGAGGTGATTTGAGACCATGCTATATGAGGATTGGTTGAATTTGTATAAAGACAGCCCCTGACCTCCTAAGGCAATCCATTATATCAAGCAATCAGCAACATTTATTCTATCTTTGGGCCATTTCACTGAGACTTGATTCTCTCATAAATCCATGCTACTAAAGATCTGAGCTAAATCTGGAGAGACAAACAAATCTAGAACTTGTACTCCAGACACTAGGCTGAAAAACAATTCTATGTAAACTTACCCAGATATACGAACATACCTATTAAGGGTTAGGACACTTACAACATGATGTTTGCTTGCACAATGACACGTCTGATGACTCTTGTTTGATGTATAGGTACTCCCTTTTTTACTGTCCTTGTTGAGTTGAGCATTCCAGGTTACCTGAATGGAAGTGTTACTTCATTGTAACACAAGAGTGATGAGACATAACAGGGTGTGGCTTCATATGTCACATTTCAATATTTATAAGATCTATGTTTGAGCACCCCATTCACCAGTGCAGATCACTCCTCCCTTAACAGAATACCTGCTTTCCTTCCTTCCCTACTTCCCTCCTTTTTTCCTTCCTTCTCTCCTTCCCTCTTCCTCTCCTTTCCCCCTCTCTCTCTATCCACATAGGAATATACATTTTGATTGCTGAAACCTCACAAGATATCTTGGGGTTTACAGTATAGATCTCTTTCTCAAGGACCATGCTTTAAACCCAAAGCACTTTGGCCTTCAGAGATTGGTCAACAATTGGTCCCAACCTGAGCCTCATTTGGTGATTGTTTGAGCTCTCAGGGTTCAGAGTGAATGTAAATAGCAATTGTTTCTGTTTTGGCCAAAACCTGAGGGTTCTCCCTTCCCAGAGTGATTTTATTAACTAGGTAAAAGGGGCCATTTTGGGCCTCATTTCTTACCTAGTCTTAATCACTGAATGGGCATTACCTCAGTCAAACTGAGACCTGGGAAAGACCTTAACTTAAAAAGGCCAAGGTCTCTCACTGCATCTGGGCCATCTTCATCCTGATCTATATATTGCCACTGGATCTAGATGACTGCGAGGCTGGTAACTTTGCACAGCCCTGCTTCACTTAAATCCAATTCACTTGCAAGTCATGATATCACCTTCCTGATGTCATGGTTCTCTTCGAGAACAAAGGGCAAACAACAAAGAGCGACCATCACGAGTTGCTGTGACCCAAATGTATTGTCATCTTTTGGTCTTTCACCATCCTTTGCTGATGAACCTCTCTGGATTGAGCTGGGCTGGTCCCTCAAGGACAGGCATGCAATCCATTTCCAAGCCATCATTTGGATTGGATTGTCCTGAGCTTGCACCACCCCCACAGGATGATGAGTCATAATGTAAAACTTTTGTGGACACACTTCAATTATCTACATACAATTGCTGACAGATACTTAGGTACCTGAAAAGTAACTTACTAGACACGATTGTTTTGTCCTTATTAAGCATACATACCAGGCCCAGAAGCATAGAATATTTGTTGTAAGTGACCTTAGGTTATAGTTTCTTCAAGCATATCAATCTAAAAATCTATGAATTCAGAATGATTCTACTCAGGCTGAGGTTACCTTTGAGTTAACTACTTTGAAAGAGTAGAAATTTGTCAAGCAGTTTCTTTAGGGATGGAGAATAGACCTGTGATTTATTAAGGTGGGAGAATTTTTGGTGGAAGTTCACTGGTGTTGATGGACCAACCATCTGTAACTTACAAAGAGTTAGAGAGTTCTCTGGGGTACTGTGCAATTAAGTGATTTACACAAAGGTAGTATGTGTCAAGAGGTAAGATTTGAACTCAAGCCTTCCTGACTCCAAGGTGATACTCTCTCCTTTGTGTTACATGTAAACAAAATTGAAGGGGTCATGTTTAATATACATTAACATCATGAATTTTTCTGAAACACTTTAGCACGACTTTTTGCCTAAAAATGAATTTTAGTAACCTACCACAAAAAAAAGTTATTTTAAAAGGTTGCTGAGACCGCAACTTGAAAAGATGGTAGTTCAAATTTCTATATGTATTTGAAAGCAATAAAACTCTAAGGACTCAATTCAACAAACATTTATTGAGTATCTACTACATACAAAGCCCTGCTGGGCACCATGGAGAAAACATAAATTTAAAAAGACATTATTCCTGCATTCCATAAATTTATTTTCTGGTAAAGGAGACAAAGCCCATAAGCAAATTCCTATATAAGGCAACAAAATGTTATGGAGGAGATAAGTTCTGAGTTGAGAGATAAGGTTACATTGAAGATATGTTAACTGAGCTGGGCCCCAAAAGATGGGTAGAACTTTGACAGGCAACGTTTGGAAAAGGGAAGAAGAGATGCAATGGAAAATATTCCAGTTTGGGGAAACAGCACGAACAAAGACAGGAGAGTGGGAAAACTCTGATCATGTTGGAAAGAATTCCAATTTGGCTGAAGGTGTTAGGATGAATAAGGAGAGTAGTGAGAGAGAACACTGGAAAAGTAGGCCCAGACAGAAGATCTTAAATGACATATTTAGAAATTGGGACTTTATTCTAGAAGCAATAGGAACCTCTTTCACTAATTCAGATGTTATTTCCCCAAATTGATTTGACATCACGTTGTTCAGTCATGTTTAACAGTTTGTGACCCTATTTGGGGGGTTTCTGGGCAAGGATATAGAGTGGCTTTCCATTTCCTTTTCCAACTAATTTTGCAGATGAAGAATTGAGGCAAACAGGATTAAGTGACTTAGCCAGGGTCACACAGATAGTAAGTATCTGAAGCCACATTTGAACTTAGGAAGATGAATCTTCCTGATTCCAAGCCCAGTGCTCTATCCACTGTGCCACAGAGTTGTCCCATTAAAGTCATAAGGCTTTATATAAATTATGAACAACAAAATGTTCAATGTTATATGAAATTATAAATGTTGCTTCATGAGCCAAATTACTTTAGTGTAAAATCAAATCCTACTACATTAACTCACCCCACTAAAATAATTATACCATAACAAACAAAAGAAAAGCTAAACTAGAAATAGCTAAACAAATATTTTATACTGACCACATGAAATATGGCTAAATATTACACTCTAAAGTTTTCTTCTCCATAACCCCATTACCTACAGACTAGGAGGGTCCGATTTAATCTTAAATTTTCCCTTCTTACAAATAATAGTCAAGGAGGATAGGAGGGAAAACATATATACGTAACATTGTATATATGCATATATGTAATAATACATGTGTTATTTTAATCAATCAATTGAGCCAGAACTGAGTTTGCATACAAGAGGCACTAACTGTCCAAATTGAGCTCTTTTTCCTCCTGGTGGTGACTTAGGGGAGATGAAAGCCCCTACATGGGAAGGTCTCAACACTTCTTATCCCCACCATGGCTGATGCATGCCTTGTGAACATATGGCACCACTGTTGCTGTGCCTATTCCTGTTGGTTCCTCCTGTTCTTGATTGAACATGTGTTGGAGATGGAACAACCTTGTTAAGTTTCAAAATGTCAGAAGAGCCAGCAGAGTCTGCCCACAGTTGTAGCTACCATAAGAGTGAGTAACCTGTTTGATCTAGCCCAGAACTGTAACAACCCAGCAGCCAATATGTATGTCCTATAAACAAGAAAGCAGCTCTGTCCATTAATTAATGCCACAATCTCAAGTAAATGTGCTTGGGCTGAATGCTTTGTAACCACTCCTTTAAGATTGAGCCACTCTCCCCAAGGATAGAAAGGTAGAAAAGAGAATGTGCCTCTGGTTCAGGGAAATATTTTTGTTTTTTGTTCTTCCTCATCATTTCAATAAATAATCTTTTGTAAAGCTGGTTTATGTTATCAATACTATTGAGGAAATATCAACTGGAAGATGATAATAGGAAAGTAATCACTGGCAATTGGTTGGGAAAAACACACTAGAATGGGCACTTCACAGTGTGACAGCATTAGAAAGACACCCTGAACCCCTCAGAAATACCTCGAGAATGCTGAGGAGATAGAGCTAGCCTAGTTCTGGAGACCGGACTCGCTAATAGGGGAAGAGTAAGTCCAGACTCTCCTTACGATGATATGGGCCAATTATATTCTGCCACTCAGTTGCTTAATGAATTCAAAGACTGAGATACGTCCTTAGATAAATATAAAAAATCATTTTCAGAAGGAGTACAGAAATAGCATAAGTGACCAAATCCTCTGAGGATAATTTTCTGTCTTTCTTCTCCTTCTCTGCCCTTTTGTCCCTTCCCAAGGCTAGGCAAAGGCCACTTCCCTGACAAACCGTTGTTTCAAATTACCATCTAATTTTGACTGATAACTAGCAGTTAATTAGTGGATGAACAGAATTCAATTAAATCCAAATTAAGGTGTATTTATTTTGTAAGAAAATTTAAACTTAGATGATCAAGATATTGTTGAACATTAATATTCTTTGATTCTCTGCCCCTACTGTATGCTTATGTTAGGAGGGCTGTCCCCCACAGGTAGCATGGGGGTATCATGGTGTGACTCAAAGGGAGTCAGGACAGACATCTCTAATCTCTTCTCCACCACCCTTCTCAAAGGGAGGCTTCATTTCCTGGGAGGAGAAAAGCAAGACATTAGCACCAAATTGGCTGCCCTGCTGTCCTCAGAGAGAAGGGTCACTGGGTTAGAATTATATAGAGGTATATAGACATAGTTATGGATATCTACTCCCTTAAAAATTGTTAGTCTAGGGGACACAATTTTCTTCTAATCGTTGTTTCATTATTTGAGGAGAAGTGTAAGACCTCAAGCTCTATGACCAAGGCTTGACCCCTTCCCATCAAATCCCAGTTCTACGAGGATACAATGCAATTTCTACACATAGTAATTATCAAACAAATGCATTTGTCCAATTCAATAGCCAACAAAAATCAGAGAAAGCATAAATAGGAGAATATATACTAGGCAATATAGAGTAAAGAGTTCTTCTATTGAGAATGCAGTAACTTAGATCAACCAAGCCAGAGTTCTAGATCTCACCCAAAAGAAAGTTCTCCAAAGTCTAAAGTACAGCAAGTTAGGGATAGGGACATGATGAAGGCTGCCTACTCATCTAATATTGGCTTCTTCCAGAGCCTTTTCTTTCAACAGCATGAAGTGGGATCAGCATGTTCCATGTTCTCTCCCACTCTTACCAACTTCCGTGTAGGCACAAGCCACCAATCTCCAATAAGAAGAAAGTCCCATAACAATGTGTTTTGAGACTGGGGTTATACATATTAATCAGATTCTTAGAGGAAGTGCACATGCCCATGTTCCTTTTGTAAAAGAATGTGCAAATTGCAAATTATTTGAGGTCATAGATTATACTTTATATATTTGAATCTTAGTCTGAGTGCAGCAATTTGCAAGATGTTGAAATGAATACAAGGACTTATAGATAAACAAATTAAAATCCACAACTAAAATGTTCAGGTTTAATTTATTCTATATAATAGCTGTATTTCTGAAAAAAAAAAATGTGTCAAAGAAACCTTGAATAAAACAAGTTAGTCCCTGCTCAAAGAGGATATAGAAAAGGAGGTGAGCTACTTGAAGGCAAGGACAGTCTTTCTTGCTTATACTTAAATCCCCAGCATTCAGCACAATGCCTGGCACATATTAAGAGCTTAATAAGTGTTTCATTCATTCATTCATTCATTCATGTTACAG
Source organism: Petaurus breviceps papuanus (assembly GCF_028583685.1). Classification (NCBI taxonomy): domain Eukaryota; kingdom Metazoa; phylum Chordata; class Mammalia; order Diprotodontia; family Petauridae; genus Petaurus; species Petaurus breviceps. Next base: position 5,611,649 of record NW_027185784.1, on the reverse strand, counting down.
ATAAGCAAACTGAGCCTGACAAAGGTTCAGCACTTTGCCCAGGCTCAAACAGCTTGTGTCAGAGATGGGATCTGAACACAGTTCATGAGTTTATTTCCAAGGTTCTATCTACTTCTGTGTACACTCCACTGTTATAAAATAGTTTGAACACCTACCATAATCAGTGCCTGGTGCCTTCTCATCCTATAGCATCCTTTCACCATGACAGCCTTCTTCTTCCATTGGTGAATTCTATTTTTATTTTTTATTTTTTTGCTTTTTGGAGGGGGGAAGGCAGGGCAATTAGGGTTAAGTGACTTGCCCAAGATCACACAGCTAATAAGGGTTATGTGTCTGAAGCCATATTTGAACTCAGGTCCTTCTGACTCCAGGGCCACTGCTCTATTCACTGCACCACCTAGCAGCCTCCCATTGGTGAATTCTAATTGGAGCCTTCATTTGGGGGACAGGTTCAAGTCCTTCCCAGCTATGCTTTTGACTGTATGGACTTTCCACCTTCCCTACTTACTATTCTACCCTACCCATTGTCCCATCCCCCCCACTTACATGTATATTTTATGTGTTATTTTCCCTGATTAGAATATAAATTCCTTGAGGGCAGGGAATGTCTTCCTTTTTTTTTACCGGTATTTTCATCCCCATTGCTTAGTACTTTAATGCCAGGCACATAATAAGTGTATAACAAATGCTAGTTGCATATATAATCAAGACAATGAAATATTCTCCAATAACAAACTCTTAACAATAAGCAGGTTCTATTTTTATTTCAGTTTGCTTCTCTTTATCATGTGGCTCAAAAGGCTAAGTAATACTATTTGAAGGGGCAGAATTAATTATTTCAGTTTCAAATGTAATGCCTGCAAAGTTATTTGTTTTATCTGAGAAGAAATATTACCAAAGAGTTTGTTCTGAATCTCCCACCACTGTCTTGTTACTGCAGAGTACATCTTTCTTTGCAAGATAAGAACTGTCTCACAGAATCAGCAGCACAATTACGATTAAGGTGAAACAGTTAAATTGCAGATTAAAAATAGTTCATATGCTTCCAGTAAACTCACTTCCTTTTCTAGAAAAGATATACTTCTCTCTAATGTTTAGCAAACTAAGAAATGTTCAGTTTTAGTTATTTGCAATTTATTTATTAGTGCTAATGACATGATAATGAGAATATTTGAATCAGAATTTTGGGCTCCCATATTATTTTTCTCACATATGTACAAGTCTTTCTTATCATTAAAGAACTTTCAGTTGCTCTTGCAGTGCACTACCATTCTATCACTCTCTTTTATTTCTCTGACAACATTCTTGGACATGTAGTCTGATAGCACCTTTTGCTTCTGTTTTCTCAGCACCCCCTCACTTATTCATATTCTGCATTCTGTTCAGTCCCTACCATTATTAGACATACCATTGACACCAAAACTCTCTAAGGTCACCAATGACCTTTTAATTATTAAATGCAAGAGTATTTTTTTCAGTTTTCACATCATTTTGACTCTTTGCATCATTTGACCTTGTTTTCACCACTACTTCTTTCTTGAAACACTCTCTTCCTTTGACACAGAACTAACTTCTTACCTCTCTGACAATTCCTCTGCCTCCTTCATTGGCATGTCTTTTTCTTTTTTACTCCCTTAAAAGTGGATGTAACTCCAGTCCCAAAGTCCATTAGTATGGAACTCTGTCCTTACTGGTAGAAATGAATTCTCTGGCCTACATGAGGGGTAGGGCAAAATTGGAGACACAGAAAAAAGAGACAGAGAGACAGACAAAGACATATAGACAGATAGATAGATACAGACAGACTGGCAGATAGAGACAGAGACGGAGAAAGATAGTGAGAGACATACAGAGACAGAGAGAGAAAGAGAGTTCAAGATCTCACTCAAGGGGAAACTTCTCAAAGTCTCTAGTGTAGCAAGATAGTGACATGATGAAGATTGCCACATCCTCTCATGTCTTCCCAGAGTCTTTTCCTCCAAGATCTAGATATTAACTCTCTTCCAGGCTTCCTTAAAATCCTCAGAAATCTCATGACTTCAAAGATGAACTCCATATCAGTTACTACAAGTGTATGTTTCCAATTCAACCTTGACCTAATTATCAAATTCCACTTCTGATGTTGCATAAAAATAAAAAGTGCATTAGATTGAGTGTCAGAGGACATAGGTCTTAGTCCTCTGCTATATGATCTTCATTAGGCAGGTTATTTACCCTCTTATACCTCAGTTTCTTCAACTTTAAAATGTTTTTTTTAATGTGAAAAGTTTTATATTTTATTTTTTTCAATTTCATGTAAAAAACAATTTTAACATTAGGATTGTGAGTTCCAAAACCTCTCTCTCCCTTTAGTCCCCTCTCCTTGAGAAGGCAAGCAATTTGATATGAATTATACATGCACAGTCATGAAAAACATTTCAATATTAGACATGTTGCAAAAGAAAGCATAAATAAAAAAAAGAGAGTTTAAAAAAATATGCTTTGATCTGCATTCACACTCCAATCAGTTCTTTCTCTGGAGGTGAACAGCATTTTTTCATAAATCCTTAAGAATTTTCTTGGATCATTGCATTGCTGAGAAGAGCTGTCAATCATAGTTGATCATCTCATAATGTTGCTATTACTATGTACAATGTTCTCCTGGTTCTGCTCACTTCATTTTGCATCCATTATTTAAGTTTTTTCAAAATGGAAGCGCTTCACTAGACAATCTCGAAGGTTCCCTTTGAGATCTAAATTATAGAATCTCCAATGATATTTTAGATATTTCCACTTGCATTGTCTGTGGTCACCTTAAATTCAATTTAACTTCAACATTGCAGCAGCAGCAGCATCCTTCCCCCTCCCCCCCAAAAAAATCTCTTACATATGACTTTACAAATTTTTTGAATGCCGCTACCATCCCTATCTAATTCTCTACAACAAATGCTCCACACTATTTCTTCTCTCCTACAGTCCCTAGCTTCCATACAGCTAATGATTTGTCTTCCCTGTCACTGAAAACTTCATCTGATGGGAGCTTCCTCAGTTTGTTTCCTCTAGTTTTCCAAACTTAAGACCATACTCACCCACTCTCTCCTCCTTCCTAACAGTCATTGCAGAAGAGGTATCCCTACCCCTCACTAAGTGTAATTCTACCTGCATGCTAGATCCTATTTCCTTCTGACTTTACTATTTCTTTTAACCACACCCAGAATCCTATGCTACAGAATTGGTGTTATCTTTGACTTGTCTTTCTTCTTCGCCTCTCAAATCCCAACAAGCCCTATCAAGTCCAATTCCATAACAGCTTTACTATCATTTAGTGGATACAACTGATACTTTTACCATCATACAAATTTATTCTGCTGAATTCCCAGCTTACTGTAGCAGCCTTCTTGCTTCTACCCTCTCCCTCCTCCATCCTCCACCCTTCTGCGAGACTATCCACCCACTTAAAGGCCTGATCACATCACTTTTGCTCAAAAAACTTTTCATGACTTCCTATTGTCTCCTGAATAAAGTTTGTACTCTGTCTTGCATTCATAGACCTCCACAACATAATACTATCCTATTGATAGGTGCTGAATTTAGAGAGGCCCCAAAGAAGCATGTGGATGCATTCAGATAATCTGAGGAAGAAAGATCAGTAAGGGATAAGTGGATAAATTCAACTGACTGCCACTTCTTAGCCTTTAAGAAGATTTGGTTGTTTGCCAAGTGAAAATCAGACTCAGGTAAGCCTCTTGGAAGAGGGGAGGGGAGAACTCAGAGAGGTATCCCAACATTGTCTGGGTTTCCCCCAGTATGGGCCTGTTTTATGTGTATTGAATAGTCCAAAGCAGAAAAGTGGTAGTGTCTGGAAGTAAAGTGATGTGTTTGTCTTTCTTTATTCCAGCTCTTTTGTGTGCTGTAACTGGATCCTTCCCAGTGATAAGAAGTCTGTCACTATCTGGTAAAGGCAAAGGCTGAATCTATGACAATAAGGTCATTTATAATGTAAGGAGCTAAGCAAGAAGGTTTTGTGAAGGACAAAATGCTTGAATTGGAGAAGCACATGAGTTTTCCCCTTCAAAACAAGGGACAGGGGGAGAGGAAATAGCAATGATGATCTGACTTAGGGCATCTTGTCCTATTCCCAATCTGAGAAAATACACACATCTGTTTTGGGCTGAGAGTCAAGGCCCAGCAGAGTTCAGTGATCATCCAGCCCCTCTGCAGAAAAGCTCAGCATTCCCTGGAGCTACCAGCAAGTTTCTCTAGTAGCTTTCCAGGAGTTACTGATGAATTCCCTTCCTCCTAACTCCTCCCCCACCCCCCCACACACACACCTCTCCACTCCCTATCCTCATTGCCCTCCCTCACCCCCACCCCCTATCCTCAATCCCAACTATCTTGGAGATACCAAGTGATCAATTAGGAGCTGAGGCAAGTGCTCCTCAGGCCACAAGATTAGTGGTAGTAGTCATTTTGGAATGGATGCTAGTGTTTAATACCTAATTACATTCCATTTTTTTAACTCAGTTGTTCTATTTCATTAAATGTCTTTGCTTTTAAAAATATGATCTTCTGGTTAGACCCAGTAAAGGAAGCATGGATGGGGGCTCCTCAGCTATAGGTCCAAATAGTATTTGTTCTATATGAACAGATGAGTATCCCCAACAGTATCACAATCCTGGGCATACGGAAGGATTTGGATTCTAATATCATAGGATTTAGAGATGGAAGGAGATCTTAAAGATCACCTAGTTCAACACTCCCCCCCATTTTACAGACAAAAAAACTGAGACCCAGAAAGGGTAAATATCTTACCAAAAGACTCACAGCCAGTAAGTAAAAGGTCAGAAATTTGAAACCAAATCCTTTTTACTATAAATCTAGGGTTCTTTCTGCTCCAGACAATCCAGGCTATATATTTCTTCCTTTTTTTAAAAAAAATATTTTTTATTTTTAATTTATAAGATCATAATTTTCATAACATAGTATGGAAAAAAATGATTTCACATGCAACTGAAAATCTATTATGTACAACTTGCTATTCCATTTACATTTATAATAAATTTATATATGGCTATATATTTTTGCTCTGGTATAACTGTTCTAAACCTCTCTTCCTTCTTGCTAAGGGAGCATTTGAGAGCACCAGACATAATCTGTACTTTTTCAGCCTTACTTCAGATTATTCTCCTCTGGGCACTCTAGGTGCCACTCTCTATCTCCTCTCCTTACCTGTACTTTCCTACTTCCATGTCTTTGTTCAAGCAATTCTGATTAACTGAAATATCCTCCTGTGTGCATTCTAAGAGTGTTGACTGCGCCACATCTAAACTTTGAATCTCCCCCAGCACCTAGCACAGGGGTCTGTACATGGCAGGGTGGGGGGGGCACTTTAAAAATGCTGAATTGCATTGAATTTCCCAAGTCATCCAGGCTTTATCCTTTGACATCTTTAATTTCTCCTTTTCTCACCACTACCTCTACCCAAGACAATTCAGGTCTTATTTCTAGTCATCAAGTACTATTTAGCCTTCTTCTTTACAAGGTCATTTTTATCTATACCTTCCCTTCCATTCCTATTGTTATTGCCCTGTTGTTGTTCAGTCACATCCAATTTTTTTCACCCCATTTGGGGTTTCCTTAGCAAATATACCGGAGTGGTGTGCCATTCATTTCCTTTTCCAACTCATTTTACAGATGAGGAAACTGAGGCAAACAGGGTTAAGTGACTTGCTCAGAGTCACACAGCTAGTAACTGTCTGAGGCCAGATTTGAACTTAGGAAGATGAGTTTTCCTAACTCCAGGCCCAGCACTCTATCCTCTGTGCCACCTAGCTGCCTTGTTATTACCCTCACTTGGGCCTTTATTACCTCATGCCTAGATTATAGCAAAAGTCTACTAACTTGCCTCCTTGTTTCTAGACTCTTTCTCTGCACTAGTCTGTTCAACACAGAAATCACTGCCTAAGTGTCTGCTCTCAAGGAGCCCACAATCTAATGGAAGAGACAATATGCAAATAATCCTCCCTGACTTCTTTCAGGATCCAGCTAAAATCCTACCCTATGCTAGAAGACTTTCCAGATCCCTGCTAATGAAACTAGTGCCTTCCTTCTGCTGATTATCTCTAATTCATCTTGCTGAAACATGTGTCACACCCTAACACCTCAGTCTATTCCAAGTCTATCACGATAGGCAGTTCCCTTAATTCAATGAGAAGTCAAAGTTCATTATGCTGCTAACTAGTATGATGACACACAGCTTCAGACCACAGAAGACAGGCTTGTTTATACATTGCAGGTAAAAAGCCAGATTGCAGCTAGGTCCCTTGTTCACAGTAGGCACTTATTAAATGTTGATTGAATGAATGAATGAGAAGCATGAAAGGAAATTGATCTAGAATTAAACAAATGGAATTTAGATTTGTGGCAGCAACAGTAGCAATGCCATTCTTAATGAAATTAGTTGTTCAAATATTAACTAAGCAACAGGAGAATATGATTCTCACACAGGGTCAGACTCTCATTTCATTGAATCTAGAATTCTGTCTTTGACATGGATAGCAAGTGAATGAAAAGGAATGACTATCCTCCTTAACATCGACCTCAAAAGTTACAACTTTGTCCCTAAATATTTTAATTATCTTATTATGAATCTATCACATATGATTTTTGTCTAAATTTTTTGGGAAGCTATTTTTTTTCAATCTATACAATTTTTGGCAATGGATTCCATAAATTCATTTCATAATGTAATTATTTCCATTTATTTGTCCTAAATATACCTTTCCTAAGGTTGAAGGGTTATCTGTTAATTCTAGTATGCTAAGATGTGGTAAACGTCAATCACAAGCCTTAATCATTCTTCATTGAGAAAACTGAACTTCTTAGCCAACTCCAGTTCCCTATCATTGAGCAGTTATGCAATTTTTTTTTTATTCCTGCTAATGAGCTCTTTGACTAACCATGGAACCAGAAAGAAAAAAAAATCAGAGAATGAAAAGAGAGTTAATGGCATAATACAAACCTGATATTTAGGGGTTTATTGAGGACAGAACAGACAGTAGCTGTGCATTTTTCATTTTTAGCACTTTAGCATAAAATATCTTATATCATAGGATCATAGAGCTGGAAGGGTTCTTCAAGGTCACCTGGATCAAACCCCTCATTTTACAGATAAGGATCTGTGATAGTAATGGCAATTAAAGATTCCCCTGTATTGGCTTGGTTTTCAAATTGATTGTGTTAAAACCCAGAGCTTGTTAATCCCACCTGTGGGATGGACTTTTTGATGTGAAAAGAAAGTCCTGAACTGGGAGGAGCTGGTGACGTAGATTTGGAGAGACAAGAGAGAGGCGGAAGATCTCTTTTTGGAAGCAGCACCTCGTGGAGAGAGAGAGAGAGAGACTAAGAGAATTGCTGGTGGCCACTTTGAATTGCCCTGGACTTTTGAGACCTGCCCCCTGAGCTGCCAAGGACTGAGGAGACATGGCTGTTTTGCTGGTACTTTGTCTGTCTGTGTTGATGTTATTTTGCCAGATTTGTCCACTGGTGAAAGACAGTCCTTTTGTTGAAGAAGTCCTGGAACCTGGCTGTTCGCTAAGAAGCCCTGAGACTGTCCTGCAGACAGAGAGTGAATACTGTCCACTGGTGAAGGACAGTGCTGTTGTTGCAGGGGTCTGGAGACTGTCCTGAAGACAGAATGAATACTGTCCACTGGTGAAGGACAGTGCTGTTGTTGCAGGGGTCT
>NW_027185784.1:5533203-5603916 GCF_028583685.1 Petaurus breviceps papuanus | reverse complement strand
AATACTGTCCACTGGTGAAGGACAGTGCTGTTGTTGCAGGGGTCTGGGAGCCTTTCTGTTGGTTCAGAAGCCCTGAAGAAGGATTTTCTTGTTGTATGTTTACAGAAATCCTGGGAGAGGGCTTTGCTAATGTGTTCAGGGGTTCTAGGACTGTTCTACAGACAGAGGATAAATTCATGAAGGGATTGGCAATGTATCTTATGGCCTTGCTAAGCCTTGTCTCCCCAGGAACTAAGATTGCTGAGAACTTGCCTCAAGTCAAGATGAAGAAAAGACCTCCATTTGGGTATTAAGTGCTGTGTTTAAACTTGATGTAACTCTGGGGTAGATTCAATTGTGATCCAGGGGTGGGGAACTTTTGACCTTATGTTTGGAAACTAATCTCCATTTGAGAAGAGGGGCTTTGTGGTGGACTTAATTAAGGTATAGCCTAGGGGTGGAGAAGTATTTAGAACAGAGACTTTGTAATTGAATGATTGGAAGGTCCTGGGGTGGGGTAGTCCTTGGAGATTATTTAATCACATTTAGTAAATGCTGTATTTGGAATGATGTCATGTTTTGATCTTCTCTGTTCTTGGTTGGTCACTGAATAAAATGGAGAGCACCTATGCTGGTATTCTGAACCTTGGGAAGTTGCCTTTCCTTGGCATTACATTACAGGATCCTGAAGCCCACAGAAGTTAAGTGGCTTGTCCAAGGTCACTCAGGTAGCTGAGCAAAGAGGTCCTCTGACTCCAAATAGAGTGTTCTTTTTCTCTGCATTACAGTAATATTGAGGGACTAGGAATATTCTGAAAGAAAAAGAAAGTAGAATTAGAACCTTTAAAAAACAATTTTAGCTGGCTCATACTTCTGTAGGGTCTAAAAAATGATTTAGCATTTTTTAATGGCAATGGCTTTCTGTACATGATAATAAAAATAGCTTGCATATATATATGTACATATACATATATATGTATATTAGTTTAAGGCTTAAAAATGTTTTAAAAATATTACCTAATTTTATCTTCACAACAACTCTGGGGTAGGTGCTATTATTATGCCCATTTTACAAATGAGAAGACTGAGGCAGACAGAGGTTAAATAACTTACCCAAGATAACATAGCTAATTAGTGAGAATGAATTTGAACACAGATCTTCCACACTCTACATTCAGAACTCTATCCACAGGGTTCCTAGGTGTGATGAGTTGTTGACTATATAAACACCAAACTAGAAGTTTGTTATTGGAATACTGCAACAACATTTTTGGAAAACCTAAACACATACACACAGGCAACCATGGCCGCTGGAATCTACCCTAGGGCATAATAAATACATTTCACCTGAAAAGGTATCAACACAATTGTTTAAGTATTTAAGCGAACAAAGAGTGGGTCCAAGGATGTGGTTCAATCTGTTTTTCTAGACCTGTTATGGGAAATGGCCTAGGGACTAAAAAGGATAACAAAGCAAACTTAATCTCCATCTGTGCTAATTAGGCTCGAATTATATTGGATTTAAGCAGCTGAAATAATGATTAAGTCAACTTATTAATCAAGGAAGCCTCAGCTGATATCCTGTGTTCTCCAGTTCTGTGGAATTCTTCCTTTGAAAAATGCAGAGGCCAAAAAAAAAAAAAAAAGCACATATGACATCTTTGTATTGCAACTGTTCTTTTGACCAACAGGAAAAGTATAGAAAATTTTAAAAACATTATACCAGTTTGCATAAAGAAAACAATACAGATAGCCAAATGGTTTTCATTGTCAGTATAGTACTTTGCTTACATCCCAGGCCTTTGCAATCTGACTTTCTACTTCATCCTTCAACAGAAACTGCTCTCTCCAAAATTACCAAAGAATGAATTCCCATTTGCTAAATCAGACAGCCTTTTCTCATCCTTCTCAAGCTCTCTGAAGCATCTGAAACTGTTGACCACCTTTTCCTATTTGATCTTCTCTCCACTCTGGATTTTCATGGTACTTGATTCTCCTCCTAACAGTCTGACCATTGCTTCTCAGGCTTCTTTGCTGTATCATCATCCATATAAGACCTCCCTAATCTCACCTACTGTGGATGTTCCCTAAGGCTCTGCCTCGGAACATTTTCTATTTCCTATTTATTCTCTCTCTTTTAATAATGTTGTCATCAACTCCCTCATGTTTAACCATCATCTCTATGCAAATGACTCCTGAATTCATATATCCAGCCCTAGTCTCCTGAGCCCCAGTAGTACCTCTTCAATTGCCCACTGGATATTTTAAACCATCCTATAAGCATCTCAGACTCAACATGTCCAAAATACAACTCATTATCATTCTCCCCAATTTTGCCATTATCTGACTCCAATACATTTTTGACCTTTCTCTTCTACTTCTCCCTTTCATGCACTCTATGCAATAGTCAAATGTCACCTCTTTGATCACCTCAGCCAGAATTAATCTTTTCCTACTCTGAACTTCCATAGTTCTTTGTATCTCCCTTGTGTCACTGATCCCATTTTGTCTTGTATCATAGTCTTTTCCAAAAGACAACACAGTGCCTTGAATATGGTAGCTATTGAATAAATAATTATAGAATGAAGGCATGGAGAAAGGAGGGAATAGAAGGAAAAGGAAAAAAAAGACAGGGTTTCTGACTAAAATATAGCTTTAATAAATGAAAATCTCTTTGTATTTCTATACCTATATTTGAATTTCACAATTATTCCATTTTGAAGCAGGAAGTACAAGATACCATGTGCTAGATGACAACATAAGGAGGTGACTCGGGCAATGAGAGCCTCCTACAAGTTTGACAGGGTACACTGAGGCTGCAATGAGTTCAGACTGATTCAGAGATCAGTCTGTAGTGATATACGGTGGAGGTAGGAAGTTAGAGGAAGAGAGCCAAAGCAGAAGATCCTGCCAGCAGAAGTAATCTAAGAACTGTAACTAGGGTAACTTGAACCAGGGTCAAAGGCAAGGAGGCATCACAAATTTAGTGAGGCAAAGAAGGCAAAGAGAGTTTACAATGTTTGGTATGAGGATATTGTTCATGCAATGGTCTGCTACATGTTGCCTGCTTTAACTTATGAATGCTATCTTTTCCTGACTGACTGTATCTCTGGACCTATCCTGCAGCTATGAGGACGAAAAGGTCTGCACAGATTGACCAGAAACAAAGCAGAAAATATTGAATTTAATTATAAATATATAATATAATAACTTAATTAAGCATGAGAAATGAAGACCAAAGAAAACCACAATTCATAAAATTTCTAATTATTTATCCTTATTTGAGATAGTAACTAAAATCCATTTCTTACCTGTAATAATCATTTTAGAATATTATTCTGATTTGGAAGATATTTTAATTTAAGACTTTGGTTTCCTAGAAGCTACCTAACAGATCAATACTTGTCCTTGGAAGATGTTGGATTGCCAACAAGGCAGGAGTAGTTTTATAATTTTACTTTTTATCAGAACTAACCAGACAAACTGTTCAGTCAATTAAAAAATGTCTATATACCACACCCAGAGAATAGAGAGTAAGTTTCAAAAGTTTCAATCATTTCTGTATCTAGGCTGGGTAAAAAGAAGATAAATACCAGAGTGGAAAGAATGTTAAAATGGAGTAAAGAAGATCTATCTTCAAAATCTATCTTGAAAGGGAGACTACACAATATCTATACATGACATGCAGCTTATTGCCTAATAATATTAGGATTTCTACACAAAAATCCTGGGAGGTGGGTGCTATTATCTTATTTTACTTATGAGAAAACTAAGGCAGATACAGGCTAAATGACTTTACCTAGGGTCAGAAACCTAATAAATGTCAGAGGCAAGATTTGAACTCAAGTATTCCTGATTCCAGGCCCTACCATAGCACCTACCTAGCTATGTAATCATATCCTCCTCCTCTGAAAAATGGAAAGATCAACTACTCACATATGGAAAATATTCATATTATATAGCATGCTGATTTTTACAAGTCATCTACAAATATTATGAGATGAAATATACATTTTCAATAGCAAACACATACTCTTATGTAATATGTCCTGAAGATATTTTTAAAAATCCTTCACAAGCATAAGTAAATAGGACCATAATGAAGAAAGTAAAAATGATTCCAGAATTTTCAATGCAGCAGTCCTCTTTCTAATGAGTTCTCATAATGTCAAAATCATCATAAACAAATTTTTATATAGCAACATCCTTAAATAATCAAATATTGCAAGCCGCTGTGTTTATCAAATGATGACAATGACAATCTCAATGACTTGATTCATAGGAAATCTCAGTGGTCAGGAATTGAATAACTAAACTCCTATAACTGCAATATATTCTTCAGTATCTTCTTCATCAAAAATTTAAAAATTCAGGAAGTTGTTAAACCATTGAGGGCATCATAACATTTGCTTAACAGATATTTTTAAGTGAGTTTCTTTCAAAATATAAACACATAATGGGATCTATGCAAGGAAAGATCAATGAAATTCCATGCTATGTAGTACTTATCAGATTGCAGAAAAGGCAAAGTCAGATATTTTATGATAATACTTTAAACGATTTTTTTAAACAAATGCATTGAATCAAAAAGGGCAGATATACTGCAGTCTATCATTTGTATAATATGTGAAGTAGGTTCTATGGAACTTAGAGAGTATAACTATATTTGTTTTGCTGAATGGCATTATAAATAACATGAATGCTATGGGGGAAATCTTAATAGACAATTAGCCCCATATTACTGTAACAGGATGGCCTAAACTTGCTAGTTACTGATAACATGAAATTGAGGGTCCTCCAAAAGTTCTATAGAAGACTGTCCAACAGAAGATCAAATGCAGTCCTAAAACATGTAAATGCTGCTCATTTTGTGGCTTTTGTCTTCAGTGTGAAGGAAAAAGAAGAAAAGAGAATACAGAGAATAAAATACCGACACTAAATTCTGTTTTATCAATCAGTAAGTGGGGTTGTCATTTTGTTTGAGAGTTTATTTTAAAATTTTTGTAGAACTCCCTAAGAAACAATGGCAGCATAGGATTCTCAAAAATATGAAGAGCAATATATTTGGTGAGAATATCTTTTGGGTTTACCTGAAAATGTCTTGAGTGTCAGATCATGAACTTTTGACATTCTTCACCAGGTGTCCTAGATAAAATCAATTTCCTTTTGAGACTTTAAATTTGCATATAACTTTAAGGACAGAAACAAGTAAAGTGGAAGATTCTATTAAGAAACATGAAGAATTTCATTGTCAGCCAATTCATGCTACCACCAATCTATTACAAAAAAGTTTTAAGGGCAAAAATGACATTGGGGATAGTATTGTTGATGCATTTAACAGGACCATAAAAGAAATAGTGGTTTTCTGACTCACTATTAGAAAAAATACTCTTAGATATTGCAGAATACAGATATCTTCAAGAATTGGTCCAAGAATGCAGGCTAGGATTCTGCCAAGCAAATCCCTTAGAGATAAACAAAAGCTGTAAGAACTATGATCAATGCAATGATCATCCATGATTCCAGGGGACTGATGATGATGATGATGATAATGATGATGATGATGATGATGATGATGATGATGATGATGTATGCTGTTCACTTCTTGACAGAGAAGTAAGAGATTCGGGGTCTGGAATGAGATAAATTTTTCTGAGCATGACCAATAAGACGTTTTGTTTTGCTTGACTATGCATATTTGTGCAGGGAATTTGTTTTTCTTTTTCTTTTTTTTTAATGGGATGGGGGTGGGGGTTAAAAGGAAAAGAAAATATTGTTTAGTAAAAATAAATAAATAAATAAAACTTTTATTTTTAAAAAAAGCACTTAAAAAAAGATAAGCCTAAAAGTAATTTAGAAGACTTCATCTCAAAGATATAGCTTAGAAGAAATAGAGCATTAAGAAAGCAAAGAGATATTTGGATAAAGCAGAAAATACCAGTCATGCTAAAGGCAAGAATGACAAGTATATAATGAACACTTGAAAGTGGAATCCACTAAAAAAATAAATTAACAATGATCTTCTTCATACACTTAAGACATTAGGCATTGCTTATCAAATGAAAAGATATTCTGTTATATAGGATGAAAGTTCACAAAATGATGGGATTTGTTCTACATATCTCAAGGAGGATCAAAATGAATATCATAAAGCATTAACAGAGAGGTTCACAGGTTACCTTACAAGTACCAAGTTCCTGAGGCAAGGCAAACAGTAACAAGGGTCCTGCAATCTGAAAAATCTTGGCAACTCTCACTGCATTATTTTATTTTCACAGATCTATAAAGTCTTTACATGAATCATACTCTCCTCAATTTCAATTAATGAGTGGGCTAGCTTTCATGGTGTTTGCTCCACCATTGATCAAACATATAATCCTGTCAATGAAACTGAAGAAAAATATAAAGAATATCGTCCCCACCCCCCACAATATGCTGTACTTTTGCAGATGTCAAAAGAAAATTAAATCAGTGGAAACAAGCATGTTAGGATGCTTTATACAATTAAGAATATTGGGACAGCTAGGTGGCACAGTTAATAGAGCACCGGCCCTGGAGTCAGAAGGATCTGAGTTCAAATCCCGTCTGGGACATTGACACTTGCTAGCTGTGTGACTTTGGGCAAGTCACTTAACCCAATTGCTTTGTTTTCCCCCCTCAAAAAAATAAAAGAATATGTTGACATCATCAAAGATGTAAATATCAGACATAGAAGTGAAATGAAACCATTTGTGGAACTCTGCCAAATTAACATCCATAAAGAGGCTCTCCCAAGAGTATTCATGGAAATCCTGGAGACACTGGAAAAAATAACACAAGAATAGCTGCATGAGTTACAGACAATCTAAGCTGATTGGCTTCAATATGAAACAAATCGGAGCGAAAATGAATACAAAGTCCTGTATAAGAAGATAACTTGATAATTAAGTTGAAATATTTGTTTCTCAATTTCCAATCTTGACAAGATAAGAACATGGATGGAGAAGGACAGAAAGCTACAAAGATTGATTTCAACCACACATTTAAAATGTTGATTGAAGAGGAGGTATTGTAAAAAACCAACACTGTAATCTATGTATCAGAATGCTAACCAAAACAAAATTGAGAGCAGGAGTTTGGGTGCCTCCAATGTGCAATGACTTGTGTGTGTATGTGCAATATGCAATGTGCAAAGTGCATGTGCAATGTACAAAATTTCTGGTGAACAGATCATGAGGTGGAGAGAGAGCTGTGCTTAGAGTCAGGAAGACCTGAATTCAAATGCAGCCTCGGACATTTCTAAACAAAAGAAGAAAATCACCAAAACTAACCAATACATGAAAAGCTGAAAATATATGCAATGTACCACGTCTCTGGACCTCCCACCTCTGCAAAGGATTGGGAGAGGGGGAGGCAATTGTTTATGAAGTTGTTTTTCAATAAGATTTACATGTTTATAGTGAACTTGAAATTTCTTCGGAATTCCATTTGCACTCTAATTTGTGATTTAATAAACAGATTTTTATCTCTAAAGAAAACTCATGCACATTTTATTTGGGGGAATCAGTCTATTAATATCACTCTACTGGGCAACTGCAACCTAAAAGTCTGGTTGGAAAAGGAATTGGGAAAATTCCCTCACCTCTCATTCCCAAAGTATTGATAACACAGAGGGTTACAGAAGGTTTAAGGCCTGGGTGAAACCCCAGCCTCCCCACGCCTGGTTTAAGCAGAGGCAAAAGACTAAATGGGATAAGTCAGTGTTTTGGGCTATTGGGACAAAGATATCTATCTTTCAATAATGAATACGAGACCATTGAATCTGGTATTTGGTAGATCACTTCATATTATGATAAGCAATGGCAAATTCAAATATGTTATGATGAATATGATTTCTGTAGTAGCAGGGCATTTGTGCAATATAAATTCTGATTTCTCTTACATGGTGTCTGTTTCACATTCCTTCATATTCTTCAAAATGTGAAAGAAATAGATCAATATTAAAAAATATAACAAAGAAATAGACTAAGATGTGAAAAGAAAGAGAAATCTATCTCAAAGTGAGTGAAGTTTCTGTTTTCAGAGGCCTTCTTTGGTTATAAGTTGAAGAGAAACTCAATATGGAAAATTATATATATCAAAAAGTGCTGGTATATCATCAACAAGAAAGGTTATAACAGGCAATCATATATTTGACAGAATTTAGCTGAATTTCTACTACCTTGACCACTTTGAGCTCTGACTCCATCTCACAAAATACATAAAAATACATTAGGCAAGGAAAGCTAAACATAAAAAGCACAAGTCAGTTTGAAGGAAACAAACTGGAAGATTATATAAACCTTAAAAAGTGCTGATAAATGTCTAGGTAAGGGTCAAAAAGTTAAGAAATCATCTATCCTTTGCCTCTCGTCTTTTTTTATAAAAGAAGAGAAGTTGTAGAATATAATAGAGTATTTGTGTTAAAGGTGAGACAGTTCTTTTTCGAGAGAGGGAATAATATTCTTCTGGTTCTACCGAAAACAAAACCTGGGTAGCATATGTGAAAGCCTGTGATGTTCTAGGTTCATTACAATTGTTTCAAACATCTGAAAGGCACAATTCCCCCCCAAGGAACTTATATTTTGAGGATGAGGACAAATGATGCTATTTCTATACTTTTTACTTTCTTTCCCTTTACTTCACCCCCATATTTATTTGCAGATGAGGACATAAGTTCTATGCCTAGAATATTTCTTCTCCCCAGAACTAAAAACACTTGACTATGAAAGTTAAGGGTAGCTAGATGGCACAGTAGACAGAGCACCAGGCCTGGAGTCAAGAGAACCTGAGTTCAAATCTGATCTCAGACATGTACTAGCTGTGTGACCGTGGACAAGTCACTGAACCCTGTTTGCTTCAGTTTCCTCATCTGCAAAATGAGCTGGAGAAGGAAATGGCAAGCTACTCTAGTACCTTTGCCAAGAAAGCCCCAAATGCGGTCATGAAGAGTTGGACAAGGCTGAAACAAACGAACAACAAAAATGAAAGTTAAAGCCTAGGTGATGATGGTGGTATAGTCATACTAGTGACAGCACACCATGTTTCATGGAAAATGACTTCCACCTACACTTCCTTCTCCATTGAAAGAGGAAGAAGTAACATAGGGACATCATCACCTGCAAGCATGTTGGGCATCATCATGCATATGCATAGATATGTCATACTCATTTCTGGGTTCCGAGTCATCAGGAAAGTTAAGCCTTCTTTTTCCAGTTTTAAAACCCTAATTTCAATACTCCAACCATTTTTAGCATCTTGCCTGTTCAGCCTGAAATTGTTTGCCACTATAACTATCTCCACCATCCACTGTAATAGATATCCAGCATAAAAGAATCATTGTATGATTATTTTTAAATTGCTGTCTTCAAATGCACTTTAAAGTGTTTAGAGGAAAAGAAAAAAAAGCATCAAAAGCATGGAACAGATTTTAAATAATACTGATAACTAATATTATAGATTTAAGGTTTTCAAAGAATTTTTATCTGTGCTATCTCAAAACAACCTGGCAAGGTAGTTGCTATCCATATCCCCATTTTAAAAACTGGGAGACTGAAGCACAGAAAGTCAGGTGACTTCCTCAGGGTCACACAGTCAGCGTGTTAGGCAGTATTTGAATAATAAAAATGCTGGCATTTTAGCAAATACCAAGAAAGAAGAAAGGGAATTGGTGACATACAAGCAAGTTGCCAGTTATCTTTGATTTAAGAAAGACAGTCTTAAGGGAATATAGTTAGAAATGTTGTATTAAATGGCTCTGGCCATATCATTCAGCTTTTTTGTGTTTTTCAATTATCCATAAAATGATAAAGCTAAATGCTATATAGGGAAGACTGAGAGGCATGAGTAATTTAACAATTTAAAAGCTCATGAAAACCTAGTATTATATATGAATGCTATTTACTATAGTAATGATTTCCATGAATTAACAAGCATCATCAATTATCCAGTTTTCTTTACTCTAGAATGGTTATTAGCAGTGCTTTTAGCTTGGTGGACTGACTAATTCTTACTAACTTTCCTGATAAGTGCTTTCATTTACCACTTCTTTCCATCTAGCCATCCCTGATAGTACATGAAGGTATATTTATTCCTCTACTCCCTGAAGGGTATATAAATGCTTGAAGAATATCATATTATTTAAATCTCTTTAATGTGTCACTTTATTTTCTAACTTCTTGTTGTTTACTATTCTCTGTGACCCCCACAGACTTTGTCTATGGAGTTTTCTTAGCAAAGATGCTGGAGTGGTTTGCCATTTCCTTGTCCCATGTGGCCCAGTTTCACAGATGAGGAATTGAAGCAAATAGTGGTTAAGTGATTTGCCAGGGTCACGCAGCTAGTAAGTGTCTAAGGCTGGATTTGAACTCAAATCTTCCTAACTTCAGGCCTGGTACTCTATCCACTGCATCTCCTAGCTGCTCCTCCTGACTTTTAGAAACAAATAATAGTGAGAGTCAGTAACCTGGTTGGAAAAAGCATGAACTTAAACAGAATTTTAGAGTTGGAGATCATCTTTACAGTCAACTTAGTTCAACAGCTCTCAAAATTTTCTCATAATGATAGAACCATTCAGCTTAAACAAAACTTTGCTGAACCCTTAAAGTCAAATCCTTTAAAATTATTATTTTAATGTTTGTTAAACATAAGGTTCATTTAAAAGAGAAAAACATGGGATGTTTTAGGATTCCTTGCAGCATAGTTTGTAAAGCACTGCTGTAGTTCAGTCCTTTCATTTTGTCAATGAAATATCCAGTCCTTCCACTCTCCAATCCATGCTTCACATGACTGCCAAATTGATATTCTGAAAGCACAGGTCTGACCATGTAATTTCTCAAGAAATTCCATCAACTCCCCCTTGCCTCTAAGATAAAAACTCCTCTGTTTGACATTTAATCTGGCTCCTGCTTAACTTTCCAGGCTTAGTACACATGAATTCCCTTCACATACTCTCTGTTCCAGTCAAAATGGCCTACTTTCTGATCACTGAATGTAGCATTTCATCTCTCACCTTTCCACAGACTCCCTTGCTTGGAGTGTGCTCCCTGTTCTGCCCTGCCCTCCCCTCTGGGACCTCAAGGGACCCCTAACTCTCTTCAAGGCTCAACTTAAGTACAATCCCCTTCAAAAGGTTTTCCCCAATTCCTCCAGTTGTTATTACCCCCCTACCCACTTCATATTTTTATATAGTCTGTTTTTTACTTGTCTATGAATATGTTGTCTTCCCCTAGTAGACTGCAAACTCCTTGAGGCCAAGAGCTGTCTCACTTTTTAATATTTCCCTAGTGCCTTGTGGAGTGCCTGGCAAATAGTAGGCACTTACTAGTTGATGGCCTTCATGCTTAAAGAGGATCAAAATGACATCATTACACCAGGGTTAAAGTACTGTGTATCCAATTATGACTGATCAGACCAATATGAGCTTGGAATGCTCTGCTACAGATTGGGCACAAATAGTTCATATGAACATTTGGAATAGAGATCAATGTCTCTAAATCTGGTTGTTGATTAAGAAATCTGAAGTCCAAAAAGGTTCCACTGAACCACAGAGATGGGAGCAGAACTCTGACTCAAATCTCCTAATTCATAGTCTAATGAATGTGAATAGGTAGTAAAGGGGGTAGAGTAAACTGAGATCATATTTGTAAATTTGCTTTGCAAATCTCAAAGTATTCTGTAAGTGTTATTATTACCCTGGAGAATGATTCTGAAGTTTTATACATATGATGAAAGCACAATTCTGAATCTTTATAAATAACCCATTGAATATTAACAATATTCATTTTCCATAACTTTAATGAAGGAAAAAATTCTCAATTAAAGTGATAAAAAATCAATGTGCTAGAAAAATACAAAGTATCTCTTCTGCTTTTAAAATATGTTCAAAATTTCATTTTATAGAAATATGTGTAGAAATATATTTAAATATTATAAACAAAGACATATCTACTTTCACCTTTTAAAGTGCTTCAACCTTGTAAAGTAAAGCAAGTCAAAAAAGGGGAAAGAAGACTGAAAAAGATTTCAAAAAAGGATGAAAACAAATATAATCTCATCTTCAATAACCCCTTTCCACAGAGACTTTGGATATTGTTGCTATACCTTTAAAAAAGAAGGAATAGAATCTTGGGGGCTGACAGTTGACTGCTATCTTGAAGGGAGTCTCAAGGAGTCAAAGTGAATTAACTGTCATGGAGCTAACAGTTTGTGAAAAAAAAGTCATCTCAGAAGGACACTATATGAGAGAACTCACAAATTTTTTGTTGAGAGCACTTGGACAGCTAATTGATACTGAAGAAAGTATCTGTGAGGAACTTAAAGAATTAACTGTCATCTTTGAAAGAGATTGAAGAGACATTCTGAAGTTTAACTCTCATTCTGTGGAGAAGAGACTTGAGCTGTCTTCCTGAGAAAACCCAATTGTTATGGAACTATGGTTTCTGTGTTTTGGAGAAGTCAGCAGTTGCTGTCATTGATTAAAGTGACGGTGGTAATAACCTCAGAAGCAATATATTGTTGAAATATTTATATGTGTGTACATAAAGCACATATATATGAATATACAGATAATATCTTTGCATTATATTTTGCTGATAATAAACTATATAGCCAATAACGCTGATAATTCACTAAGTCAACAAGATCAGGGTTTGAGACTATTAGACGAGAGGAAGCTTATGGGAAAGGAGATTTTTCCCATATTATAAAATGAGTTAGAGGCTTAGAGCTAATTAATCAGTGAGAGAGACTTTGTATTTTTTTGTAATTTGTGAGGAAATTTTAGAACACACTCCTTGGATAACTTAAGATGTAGGTGGAGAGCAAGAGACGTAATAAGATAAGGCAGCAATAACAGGCTAAGGAATGGCTTTGGGTGTGTTTGTCCCTGAGAGCTCCATAGAGGTATTGCTCTCACCTTATAGCACATACCCACACACTCTTCCATGGAGTTGCTACCTGTGAGGCAGCAAAAGACAAAACAAAACAAAGCCTGGCTATACAAATAAACTGAACTATACAGAAAAAAATAGGTAAGTGCCCATGGCTATCACCCATGGTTATCACCCATGGTGATTATAAAAGGAGGTGGCATTTCTTCTCTTCCCCATGATGCTTTCTGTAGCTTGTGGCATGTGGCACAAATAATATTACTATATTGTATCACTTGGCCTATGGAACTCAAACAGAAGAACATGCATACAAAGCCTCCCCAAAGAAGGCTACAGTGTCCAGATGACCTGAGTCATTCAGTCTTTGGAAGAAGTTAAGTAGAGACAGCAACCATATCCATGTAGCCATGGCCTGCTAGAGGCTTGGGATCCTTTTTTGGAGTAAATGTCTTGCTTAGGAAGCAAAAAAGAGCTCATATGAAATCAAAAGGGAGTAGCTTAATCATTAGGATGTAGTATTTAAAAATGAAATTTCTGGGACATAACAAAGTAAATGTGGTTGCAGAGATTCTTTGGGCCTATAGGATTTCTTTTTTTGTCTTTTTGGAGGGGGAAAGGCAGGGCAATTGAAGTTAAGTGACTTGCCCAAGGTCACACAGCTAGTAAGTGTGTCAAGTGTCTGAGGCCAAATTTGAACTCAGGTCCTCCTGATTCCAGGGCTGGTGCTCTATTCACTGTGCCACCTAGCTGCCCCTCCCAGAGGATTTCTAAGGTCCAAGCAGGGAAGATGAGAAGATTGTTTGCATTTATCACACCTCCCCCCCACATCCCATTACTATCTCTACCCTTCCTTTAAGAATTAGCTAAAATAAAATTTCCTTCATAGACCCATCACTGTTTCCCTCCCCCATCCCAAACTCCAAAAGTGGGAAATGAACTTTTCTTCCTCTGAAGCAGAGCAATGCATACATAGGAGTCACAAAGAGGCAAATTTAAGCTTGACATAAGGAAAAACTTTTTAGCCAGTAGACTACCCCAAAGTAGAAAAGGCTGTATCGGAAAGTGAGGGGTTGCTCTAACTGGAAGTCTTCAAACATATCTTAGTAGGAATTCCTTTTGGATATGTGTTAAACCAGATATCACTGAACTCTAAAATTCTGAGATTCTGAAAGCTTTGTATCTTATGTTTTATTATATCCTATATTACACTATGGCTAGGGCTTAGTTATTGAATATTCATCATATAGTATTGCATATTTGGGGGCTTAAATATTCATTATATAGTATTGCATATTTGAGGACCACTAGGTGATGCAGTGGATGGAGTGCTGGGCCTGAAGTCAAGAAGTCTCATCTTTGTGAATTCAAATCTGGCCCCAAATACTTACTGGCTGTGTGACCCTGGGCAAGTCACCCTTAATTTCCTCATCTGTAAAATGAGCTGGAGAAGGAAATGGCAAATCACTCCAATATCTTTGCTAAGGAAACCCCCCCCATATGGGGTCACGAAGAGTTGGACACAATGGAAATGACTGAACAACAAATTGCATATTGTGTGTGTGTGTTACATCCCTCTATTTGATGTTATAGCCCCCTGTTAAATGTCAAACTCAGAGAGGACAGAGACAAAATGTTAATTATATTTGTTTCCCTTTCAGTGGTTAGCAGAGTACTCTACACATAATAAGCACTTCCTACATGCTTCTGAATGACTGAATACATAAATCAATTCTGGAATGGCAGACAGGAACATTATCAGGATAATCAGAACCATTGTTTGGGGCAAATGTTAGGTTCTTTGGGGCCTGCAGTTATGGTAGTTGTGGCACTAAATGAGTGTACCAAGAAAAAAAATCAGAGAGCTAAGAGGTGAGCAGGAAATTTAGATCAGAAAATCAAGAGATCTGAGTCACAGGACAATTCATGAGTCCTTTCCTGATTTCCTTATCTAAAATTATTTTGTATTTATTTTACCTTTTGCCTCCAGGGCCCTTGCCCCAATCAACCCTAGCTAAGATCCTTGAAGGCAAGGGCTATTTTGTTTTCCCTTTTTCTTTTTGGTCTTGGTATTCTCATTACCTTTCACTGTCCCTGGCCCATGATAAGGACTTGGTAGGTGTTTACTGAATTTTAATTGATGAGGATACAATAGCAGGTAAGGTCTAATTGAGAAAGAATAATGACTGAGACAAAGTGCTTTCTGACAGCAGTGGTCTATTAGACCAAGTCTACTGGAAACTGCCTTGTTCCCCTTAGTGTCTTTAAAAATTCAACAGCAAAATAGACATGGGGCCAGAATTGGTTGTGGAAACCCAGAAGGGATTTCCTTGCCTCAGAGTAGGAGGCAGAGAAAAGAGAAGTGGAAATCACTAGTTAGCTTGTAAATGTTCAAAGTTTTATGCCCTTTATGCCCTTTTATCCAGTCCAATCAACTTTAAACAAACAAGCATTTATATTTTTTTCCTTTTATTTTTGGAGGGGGGAGGACAGGGCAATTGGGGTTAAGTGACTTGCCCAAGGTCACACGGCTAATAAGTGTTAAGTGTCTGAGGCCAGATTTGAACTCAGGTTCTCCTGACTCCAGGGCTGGTGCTCTATTACTGAGCCACCTAGCCGCCCCTCAGCAAGCATTTATTAAGTGCCTTCTCTGGGCATGGTGCTATGCTACCGCTTCCTGGTACTGTACTTACAGGCTGGAGCTTTTGGTAATCAGAAAAAGCTGGAGTCATGGGATGCTGCTTCCCTGATTAATTCTCATCATCTTTCCTCCTCCTTTCAGGTCTCTTAAACTGACAGTGAGATGAGATTGCCTTTAACATACAGATGTGCACTGTGAATCCCTGGATATTATAAAGGGATAAAGCACACTGTTTCCTAGGGGAATGAAGGGGAAGAGGAAGGAGGAAAAGAACAGAGCTGGAGAGAGCCAAGGGTGTTTTTAGAGCAAGAGTCAGTAAACTTTTGAAAGTGATGCAACATATCAGGTTTTAGCTCCTTTCCTTTAGTCACAGAGGGTGGTGGTGCAAGTCACATGCTGGCAGGCCATCACCTCATAATTGTGGAGGAAGTTTACAACTGCTGCTAATTTTCAAAGAAGGAGAAGCCCTATCTCTCCACATTGGTCTTGGCATCCCACTGGTGGTAATATGGCCACAGAAAGATCAGTCAAGTTTGCATAGCAACGAAAACAGGGTCATTGTTGACAGACATCTTATTGGTTAACAACATAAATTTTTCTAATTTTAGAGAAAATTAGAATTGTAGCATGTTAGAGTAAGAAGAGATGTTAGAAGTCATTTTTGTCTAATAACCCATCCTAGCAGGAATTCCTCATGTAATATCCCTCATATAAAATTACTTACCATCTAGTTTTACTTAAGGCAGGCATCAGGCAGATAAGGGGAGGAGCAGAAATGAGAGGATTCACTCTAAGTGCAGGACTAAAGATACTGCCACTAGAAGATCAGTAGCATCTGGAAAGAATCTCAAGACATTTAGTCCAACTCCCTAATTTTACAGATGGGAAAAGTAAAGTTTAGGGAAGTTACAAGACTTGTCCAAGAACATGCAGGAAAGAAGCTCCTTATGACTTCTATGTCTAATGAATTATCTAGAGCAGAAGGCGTTTCTGGGATTCAGTGGTTACTATTGGGAATTTGTGAAAAATAAATTAATGGCTATAAAGTTTCTCAATTTCACCCCAAAACAGAAGCTTTCTGGAATTGTTTCACCATGGTTGGGATAAGAAATGTGTGGAGGTTTTCAAAGGCTAGCTTGGATAGCTGCCTCCTGCGAATATACGTCTTTTGAAGATACAAACAAGGTTTTTGTGTTATATGCCAAAAACAGCGTAGGGAAATTGGTAGCAATTTTACTCTGTAGGAGTCAGGGCTATCAGATACCTATAGCACATGAGGAGAAACAGTGAGACTCATCTCATTAACTAATTGAAGCTCTTGGCTTTGAAATAGTGTTTTCATTGATATATTTTGAGACCATGAGCACAGTACCAAGCACAG
Organism: Petaurus breviceps papuanus; assembly: GCF_028583685.1. NCBI lineage: Eukaryota > Metazoa > Chordata > Mammalia > Diprotodontia > Petauridae > Petaurus > Petaurus breviceps. The sequence continues at coordinate 5,587,010 of NW_027185784.1, read as the reverse complement.
AAGGACATTAATTCACTTAGTAATACTCTGACAAGAACTAAATTGGATGCTGCCAGACAAATCTAGTGTATATGGTAGGTGACAGTGCTTGCTAACTATGTATTATTTACCATGGAAAACCAAAGTGAATGCAGATCACCTATCCTATTGGCTCCATGTATCAGAAACCTTGGTGATTCTCATGGAAGGGGCAATGCTGATTTATGACAAGGAAGAAGTCAGACCACAACAACACACAGCTAAGAGTCTGAGACAGGGGCAGGGAATCTGCAGCCTTGAGGCCACATGTGGCCTTCCAGATTCTTAAGTGCAGCCTTTTGACTGAATCCAAATTTTGCAGAACAAATTCTTAAGGATCTAGAAGGCCACATGTGGTCTCAAGACCGCAGGTTCCCCACCCCTGGTCTGGAACTTCCTCTAGAGAGTGTGTCCTTGCTAGAAGTAAATGTTATAGTATCATCCTTGCTCTTGGATATTCAGTGGCAAACAAATGAAGAATGAAGATCTACAAAAAATAATATAGATAAAGAAGAGAGCAGGATTCTTTAAACTTAGGAGTTTGCTATGGGGTATTATACTAGTGGACTATTACTGATTCTACACAAGGTATAAGAAAGTAGTTGATGCTGCCATAAAAGCATTCCATTATGATTTTGGACACTTGGACTAAGACAAAATTGTCTCTGGAAAGGAAAAAGAAGACAAGCAACATCTTAGTGGTGATAGACCACTTCCCCCAGTATACACAGTCCTTTACAAGCAAGAACCAAATTCTACAGTAGCTAAAGTGTTATGAGGAGAGTGTTTTGTGTGGTATGGCTTCTCTGACAGTATCTACTCTTATCAAGGTTAAGATTTTGAGAGAAAAACTCAAGGAGGGACTAGCCATGTTCTCACCATATCCGTGTCTTAGACATTCTTTCCCTGAATATTCACCAAAGATGAGATTCTAATTCCCAGAGCATTTGTGCTGATATTGTTTGTTCTATTCTTTTATTGTGTTTGGTCCCTGCTAAATGCTTTACTACTATAATGCAAGCTCCTTATCTTGTCTACCAACTTGATACAAAGTTAGTTTATCACTTAGAAATTTTCAACTGAGGTAAGATGGGGACTTGAGCCAAATGACAAATATTATCTGACATACATACCCCAAATTGAACCGAGTAATCCTGACAAATACAGAGATGAGTGGTAGTCGAGTTATATAAGCCCCAGACATCCATTATCTCTAGCTGCCTACAGTACATCTATATTTGCATATGCCTCCCACACCTTGAACAGTATCTTAAGCCCAACTTATTCTTCTTTGATGTATACTTGGCCTTCTTCCTGACTTAATAACTTGCATTTATGTAGTGCTTTAAGATTTGCAGCATCCTTTTGCAAAGATCCATGCAACATCCATTTTTCCTCATACCATCCCTGTGATGTAGGTAGATCAAGACCCTGAAACTCTAGAAGGTTAAGTGATTTGTCACATGCCATTGTTCCCGGCTTGACCATCTGCCCTGTCACACATATTTAAAACTTTCAATTACTTTTGAATTTTGCTTCTATCCCACTTCTAATCAGTTATCAAGTCTTGTTGATTCCACCTCTGCAATATCCTTTACATCCAGCCCCTCCTCTCTTCACTCTCTTATAAGGGTCATCATTGTCACCTGCCTGCACTATTGAAATCATTTCCTAATAAGTTTCTCCCCTTTCCATTCCATCATCTGTGTAGTTGCCAGAATTATTTTACTAATGCACAGACGTGGTCATATCATTACTCTATTCAAAGATCTTCAGCAGTTTCCTATTATTTTCCAAGTAAAATTCAAACTCCTCTTAAGGAGACAGCTAAGTGGTCCAGTGGATAGGGGGCTGGACCTGGAGTCAGAAACTAGCTGTGTGATACTGGACAAGTCACTTAACCTTTGCCTCACATGTAAAATGGGGATATAATAGCACTTACCTCACAGGGTTGTTATGAGATTAAATGAGACAACATCTGTAAAGTATTTTGCTCATAGTAGTAAAGTATTTTGCTCATAGTAGGTACTTAATAAATGTTTCCTTTCTTCCTTTCTCTGCCTGAAATTCAAAGTCTTCCATAACCATCCAACATTACCAACCTCATATTGTTAGCCTCTGAACACTCTACTCTAAATACACTGGATAAATTTCTGTCAACAGACCCTATGTAGGGTAATCACCTAAACTCCCAATGCCCCATATAAGTTTCTAAGACATTACGCCACAGACCTATTGCTGATCTGCATTATGGAAGGTGTTTCTAAGTCAGGCATGCCCTTACATTGGTGAAATCATAGGCTAAAATATGCACACACACACATACACAAAATTATACCATACCATCTTCAAAGAGATGTGTTTGCCCATATTGTTCGATATGTCTGGTATGTCTTAACCTCCCTCCTCTTTGCATGTTGAATTCCTACCCATCCTTTAAAGCTCAGCTCAATGCCACCTCTTATATGAATACTCCTGTGGTCCCTCGTTAGTAACAATCTTTTCCTTTGGACCCCTTATTTTGATTTGCAATTCTAATATACTTATTATGTATAATTTTTTACATTATAGATATCAGTGTTTATGTTTTATCACTCTATGTGACTGTAAGGTCCAAGAGGCCAGAGTACTAGAATATTAATAAATGTTTGTTGAATGATTATATTAAGAAACTAAGTCTGAGAGAAGTGACTTGTAGAAGCTTATATAGTCAGAAAGCATATATGTCTAAAAGAAAAAGCCCCAAATAGGCAGCTTCCTTTCTCACCACTACTAAGCAATTCAAAGAAGAGACAAATAGCTAGTGGGTTGTTTGTCAAGATTTTTGCTGATGAAGAATGCAAGAATTCAATATATGCCCTAGGAGTGCTAGGACAAATTCTTTTAATTGCTACTATTTGTGATGTGTACACAAAGACTGTTCTAATAAAGAGTACAGCATAAACTTTTATAACCTACAAGAACTTTAGACTGCATAGATGAAAAATACTAGCCTTCTTCCTGTTTTGTACATTAAACCCTATGATTCTGTGGATTTGGGGGCTCCTTATACATGGAATCTAACACCAAATCAATCAATACTAGCAATTATGGCAGCAGGGGCGGTTGACAGTGCCCTCTGGGCAGCTGGCCTACTTTACACTCCCCCAGCTGAAGGCTGTCACTACATTTAAAGTACTGTACTAAACATTAGCAAGGGGAACAGAGTGTTTCAGGGGACTTGTAACAGGATATAAACAATGACTCTTTTGTAAGAAAAAAAGATGGACAACGGGGTTGAGACAACAGAAAATTTAAAAGTACAGTGATAACAGCAGGAAACAGCATCTGAAAATATGCATTTATCTCCAAATACATAAATAAAATAGTCTATGTGAGGCAGAAGTTTCCCTTCACATTTTCCACTAATGATGTGAGAGTGAGCTAAAAAATAAATAAATAAAATAAAGGGTTACCACAGAGTTCTTACCAATAAGCTGTTATTAAAACCAAGAAAGTAGAAAGAAGAAAGGAGGAAATGTACCTGAAAGAAAAACCTGTTCTTGCTTCTAAACCAGAGGCATGTTTGAAGGATTTTTAATTGTTGCTTTATGCATTTAAACCATATATTTATGAAAACAAAATCTCTACAGTCTCCTTAACCTACCTTACAAGGTCTAAGATATTCATTGGAAAGAAACAAAACCCCTTTCATTTCCTGGATTAAATCCAATCCCTCTAACTGGGTGAAAAGAACGGTGAGATAAGAAAATCTCTTGCCAAAGAAAACAGAGAGAAAGCCTTCTTGTCTTTTGCCAAATGGAGAGTGTGCTAGGAAGAAAAAAAAAGGACCTGCTAAAAGTTTTTTTAAACAAATAAAAATAATAGTGATTGGTCTCAGAATAAAATATTAAGTCCTAAATCCTGCATGAATATTAAGACACAAAAGTATTCTTATGTTCATGTTCACTAATGCCCCATACTAGAAGATATGTAAGAACCATGAAGTTATAATTTCAGCATATACACACTGGTCAGACCTTAATTAGTGTTATATCCCATTTAAGATGATTGAATTGGAAAAGGTCCAGAAAAGAGGGAGAGGAAAAAAAAAAGTTTGAAGGATTGGGCAGAAAAAAAACCCCAAACCAAACTTAGCCTAAAATACCTTGGGTTTTTAAATAAGGGTGAAAAACCTTTAGGAATTGTTGAGAAAAAAATGCTTAAAGGGATGATGACTGACTTGAAGGGCTATTTTAGGAAACATAGTTAAACGTTCTTTATTTCTAAAGAAGAAAGAACTAAAAGCTCAGATGGTATGAACTTCCTAAAAGTGTAAAAGCAAAGAACGTGTGATACAGATTGATAAATGAAGCTGTGAAATTTTCATTTTCAGATATCACTTAAAAATGAAATAAATTCTCTCTCTCTCTCTCTCTCTCTCTCTCTCTCTCTCCTCTCTCTGTCTCTCTCTGTCTCTGTCTCTGCATCTGTACAGTCTTCTTTATGCACAGAATGAATCCTCATTCTCATGAACCCAGGCCTTTAAACCCTGATTGAAGAAGCAAGTGGTTCATGAATCCCCAAAGACTGAGGACCACTGTTCACTATTCAATCTATTAAGTATCACATCCTGTGATTTCATTATAATTTGTTTTCTAAATCACAATAGGAATTACACTTTGTTATTTTGGCATGTTAGAAGATGAAAGCTAATCTAAAATTTTGACTAATGAAGTGTTATAAAGTTGGTGGATGAAATGGATAGGCAGATAGATAGATAGATAGATAGATAGATAGATAGATAGATAGATAGAGAGATAGATAGATGATAGATAGATAAAGTATTAAGCAAGCATTTACTATGTGCCAGGAATATTGAGTGTTGGGGATTCAAATACAAGAAAAAAAGATAGGCCCTGCTCTCAAGAAGCTTATATTTTAATGGAAGAAGAAAACACATAAAGGAAAGATAAAAACTTTTTGGAGATCCTGTGAAGCAACATAGCATAGAACCAATTGGGATGTAACTTAGAACCCAGGGCCCAGGCTAGATAAAACAACAGCTGAAAACTATTTAGTAATATTATCAGGCTTAGAGGTCCAAGTGACTCATTCATTCACTCATCTATTCAAAAATTGTTTATTTAGCACCTATTCTGTGCAAAGGACTACTAAATAATACTAATGAAAATGCAATTCTGAATCACTCAGTCAAAGAAGAGTTGTTGCCGTTGAAAAACTCAAGCAAACATCAGGATGGACAAGGGGAGGACAAGTTTTTAAAAATGTAAGGAATTTAAATTAACTTATCCTTTCCTAAGAATTTCTGAAGCTTTCTGATTTCCATATCTGTGTTGTCAACATATAGAAACCCCAATTTTGTAATGAGGCAAAAAAGCCTTTGCGTTTATTTTGCTAGCTAAGTTATCCAAAGGGCAAAGGTAGTAGTTGTGGGAGGAGTCATGGGGTAGTACTGATTTTGCCATGAATTCACAGTGTAACCTTAGACAAATTACATAACCTCTGATGGATGTCACTATTCTTTTCTGTAAAATGGGAGGAAGGAAGGAATTAGAAGATCTCAAAGATCTTTCTCCAGTTCTAAAATTCTGTTTTCTATCACTGCCTCTCTAGATTTAATTGCATTATGAAATATTGCCCTACTGCTTTGACTTTTTCCTCTTTCTCCTCCCACACAAACAACCAGTTGCCAAGTCCTATAAAATCTATCTCTACAACAGGGATTCTTAATCTGGGGTCTGTTAACTAGTTTCTTCTTTTTTAATATTTTGCTAACTGTATTTTAATATAATTGACTTCCTTTTTACTTTATATATTTTGAAATATTATTCTGAGAAGTTTTAACAGACTGCCAAAGGGGTCCATGACAAAAAAAAAAGAGTTAGTATCTCCCACATTTGACCCCTTCTCTCAATTCCAAAGGCAATGAGCCTTGTTCAGGGTCTCATCACCAACCATTCACCAGAAGTTTTAAACTAGTCTCCTAATCAGCCTTTGTGCTTCTCCAATCTCCAAGTAATCTCTCATGGTGCTGACCAAATAATCTTCCTAAAGCACTGATTGTGCCTACTTTAAAACTTTAGGGTCTCTATTGCTTAATGAATAAAGAACTAATTTCTATGCCTGGCATTCAAAGACCTCAATGTTTTGGGTGAAATTTACCTTTCCAATCTAACATCATACTATTACCCTTCACCTGTTTTATGTTCTAGCTAAGCCAGACTATTATACATCCCTGTTCTCCCTCTCATTTCTGCCTTACAATCACATCACTGAAATGAACTCCCATCCCTCCCTCTCAACTTCCATTCCTATGTCCTACTGTTGAACTATTTCACATTTATCGAAGTGGTACTTGAGTTGGGCTTGATAACAAAACCTACCTCATGGAGCTGATGTGAGAAGCCTTTTCTGAACCTTAAAGCGCTATACAATGCTAGCAACAAGAAGGTCCCTTCTTGTCGGAACATTCTAATTCATTATTTTTATTAATTTGGTTTGTCTCAGCATCGACTCCCCTAGACAATAAGGTCCTCCAAGGCAGAGATTGTAAATGTTTATTAATATGCACAGCATTCAATAGACAGACATAGCAATGATGGTTTGTGTGGGTTCTTTCCAGCTACCAACTTATCCAATAAAAACCTTCTTCCTTCCTTCTAAAAGGCAAAATCTCCCTCCTCAAATTTTTCAGAACCTTGACTCAAGCAGATTTTCATTTACTTTACTTCCCATATATAATAGTTCACAGGTTCAATTTGTAGCCATATTTCCTGGCAAGGTCCTTAAAAGCAGGGCTCTGTCTTCTATTTCTTTGCCTCCTAGAGGTCTTGCACAGTGCATTCAGTTTGTGCTAAATTAAAACAAAATGTTTAATGAATGCTTTCCCAAGCCATTTCTGGCTTCCTGCATTTCTAAATCAAACCTTGATTTTGAACTGTCATTTATGAAATTTTCTGCTTATGTGAAAATTTAGAGAAAGATTAAATTTTTCTCTTTAGATTTACTGTGTATAGTTAACATGAGCAAAACACTTCAACTCTGCATTTTAAAAATTCTCTTTTAAAGTGTGTTGATTGTGGTTGATTAATAGTTATCAGATAGAGCCTTTTAGATTGGGAGATTTTTAATTTAATAACTAAGGTAATGCAATGTAGGTGTTGACTTAATGCAATCATTAAGGTAAAGGTTATAATATGTTAAGTGCTTACTTAAGGCTTAATCAAAACTTCTGGGCAATTTTCATAGCTCTCTTACTAGACAGTAGGAATTGAAGAATATTGACTTCCTGACCTAATTATCAAAGGTATCAACAAATACCCTGAGGAATTCCTTAGAGGAACATAGTGTGAGCTGGTTAGAAAAGAAACATCTTGAGATGGGAAGATTTTGCCTCCAGGTTGACTAGGTGTAGCTGTGGTCCTGACTAACAAAAGATCTGAAATGTGTTGATTAGTTCGAGGCTTGTGTAGTTCCACCAGAGAAAGTTATATTACTCTCTTTGAGGAAGAAGCCCTAGAATTCCAAGGCTGAAGCAGCTCAGAGAAACAGGATAGCAAAACAGGGGTGTGCTGGAGATAGCTGAAAAGGCTCATGATGTCCTGGTTGGGTATTTAAGGGGCTAGAGGGAGCCTTAGAAATTGACAAATACAACAAATTGATTCTTTGTCCAAGACTTAAGAAAATGTTAACGATACAAATTAAATTTAAAAAGCATGTTGTACTTTTTTTTTTTTGAGAACTGTTGTTAAAAAATTTACCAGTACACTCCAATAGATGACAACAGCAGCTCTTCTGGGTAGGTTTGGAAAAAGAGAGATGCATAGCTATTAAAGTACAGGGGAATAGCAGGGAGATATAGCCAGCATCAGGGAAATACATATGGTTTCTGGGAGATGGACCAGGCTTTGCTCAGGCCTATCTAGTGGTTCCAGTTCGCATTGAAAGGATATTCTGGATGGTTACAACACTGATATATTTAGGTGCAGCTCCCTTGCCTCCCCATTTGCCACAATATACACCTAAGGACCCTCCTCCTTTACTGGGCTTTTTCACATACGTTATTAGGAAACTATCTCAAAGATCATTAAATCTTGAAGATACTTTCCTTGCTCTTTTGGGGAAATCTAATAGCTTAGCCTACTTGGAGCTCCTACCACAGGGAAGCTACCTGCTGTGATATAATTCAAAAATCAAAGATCATGAGTTGTTGGGAGTCGAGGAGGCCAGGGGTGGCTAGAGGAAAGTGTGACCTCTTGCATCAGTATGACAATCTGCAGGAGACTCTACCTCTTTGTATAAAGGAGAATTTTTCCTGGTTATTGACTTTGCTTTTTTGTGCCAAACAAAAGTTTTGCTATTTAATATATGGTTCCTGATGTGTTGGTAGAGAATGAACTGATGGGGGTTTAAGCTGTATTTGTTTTACTATGAGCAGCTAAAACACCCCATTCTGAAAATGGGTAATAGTTTATCTGTGCTACTCATGATTTCATATGCCCATTCTCACTATTGGTGCAGAATAATAACAGCTAGTTTTTTTTTTATAGAGCTTTAAGTATGCAATGCACTTTACAAATATCACTTAATTTTATCCACACAACAACACTAAGAAGTAAGTGCCTTTATTATCCCCATTTTACAGATGAGGAAACTGGCAGAGATTTTGACTTGCCTAGTATCACATAACTAGTTAATTACTTGAACTTTGGTCTTCCTTGACTCTAGAGTTAGTGATATATCTGATGTATTACCTAACTGTCTCCAAATACCAGACTCTTTGAGGAATAAAAAATTTTAGGTGATAGAGTTCTAGGGTAATGGAGATACAACAATCAATCAATAATTATTTATTAAGAATGTACTATAATCCGGGCACTGTATTTGGCAATGGGGGTACATTAAATACATATAAACATACAAAGATTTACAATGGATGCAACAAGGCAGCAATGAATCAACCTCAGTATTTACATATGTAATAGCTCCTTATTATATTCCAAGACAACTGTTTTATTTATTGAAACTTCTGGTTTGTCTGCCTCAAGTCTCTCCCCATGCCAATCCATCCTCTACTCAAGCTAAGTCTTCCTAAACCCTAGTAAGTCTGACCACTTCACACCCCCTATTCAATGAACTCCAATGTCTCTCTATTTCCTCTAGGATCAAATATGAAATCCTATATGTCTTTTAAAACCCTAACTTATCCCCTCCCTAATTTTCCAATCTTCTTACACCCTGCTCCCCTCATCGTATTCTCAGATCTAGTGACATTGACTACCTTGCTGTTTCTCACACACGGACACTCCAATTTCATGTATTTCACTGTGTCCCCCACAACTAAAAAATTCTTTCTCATATCCTTCTTACTGCCTTCAAATCCTAAGCTAAAGTCCTACCTCCTCAGAAGCTTTTCCACTCTCCCTTTATGTTACTGCTTTCCCTCAGTGATTATCTCCAATTCACATACCCTGTATACACCGCTGGTATACAGTTGTTTGCAAATTGTCTCCCTCAATAGAATGAGTTCCTTGGGAACAAGGATTGGCTTTTTAATTTTTACTTTTTGCCCTTATATCGTTTATGTCTACAGCAGTGCCTGGAACTTAGCAGGTATTTAATAAATTGACTTATTGACTTGACCCAAACACATAATTCAGGTATATCAGCATTTACCATTGCACAAAAACAAGCAACATCAATTAAAAAAAATTGTTGAGGTTTATTTCAAGGCATTCAGCAACTATTTCTTCATTAATTCAACCACCATTTAAGTGCCTACTATGTGGCAGGAACAGTAAAATCACTGACAGCCATATAGCTATAAACCAGGTAATACCCCACAAATGAGTCTGCTTAAGTGAACTAAATAAAAAACAAAGCCTTAGACCCCTCTCCCGGATGGGAGGAGAGAGGCGAGTCCGCTTATGAGGAGGAGGAATCCTTCCTAGGGCTCACGGCGATGGTCCGTGCAGCGGTGCTAAAGCCACCAGGTGCACGAAGTTGGTGCCCCTCCGGGCTGGCTGGGGCATGAAGGCCGGGCGCTTTCACGCAATTCCCGGGGGCCGCGAACGGCCTGCTAGTGTATTTCTCCGCTCCCCTGGAAGTTGGGACAAAGTTGGAGAAAAGCTCGGACACCTGCAGTTTCGGGCGACGCTGCTCGGGTGGGGGGCTGGGCGTTTAGGGGGCAAGACGGGCGGGCGTTCAGTCCGAGAGCCCCAGAACAAGCCCTATTTCCTGGGGGCGAGGCCAAGGCCTGCTGGGAGATTCGGGCACAGGGAGAGGTGAGTGCGTGCAGGAGGGAGATGGGATTCCCCTCCTCCTTCCACCCACTCCTGATCTTTTAGTCCCCAAGAAGCTGTAGCAGTAGGTGGGCCCCCACTGGAGACCGCAGGCTGCACAGGCCAACAGGTAGACCTCACGAGGCAAGAGACCCCAGGGGGCACGTCGTCACCTTCACGCTCACCAAGCTGGCAGGCTGCTAGCTGTGCGCACCGGCCACACTCCCACCTCAGGCGGAAGGGAAGGCGGGGCTTGGAGGCGAGAAGGCGGAGCCTGAGGGGCAGGGCTGGGCGGGCGGACTGGGACGAGGGGAGGGGGGGAGGAGGAGAAAGGTTGCTCTGACTCGGGCAGCCGCGAATTTCCGGCGCGCACCCCCGCCTCTCGTGTCCTGTGGTCTCGCCCGCCCCCGCTGCCATGTTGGATTGTGCGGCCCCCACCGCAGCCGCCGCCGCCGCCACCGCCGCCGTTGCAGCTGCCGCGGAAGAGCCGGAGGAGTCAAGAGTTTAGCGCTGTCGCCAGTCGCGGAGGACGCGGACAGCAAAGCACCAGCCCCTGGCAACCTCTCTCTTCCACCAAGCCCGAAGGGAGGTCCCCCCCAACCCCCGCCCGCGCCGGCTCCTCCTCGTCCCCCCTCCCCCAGAAACCCTTCGAGATGCTGCGGCTCTGACTCCGCTCCTCCCCGCCCCTGTCACTGCGAGGGGGAGACCCACGCAGCCACCCGGCCTCCCCGCGGCGGAGGAGGACAAGGAAGACACGGCTCCGGCTCCGGCCCCGGCTCCGCCGGCCTCCGCTACCATGAGCAACAGCCAGCCGCAGCAGCAGCAGCCGCCGCCGCCGAGGAGGGTCACCAACGTGGGCTCGCTGCTCCTCACCCCGCAAGAGAACGAGGCGCTTTTCAGCTTCCTCGGCAAGAAATGTGTGGTCAGTTTCCCGAAATTCGCCGCCTCTCCGGAAAAGAGTGGGAGAGGGGAGGGAAGGGGTCGTCCCGGTAGCGCTGCCTCTGACTGCTCCCCTCCAGGGCCCAACCAGGGAGGCTGGGGGTGCCGGTGGCCGAGGCAGTGTCACCTTTCCGGGCCATGCCCTCGCCAGCTTCCCTGCCCCCTCTCCTTTCACCTCTCCTTCAAACTTTACTCTCAGGCCGCTGGGGGAGGGGTTCTTTTTCCCCGGGAGGCTCCCCATCCCCAGAAGCGGGACTCCTCTTCTCTGGACTCTCATTTAACCCTCTTGAGCAGTCTTCAACATCTTCCAAAATGGGAAAGATTTGGGGAGACCGAAGCTTAGAAATGAATGAAGTGTGCCAGGAAGCACCCCCACCCCCAGCTCAGTCGAACTCCCCCGCCCCCTCCCGGCTTTGGACTCTTTCGGAGAAATGCTTGGGTGCTTTGGGGTTGCAATGCAAGCAGTTCCCCGGGTCTTTCCGTTTCCAATCGAAAGGTCTGGTTAAAGAAGGAAATGCTGTGGCTCCTCCGACTGGGCTAGTTTCTCCTACATTCTCACCCGGGCCTGGTTCCTTCTTCCCTCCCTCCCTCCCAGTGCTTGTCTTCCCCTGGAAGGCTGGGGAGGGGAGGGGGGGGGGCGGGGAATGGATGCTGTTTGCTTCTCCGCCATGCGCAGTGGAAACTCAGTCTCTATTACTTCTCAGCTCCGGGGAAGCGGAGGGGGGGTTGGGGGAGACGGGACGGGACGGGAACGGCTGAGCCTGAAGTCTTGGGTTGTGGTGGTGCGGCGGTTAACTCCAACCCCAGATGGCTGGTTGGGAGCGAGGAGTTGTGCTGTGGGAAGGGGGAAATGTGTGTTGTTGACGGAAGCATTCATTACATTGGCTGCTGGCAGTTCTGGGGGTGGGGAGGGTTTTGCACAGTGGTGGTGTAGGCCTTGTCAGGCTTGGGCTACATCTCCCTGCGGGTGACTTGGGGCAGGGCTGTGGTTGAGTTTGTTGGAGAGCTGGCTTAGTTTCTCCTCTCCCTTACTTGTTACCACCTGCAGAGTTTTATGTGACCCGGAACCAAGCAGTCACAGCATAAGGGAGGAAAATTTAACCGAGAGATGTAACCATGCGACTGCTTTCCTTCGTAATATTAAGTTATGTTAGACCAGGCTACACCTGTTTGTACAAGAAGTCAGGATTAGAAAATTTCAGGAATGTTATCAGATTAATTGTTAACTCCCCAGGAGTCGACCCTTTGTATACCGTGCAAGAGTTGCAGCTTAAAGGTTGGATCCTTTGATTCAGCTACTTATACTTGTACTTCAGCTTTTAAAAATTAAACTTCTTAATAGCGTTTGGTAATGGTTGTGAGGCACAGCATAGATTTTAACAAATGACATAATTTTAGTTTAGAGATTTTGATAGTGAGTTTACACTGGTAAAGTGGTTGGCCAGAATGATAAGTTAAGAAGAAGTTTGTGTCTTAAACGATATTTAAGGACTTTTTGTGACTTTTGTCTGTATCATTATTTTCTGTTCTTGGAAGTGTGAAATGTTTACTTAAACTTAAGATTTTTGTCTTAATAATTGTTCATTTAAAACTATAAAATAATCACTCGAACAATAGAAACAATACATGAAAGTTTTAAGGGAAAGGAGTAAACTATAATTGAAATTATAGTGCTATATGCCAGGTGATTTTTACAAAATGACCCTGCTAGATAGGTGCTAGATAGATGATAATATTATTATCATCATCCCCGTATTCAGGAAATGTCAGCAAGCAAAAGTTAAACGATTTGCCCAGGATTACATAGCTAAATGGGTATCTGAGACCTGATTTGAATTCACATCTTCCTAAATCTATACCCAGCCCTCTATCTACCAGCTGCTTCCTAGGGCACAACTCTTACAAGGACCTGTGTAAGGATCCTAGACTGTGTGGAGATATTTAAAATTTGAAAAAAAAATCATTCTTATATAGTTAAGATATACTTTGAAATTTCATCAAATTATTACACTTGCTACATTTTCTAAGTTGAAGAGGAAGTAATTTTCATATCAGATGCATTTAGACAGGAAGGGAAATAGCACTTGTATACAAGCACACTAAGTAATTACTGTGAGATTGCCTTTACTGTTTGCTGCCTCTTCCAGTTTTTCAAAGAATGATTGGTTTGGAAGGACACTGAACAAACTGTAATACAGAAAGGCAGTGTGTTTCAGTGGTTGAAGTAGTGAACTGATAGATAAGCTGTTAAATTATTCTTTGTGCAGCTTTTTGTCATATCATTCAGTATCAAACAAGACACACTTTGCTTTTCACCTTTCTTTAATGATCCTACATTATACCTGTTTTGGATAGAAGGCTGTTCAATTCAAGAAATATAAGACATTATGATGGGCACTGGGGTTGAAGTGACAAAGAAGAAAGTCTTTGCATTCAAGGAACTCACATTCTATTGTAGGTAGGAGGAGGGTGATAAAGTATGAATACAGATGAGTAAAGTACAAAGTGAATTGAAGAACTAGAAAACCTCAATAAATGGGACCATCCTGAAGGAGATAAGCTTTGAAAGATAAGGATTTGGAGAGGCCATTCTAGCCATGGGGCAATAGCTTGTACATGTGAACAGTCAAAATATGGAATGATGAGTTCTCAGAACAACTAGTTTATAAGTTTATAGCCTAGTTTATCAAGAACAGAGAGTGCTAGAAGGGAACAGTGATGTGAGATAAGTCAATAGCCAGATTTTGGAGGTCTTTAACCGTTAAAGATCTTTTATTTTATTCTTGTCCTCCTAGTTGTGGTCAGGAAGTCATTGAAGGCTTTGAAGCAGAGGATTGAAGCTCTTAAAGGTCTTAGTGTTAAATTAATTGAAATATTCTTGTTTGGGGGAAAATTCTATTTGAATAATTATGTAGATGCACTTTTTTGAGTTTAAATAATGATATATTTCTCTAACCATAAGCAATATTAGCATTTAAGCACGTTGTAAATCCACTGAAGTAGTAGAAGTAACAGATAATGCTCCAGGTTGTTAAGGGTGTTATTGTATTGTCTGTGGTTGATTTGAGTTCAGTGTAAGTCTTTGTGGAGGAGGTAAGTCTTCATACTATATCTGAAATATGCTTTTAAGTATACTGATGTGTTTAGTGTTAATGGACTTTTCTCCTCCTAACACTTGTTTTTAAAAAAGGTAAGCCTATTTCTGATTAATTTTATTAAACCACAGGTTAAATTTTCTTACAAGGGAAAAAACCGAAAGATGTTTTAAACTAGAATATCTGGCCACATTTTAGAGTGAATAACATTACTTCCATGTAGTTGAATTTAGTGTTAGTGTTATTGTTTTTTTTTAATGGACTTTTTATTTGTTTTTACTGAACCTGTGTTCTTTTTTTTTTTAAGCAATCGGGGTTAAGTAACTTGCTCGAGGTTACATGGCCAGTTATTTCTGGATGTGGTGCTAAGTATCTGAGCCCAGATTTGATCCCCAGGTCATCCCGACACTGGGGCCTGTGCTCTTACTGGCTGTGCTAACTGGCCACCCCTGAACCTTTGTTCTTACTGGTATAGGGAATTCCCAGTGAGGAAACTCAGTCTACTAATGCAGATCACCTACTTTATAATTTATGGTTTTAGAGAGTTGCTTGGGGTCATTGAGTTAGAATGACTCTTTGTCCATAGTCACACAACCATGTGTCAGAGGTAGAACTTGAATTCAAGTCTTCCTGATTCCTGACCCAGCTTTCCATCCACTTACCTTCATGCTGCTTCTCTCTAAAAGCAAATCAAAATAAACAAAAAACTTTATAGGAAAGAGTAGCTGTAAATTTTGTAAGTGGAGGTGAATATAAAAAATCATTTACTAAAGGGGACAGGGCAAGTCTTGAATTGGAGCACTGTAACTGCTTGTCTCACTTAACAGGATGGAGTTCTACTTTTTCAGATGTTTGCCTCTGGTTTGTTTCTTTTAGTTGACTTAACTCATCTCTCCCAAGAAAACTTCCTTGATTAAGATTAATCTGCACTACTTCTGTTCCTCAGTATTTGTTTACTGGAATGTTTATGTTTTTTTTTTTAAGCAATAGGGGTTAAGTAACTTGCTCAAGGTTACACTGCTAGTTATTTCTGGGTGTGGTGCTGAGTATCAGAGCCCAGGATTCGTTGCAGGTCATCCCGACACTGGAGCCGGTGATCTTACTCACTGAGCCACCTGGCCACCCCTGTTTATGTTCTTTTTTTAACTTATTTATTTTATCTAATTCTTTATTGGACCTCTCCATTCAGACAGCAGAAAGCAGGTGTTCTCTTTGTCCCAAGATATCTTTAGCATAATATTTAAGATCATTGAGTTTAGAGCTGGAAAAGACATTAAAGATAATCCATTGTAAAATCCCTTCTTTCTAAGACCCAGAGAGGCTAACCAGTTCACCCAAGATCACACAGGCAGAACAGGAATTCAGTCCTGGTCCTCTGACCAATTTCCTTTTTCATAACATCACAGGATAAGTGCTTAGTAAATGCTTGGTAATAGTATGAGTGGAAATTATTGCTCCTATTCCTGACTTTTAGTTTTTATCCTATCCAATCAATCATTCCTACCTCCTTTAGACTAATCTTTCAGCTCTGTGCTCAAAACCCACTAAGGACCTCTCCGTGCCTCCTCAATAAAGTATATATTCCTTTATATTCAAAAGCCTTCCAACCCAATCTGTTTTGCACCCATTTACTTCACATTGTCCTCCAGTTTGAGTTTCTTAAGAGTTCACTGAACATGTCCAGAGCTTTCCTGCCTCAGTGGAGGAGGTGAATGTGTCTAACTAAGGCTAAGAATTTAATGAGGGGATGTGGTAAACCTTAATCTTAGTTATTGCAACTATGTGTCTTTCCTGCTAGGATAAAGTGTTGTTACTTTTCCCCAAGTTCAACTTTGATTTCATCAGAGCTGCCCCCTTAACCTTCAGAATCCCAAATTTCCATCTGTTGAAGTCTCCCCATTGACTCAAGACTTCATTCACCTGCCAAATCCTCTTTAAAGTCTATTGTTTACTCTTTGGATTTGTATTCCACTTTACTTTTTGACTTGGGGTTCTCCCTGTGGTATTTCATTTTATATTATTGTCTATAATTTAATCTCCTTTGTTCAATTTAATTCAATAAACATCTAAGTATTTACCTATTATAGGAAGGTAAATTTTTAAGCTCTTCCCTGCCCCTAGATTAAGTGCACCTGGAGCCAGTGATGGGAGGCTTGTTTTTCAGGAACACCCACACCTTGGTGCTTTGTGATTAGGCAGTGGGTCAAGAGGGTTGTTACTTTCTCTGACCCAGGAGAAGGCTATATAATCCCTGATGTGAGACTTTGTTTTGGGGCTCACTTTGAGAAGTGTTGTGTGACTTGACCAGAGGAGACTCTGGGCAGCCATTGTTGAGCCCTCGGGCTTTGAAAACCCAGATGTTGATGCTTCTCTCTGGTAACTGTGATTAGGTATGGATGTATGTAATGGTTGGATAGTTTTGGAAGCCTGTCTGCTGAAATGTTTCTCTGTCTTGTAACTTCTGCTTGTAACCTCTATATACTCTGAAGTTCGGGGTTCTGACCATTTTCCCCTGAACTAGGTAAATGATATATGTTTGATTGATTAAAGCAAGATTGTTAACCCATTTTGAGTTGCTTTCCTTTAGAAAAGCAGATCTAGGGCAGCTAGGTGGTGCAGTGAGTAGAGCGCCAGTCCCTGAGTCAGGAGGACCTGAGTTCAGATCCGGCCTCAGACACTTAACACACACACACACAAACTAGCCGTGTGACCTTGGGCAAGTTACTTAAAACCCCAATCACCCTCCAAAAAAGCAAAAAAAAAAAAAAAGCAGATCTAAGAACCTGTGTTTGCAACCTCCCTGGGGATGCTGGGGTGCTTGCTGCTATATAACCATATGTAGGTACTGTGTAGTCTAATAGTATGGTAGAAGCTGGAGATACAAAGACAAAATGAAACAATCCTTGACTGAAGAGCTTTTGAGGAGGCTATATTCAGAGATAGAGGAGGAACAGCTGGTAGGATCAGGAAAGGCTTTGGGATGAAGGGAGGCTACATTTAGTAGGGAATACATTCCAGGCATATAGGGAGTCTGCTGAATTTGGGGATAGTTAGTAGTCTAATTTAGCTGGAATGGACAGTACATGAAGAGGGAACTGGAGAAAGGTAGATTTGAGTCAAACTATAGAAGGTTTTAAATGCCAAACTAACGATTTTGTGCTTTTACTCTGGAGGCAATAGGTAGCCACTAAAGATGTTTGGCCAGGGGAATGACATGGTCAGACCTGTTCCTTAAGGAGATTATTTCAGCAGCTTGTCAGAGGATATATTGAGAGAGGGGGAGAAACTCCTGAGATCATGAGGGCCAGAATTAGTCTAATGTTTAGAAGAATAGTGAGGAGATGGTTCTAAGTGATGCAAGTTACGGGGTTTGTAAGTTGCTCTATTTGAGAGTTGGCTTCTGACCTTAATTTTACTTTGTGGCTTCAGTGTCTAGTACAGTGAATTGTAAATATTAGGTGCTTAATAAATTATTGTGTTGGGAGATGGTTGTTAGAACTCATCTCTGCTTGTTAAAGTTGCTGAAACTCAACACTGTTCAGAATCAGACTTCACTTTTTGGGCTTCACTATTTAAATAATAAATATAACTTGATTGTACTGATCCTGAAATAGTGAAGGTAACAGCAATAGCAACTATGAGAGAGAAGGACACAGTGAAAAAGAGCTTCACCCTAGCTAGGGTTCTTTGGGTAGTAAATTCAGAATTTTTTGTTGCCCATACAAACCTAAAGTCTTAAATTTTATACCTAACATAATCTCCCTTCCTTATTCTGAACTTTGGTAGATTAATCTTGATATTTTTTATGAGTAGAATTAGTGCCTCTGCTTGGGTAGTGAAGTACAAATTGTATGTTGATAGTTGAAGGAGAAGAAAACTAGAAGGCCTGTCGTTTTTCTTTCAGGTAGCTGCAATGCTTTGCCTAAGAGCAATGGAAATTCATTGTTGTGGTGCTGTCCTGATCTTTGGCATATATGTGGACAGTTCATAGTATCATAGACTTAGCTCTCTGAATCGACCACCAACATCATGAAGTCAAAATACCTTGATTTTAAAGATGAGGAGACAACTTGTTCAAGTAGCAGGGACAAGATTGAACCCAGGTCCTCCAACTACACATCTAGGGCACAGAAACCACACTTTCTCCAAGTTGAAACTTAGCCCACCCTTGCTAAACCATTTCCTACATCTCCAAAAAAAATGTAGCCCAAAGGAAGAGTATAAAAGGTTTAAATAATACAAAGGGAGAACAATTATCACCCAAATACTGGAGGATTATTAAACAACCTGAGGTGGTAATATAGCACTGGATTGGATATCAGAAGATTATAGTTCTGGTATTGTCACTAACTCACAGTGCAAACCTTGGACAAATCATGTAATTTCTCTTAATATCAGTTTTCTCATCAGTAAAAGGAAGAGGTTATACTAGATGATCTTTCTGTTATGTCCCAGTTCAAATAGTCTATGTTTCAGTGCATTGTCATGAATATTAGAAATTATTTATTCAGTAAGCATTTATTAAGCCCTTGTTATGTGTTAGATACTGTATTAAGCTCCAGGGATACAAAGAAAAATGAAACAATTCTTCCACTCAAGGAACTTATATTCTATTGGATAAAAACAATATATACATAGAAATTTAAATACAAAATATATACAAAATAATCTTTAGGGGAGCACAGCTAGCAACTAAGAAGATGAGTTAGGGTAGGCTTTCTGTAGAAGTTAGCACTGATGGACTTTGAGGGAAGATAGGTTTTCTCTGAGGGAGAGTGAGAAGAGAATGCACTCCAGGCAAAGACCCAGAGAGTGGAGTGTGAATGTATTGTAGATGGGACAGCCAGCAGGTCAGTTACACTAGGACTGGTTGGATATCTTTTGGGGGAATAGGGTAGGGTAAGGGTGGGGAGAAAAATGACTAAAATTATGGTATTGACTATAAGGGAATACTGTTGTGCTGTAAGAAGTGAGCAAGGGGACAGTTTCAGGAAAACTTGGCAATATTTTTATGAACTGATAAAGAGTGAAATTAGCAACGGCAGAATAATTTATATAATAATAATAGCTAACATTTACATAGCTCTTACTATGTGCTATATGCACTGTGCCAAGTGCTTTACAGTTATTACCTCATTTGATCATAACAACAACCTAGAGAGATAGCTGGTCTTCTTACCCTGATTTCACAGATGAGGAAACGGAGGCAAACAGATATTACCTGGGTCACACATATTCAGATATAATTGTCTGAAGTTGGATTTGAACTTGAATCTTCCTTACTCCAGGCCCAGCACGCTACCCATTGTGCTACCTACCTGCCTCACAGCATTTTAACAACAGTATAAAAAAAAAAGCTTTGAAAGATGAGATCTCTGATGAATTCAGTGACCAACTATAGTTCTAGGGGACTGATGATGAAGCATGCCACCCTTCCTCTTGAGAGAGTGGTGATAGATTAAAAATGCAGAACAATTTCTAGACTAGCCAGTGTATGAATTTGTTTTGCTGGACTTCCATATTTGTTAAAAAAGGACTTTGTGTTTCTTTTTACTTATTTTTTTAGTGATGGGAAAGTAAAGAGGGCCTAAGGAGACAGGAATAGAATAATAAAAAGAAAAGGAAGTCATTGAGGAATTATTTTAAAAATACAGAGAAGAGAACAGAAGGAATTCCAGAAAGAAGTACAGACAAGCTGAATGGCAGAGAGTATATAGAGAAGAGGACTCAAGACAGAGCCCTGGGGTAAACCCACTCCTAAGGGGTGACTGAAGGATGATAATCCAGGTAAAAGAGATGGAGAAGAAGCAGTTGAATGGAAAACTGTCTGGGAACAGTGGTATGACACCTGGGACGGAGAGAGTGCCCAGGAGGGCAAGGTGGTCTGTAGTGCCAGAGGTCAGTAAGCTGCAGAGAGGTAAATAAGAAAAGACGATGCATTTAGTTATTATTTCATCATTGGTAATCTTAAGAGATAATTTCAGTTGAATGATGAGATCTGAAGCCAAATTGCGAAGGACTGAGGTGAGAAAATGGAGGTATGTATTTGGTTGTGAAAAGGAGGAAAGATATTGAGCAATACTTTGAAATAGTGGTAGGATCAAGTGGAGAGTTTTGAAGAATTAGAGTAGATATAGACCTGTTTAAGCAGTAGGTTAGAGCCAGTGGAGTAATGAAAAAAATTGAAATTAGGGAAAGAAAAATGATCTACAGAGGCAAACTTCTGGAGGAGATGAGCTGAGAGAGAATGGTATGAAAGGCATGAGTAGAGAGGTTGAGGTTTGCAAGGAGAAAGGCTACTTATTCCTCGGAGTCTGAATCAGAAATCAGGGGACACTGTTGAGGTGATTTGTAATATAGAATTGAGGAGAAAAGGGAATTCTAGATGACCTCAGTTTTTACAGTAAAGTGTTTGGTGAGATTCCCTAGCTTAGAAAGAGGGTATGGGGATGATAGAGGTAGCATATGAGAGAAGAGAAGAAAGACTGGAGAGGACACTTAGGGTAGTGGGATAATTAGAAGTTTATTTGTAAGAGCTGTGAGTGTTACCAGTTTATTTTCGGAAATCTTGTTTTTATTTTAAATTGAGTTATTATTTTGCCAGATGCTAGACATTATATGACTTTGCTGATTTTTCAGTCGTTTGAAATAGATATTGGACAGTTTGCTGGGTATGAGGAGAAACTTCCAGGTATTCTTTTTACTTTTCTTTAATTAATAGGGATGGGAGTTTTCTTTCATATGGTTGTTAGTATTTTTCGATTCTTCTTTTGAGAACTGTTTATTCTTACCCTTTGACCACATTTATTGGGGAATCCTCTTTGACCTTATACATTTCTGTTAATTATCTATTTAGGGAGGGCAGCTAGGTGGCGAAGGTCAGCTGGCCCTGGAGTCAGGAGGACCTGAGTTCAAATTATCTATTTAGGTTGCATATAAAACGCTTATCAGAGCCATTTGATAGAAATATATTTTTCTCTCTTCATATTCTAAATGCATTAATTTTATTCGTCCAAAAACTTTTCAGTTTCATTTAATCAAATAAAATTCCATCTTTTGTAATTGCCTTTTGGAGCTACCTTTAGCAGTGTAAGTTATATGACCTCGTCTGATTTTTTATGATAGGACCTTTAATATTCAGGTCACATATCCATTCTGAATTTATTTAAATGTTGGAAGATATTGATTTAAAAGCCTATTTTTTTTTTTGCCAGACTGCTTTTCACTTCTCCAGGTGTTGGTGTTTAAAATAAGAAAACATTTTTATTTGTAAGAATGTTCATTTCTTATTTTAAACTTTAGACTGCTTAATTTTAGTGACTAGATTTTGTTTTGAGGACCAAATTGAAATTAAGATTAATACTAAAGCTAAAAGCTTTCATTAATATTTTAATTCATTATCTAAGTTGACTTGGATAATTATATGTTAAATAAAATATTAACATTCTCTGAAACCAAATAGGTTTCAAGAAACACAAAGGAGTTTTTCAGAAATTTGGTCAAACTATTATCAGTGCCAGGTGTTATGTTAGGGGATTTACAAGAACAAAAATGAAACCATTCTTTGCCTAAAGGAACTTACTTTGGGGAGTAAAGAAAGTACAGCAGTATTTACACATATAGGTTTATACAGCATATATGCAAAATAGTTTTGATTTGGAGGATACTAGTAACTGGGGAGATCAAAAGAAGTTTCATGTAGAGGGTAGTGCTTGAGCTAAATCTCTCCAAAGATGCATGCAGCTCTTAGAGGTGCAAGTGAGGATGGAATGTATTCAAGGCATAAGGGACCATTATGGCAAAAGCATCTGGACAGAAAATGGAATGTCCTTTGAGAAACAGCAAGAAGGCTCCTTGAGTTTGAAAAGGTGGGTTTTTCTTTTTTCTTTTTCCAGTGTGTGGTGAGTGGTAGAGGGGAATGGGCCTAAGGAAAGGATAGCAAAAACAAAACAAAACAAAACCTCCCAAAAAAACCACAGTTAGGGAAAGAGAATGTCATTAAAGTTTTTGGGTTTTTTTGTTTTTTTCTTTTTGGAGGGCAGTTGGGATTAATTGACTTTCCCAAGGTCACATGGTTAGTAAGTGTTAAGTGCCTGAGGTCACATTTGAACTCAGGTCCTCCTGACTTCAGGGCCAGTGCTCTATTCACTGCACCAGAAGGAAGGCTAGAATCATACATACAGTACACCTTTTAAAGTAACAGGTTAACCATTATATTTAAAAAGAAAAGCAAACAGTACATAACAGATTCACAGTTTCACGGACAGTCCTCTGTATGTGGAAGTGTCCATTTTATTTAATGTTTAAGTGGATGTTTTATGTTTTGGGTTTTTTTTTTTTTTTACTGAAAATATTCTGGATACTGTTACCTGCTAAGTAACATGCAAGTTACCATCAATCTTGTAGGATGGTGTCAGTGATTTTAATGTAAAATGTTACTTTTATACACTTTTAAAAGCTACCATTTGCTTTAGATCTAGATTTAATGCTTGTGAATTACATCAGATTTTCAATTCTGGAGTGGATTGAATTGAAAGTCCTCCACTTAGAAAACAGTTTAATAAGTCTGCTTGAAATTGCACTGTAGTTAAGTTCTAACTGAAGAATACCAGCTCTGCTGTATGTGATACTGGATAACGTTAGCTGGTCTGTTAGATTTCTTAGTTAACTATGTCAGAATTTTTTTAGTTGTTAATATGATAATCTTATGAAAGAAAGGCATCATGCAATTAGAAGTCAAGGTGAATCATATTTTGATGTGTTTCAATCTATAACCTGATACTTTACTTTTTTGGAGGTGTTTTTAATAAAAGTTGATGTACCAATATCTTTTCCAGTTCTAGTGAAAAAATACATTTTTATTTACAAATAGAGCTGATCATCATTATTAATTATAATTCTATCTAGGTATCATAGCTGTCTTTGCAGCAGGCAGTGTGGTTTCATGGAAATAACAAGGGCCTTGGAGTCAGTTTGAAATACAGTCTTGGTCTTGCTAAACTTCTGGCTGTGGGGTCTAGACAAGTCATTTTCCTTCTCTGAGCCTCAGTGTTACTGACTTTAAAATAAAGATAATAACACTTGTATTGCTGCTACCCTTATAGAGTCAAATGAGAAAATAGATGTAAAAGTACTTAGTAAATATTAAAGATAACATAATGTAAGCTGTTATTAGTATTAATGAATACTCACCTTATTAATAAATTCTGTCTTGCTTGGAAGATTCCCAGAGGGAAAACCAATTTTTACTTCTTTGCTCACTGATAGAATGAATCCTATATATATATGTAATGTTTTGCATATGTCAAGCCAAGCACTTCCATTTTTTAAATGTTAAATGGTTTATATATATGTAATGTTTTGCATATGTCAAGCCGAGCACTTCCATTTTTTAAATGTTAAATGGTTTTATGAATCAGAAGTCTTTTAGTGTATAAAAAACATACTATATTGTATAGTTTGTTCCCCCCCCCATTTTCTTTTGCAGTATCTTTTCTAGTATATTTAGCAGCAATAGGATAATAGGAAAACAGATAATTATGCAATTGTAGTATTAGTATAGTAGAGTGAGATTGAGTAAGATAACGTGAATTTCTTTCTTATATTATACTCATAGAAAAATAGATATAGAAGCAACATGATCCCATGGAGACCAAAAATGAGAGATGAGAACCAACCCCTTCTTGAAAGGATTTCAACTAAAGGCACATTGGTAACTTTACAGATATTCAGTGTAATGTAACAGATCACTTACTGCTAGCTTAGTTTGCTATAGCTGAGCATTTTAGGCTCCTTGATCTCATTAACACATTTTTTTTTTAATGTTTTGTTATTCTGAACCTAACAGACACCAATCAACATGTATGAACATTTTCCACATGCAATGAACATAAAGAGAGAATCATATTTGAAACCAGAAATTTCATTACATGCTTCATCATTAATTTTATGATGTCATAATTTTGCATCCTCCTAAAGCATAGTAAATTCTCTATAGGAATCTGTTTCAAGTATTTTTCTTATACATTGCATCATGTTGGATTCTACTTTCTAATACATTCAACTATCCTATTCTATTTTTCCTTGCCATTCACTGTTATAATTGTGAATTAATTGTGAATTTTCTTCCACCATAATCTCTTATACTTTTTCCTCTCTTTGCCCCTGAAATCACTTTGCAAAGAAGACAGTAGAGTATAAATATTAAAGAAGTCAGAAAGAGTATAAGCCACACTTTAGTTGTAGGTGAAAAAATCCACTTCCATTCCAGTGCCTTTCTTCTTTCCCTTTCCCATACCCTTTCATTGTTTTTTATACTTTCTTTCCTTTTAATTCTTCCTTTACAATACATCCTCTGAAGCTGAAGTTTGTTTTACTTGTGATTATTATCTCCCCAACATTACCTTCCCCTGCCTTCCAACACCCCCTGTCCTTTCCTTACCTAGGAGCAGATAAATGTTTCATTAGATAGAATACCAGGTCTAGGGTCAGAAATACCTGAGTTCAAATCCAGCCTCAGACACTTACTAATAATTGTGTGACCTTGGGAAAATCACTTAATGTCTGTTTGCCTCAGTTTCCTTTTCTGTAAAATGAGGATAATAATAACATCTACCTCCTAGGCTTGTTGTGAGGATCACATGAGACAATAGTTGGAAAGCACTTAGTATAGTGCTACAGCCAGTCTCTGATCCTTTTCTTGGATGGGATGGTCCGGTCCTGTTTGGTCCTGACCTTGATTTCCTGTGCCCTTGCTTCTTGCTTCCACCTTCTCTAACTTGCTGGCTCTGGTCACAACTCTGAGACCAAGCTTTTCTTCCCTCTAGTCCCCAAGCCTGGTAATGTTGTGGGCTTATGAGACCTATTTCGTTTGCATACTGGTACTGGCTTATAAGTTTATTCATGGAATGCCTCTTCCAGCTCTTGCAGTTTCCAACTTTCTTTTTGTGTAGTCCTGAACTTTAATGAAGTAGCTTACTGATTTTTGTCTTCGGATTTCTTAATCGTCATTTTATCTGGTTATTTTTAGATCATTGCTAGAATATATATAGGAGAGCTAAGCTACTTTATGATTTTTCTTGTTATCACCTTCCCTGGAAATCCTTCCATTGACTTTTATTATGGAACTGTACACATGTTGGAGATATGTTCCTTTGGGGGATGAGAAGAAATAGTCCTTTTCATTCTGCTAGTCAGGTTTTTGTAGTCTGTGTACCTTTGACTCCTGATTTCCACCAATCACCTTGACCATAGACAAAAAGTCCTTGTTGTATGGGAGTAGGGGAAACATACTGCCCCTACCCTATCAATATCTCATGGTGTTCCCCACTTCTCCTTTCCATTTCAGTACACTCTTCCCATGGCTGGATCTCTTGATATTTTGCCAGTGAAGCATCGCTTATTTTTAACTTGAGTAGTTTTACTGTAGAAATCTCTTTCCAAAAGGAATTGCGAATCTGAAAATAGGGAGAGTAGGTAGACAGGAAATAAGAAAGGTACAGGGGAATAATTTGGGATGTTAGAAAGAATAGTATGAGGGGAGAGAAAATCAACTGAATTATTGAAGGACAAATACTTAGGATTTTTCTAGATTTGGTCAAAAGCTAAACATTTAAAGAAGTTTTGGGAAAGTGAGGAAAATACATTTCAAATATGTTAAATATTATGATACATAATAATACCATAATAATTTTTTTTTTTTTAAGCAATCGGGGTGAAGTAACTTGCTCAAGGTTACACGACCAGTTATTTCTGGGTGTGGTGCTGAGTGTCTGAGCCCGATCTCCAGGTCGTCCCAACACTGGAGCCGGTACTCTTACTCGCTGAGCCACCTGGCCGCCCCTAAGCAATTGGGGTTAAGTAACTTGCTCAAGGTTACATGGCCAGGTGTTTCTGGGTGGGTGCTAAGTGTCTGAGCCCGGGATTCGATCTCCAGGTCGTTCTGACACTGGAGCCGGTGCTCTTACTCGCTGTGCTACCTGGCCGCCCCCATAATAAATTTTTAAGCAGAAAATTTTATTCTTTACAATCTTTCAGTGTTTCAGTGCATCTATGATTAACTTTGACAACACATTTTGAAATCAATCCATGACTTTTTATTTTATGTAGAGCTTGTCTTTGTCTTAAAATTTTCCATGAAATATCCACTTAGCATGCTGGGAGCTTTCTTATATATCTCAGTATTGACTTAGTTTTTTTCTGTATTAATAGGTTGAACTCTTTTGAATGGCAATGGTTTTCATTCAAGAGGCTTGCAGTCCAGGACTTGATATAGTCTGCATAAAGTCATCCATAAAGGAGAAGCATGTGAAGGATCTCAGTATCTCAAGAACAGTTTGGTGGCACATTGGATAGAGTGCTATGCCTGGAGTCAGGATGAGTCTTTTTCTGAGTTCAAATCTGGCCTTTGACATTATTAGCAATGTGATCCTAGGCAAGTGACTTAACCCTGATTGCCTCAGTTCCTCATCTGTAAAATGAGCTGGCGAAGGAAATGGCAACCCACTCCAGTATTTTTGCCAAGTAAACCTAAAATGGGATTATGAAGACCGAGATGTTACTGAAATGACTGAACAGTGGTATCGCAAGGGAAATGATTTTCTTATTCTCAACTGTTTCAGTAGTGCCCATTTCTTTGTGTTTAGTTCTGGGTACTACTTTTTTTTTTTTAAGCAATAGGGGTTAAGTAACTTGCTCAAGGTTACACGGCCAATTATTTCTGGGTGTGGTGCTGAGTATCTGAGCCCGGATTTGATCCAGGTCATCCCGACACTGGAGCCAGTGCTCTTACTTGCTGAGCCACCTGGCTGCCCCTAAGCAATTGGGGTTAAGTAACTTGCTCGAGGTTACACGGCCAGGTGTTTCTGGGTGGGTGCTAAGTGTCTGAGCCCGGGATTCTATCTCCAGGTCTTCTCAACACTGGAGCCGGTGCTCTTACTTGCTGTGCTACCTGGCCGCCCCTGGGTACTACTTCTTGGAAAAACTGGAAAGCAGGGGGTGGCAAAATATAGTGAAAAGTATCAAATATGAAGGCTGGAAGGAATTAGGGCTTTTTTGAAAACATAATTGGGGGAGGGGCATATATGACAGTTTTCAATTATTTTCAGTTCTGTCAAGTAGGAGAAGAAATAGTCTTATTCTAATTATCCCAGAAGGGCAGAAGTAGGAACTTTGGTTGAAAGGTGCAGAAATAGAAATATAGGCTTCCGTATATGGAAAACATTTCCTAACAATTTTAATTATTCAAAAGGAAATTAAAAGTATCCAAAAGGAAATTAATTTGTTATGGGAAATGGTGGGTTCCCTGTCATTGAGGTCTGCCATTTAAGACTGAATGATCACTTGTTTGGAATCCTGTAGAGAGAATTTTCAGTTAGGCATGGGTTCTATTAGATGGTCTTTGGAGTCCTTTTCAAATCTGAGATTCTTATTTGTAGGGAATTTTCCTTCCATTTGGACTTTGCACTGGTTGTCTTTCATGACAATGTCAAACGCTCTTGGTACATGTACCTGTTTTAAACCTCATTTGATATTAAGAGAGGGTTATCAGTTATCTTTGTGCATTTGTCAGGTAATCTTGTAGGACCTTAGTGTATGCGTTGAAGATACTTTATTGAATCAGAGTCTTTAAAGCTTCATGTTACTCTACAAAGATCAATTTTTTTATGGTTACCAAATAATAAGTACAGTGAGATCTTTTATTCTTAGTACCCTACAGTCATTTGTGTGGCTGCAAAGACCAGATGTGACATTATCTTTCTCTTTTTTTCACTTTTATCAATAACCTCGATACTTATGTAAATAAGTCACCTAGAGATGCTGTAGAGATGAAAAAGTAGGCATATAGATAGGGATATATTTTTCAATCTCATTTTTTTGAGATGGTGATAAATGTCATCATTTTTCCCAGTAATTCAGTTGTCTTCCTTTTTTCCAAATGTCCTTTGGCCTTTAAATTGTATTGCTCCAGTACAGATACCTTCTGTATATACTTGGTCTATTCTACTGTTTTCTTTAGTGCTCTTTGTGTTTTCTCATGTAGCAGTTCTGGAACTGTTTTGTTAAGAATCCAAATGCATGGCTCCACTGTCATTGATAGAGAAGAGTTTTTTGGCAAAAATAATCATAAGAGCTCGTATTTTTGTGGAGAGCTTTAAAATTTGTAAAGCACTTTACATATCTTACTTCACATGAGCCTCACAATATGATCTTGTGAGGTAGATACTCCATTTTATCTCTATTTTACATGATGAAACTGAGGGTCAGAGAAGTTAAATAATTTGCCTATTTAGGTAGTATATGTCTGAGGTAGAATTTGAGCCCAGAACTTCCAAATTTTTTTGTCTTTTGTTCTTTCCATGTACTGTAGGACTTCTGTAAAATATTTTTTGGTTTTTTTTTTTGCCTATTTTCATATTTCTTATATGCTGCTTAAATGCTTTCAAGGTTACCTGACTTAAGTTGTCTCTCCCTAAATCTTCTGTAAACTAATTTTTCCGTCTAGCACTCAGGCATATAAATATATTTGTAATTATAACTCATATTTACTTGGCAATTTCAAGCACTTTTCCTCATAACAAACCTCAGAAATTGTATACATATCATTCCTAGTTTACATATGGAGAAAGAGGCCCAAAGACACTAAACAAATACACCTACTGATGAAAATAAGAAGCACTCCACCTCTTCCAACTCCAGGTCTATATTCCTTTTTTTTTTTCTTTTTGGAGGGCAGTTGGGGTTAAGTGACTTGCCCAAGGTCACACTGCTTGTGTGTCTATGTGAAGTGTCTGAGGCTGGATTTGAACTCAGGTCCTCCTGACTGCAGGGTCGGTGCTCTATTCACTGCACCACCTAGCCGACCTGGGGTCTACATTCTTAACACCATAACATGCTGCTTGATAAAGGCTTAATATTAGAGGAAGAAAACACCTAAATAAGCTCAACAGATCCTGGGTGCCCTGTTGCTATGGTATATAGAAATTTCACTGGATAAGGTTTTGTGGAAAATACTAGATGCACTTTGTTCTTCCTTTTGTGATGTGATAATGTTTCAGTTTTAAAGTAACACCATCTGGTGCTGTAGATTTCTTTGTAAATTACCACTAGGTACAGAAAGCAGTAGAAAATTCCTAAATTTTGGACTGGCTTCTATACTCAAAATTAATTTGTTGAGCATTGGTGTAGGACATGTTTGAATTTATCAGAAATATGGATATGAAGGTCATTTGTAGAGGGGGAGGGAATCTGCTTAATTTATGCTTTTAACTTTTAGTTTTTAAAACAGCTGAAACATTTACTAATGACACACAATGTGTATAGGCCAGCTCTGAGCACTGGGAATACAGAAAGACATAAGACTCCTTGGAAGGGAAACAGTATAATAAAATGAATAATGTTATATGGTAACATGATAAGATGCCAAGTGAATAATGCAAAGATTGTTAAAGAGCTTAGGAGAGAACTAAAACTAGGGAAGGCTTCACATAGGACATGAGACATGAAGGAAGGACTTAAGCAGGAGAGGAGAAGCATGACCTTACCATGATAATGGTATGACCAAAGGTTAAGAAGTAAGATTGTTTCTGGCACATCTGGAGAAAAATGAATAGACCAGTTTGGCCAGAGTAGTGTTTTTATGGAAAGATAAAAAATTATGAGAATGTTCTCGAAGTTTAAACTTTTATCTTGTAAGAAATAAGAAGGCTTTGTAGTGGTTTGTGTCTGTAATTACTGCTACTGTGTGCCTTGAGTTATTCAGATGTCCACCCTAAGTCCCACACCAGCAGTAGTAGGCCTTCTGGGAGCAGGGACAAACTTGCCCAGGTCAGAAACAGAGCAAGTCAAAGCACTCTTGCCAAAAAGAAGAAAAGAAAAGAAATGAGGAGGCAATGTATTATGACTGAGTGACCAGAAATGAAAGGCATGACAAAAGAGACTTTATGAAGGAAAAAACCCAGCAGGTCTTAGTGTTGGATATAGGAAGAGAAGGAGTTGTAATGAACAGAATACTGTGGACTCTTTCGCCTGTACCTTAGTGACTCCTTGAGAGAGAAAATTGGTAACAGTACAGATAGCACTGGGGTAGTTAAATGGTGCAGTGGATAGAGCACTGTGTCTGAAGTTAGGAGGACCCCAGTTCGAATATGACCTCAGATACTTACTAGCTGTTTGACCCTGGGCAAGTCACTTAACTCTCTTTGCCTCAGTTCCTCACCTGTAAAATGAGCTGGAGAAGAAAATGGCAAACTACTCCAGTGTCTTTGCCAAGAAAACCTCAAATGGGGTCATGAAGAGAAACAAGTGAAATGAACAACATAGAACATGGACAAAAAAAAATATCAGGTATTTACTATGTGCAAAGCAAGATGATACTTTTTTTTTTTTTGCGCTTTTTGGAGGGGGGGAAGGCAGGGCAATTGGGGTTAAGTGACTTGCCCAAGGTCACATGGCTAGTAAGTGTTAAGTGTTTGAGGTCCGATTTGAACTCAGGTTCTCCTGACTCCAGGGTCACTGCACCAACTAGCCACTCCTAACACTCCATGTTCTTTTTTTTTTTTTTTTTGATGGTACTCACTTTCAAGGAGCTCGCATTCTAAGGAAGGAGACAGCATATGGGAGGTTTCAACTCCAACTCAGATAGAAGAGTCCCATGGTCCTTAAGGTACAGTGGCAAAGCAGATGGTAATGCTTCTTACTTAGTGTCATTTCTGCTGATAAAATCATAATGGTTTCTGATGTTGAACCATTTGATAATTGTGAAGGACTGTGGTAGGAAGAACTTTGTTTTTCTGGATCTAGTACTTGCACAAAGTATAGCTCCATTGGCCTACCTGAAGCAGCAAAGGATCTTAGGGTAGAGCCAGAGGTAGCATGTACCAGGTAAGCCAAACAAGCACCACATTGATCAGCATCTCCCCTCATTCAAATAGTAATAGCCCAGGATCCAGAACCCAAGATCCTTGGGAATAGCAGTGCTTCCAGTATGGTCTTCAGACATCATCCTTGGAAGTGAACAGGTGCAGCCTGGCAACAGCTGCTCCTGCAGGTGTTGATTGCATATGTGAGACAAATACAGTGAGAAGTACATTCTAAATATTTTCTGTATTCAAATCTCCCTCTCTTCCACTTCCATCCTTCTATTTAGAGTCTCCATCTTATACAATGTAACAAATGGTAAACACTTTTGGTAAGCATATGTTCTGTACCCAACCCCATACTTTTAGCAGAAGACTTTGTTTTGCATTTGCTAAGAAGATAGAAGAAAAATCCACCTCAATCTCCCACATCCATTTTCATCCTAATTTTTTTCTTGGTATAATAAGCACAAGAGTCCTGGGAATGCAACACCCTATCCTACCTCACCCCTTGTTTACCACTGGTCCAGCTAGGTTAGCTTTTCTGCTCTGTGGGTGGCAATGGTTTAGCAATTGGGGATAGCTAGCCCTTTCTCTACAGGACCTATTTCTCCAGGTGTTGAGATGTTGGCTATGAGGCCTGGTCTGTTGCCAGATTTTGTTGTGTCTTTTTTAAGTCTCTCATAAGGCATATAAAGACTCCTTTTCTTCACTTATATAGCCACTACCTTAGTTTAGGCCTTCAGGTCCACATCAGCTCTCAATGGAAATGTGGCAGTAGCTTTTCCATTGTCTCATGTCTCCCGCTCTTCCAATTAATCTTCTAACTTGTCTGCCAAAGCAATTTTCCTATAGATTTATGTCATTTCTCCTACTCAGCAAACTCTGCTTGGCTCCCTGTTACCTCCAGGATCAAATATGAAGTCCTCAGGCATTTAAAGCCCTTCTCAAGTTGGCCCATTCCTGTCTTTCCCTCTTCTTACATTTTATCCCCATTGCATGGCTTCAGTTCTGTTACACTGGCCTATTTTAATGCTCTTCTTAATTGCTACTCCATCTTCCATGCTTATGCCTTTGCACTATCTCTATACCTGCAGTGTTTTCACTCTTACCTCAACCTTTTAGTTTGTCTGATTTCCTTCAAGATTCAGTGCAAATTTCACGTTCTGTGGAAGATTTTTCCCAGTACAAGCCCCTACCCCCCCACCCACAGCTTCTGGTGTCTTCTCCTTCAAGACTTCATTTTATCTTCTATGGGTATATCTTGCTGGTGCCTGGTTACTTACATGTCTTCTGAATTCGAATTAGAACATAAGCTCCTTGAAGGCAGTAGATTTTTTTTCTTGCTTCATTTGGTAACTGGCATGTAGTGAACACCAACTTTGCTTAATTGCTGTTGACTTACTTATGTTAAAGACCCTGCTGGAGTTAGATATAGATAGCATGGATAGAGCCACAATTATTCTCAGATTCATAGACAAGACTAAGATCTTTCCAGAATTTTTATGAATGGAAAACAAGAGTTGACATGAGGCAAGATTGGGGCTTGCCATAGTGAAAGGTGAGGCGATAAGAGAGTATATTATATTAATGAAAAAACTTTTAAAGTGACTGACCATTTGTTTACACTGGGTAAAGAATAAAATGATGCCAGAATTAGATTGTGTGAAGGAAGAGGATGAATGCTTGCAGATCGTGATAAGGGGAAAGATCAGGTTGAGTATGAATGTATAGAAGTTGGAGAAATGATAATAAGTTGTGATTGGAGGAGAGTAGCATTTGAGATCTTGAAAGTAGAGAATGAAAAATGAAGTATATATGAATGAATAATATGAATATGAAGAATATATGAATGAAAAATTAAGTATATATAGTTCTGTTAATAGGTTCCTGAAGTGGGATAAAGATGAAGCTCTTTGGAAGCAGGGATCATGTCAGATAATGTAATGAAGTCACCAAGGATGATGATAAGTGACTTAAATGGAGAGGGAAAATATAATTTAGATACTAAAATTATTAAAGATGGGAGTGCTGAGGTTTCTTGGTTCATGGGATGAGCTTGTAGGGTAGATGAATAGATTTTTATTTTGTTTTGTTTGCTTTTTGAAAGGGGGAGGGTAGGGCATTTGGTGTTAAGTTACTTGCTGAAGGTCACATGGCTGGTGCGTGCGTGCGTGCGTGCGTGTGTGTGTGTGTGTGTGTGTGTGTGAGAGAGGCCGTATCCGAACCCAGGTCCTTCTGACTCCAGGGCCAGTGCTGTACTCACTGCACCACCTAGCCACCCCAGATGAATAGATATGACCAAACCATTCCCCCATGGGAAGCTTCATTATTTTCCTATTGCTTCTAACATTAAATGCAAACTTTTCTTTTTGGCATATAAACCTCTTCACAATCTGATTCCAGCTTATCTTTTCAGACAGATTTCACATTACAGCCTTGTCAGTTCCCTCTGCCTGGCATTCCATTTCCTGCCGCTATTCCATTTCATCTCTTAGAATTCCAGCTTCTTTCAAGGCAGAATCCAGTAATATTTTGTGTGTGAGGCCTTTCTCTTTATTGCTCTAATTGTTAGAGATCTAAGAGATCTTTGTATATTTTGTTTATATTTTGTGTTGACCCATTTGTATATACATGGTTTCTCTCCAGTAGAGTGTAAGCTCCTTGGGGGCATTTGTGGTTTTGCCTTTCTGTTCCCATGCTTAGCACATTGCTTGTTGAATAAATGAATGAAGTTAGTTCTCAGTGTGATAGAGATGGATGTGAGGGTGTGAATAATGTGGCAGAAATGGATGATGTGAAGTTCAGTTGATTAAGGGCTATCCAGTAATAGTGTTGGAATAATTGTCTGGAAATAACACTGGACCAAGAATAGAATAATTCCTCTTGCTTTCCTATTCAGGTTGTCAGCAAGAATTTACTAACTGCATGTTATATGTCAGACACTATTAGAAGTACTAGGGATACAAAGAAAAAAAAACTGTCTTCACTCACTATTGAGATGAAGAAGTATGAAGAGGTGCATGCTTTACTGGTTGTATGTGAGGCAAACCAAGTTTCAGTTAAGATTGAAGGAGTAACAAACTTGGAAAGACTTAGATTAACTGATACAAAGTGAAATGAGCAGGAGGCAGAACCAGAAGAACAATGTATACAGTAACAGCAATATTGTTTGATGATCAACTGTGAATGACTTAGTTATTCCCAACAATACAATGATCCAAAATAATTCTGAATGATTTATGATGAAAAAATGCTTTCCCATCTCCAGAGAAAGAACTGATGGAGTCTGAATGCAGATCAAAGCATATTTTTTCTTTATTTTTCTTCTTGTGGTTTTTTTTTCCCTTTTGGATCTGTATTTCTGTGTTTTTTTTCACAACATGACTAACATGGCAATATGTTTTGTGAAACTGCACATGTATATCCAATACCAAATTGCTTGCCTTCTCAATGAGGGGAAGAGAGGAAAAGGAAAAGAGTGAATTTGGAACTCAAATTTTAAAAAGCAAATGTTCAAAATTATTTTATATGTAATTGGGGAAAAAACAAAATATTTCTTTTTTTAAAAAAAGAGCAGGTGAAGAAAAATTTGAGAGAAAAAGGAACTTTGCCTATAGTGGCAGAGTAAACTACATGTCATAAGCCAAAAGGAGCTTAATAGAAGAGTGGACAGAAGGAAAAAAGAATTACAGATGAGTTAGATAGAAAGGAGAGGGGTTGGTTGGGGTTAATTGTAAAACATTTGTTAGAAAGGAAGTAGAAGGTTAGGAGGTAACTTAGAAGTACATCTTGTGTCACATGAGAGGAGGGAGATGGGTAAGCAATTTATTGTTTAAAGGTTACTAGGATGTCCGTCTCCCTCAATGTTGTGTTTAAAAGGTTGATATGAGAAAGCTACTATATAGACTCTTCATTTCTTTATGCATATAAGGTATCCCAAAAGTCTTAGTATATTTTTATGTACTTTAAAGCTAAGCATTAATCACTTTGAAAGTAACTTAAGTTAACATATAAGATAAAGTTTGATTAAAACTTCAATCACTTAAGACTGTGCTAAGATCTTTGAGACACCTTGTTGTTTTTAAGTTTATAGTATTCATATTAAAACTTTAATAGCTTAGATCTGTACTCAGACTTTTGGGTAACCATATTTAAAAAATACTTTGCCACATAAAGTACTAAAATTGGGTATTTCAATGCTTTCATGTCATTGATATGGTTACTCTTTCCAGTGTAGACTGTAGTCCATCTATACTTTCTTATCCTATGTGACTCTTTTCCATGGCTTCCTGTAAATTTTTCACAAGTCCATGCAACGCAATAGGGGCCTTCCACTAGATCTCTTGATATTGCATGGGTTTCAGTGCTTGAATGCAGGGTTATCAATTGTTATCTTCAACTAAACCCTAATTTCTAGTTGTATCTTTCCAAAGCAAGACTTCTTAACCTTGGTTCTGTGAGGATAATTTGTTTAAAATTTATTTTTAGTTTTCAACATTCAGTTCCACAAGCTTTTGAGTTTTAAATCTTCTTCACATCCCTTCCCTCCTCCTCACCCCCCTCCCCAAAATGGCATGTAATCTGATTATACATTCATATTAAATATGAATATAGAATATACATTCATATTAAACATGTTTTCACATTAGTTATGTTGGAAAGAAGAATTAGAACAACGGGATGAACTACAAGAAGGAATAAACAAAAAATAAAACAAATAAACAACAGAAAACCAAAAAAGAGAGAGCAAATAGTATGTTTCAGTGTGCATTTAGACTTCATAGTTGTAGATGTGGATAGTACTTTCCATCATGAACATTTTGGAGTTGTCTTAGTACCTTGCATTGCTGAGAAACGATAAGTCTATCGAAGTTAGTCATTGCATAATATGGCTGTAACTGTGTGAATTGTTTTCCTGGTTCTATTCCCCTCACTCAGCATCAGTTCATATAAATCTTACCAGGTTTTTCTGAAGTCTGCCTGCTCATCATTTCTTCTTTTTGCTTTTTTTGGAGGGCAATTGGGGTTAGGTGACTTGACCAAAGTCACATGGATAGTAATTGTGTCAAGTGTCTGGGGCTGGATTTGAACTCAGGTCTTCCTGACTCCAGGGCTGGTGCTCTATTCACTGTGGCACCTAGCCGCCCCCTCATCATTTCTTATAGCACAATAGTACTCCATTATATTTATATACCACACTTGTTTAGCCATTCCCCAATTCTTGGGCATCCTTTGAATTTCCAAATTTTTGCCACCACAAAAAAAGCTGCTATAAATACTTTTGTGCATGTGGATCCTTTTCCCATTTGTATGACCTCTTTGGAATATAGACCTAGAAGTGGTATTGCTGGGTCAGAGGGTATGCACATTTTTATAACCCTTTGGGCATAGTTCCAGTTGTTTTCGAAAATGATTGAATCAGTTTACAGCTCCACCAATAATGCATTAGAGTTCCGATTTTCCTACATCTTCTTCACCATCTATCATTTTCCTGTTTTGTCATGTTAGCCAATCTGATGGTGTGCTGTGGTACCTCAGAGTTGTTTTGATTTGCATTTCTCTAATCAGTAGTGATTTAGAGTGTTTTTTCATTTGACTATAGATAGCTTTAAATTCTTCATCTGAAAACTGCCTGTAATATCCTTTGATCATTTATCAATTGGGGAATGACTTGGATTCTGATAAATTTTACTGAGGCCTTTATCAGAGACACTGGTTGTAAAAATTCTTTCCCAGTTTTCTGCTTCTTTCCTAATCTTGGTTGCATTGACTTTGTGCAAAAAACTTTTCAATTTAATGTAATCAAAATTACATTATCTATTTTACATTTCATAATGTTCTCCATAAATTCTTCCATTCTCCATAAATCTGACAGGTAAACTATTCCTTGCTCTCTCAGTTTCCTTATAGTGTCAGCTTTTATATCTAAATGGTGTGCCCATTTTTCCTTATTTTGGAAGAATATAGGTTTTTTTTTATGTTTTGGTAACGAGATTTTAATGTAATTGCTTTTATTTTAAATTATATTTATTTTGTGCATTTAAAAACATTCTGGGGAGTCCATAGCTCTTATCAGATGAACAAAGTAGTCCATGACACAACAAAGATTGAGAACCCCTGGTCTAAAGAAATCATATGTGCTACTTCTCCTGAACAGTTTTTTCTTGGTGATGTATGTTACAGCCTACTCATCTAAACCACACACCTCTGTTTGCTTTTGGATGACCACAGCTTTAATTCTTTGGAAACTGTGGTATTCCATAGGAGCCTTTTTTTGAGGGAGTAGCTTAGAGTAATTAAAAGCACTACAAGTCCAAGAAATCCAGTTCACTTGCTTTTTCCTATCTGGTATTGGGCCTAGTTTATTGTCCATTTACAGTGTCTGTTGAAGGTAGATGTTTTAGATTAAGCTTGATTGGTTTTCTTTCCATTTGCTTATCATAATCTAGATAGTAGGCATTCTTGTCTACTTAGTGTCTGAATAGTTAGATTGGATTCTTTTGAATTATTATGGATTATTATGGATCTCGTTATGTTATGATTAACATAATTAACATAACACAGGTTATGCAGTGTTCCAGAGTCTGATGGAATTACCACAGTTGCACCTTAATTGGTGCAATGGAAGAACCTCATCAGGAGGAAATCACATTTCCATTTGGATTTCTTTCATGACAATTAAAAGCACTTCGTTTTTGGGACTGAGCTTCATATTATAATCATAGGATTATTGAACAAAATAATCTTTAAAAGACTTTTGGTAATTCTGATGCATGTGAAAGAACAGTATAAAAGCATAATGGGATTTTTTATTCTCTATATCTTTCAGAGAGTTGTATGACTGAAAACTTGAAGTCTCTTATAGAATATAGTTTGTAAAAGGTTGCCTGTACTCTTCCCAAACCTTCTTTAAGGATTTCCTTGCTATTATCATGAAGATTGTGTAGAGATTGGAAAAGTTCAATATAGATCAGTTCTTACTGATATTTTCTCAGTTGTCTTTTTATTGGTAATAATTATAAAGTATGAGATCTTTTCCTAGATATTTTCTTTTTTCAAGTATCTTGAGAATTGATTCTTGAAGGCCTCAAAATCATATTGCCTCCTGAACTGACTTTTTTTATGGTTACTTGGCCTAGGCCATCTGTTCTTTTTTTCTGTGTGTGTGTGTGTGTGTGTGTGTGTGTGTGTGTGTGTGTGTGTGTGTACACACACTCATATTAATTCATCCATTATTTATATATTTAAGTGCTATTTATACCTCCTCATGAAATATAGTGGGAACTAGGATGTTAGAGTCCAGATATGATGTCTCTTCTTTCCTTGATGGGGAAAAGATTTTGTTCTGGAGCTCTACCTAGATTTTTTTCCATTTTTCATCTCCTTTGTCTACCATCTTGTTTTATCCTTGAGGTGATTTAGTTTAGTTGGGAGCTAGATCAGCTTTTTAAAAAGCTAATTTTTCTTTCCTCCACTACTGTTTCATGAGGAGATATTGCTCATTATCTTCTAACATCTTGTAAGATTTTACATAAGAATTTATATTCTGAACTAGTGTTGTCTTTGGCTGTCATATTTCTGGTTGGAAAGTAGATGAAGTATTTGCTGACCAAAGTAGTTTCTAGATTCTGATCTCATTGTGGTATTTGATTTACCTCAGTTAAACTTCCTTAGCAAATGACAGTGTCTATGTCTAGTCTTTTGTACATTTTTTTGTTTTTTTTTATGTGTTAATTTTTCAGACCACCTAGTCCAACCTCTTCATTTTACATATGAAGAAACAGAGGTGTAATTTGCTTAAGATAACACAGGTAGTGAATGGAAGAGACAGGATTTGAACCTGGGTCCTCTGACTCCAAATCCTGTGCTTTTCCCCTGTAGTAGGCATATGTTCCTATTTCATTTTTTTAAGGTCAGCATTGATTTAATCTCTTAAAGTAATTTTGATATCTTTTGTTTTTACATCTACATTTTCAAATAGGACTCAGAACCTGAGAACCCTCTCATATAACAGGATTTTTTAAAAGATAGAAACCATAATCTTGTAACAAAGAAAAGGAAAAAAAAATAATTGAGCAAAACTAAACAGGATTATACCAAGTGTGGCATTATATGTAGTATTCATACACATAATCCACAGATTCTTCAAAGGAGGGATGAGTAATGTGGGTTCTTTTCTTTAGGGCCAAGTTTATAATTCATAGCATTTCTTTTTAATTTTTGTGGTTTCCGTTTACATTGTTTTTGCATGTTGGCCAGCTGGGTGGTATAGTGAATTGAGAGACAGGCTTGGTTGAAGTCAGGAAGACCTGAGTTCAGATTTGGCCTTAGACACTGTGTGACCTTATGAAAGTCATTTAACACCTGTTTGCCTTAGTGTCCTAATCTGTAAAATGGAGTTAAGAATAGCACCTGCTGCCCAGGGTTGTTGTGAGGATCAAATGAGATAATTGTAAAGCACTTACTTAGCACAGAGTCTGCACATAAGTGCTATTTAAATGTTAGCTATCACCGGCATCATTATGATATTTCTACTTGCTTTACATTAGTTCATATAAGCATCTACATGCTTCTCTTTATCATAATCATTGTTTCTTTTAAAAAATGTCTTTACTGCTATCTTTTGTTTTCAGCAAGGTAGGAATCTGCCAGAGCTTACACTTTGCTGGCATAGCCTTTAATAAGTCCATATCATGAGGAGGTGTATTGAAGTAGGGCTTCATCGAATTTAATTTTTTACTATTAGTAGTAATACTTATTATACTTATTTCTATTAGTAGTAATAAGTCAT
The DNA here is from genome assembly GCF_028583685.1 of Petaurus breviceps papuanus. Classification (NCBI taxonomy): domain Eukaryota; kingdom Metazoa; phylum Chordata; class Mammalia; order Diprotodontia; family Petauridae; genus Petaurus; species Petaurus breviceps. Next base: position 5,547,025 of record NW_027185784.1, on the reverse strand, counting down.
TATAATAGTACAAGTAGTTGTTGTAATGACAATTGTTATTTATTTTAGTACTTGAAAATTTGCAGTGTTTTGCATATGAATGTATTAGTCTCTCAACTACCATCTTAGGTAGAGACTGCAGGTATCCTATTTTACAGATGAGGAAAAGGAGGCTTAGTGTTTAAGTGATTTGCCCATGGTCACACAGCTAATACATGTCAGCAGCAGGATTGGAACTTAGATCTTTTCTTACTGCACTGTCACGGGGGGAACACTGCCTCTAGCAGTTGAGGGAGGGGATGGAAACCAATCTGAGAATCAAGGACAGTGACAGGCCATATTCTGTAGCATACATTCAAAGGTGGCATGACAGCTCTTAACTTGTATGTATAATGCATAAAATTGCAGCAAATTACATGTTAATTATTTATTTGAAACTTAAAAGTCTTGACACTTTGATAGAACTTTTACCTACGAGAGAGTAAGCAGAGATGATTTTTCTCTGGTGAACCATATATGATCTATATCTATATATGAGTACATACTCAGCATATCGTAGTGAAATGGATAGAAGAATCCATGACTAAATAAGGGATAGAAAGGGTCACAGAAGAATAAAAGACCATTAAATATGGAATTAGAAGTGCTAAGTTCAAAACCTGACTAATATGTTTACTGCCTGCATCACCTGGGTATTTCGCTTCTCTGGGCCTCAACATCACTATCTCTAGACTTAAAAGAATTGGTTTATATTGATAATCTCTGAGGTCCCTTTGAACTTCAAAGCTTTATGATTATTCAGACTGTTTTGGTAACATTTTTGTATAGGGGGGAACAAGGGAATAGAAGAATGATGGGCCAGGAAATAGGAAACCTGGGTTCTATCACTACCTGGTTTTGTGACTTTGAGCAAGTCATTTCACCTTTGGACCTTCCTCACAAAACAGGGTTTAGTGCTGGGAGGAACCTTAAACACTATAGGACTGCATTCATATAGTCCAACCCCTTTATCTTACAGTTCAGAAAAACTTGAGACCCAAAAAGGTGAAAGAGCTTGTCAAAGTCATACTGCCAGTGAGGAGCAGAGCCAGGGTTTGAACCCTTGTCCTTTGACTCTGGTCTTAGGACTACCAGGACCAGTTGCTGCTTCCCAGGGCTTCCAAGTATGGTTTTCAGCTCATTCTATGATTTCCTTTGGGAACCTTCTAATCTGCTGCTGCCTCTGGACCCAGAGATCCCCAGGCTACACCTTTTGGGCTTGTCTCTCCACATTTTGGGAGGCTCCTGGCCTGAATCAGGGAAATGCTGTACTACCACTCTATCCAGTCTGCCACCCAGCTTCCTAATTACATTAACTTTGTATCTAAATTTAATTTACATTTAAATTTTTATATAATCAAAATTATTTTTTAATCATCTCTCTTTTGTTTAGTCGATCATTTGCTCCCTAACCATAGATATAAAAGGTACCTGATATATGTCTCTCTTGTTAAAATGATATGACTTTTAATATTGCATTCTCACCTTTCTATGCTATATAGCATAAGATGATGGTATAAACCTGTTTTCTTAAACTACTTTTCATTTCATCCAGCAATTTTTGTCATAAGTACCAAATACTTTTTATGATAATTATTTTATAGTAGATGAGTCTGGAAGTGTTCTTCCCCTTTTTTTTTTTTGCCCCCCCTCCCCTTATTATATCCCTGGAGATTTTAGATCTTTTATTCTTGTAGATAAGTTGTGTTATTTCACCTAGCTCTATAGAGTATCCCCTTGGTGGTTTGATTGGCATAGCCCCAAATCTGCCATAGATGGATTCCCAGATATTTTATTCATTTTGTGGTTATTTGGAATAGAATTTCCCTTTCTCTTATATTCTAACTGGATTTTGTTGTTGCTATCTAGAAATGCTACTGACATTTATTACCCTTCTACTTTCCTGAAGCTATTACATTTCTTAATTTCTTGACCAATTCTCTATACCATCCTGTCAGGAAAAGGGATCATTTTTGTCTTCTTTGTCTATCTCTGGTTTTGTATATAATTTTTCTTTTGTCTTATTACCATTTTGAGAATTTCTAGGAACCAAATGAAAAGTTCGTTATTTGTGGATTCAGAAATAATGGAATCTTTTGATCCAGTGGTTAGAGTGCTGGGCCTAGAGTAGGAAGACCAGAATTAAAAGCCAGCTTTAGGCGTTTATTAACTGATCTTGGACAAGTCACTTGACCTCTGTTTATCTCAGTTTCCTCATTTGTAAAATGGGGATAATAATAGCACTTACTTTCTAGGATTGTTGTGATCATCAAATGAGATATGTATGAAGTGCTTAGTACAGTGCCTAGTATGTAGTAAGTGCTATATAAATGTCAGCTCTCATCATCATCATCATCACAAAGTTTCTCAGAGATTTGGTTTGATTCACCTGAAAACCAATCTTGCTCATTTACGTTTTGAATTATTACTTGTGTATTTCTTCTGCTTTTGCTAAATTAGCTCAAGCCAATCTATTTTTTAAAAGGCAACAACTTACAGGAGACATTCCAAAAAATCCAGAAAAATTATAGATTCTTATTCTTCTGTGGAATATTTGAGAGGAACTTTGGTAGAAGCCAGATGTCTTTGTAATAATGGCATTAGTCCACTTTATTTAATCTGTCATGCCAAACATAAATCTCCTAGTTATTTTCTGTTAGTATTGTTATTTTTATTTGATAATTATATTACTGCTTCGACTGTATGGTCTTTCTGTTATTCCTTACTCTGGCTACATGAATTACCTACTTTCTAGTCATATAAATTTTTAATCATGGTTTTTTTATTGTGTATAAATAATTGATAATATAGTAAAGCTTATTTATTAATTCTTATATTTCTCAATTCAATTCAGTTGCTACCGTTTATAAAGTAACTACTACATGGAAGGCAATGCGCTAAACATGCTATCTTTTTCGGGGGGGGGGGAGGGCAGTTGGGGTTAAGTGACTTGCCCAAAGTCGCATGGCTAGTAAGTGTGTCAAGTGTCTGAAGCCGCATTTGAACTCAGGTCCTCCTGACTCCAGGGCTGGTGCTCCACTCACTGTGCCACCTAGCTGCCCCAACATGCTATCTTTTAAAAGACAAAAAAATTGGTGATACTTTTCCTCATTTAAAAACATGATTTTTCAAAGGTTTATTGTATCTCCAATATAATTTTATTACCACTTGTGTGCTGCTCTTAGATTTTTTTCCCCAGATATATCTTTAATTTTATAGCAAAGGTCAAAGGAAACATAAGGAGTACAGAAATTCACTTAACTATTTTTTTTTTTTTTGCTTTTTGGAGGACAACTGGGGTTAAGTGACTTGCCCAAGGTCACATGGTTAATTTTGTGTTAAGTGTCTGAGGCCAGATTTGAACTCGGGTCCTCCTGACTCTAGGGCCGGTGCTCTATTCACCGTGCCACCTAGCTGCCCCTGAGTTGTTGAATTTCTAATACAGCAAATATGTAAGGTGCATTGATGCCAATTTCATTAAAATAAGATTTTCTCAGGAACTTTGTTCAATGTAGTCCTTAACTTATAGAAGTAGTCAAAACATAGGATTATCTTAGGTATGAGCTATGTCAATTACCTTTTCATTTTGTTGTTTTAAAAAGACCTCATTACTTCAGAAAGCTTTTAGAAAATGAAGGCTTAAAATCTGTAACCAGTGAGTTCCACAGTATACTTGTAACATGAGAGCAGCTTTGTAACCTGATATGGTAGCTGTGTAAAGCACTCATCTGTTTCTCTTCCTGTCCTGTTTCTAGAATTCATACATTATTGATTCTTTCAGACTTACCGTTGAGTTGAAATTATCTTTTCAAACAGAAAACATTGTATTTTCTATATATTTTAAACCTCCATAAACTTGCAGGATTTAGGAGTGTCTATATGAAAAAATAATAAAATTAAATGAATGTAGTATTATACCCAAAGACCTAGAGCCATTGAGATTTAGATATGTTGGTCTTAATTTAGTTCCCTTTTTTGTAGTTTGACAGACGTACTCTTATTTATCCATAAGCCTAGTAAATGCTTTCACTTTTGTGTGTGTGATCAGCCATTTTGATCTGAGAGCAAGGACCCGTAACTACATTGTTCTGTGATTCTCTTGGTACGATGGTAGACACAGAGTGGATATTTTATAAATATTTATGGATAAACCAGTTTAATGCAACTGTACTGCAGATCTGTACATATCATGCACAGCATAACACTGAAAGAAGATAGTATATCACCTAATTTTTTAGATTGAAATTGGAAACCACAGCATTATTTATTTAAAGTCGACTCCTGAGTGTTCCTGCTTTTTTTTCTTATTTACTTCTAGAATTCAGTTTATGAAGTAGATTTTTAAAATGTATGATAACATTCATGTTCTTTTTGTTTCTACTGCGGAAGAAGTTTATGTGACTTAAGGCATTTAGAATATTAAGAATTTGTAAACACTAATTGAATTTCCTTACCACCTATTTCCACTCCATTGCCCCTCATCTTTTTATTCTACCTTGCCCTTAATCACAATTGTTTATTCTTTCTTTTTAATTTCTCCTTCCCTCCTCCTTTTCAAACTTTGGTGTCTGTTTTGCATAGCCTTCACTTATCCTGCCCTTCATCTTAAATCTATCTCTCCACCTTCCTTATCACCACTTATCTCCTTTTTGGAATTAATATATTCTTATGCTATGTTATTTGTGTGTGTTCATGGAAGTTACATATGAACATATTCTACCTTTGTCAGTTCCAGTAAAAGGAATTGTCCTGGGATTCTTTCCCCCTACTCCTTCCATGTTCATATACTCTTCATCTTATGCATTCCATTATTCAAGAATGTGTTCCATCTCTTCCTCCTTTCCCCACAATATTATCCTTTATTCCTCTCATTTCCATCTTTGCCTGTCTTGCTTAACACTCTTTATGATCCTTGAGACATTAGAGTTCTAAAAGGACACTTGCTTTCTTTACCCCTTAGTAACCAGTACATCCTCACATAGTTTCTTTTAGTTGACCAAATATGTGTACTTTTCATTTTTTTCTTGTCTGCATTTCCATGTCAAAGTGTTTAACAAGCAGTAAGCATTTTAAAAATTCTATGTGCCAGGCGTCACACCAGGCACTGGAGAAATACAGAGAAAATAAGTCCTTGCTCTCACGTAGTTCACAGTCTTAATAGGAAGGGACAAAGGCATTTCCCCCACTTTTGTTGGATATGTTATTGTTGGTTATAACCTTTTATCTTTTCCTTTTTAAAATGTTATATTTCAAGCTCTATTCACCTTTAAAGTGGATAGCTATTGTCAAGTAGGTGGCATAGTGGATAGAATGCTGGGCCTAGAGTAAGGAAGTATTAAGGAAGACTATTCTTCCTGAGTTCAAATTTGTCCTCAGACACTTCCTAGCAGTGTGTGTGACCCTGGGCAAGTCACTTAATTCTGTTTACCTCAGTTGCTTATCTATAAAATGAACTAGGGAAGGGAATGGCAAATCACTCCAGTTATCTTTGCCAAGAAAACCCCAAATGGAATCACAAAGAGTTGAACACGACTGAAAGTGCCTAACAACACCAGAATTTGTCAGATATGTATGATACTGACTCTTGCTCTTTGGTGCTTGAACTTTGATACTTGACACTTTTTAGTTGCTTGAAGCATTCTTTTTATTTGACCTGGAAGTTCTGGATTTTAGGACATGATGTTTCTGAGCATTTTTATTTTGGAATTTCTTTCAGGATCTTTTTTTGTTTTCACTTTGTCCCCTTGTTCTGAGAGATCTGAGTTATTTTTATTTATGATTTCTCAAAATGTTGCATTCATTAAACTTTTAAAAATTGAATTTTCAAATAATTCAGTGATTTTTAGATAATCTCTGCTCAATCTGTTTTCCAGGTTAGTTTTTTTTTTTTTTTTTTTTTGTTTTTAATTTTTAAAAGCATTCGGGGTTAAGTAACTTGCTCAGGGTTACACGGCCAGTTATTTTTTGTGTGTGTGTTTGGGTGCCAAGTATCTGAGGCCGGAACCTATCCCAGGTCTCCTGATGCTGGGGCTGACACTCTTACTGCGCCACCTGGCTGCTCCTAAGCTCCAGGTTAGTTTTTGATAATATATACCTTACATTTTCTTCTATTTTTTTTTTCAAGCCCTGTTCAGTTCTCAAGTAAGGTCTACCACTCATAATCTCTTCTAATAAAATAATTCTCCTTGCCATTTTTTCCTCCCTAGCTATTCCATTTTGTATCTTGTTTTCATTTCTTTAGATACCCTTAGTCCTTATGACAAGGAAATGATTTTCTCTCCGGTGCTGTTTTGGACTGGCTATGGAGTAGTTCTGTTCGTCAAGGTTTACCTCTTGTTCTTTGCTCAGTACAAGATGTTTCTTCATTATGGCTGACATTTTCTTCTGTTTAGTCACATAGCCAGTCTCAGTTTTTAAGTTTGGGAGTTTGTGATCTGATCAACCTCAGATCCCATAATCCTGAATCTCGTGACTAGGCCCTGCTTGATTCTGAGTTATGTGGCTAAGACTAGGCCCTGATCTTCTGCAGGAATTGTCTATCTTCTCTCTTGCCAGTTGTTCAGGCCCAGGTTGCTTGGGCATTGATATAGTCTGGGTTGCCTGCATGCTGATCTGGCCTTGTCTTCTGTCACAGCTGGGGCCCCAGGGTTCTCCTGGCACTGGGTACAGTTCTGCTCTTGATGCCAGGTGTGAGACCAGGCTGCTTCACACTGTCTTCCTCCTAACTTAGTTTATCTCCAGTTGAGGCTTCCACATTATTTCTGACCGTTTGAGTTTTGGGGTTTGTTTGTTTGTTTTTTTTGTTGTTGTCCTCAACTGGACAGACTTGTTTATACCTGATTCTGTTTGGTTTTAACATCATTCTTTCTGTTGCATTTTTAGAGCTTTATTGGATTTTTGTGGGAGATATGAGCTCTTCTAGGTCCTAATGCAAGTGGCATCTAGGTGATGTGGATAGATAGTACTGAGCTTGGATTTAGGAAGACCTGAATTCAAATCCATCCCCAGATACTTACTAGCTGTGTGACCCTGGGCAAGTCACTTAATCCATTTGCTTCAGTTTCCTCAGTTGTAAAATGGAAATAATAGCATTTACCTTCCAGAGTAGTTGTGAGAATCAAATAAGATATTTGTAATGCTTTTAGCACAGTACCTAATTCTGATATAGTAAGTTCTATATAAATGCTGCTGATTTACACATTCATCTTCCCATAATCTTGCCCTTTAACATGATTTTTAAAGCATTATGCATATGCATAGTTCCGTAAAACCTGCTGTAAAAAGTAAAGTAATATGTGATCTTTTTACTTTCATGGAAAGCATGTATAAAAATATAGTGTGGTTAACATTTTAATTATTTTCTTAGTTCTTACTAATAGTATTTAAGCATCTATTATTAAAGTCACATCAGTTTTTTTTTTCCAGACAGAGCTTATTAACAAAGAAATCATGCCCCTGATTTTTGTTTTTAACTTATAGGTTTTTTTCTTGTATCATCTTCATTTCTGAATATATCCTTCTCATCTCCTATCCAGTAATCTGTCTCTTGCAACAGAGTTTATATAAAAAAGGAAGAGAAAAAAATCTTTTCACCAAAAATAACCCGATCATCAACCAAATCCAACACTATATGTAAAGTTCTACACACCCATAATTTCCTATTTCTGCCAAGAAGAGATATTTTTCTATTTCCTTTTTGGGGCCAACCATAGTCATTATATAATTACGCAATTTTTGTTTTACCTGTTTTTGTAGTGGCGATAGTCCCTCCCATTTACTTGTTGTCATCATTGTCATATATTGTTTACAAATATGTTTACTTCGCTCTTCATTAGTTCACATAAGATTTCCCATACTTCATTGAATTCTTCACAATTTTTATTTCTTATGGTACAGTTATTACGGCACATTGTACTAACGTTGCTTAAGTATTCAACACTCAATGGTCATTCTTCCTAATTCTAATTTTTCAAAGGTTAAAGGAATGATTATAGTATCCCATTTTGTATTTGGAAATCTGGTGTTCTAGTTCCATTTTCCTCCTTAAAATCTTTAGTTTACTGATTTAAAAACAAATACAGTACACATTAAGTTCTGAGCACCTTATTAGAACAATTGTGTGTTAATTGCCTTAGGAGGAAAAATTCATTGAAGATGTTTTTACAAAGTAACTGCTAACTAGAAACTAACAAACTACTTGGAGGAAATTTTATAATGGACTGATTGGTGATCTGTAAAATCAGTGCATTAGTAAATTCTTAAAATTAATACTATATATATGTATATATACACAGTATCTAGAAATAGAAGTTCCAGTTATTATCTTTATTAATAACTACTTTGAGTAGAACACTATATGAAGTGTTATGGATGATGCAAGCATAAATACTTTATAGTCCTTACTGTCTTGGAATTTATAATCTATTGGGGAGTATATTTATGCAAATAATTATAATTCAAAATGGAACGTGAGTGCTTGAGACTGTTGAAGAAGATTCAGGCCTTTGTTTTGCACTTATTGAATTTTTTGTTATATAACCCTAATATATGTGTGTGTGTGTGTGTGTGTATAGAAGAGCTAAATAACATGCATATATTTTTTTCTGTATCACAGTCATTTGTATTCAAAAAGCATTTATTAATTAACCTAATAGCAGTTGGGATTGTGATAGGCATTGAAGAAGAAGGTGTCCTTCAAATATGGCCTTTTATGAACTTATGGCCTAAAATACAACCAGATGGTAAAAAGCCTTTAATTTAAGTAAATTATTATTTTTGCTTTAGTAGATTTTTTTTTTTGGTTTTTAAGTGTATTTTTTTTCCATTTTTCAAATGCTTTATTAACTTCTGATTTACAACATTCATTTCCGCCAGATTTTTAGTTACAAATTTTCTCTCCGTTCTTCTCCTACCCACTACTCCAAAATAGCAATCCCACAGGATATCCCCTCCTCCAATCTGCTCTCTCCCATATTTTCTCCCATACCCCTTTAGACTTTTCCGGTAGGGCACGGTGGATCTCTATGCCCCAGTGCCTCTATATCTTATTTCCCAATTGCATGTAAAATAGTATTAATAATAGTGTGTGTGTGTGTGTATATTTTACCATTTGATTTTAAAACTTTGAATTAAAGATTCATTCCCTTCCTCCCTTGTTGCCCACCCTTACTGGGAAGATAAGCAGTTCGGTATAGGTTGTACATGTGTAGCTAATGCAAAACAATAACATAGTAGATAAATTGTAAAAGACTGACTCTATTTCCCTCCCTCCTATCCCTCCTCCCACTTGTTCTATTCTCAGCTTTGATACCGTCCCTTTTCAAAATTGGGTGCTTCCAACTTCCCTCCCCCCAGCATACCCTCCCTTCCATCATCCCTACTCTCATCCCCTTCCCCCCTACTCTCTTATAGGGTGAGATACCCTATTTAGTGTTTATTTCATTCCCTCCCCAAGCCAAATTCAGTGAGAATAAGGTTGACCCATTCCCTTTTGCCCTCCTATTCTTCCCGTCCATTGTAACCATTTTTCCTTGCTCTTCTTTATGAGAGAGTTTACCCCATTCGGTCTCTCCCCATCTCCTGTCATTATATTCCTCTCTCACCTTTTAATTTCACCTTTTAAGTAACATCCCTTCCTTTAAATTGGTCGTGTCCCCTCTATGTATACCTGTAAACATATATACACACATTCACATATGTATTCATATGCCCATATACCCTCATATATAGACATACATATATTTCTATTCCCTTCAACTATTTTCATACTGACAAAAGTTTCATCAGTTACAATTATTGTTTTTCTATGTAGGAATGTTAAGATTTCAACTTTGATAAGTTCCTTAGGATTTCTTTTCCCTGTTTACCTTGTCATGCTTCTTTTGCTTCTTGTATCTGAATGTGAAATTTTCTATTCAGCTCTGGTTTTTTCATCAGGAATGCTTGAAAGTCCTCTATTCCACTGAATGACCATATTTTCTCCTGAAACATGATACTCAGTTTTGCTGGGTAGGTGATTCTTGGTTTTAATCCCAGCTTCTTTGACCCAGAATATCATATTCCAAGCCCTTTGATCCCTCAGTGTAGAAGCTGCCAGATCCTGGATTATCCTGATTGTGTTTCCACAATATTAAAGTTGTTTCTTCCTGGCTGCTTGTAATATTCTCTCCTTGATCTGGGAATTCCAGAACCTGGCTATAATATTCCTAGGAGTTTTCTTTTGGGGATCTTTTTCAGGAGGTGATTGGTGGATTCTTTCAACCTCTATTTTGCCCTCTGGTTCTAAAACATCAGGGCAGTTTTCTTTGAGAACTTCCTGGAGGATGATTTCTAGGTTCTTACTTTGATCATAGCTTTCACGTAGTCCAATAATTTTAAAATTATCTTTCCTGGATATCTTTCCAGGTCAGTGGTTTTTCCCATTAGATATTTCACATTGCCTTCTATTCTTTCATTTGTTTGGATCAGCTTAACAGAATTTTTATTTCTCATAAAGTCATTAGCTTCCATTTGCTCCAGTCTAATTCTGAAGCAATAATTCTCCTCATTGAGCTTTTGAGATTCTTTTTCCATCTGGCAAATTTGGCTTTTCAAGGCATTCTTCTTCTCATTGCCTTTTTGAGCCTCTTTTGCCATTTGAGTTAGTCTATTTTTTAAGGTGTTATTTTCCTCAGTCAGGCTGTTGACTCTCATTTTGTAATTTTCTTGCATTGTTCTCATTTCTCTTCCCAATTTTTCCTCCACTTCTCTTATCTGCTTCTTAAGGTCCTTTAACCAGCTTGTATTTTCCTTTGAAGCTTTTGGTGCAGGAGTTCTGACTTCACTGTCTTCCTCCTGTTCCATGCTTTGCTCCTTTTTGTCCCCAAAATAGGAGTCTAATGTTGGAATCTTCTGTCTGCTTTGTTTCCTTTGCCTGGTCATGTCGGCCCTCAGTCACTTGACCCCTGGGCTTTTTGCCACAGTAGGACTCTACCACCAGACAGGGGAGCTTTCATCCCAAACATTGGGGTTTTCTCAGCTGCCGTAGGTATTAGATGGGTGCCCTCTCTGAGGTCTCCACATGCTCTGGCAAGCTGGACACACGCCTCAGGGCCTCCACCGTAGACTGCAATCCAGATCCAAGCAGGTTAAAGCAAGAGCGAATACCCCTCAGACTGGTGCTTGGTCCCCCTACACTCTGCAGGCTAGGAACTGAAGCTGCCACTTGGCGCTGGCTGGCTCTGCTGTGTGTCTCAGCGGCTTCTCCCCCTGGGGGCAAAAGCCAACGCACTCCCACTTACTGGGTCCCAAAGTCCAGACTGCACTGACCTCTGACTTTGTCATTCACATCTATGTGTTGATAATTCTGGAAATGGCCGCAGCTGCGACCCGCCCTGGGGCTAAAAACTCTGGCTCAGGCAGGTTCAGCTCCCAGAGTGCTGTGCTGGTTGCCTGCTGCCGGCCTGCCAGGCTGTCCTCAGCAGGATGTTAGCTTCTCTGCATCGTTTTGTGGGTTCTGCAGCTACAAGGTTTGTTCAGAGTCCCCTTTTTACATTGATTGGGGAATGTGGAAGCCAGAGCCGACCAGAGGTCATGCTTCTACTCTGCCATCTTGACTCCACCCTCCTTAAGTGTATTTTTTATAAGTCTATTTTTAAAAATTTAGAACCATAGAACTAAACTAACATTCAAAAGTCCTTTGATTTGTAAAGTTGTTGAAAACCTCATTTGTTTCAATAATGCTTCTATGTTTTATAGAGTGTGGGGATTTCACCCAGCGTGAAGGCTTTTCTTTTCAGACTTCCAAAGTTGAGGTGCTCTCCTTTAGCCTTGTGTCTTGACATAAGTGTTTAAGAGATAAGTGATAATGAGGAGTATTCACACATACCCCTTCCTACCTTCCCTAATCCCCTAACCCCATGGAAAGACTACTTAAATCCTGGCTCTACCACATCCTACTTGTATGACCTTTAAGGGAATAATTATCTTGCTTTGGGTCTTGGTTTTTAGAGGACCATAGATTTAAAACTAGAAGGCACCTTAGGGATCATTTAGTTCATTCACATTATTATTTTTTTTTTTGGAGGGCAATTGTGGTTAAGTAACTTGCCTGAGGTTACATGGCTAGTTTTTTTTTTGTGTGGGTGTTAAGTGTTTGAGGCCAGAACCGAACTCAAGTTGGTCCTCCTGACTCTGAGGGCAGTGCTTTATTCACTGTGCCACCTAGCTGCCCAATTTCCCTTATTTTATGTGTGAGAAAATTGAGACTCAGTTTCTTCGTCCAGAGAGTATAAGTGACTTGGCAAGGAATCAGTGTTTTTCACATAGTATCCAAAGTGGGATTTGTTTCAAAGTCTTCCTCAATCACCATGCCCACACTGCCTCTCATGTTTCGGAAAAGGGGGGGTGGGTGGAGTAAAACCAGATAATCTCTAAGTTCCCTGTTAGTGCTAAATCTATGATCCTATTTGGATAAATTTGACCTGTTTCCCAAATGATGTGTAACAAATATAAGAATTTTTAAAATTAATTACACATTACATGGAAAGGAAAATTGCATATAGAAATATACCTGGGTTTATACATATAGATAGCATTCCCAAAAAATTTGAATCATATTTTGTCAAATTGAATGAATAATTTTAGAACTAAAGAGTTTACTTTAGAAGTAAAATAAATATGGGGAGAGGGTGAGGATTCTCATATTTAATGAGTTTTTAGTTTCAAAAGCCCTAAAGTGAATCCCACAAGTATTATAGTCTGTTCTTGGTTCCAGAAACCCTCAATATCTTAAAGATATTGATTATCTTGTATATATCTTGATTGAATATAGTTGTTTACTTATTGTCTCTTCTATCAGACTATGTGCTTGCATTAGAGTGGGGACAGTTTTTCAACTTCTTCCTATCTCCAGGGCTTTGCACAGTGTTTGGCACAACAGAGGTACTTAATAAATGTTTGTTGACTTAAGCCAGAGAATGTCCAGAGGAGGACAACTCGCTTAAAGAAATTAAGGAACATTTAAAAGAACTGTGAGTGTTTAGCCTGGTAAAGATAAAAATGGAGCACAGGGGGTTAGGAGGGGTAGAATGTGATAGCTGTATTTGGAAGGCTGTCTTATAGAAGAGGAATTAAACTATTTGATTCCAGAGGGTAGAACGGTCCAGTGGGTTGCCAAGACACTGCAAATTTAGTTTTGATATAAAGAACAACTTGTTAGGTAATTAGAGCTATTCAAAAGTGAATTGGGTACCCCTACTACAGGTCTGCAATCAAAGACTGAATAGCCAATTGTCAGGGTTGTAAGTGTAATGTCATGCCAAGGAAAGGCAACTTCCCAAGGTTCAAAATACCAGCATAGGTGCTCTCCATTTTATTCAGTGACCAACCAAGAACAGAGAAGATCAAAACATGACATCATTCCAAATTTTACTAAATGTGATTAAATAATCTCCAAAGACTACCCCACCCCAGGACCTTCCAGCCATTCAATCAATTACAAAGTCCCTGGTCTAAATACTTCTCCACCCCTTCATTGTCACCAGCACCATCATCATCATCATCGTCACTAGTGTAATGTCATGCCAAGGAAAGGCAACTTCCCAAGGTTCAGAATACCAGCATAGGTGCTCTCCATTTTATTCAATGACAAACCAAGAACAGAGAGGATCAAAACATGACATCATTCAAAATACAGCATTTACTAAGTGTGATTAAATAATCTCCAAGCACTACCCCACCCCAGGACCTTCCAATCATTCAATCAATTACAAAGTCCTTGGTCTAAATACTTCTCCACCCCTAGGCTATACCTTCATTTAGTCCA
>NW_027185784.1:5465426-5533193 GCF_028583685.1 Petaurus breviceps papuanus | reverse complement strand
TTTAGTCCACCACAAAGCCCCTCTTCTCAAATGGAGATTATTTTCCAGACATAAGTAAAGTACCTTCATTTGTCAATCACAGAGCACAATAAGGTCAAAAGTTCCCCATCCCTGGATCACAATTGAATCTACCCCAGAGTCACATCAAGTTTAAACACAGCACTTAATACCCAAATGGAGGTCTTTTCTTCATCTTGACCCGAGGCAAGTTCTCAGCAATCTTAGTTCCTGGGGAGACAAGGCTTAGCAAGGCCACAAGATACATTGCCAGTCCCTTCATCAATCCATCCTCTGTCTGTAGAACAGTCCTAGAACCCCTGAAAACATTAGCAAAACCCTCTCCCAGGATTTCTGTAAACATACAACAAGAAAATCCTTCTTCAGGGCTTCTGAACCAACAGAAAGGTTCCCAGACCCCTGCAACAACAGCCCTGTCCTTCACCAGTGGACAGTATTCACTCTCTGTCTGCAGGACAGTCTCAGGGCTTCTTAACCAAAAGCCAGGTTCCAGGACTTCTTCAACAGGACAGTCTTTCACCAGTGGACAAATCTGGCAAAACAACATCAAAACAGACAGACAAAGTACCAGCAAAACAGCCATGTCTCCTCAGTCTTTGGCAGCTCAGGGGGCAGGTCTCAAAAGTCCAAGGCAATTCAAAGCGGCCCTCAGCAGTCCATTCAGTCTCTCTCTCTGCCTCCACGAGGTGCTGCTTCCAAAAAGCTCCTCTGCCTCTCTCTTGTCTCTCCAAATCTACGTCACCAGCTCCTCCCAGTTCAGGACTTTCTTTTCACATCAACAAGTCCATCCCACAGGTGGGATTACAAGCTCTGGGTTTTAACACAATCAATTTGAAAACCAAGCCAATACAGGGGAATCTGTAATTGCCATTACTATCACAGTAAGAGGGGAATATTGTTCAGATACTGATTAGACTAGATCTCATTCAACTCTGAGATCATCAGATCTATAGCTAGCAATTTTGGTAACTAGGGTAATCATCATGAAATGTGCCAAGGAGGTGTCATCTAAATCCGTTTTTAAGGCCATTCACTTTGGGTTGGAAGATTGGAAAACTTTGGAGATCTCAGACCCTGTGACATAAGACCACACAGACAAGGAGAGATCCCAAGATAATGCCTTAATCTATGGCAGGAAAACAAGTCTCTTGACCAGTGAGTAGATTATCTGGGCCAGCCAGGAGCTTACCTAGGGTGTAGTGGAAGGAAGCCCACCATCTGGTAACTTCCAGAATATCTCAACAAAACATACTACTGGCTGCTAAAGTTCTCTTGAAGTCCTAGTAAAAACAAATATTTTCAGCATCCTCTAAATTTGAGCACCATAGCTCTTTTTTGCCTACCCTGGTTATATAACTCTATATTCAGTGACTGTGATTATGATAAGTGTAAGTGAATTTAAACAGTTTAATGGGGAAATTTAAAAAAACTTATTATTTTAGTGGTTGAAGTTGATTGCTTCCTGGATTTATTTCACTGGCAGAGTTTATATGAATGTGAACTGAAATAGCACATACCAGAACGGAAACAATAATTTGTGAAACGTTTCTAGAATGGGCAGTATATTCTTGGGAGCTGGTAGTGTTGAACTTTTTGGGGGGAGTTATTTAATGATTTATTTATTTAACAAATAAAGGTTTAGGGGTTGTTGGTTTTTGAAAGAGTGATTAAAAACAAATTTAGAGGGCTCAGAAATAAGAAAGTAAGCCTATGAAACATTAGGTTATTAAGGCCTTAATGCATTAACAGTTAATAGCTGTTAAGTTTAACTATGGACTAGAAATATAAAAAATAATTTTCTGAAAGTTGCCTTTGAACTGCTGTTTTCACCAAGTAGAAGACTTACTTAATAAATAGGAAAAACTAGAAGCATACTGTTACTTGTATAAACTGTTATAAAGAAGATTGTTGTAGAAAAAACTAAAAAAAAAAACGGCATAAGTCCTAGTAAGTTTCATTATAATTAACAAGCAACTTCCCTTCTCTAGTTAGATTTAGTTTGAATTTTAATACTTGGAGGGCACAGGGAGTTGGAGGGGAAGTGACCTGTAGAGCCATAACTATTGTTTTGGTGTGGGTTTTTTTTTTTTGTTTTTTTTTTTTTCAGATCTGTATG
Organism: Petaurus breviceps papuanus; assembly: GCF_028583685.1. Classification (NCBI taxonomy): domain Eukaryota; kingdom Metazoa; phylum Chordata; class Mammalia; order Diprotodontia; family Petauridae; genus Petaurus; species Petaurus breviceps. Next base: position 5,531,059 of record NW_027185784.1, on the reverse strand, counting down.
TCTTGTTTTATGACCAGTAGTATTTGTCCCTCTTTTAACATTGCATTGTAAGCAGAATACCTCAGTAACTGGAGACAAATTGACAAAGTAGTAAGAATAATAATTAGCTTGAGTTCTAATTTTAATTACTGCTTTTAGAGGTCGGTTAATTTTGAAAATTATTTTAAAAATGGATAATTGTAGGATTTTCACTTTATTGCCATATAATTTATTTTTTTTTAAAGATTTCCTTTCTGCCATCAGTCTCTTTTTTCCCTTTCTTTTTATTTTGAGCTTAGCAAACATCAGCTAAAATGAATGTTTCCTTATACACAGTATAATAATGAAGATTGTTCATGTAGTTGTGATGCCTTATGTACAACTTGCTTTTCTTTTAACTATGTAAGAAATTCAACATGCTACTTTAAAAACTGTCTTGCTTTTCTGCTTCCTTCTGGCCTTCCTTATGTTCTCTTCAGTGCATTTCAGAAGCATGTTCCACTGAATGCCTTCTCATGCTTTTTCTTTCTTTTTTTGGCAGCCTGCTCCCTATTTCCTTTCTTCTCTTTCCCAACTCCTCTACCCCCAAAAACATTTTTGAGGAGAAAAACCCCTAAAACATTTGTAACAAAACTGTATTGTCAATCAAAACAGTCTCTCATGACTGCCTGAAAATGTCTTATTCTCCACCTTGAGTCTATTGCCTCTCTATCAGGCCATCAACCCATTCACTTTTTAATAAAAGTTTTATTGAAGCTCTTTTTAACATTCTTGTTACTTCCCAATAACTCCCTCCCCTCCCCACCATAATAGAATTCTCCCTTGTAACTAAAAAGCACAACAAAACAAGCACACCCATTGTCTGACAAAGTATGTCTCCTACTTCTCTGTGAAATGTGAAAGGTGTGCTTCACTATCATTCTTTGAATTTATGTTTGGTCACAGTGTTCAGAGTTTTAAAGCCTTTCAGTATGACTTACATTTATATTATTGTCATTGCCAGTTTACCTAATTCTGTCAAGAATTATTGAAGAATTTATATTATATTGAAAAATTTAAAGGAAGTAAGTTGTAATATGCATTCTGAAAGAGGAAGTGGTTTAGAAATGGAAAATCAAACATATTTCATTATTTGACCAGTAAGGACTTTAACTTCTAGCCAGGCATGTTTATATCTAAGTACTAATTACTTATTTTAGCATATTGAAAAGCAGTGCAGTGATGAAAAAACAGTCTTGGACCAATGACATTTTTCAATAATTGTAGTTATTCCAATCCCCAAAACCTAATATAACTTTCCTTACCCACTGTTCTACTAACTCTGCTTGCTTCTCTTCTTTGCCATCTTTTCTATTCTATATCCATTTGGTGTAATGGAAATAGTGCTGGTCTTGTGTATAGAAATACACACATAGGGGTGGCTAGGTGGCTCAGCGAATAGAGCACTTGCCCTGGACTCAGGAGGACCTGAGTTCAAATGCAGCCTCAGACAGTTAACACTTACTACCGTGTTTCCCTGATAATAAGACACTGTCTTATTAATTTTTTTTGGACAGAAAACCATCAGAGGGCTTATTTTCAGGGGAGGGCTTATTTTAATGAACATTGACAGCAATTTTAATAAACAGGTAAATGTGAACAAAAAAAATGTACCTTTATTCAATAAGCAAATCACTGGGGAAGAACAGGATGACGCGTTCACTGCTGCAGCTCTGAGTGGATGCAGCTCGGAGCGCGGTGTGCGTTTCACCCCGGGGTGGGGTGCGGTGCATACAGAGGGTACCGTAATGTAGCGTGTAGCGCAGGGGATCACCTTCACTACAGTAGCAATCTCAATAGGGCTTATTTTTGGGGGAGGGTTTATTTTAGAGGAATCTTACACAGTAAGGGGAGGGCTTATTTTCGGGATAGGTCTTATTATCGGGGAAACACGGTAGCCATATCTTTGCTGTTATATCTTCCAAGGAGTCCTGTCTAATTTTCACGTATGCATTGAAGGTACCTTGTTAGAAGAGAATCTTCAAAGCTTCAATTTGCTTTATCTAATAAAATGCTTTTTTATTTAATATATAATAACGCAGTGGTATTTGCTCTCTTGTGTGATGGTTAAGGATGTGGTCTACTGTGAAATATGATTTACAAAGACATATGTTTCCTTTTAATACCTCCACCAAGGCTGGGATTGATGCCTGAGTAGACTATCCCCATAAACTTGTATGCAGAAAGTAGACGTTGGTACTGGTAGTTGTTGATATTCTCATAATCTCTTTCTCTAAATCTTTTCTCATGCTTTTGGTATTTTCCCCTCTTTTTGATTTTCTTATGAATCTTACTTCTAATGCCTTCAGCTGTAGCATTGACTTCCTCTAGAATACTTCTAGTTCAGCTGTTTTCCCCATGTTTGTTTTCTTTAGGGCCATTTCATTTTCTGTAGCATATCTGGGACTGTGAAGTTAAAGTACAAATATGGTGACTATACTGTCCTTAGAGGTGAAAAGAGTTTATTTTAGAAAAAAATCTTCATAGATGTTTTCCTTAGTGTGTTTATGTATATTTATTTCTACATATACATTTATAGATATTTATGTATATTTTATTAGGAAGTATTGTTCATAATCTTCCGCTATCCTTTTCTGAAAGATTTTATGAAAAAGCGCATATTCAAAACTAGATTTACCTTTGGCTACCCTGTCTCTTCATTTGACCCCAAAAGAAAAAAATCCAGTGTTTGTTGACTGTGGCAGATTTTAGGTTCTTTTTACTTCTTTGTTGTGACAATTGGTTGTATCATTCCAATTTTGTATGAAATTATTATAAGCAGTGTCAGTTTCTTTTCCTCCATTTCTTATTTCCCAGAATCAATAACTTGTTTAAGTATGGCAGATTGCCAGATTTAATTTAATTTAATTACATGCTCCCATAAGCTTATTTTATTGTCTCCATGCAGATGATTTCCAGTTCTCTATAGTCACCTCTAAGTTCTCTCCTGAGCTCCAGTCTTTCATCACCAGTTGCCTTTTGAACATCTCTGATTGTCCTGTAGGCATCCCAAACTTAGCCTCTTTAAAGCATATCATGATCTTTCCCCCAAATCCTCTCCTTTTCCAAACTTCCATATTAATGTCAACAGCTTTCCAACTTCCCAGTCACTCAGGCTCACAGTATTGGTGTTTTCTTCATTTCCTGTCTCACTCTTCACTGCACATACCCATTCTGTTACCAAGTCTTACAGATTTTTACTTTTACATCATCTTTCATATATATCCCCTTCTCTTTACTCATAGCCACTACCCTGGTTTAAGCTCTCATCAACTCATACATACACTATTACAATGGTTTCTTGATTGGTCTCCCTGCCTCAAGTTTTACCACCCTCCACTTTGTCCTCCTCTTAGCTGCCAAAATGCTTTTCCTTAAATGCAGGTCTGGCAGTATAATACATACCACTGCCCTGCCTTCGTTCCCCTCCCCCCATAAAATCTAATGGCTCCCTGATTTCTCTGGGATCAATTATAACATGCTCTACTTGACATTTTAAGCCCTTCACAACTGTGTGTATACTCTATGATCCAACAACATCAGCACTCTTGCTATCCCTTTAACAGGACCCTCTCATCTCCTGACTCATTTACATGGGTCTGTCCCCCATGATCTCTCTCCTCACATCTGCTACTGGCTTTTTTGGCGACTCAGCTCAAATTCCATCTTTTTCAGGAGCTCTTTACCAGTTTCTCTTCTCTCTTTCCCCTAACCCTCTCCTCACTTTCCCCCTGAGATTCTTTTCCATCTACTCTGTATGTCTTATGTGTTCATAGTTGTTTACATGTTGTCAACTCTATTAGAATATAAACTCTTTTAAGGTATTTACTTTTTCTGTGTATTTGCATTTCTTTGCATCCCTTGCACAATGCCTGCCTGACACACAGGCACATATTAAATGTTTGTGGTCTAACTTTTATTTGACTGCAAATTAACAGACAAGGAATTAGGAAGAAACCATGTAAAGGATGTTATCAAAGAAATGTAGAATTGATTTTTTTTTAAGATAGTTCTTGGGACAAGAGTGAAGAATAATAACCCATTGTGAACTCCTTCATAATTTTCACTTATCTAATAGAGTTTGAAGGTGTTTTCTCCCAGCCATTCCCAGTATTGAATGGACTGCCTGTAGTGAACTTCCCCCAATAGAATGAGTTCCTTGACATCTGGAATTTTATACATTCTCCACACCTGATACACAGCCTGGCACATAGTACACTTTTAATAGATTCTTATCAAATGAAAGGATATGGACAAAAATTGCACAGGATGGGCAGGTATGAATGTAATGCAGTCTGCTTCATTGAAGGGAATGTTCATATCGGTAAGAACACAAATCCATTTCAGTATTTGAGTGTCATATTACAACTACACCATACAGTTTACATTATTTGCAGATACATTACTTTTACAGATTTAGTTGATGTAGCAAGAATATAAACATACTCTTACAAAATTTTGACCAGTTGTCCTTTCTGTTCATGGAGTTTACATTCTTTTGAAAGACTGCCTTCACACAGATTAGTATTAGTGAGAGTACCATAATTTGAGGAGGGAAAGAGCACTAACTAAAAAGGAGGCTCATCAGGAATTTCCTAGTAGTGTTAGCACCTGAATTAAACCTTAAAGGAAATTATTCTAAGAAGCAGAGGAAGAAAATAGTACATTCCAGGCTTGTGGGACACTTGTTGGAAGGCAAAAAATGGAATGCTGAATTGGAGTCAGATTACAAAGGACTTTAAATGCCAAGCTGAGGAATTTGTATTCCCTTGGAGGCAATAGGGTGCCACTGAAGATTTTGCACAGAGAAGCAACATAGACCTTTATTTTAGGAAGATTATTTTATAGGCAACAGTAGAGAGGATGTGTTAGAGAGTGGAGAAACTTGAAGTAGGTAGACCAAGTAGGGGGCTTTTGAAATAGGGCAAATTAGAGGTGATAAGGGCTTTAAGTAGGGTGCTATTGGTATGTAAGTGGGGGATGCATGCAAGAGTTACTGTAATGGTAAAATTGACAACTGATTGAATATGGAGGGAAGGAGAAAAATAGAAGAAGATGAATTTGATATTTCAAACCTGGTGTAGCTGCAACAGAAATAGAGAAATTTAGAGGGCAGAAATTGGGGGAAGATAGAGTTCTACTTTGAGCATATTGAGTTTAAGATTTAAGCAGAACAACAGGATGGAGGGGGGCGGAGTCGAGATGCCGGAGTAGAAGCAGGACCTCCAAGCAGCTCCGGCTTCCATCTTCCCCATTCCATATAAAAGGTCACTCTAAACAGATTTTGGAGCTGCAGAACCCACAAAATGACACAGAGAAGCTGAGGACAGCCCTGCAGGCAGGCAGAAATCAGCCAGCACAGTGCTCTGGGAGCTGAGCCCAGCCCCACGGCCTGAGGCTTTAGCTCCAGGGCAGGCCTGACCACCCTCCGGCCAGAGGGACCCCAGATCAGCAGCAGCTGTGGCCATTTGTAGATTTATCAACACATAGAGGCAAAGGACAAAGTGAGAGGTCAGTGCAGTATGGACTTTGGGACTCAGTAAGTGGGAGTGCGTTGGCTTTTGCCCCCGGGGCAAGAAGCTGCTGAGACACTGGCACAGCCAGCCAGCGCCATCTGGCAGCTTCAGCTCCTGGCCTGCAGAGTGTAGGGGGACCAAGCACCAGTCTGAGGGGTAATCGCTCTTGCCTTAACCTGCTTGGATCTGGATTGCAGTCTAGGGTGGAGGTCCTGGGGCGTGTGTCCAGCTTGCCAGAGCATGTGGAGACCTCAGAGAGGGCACCCATCTAATACCTCCGGCAGCTGAGAAAACCCCAACGTTTGGGATGAAAGCTCCTCTGTCTGGTGGTAGAGTCCTACTGTGACAAAAAGCCCAGGGGTCAAGTGACTGAGGGCCGACATGACCAGGCAAAGGAAACAAAGCAGACAGAAGATTCCAACATTAGACTCCTATTTTGGGGACAAAAAGGAGCAAAGCATGGAACAGGAGGAAGACAGTGAAGTCAGAACTCCTGCACCAAAAGCTTCAAAGGAAAATATGAGCTGGTACAGGACCTTAAGAAACAGATAAGAGAAGTGGAGGAAAAATTGGGAAGAGAAATGAGGACAATGCAAGAAAATTACAAAATGAGAGTCAACAGCCTGACTGAGGAAAATAATACCTTAAAAATTAGACTAACTCAAATGGCAAAAGAGGCTCAAAAAGGCAATGAGAAGAAGAATGCCTTGAAAAGCCAAATTTGCCAGATGGAAAAAGAATCTCAAAAGCTCAATGAGAATTACTGCTTCAGAATTAGACTGGAGCAAATGGAAGCTAATGACTTTATGAGAAATAAAAATTCTGTTAAGCTGATCCAAACAAATGAAAGAATAGAAGACAATGTGAAATATCTAATGGGAAAAACCACTGACCTGGAAAATAGATCCAGCAAAGATAATTTTAAAATTATTGGACTACCTGAAAGCTATGATCAAAGTAAGAACCTAGAAATCATCCTCCAGGAAGTTCTCAAAGAAAACTGCCCTGATGTTTTAGAACCAGAGGGCAAAATAGAGGTTGAAAGAATCCACCGATCACCTCCTGAAAAAGATCCCCAAAAGAAAACTCCTAGGAATATTATAGCCAGGTTCTGGAATTCCCAGATTAAGGAAAGAATATTATAAGCAGCCAGGAAGAAACAATTTTAATATTGTGGAAACACAATCAGGATAACCCCAGGATCTGGCAGCTTCTACACTGAGGGATCAAAGGGCTTGGAATATGATATTCTGGAGGTCAAAGGAACTGGGATTAAAACCAAGAATCACCTATCCAGCGTATCATGTTTCAGGGGGAAAATATGGTCATTCAGTGGAATAGAGGACTTTCAAGCATTCTTAATGAAAAAACCAGAGTTGAATAGAAAATTTCACATTCAGATACAAGAAGCAAGAGAAACAGGAGAAGGTAAACATGGAAAAGAAATCATAAGGAACTTCTCAAAGTTGAACTATACGTTCCTACATGGAAAAACAATAATTGTAGCTTATGAAACTTTTCTTAGTAGTTGAAGGGAATAGAAATATATATATATATATATATATATATATATATATATATATATATATATATATTTGTCTATATACGAGGGTATATGGGCATATGAATACATATGTGAATGTGTATGTTTATGTTTACAAGTATACATAGATAGAGGGCACAGGACCAATTTAACAGGAAAGGATGATACTTAAAAAGTGAGAGAGGAATATAATGACAGGAGATGGGGAGAGACAGAATGGGGTAAACTATCTCATAAAGAAGAGGCAAGGAAAATGGTTACAATGGAGGGGAAGAATAGGAAGGCAAAAGGGAATGGGGTCAACCTTAATTCTCACTGAATTTGGCTCGCGGAAGGAATGAAATACACACTGACTAGGGTATCTCACCCTACAGGAGAGTAGGGGGAAGAGGATGAGAGTGGGGATGATGGAAGGGAGGGCAGGCTGGTTGGGGAGGGAAGGTGGGAGCACCCACTTTTGAAAAGGGACGGGATCAAAATAGAGAATAGAACAAGTGGGAGGTGAGAGAGGAGGGAGGGAAATATAGTCAGTCTTTTACAGTATATCTACTATGTTATTGTTTTGCATTAGCCACACATGTCCAACCTATACTGAACTGCTTATCTTCCCAGTAAGGGTGGGAGACAAGGGAGGAAGGGAATGAATCTGGAATTCAAAGTTTTAAAATCAAATACTCAAATATATATATACTATTATTAATACTATTTTGCATGTAATTGGGAAATGAGATATACAGGCACTGGGGCATTAGAGATCCACTGGAAAAGTCAAAAGGCATGTGGGAGAAAATATGGGAGAGAGCAGATTGGAGGAGGGGATATCCTATGGGACTGCTGTTTTGGGGCAGTGGGTGGTAGTGGAAAAACGGGTAGAAAATTTGTAACTAAAAATCTGGTGGAAATGAATGATGTAAATCAGGAGTTAATAAAGCATTTGAAAAAAAAAAGAACAGGATGGAGATATCTAACAGATGGAGAATAGAGATTAGGAGATTTTAAGGCTACATTTAGAGATTTGATAGTCATTTATCTGCATAGAGATGATAATTCTAATTACCAAGATTCTCATCCTGCACTCCTTATTCTCCATTACACCATTATGAGTTGCCAAATCTTGTCAATTCTGTCTTCACAACATCAGGATACAAGTGTATACATCCCCTTCTCACCTGAATGTCACCCTGTTCATATCTTTGTAATTTTTTTATCTAGTTTATTGAAATAAAGAGTTAGTCTGGCTGATTCTGCTGCCTCATATCTCTCCATTTTCTAATCCATCTGCCACACAACTGCCAAAGTGATAGGCCTTACTTACATAGCTGACCTTGTCACTCTCCTACTCAATAAACTCCATTGGTTCCATGTAAGATAAAATGTAAAGTCCGGTGTTTGGCTTTTAAAGCCCTTCACAACATGGATCTAGGCTTTTTAGTTTCATTATATATACTCTCCTTTCTTCATTCTAGCCAAATTGACCTTCTATTCATTCCTTAAACACAGCATTCCATTTCTCATTTTTATGCATTTGCACTGGCCATTTCCTTATTCCTGGAATGTACTCTCATCTGAGAATTCCTCACTTTCCCTAAGATTCAGCTCAAATATCTTCCTTCTACACTACACCTCTTAAACTTTTTCCACTCTCAAACTCCTTCAGTGCTTCTTAAACTTTTTTTACTCCTGACCCCTTCAGCCCTGTTATCTACACAGTCTTTTCTTATCCCAGATGTTAGTGCAGTATATATATAATCTGGATATAAATATGAGCATAGTTATTGTCTCTCTTAATAAAATATGTTCCTTGAGAGTAGGGACCATTTCATTGTTTGTTTTTGTGTTCCCTAACTCTTAGCACAATATTTAGTATAAAGTAGGCATTTAGAAATGCTTATTCATGGCTACCATTAGAGGTTATAAGGGTAGTAGTTTGGATATTGTAGGATTTGGACAATAGGAGGATTAAATAGGGTTTGTGTGTGTGTGTGTGTGTATCTGTGTGTCTGTCTGTGTCCTTTCTGTTTGAACACTGGGTTTTTTTTTCTAAGTTTAAAAAAAGTTCCAATACATTACTTAAGCTCTTTGGGCATTGTCATCTAGAAAATGACAGTGTTAGATTACATGATCATTTCCAACTCAAATATTACAAGATACATTTGTGATCTTATGTTTTAGAGATGTTAGAAAATAGCTTTAAAAGTATTTACATATAGTTAGATGAAAGATTTTTTTTTATTTTTATAAGGTATGAAAAACAACATAACTTAATAGAACATTAGACCTGAAGTCACTGGATTTGGTTTTAGTTGTATTTGTGCTAATACCTAGCTGTGTGACCTTGAGGAAGTCAGTTAACATTTCTGACTTTATTTCCTTATCTATGAAATAAAATCATTAAGTGAAAATAAAGTACTTCAGGGCTGTGACTATTTCCCTTTTATCTTTTTATCCCCATCCTTGCCCAAAACCTAACATTGGTACACCTAAAAATGCCCTTTTTAAAAATTTGACTTATTTGTATTAAATCATTATTGAGATTCTATAATTTAGAAACAACAATTATACCCAAATTTTGTGTACATCTTATGTCAGAGAACTTTAAGTTTTTCATATCCCACTTGCCCTGACTTCTTAGGGACTTTATTCATCATTTGACTTCCATTTCCTTCCCCCCTCCTCACCTCCAAATCTGTCTTAAAGCTCAGCAGTGGTTGTTTGACTCATTCCTCTTTGGCATCTCTCACTCACTGTATCCCAGGCCATCACCAGTCATCTGGACTTATGTCTTACCACTGGACTTCTATGATTCTGGAGGAGAGAGTAAGTGAGGCTGACTTTGAGCAACTCTGTCTCACTTAAATACAATTCACATGCAAGACAAGATATCGTCCTCCTGATGTCAAGTGGTCTTCTTTGAGAAAGAAGGACAAAGAACAACATCAGCATTCACCATTTATTTAATAGAAGTGAAAGCATGGAAATATGACTTTTCATCCCTATAAGTTACCTAATTGCATTAGCTTCTATTTTCAGTGAATAAGTAAATGTCATCTACAAAGTTATTAAAAACATTCAGATATCTTGTTTAAATAAGGATACAGAATAGACTTTAAAGTGAAGAAAGTCTTTCATCTTAGAAATCAGTTAACAAGACTTCTAAAATGTGCAGGGCATTGGATGTACAAAATGTACAAAAATGAAATAATCCTTACCTTCAAGGAACTTAAGAATCTACTCACGTGACACTGTATATACAAACAAATAAATACAGAGTAATTTTAGGAGGAAGACAGCACTATCAGCTTAAGAGGAAAGGCTTCATGGGGAAGGAGAGATGGGAGCTGTCTTGAAGGAAGCTTGAAATTCTCAGAGGGGTAAATGAAGAGGGAGAGTTCATTTCAGGGGGGTACTAGTCTGGCAGAGACCCAGAGACTGATCAGGGGCAGTATTTTGAATTCTGAGAACAGGTAGGTGGACATACTAGAATATAGAACTCATGTGAAATAATTCTGGGAAAGTATGTGGGAGCTAAAGTGGGAAGACCATTAAATGCTGGGATAAGGAGTTTGTATTTTTATATGAATAAACAACCTAAGGGAAATATGGTCAGACCTATACTGTATATAGGATATATACAGATAGGTCAGACCTATACTGTATATATTTAATATGGGAGCTATACGGATGATGAATTGGAGAAGGGAGTGACTAGAAACTGAGCAACCAATTAGAAAACTGTTGCAATAGTCCAGGTGAGAGGTAATAGAATGGTGACCTTGTGAGTGGAGGGTATAGAAGAGATGGGAAGGTAGGATAGACCTGACATCTCATTGGATGGTTAGATGAGAGAGAGGGAAGAGCCAGAGATGACTTCTAGGTTAAAAACCTGGGTAACTGACAGGATATTTTCAACTTAAAAATTTATTTGTGTATTTTTAGTTTCCAATATTCACTTCCATAAGATTTTGAATTCCAAATTCCCTCCCCATCTTTCCCCTCACCACCCCCCCCCACTCCAAGAGGGAATGTAATTTGATACAGGCTCTACACATACATTCATATTAAATCTATTTTTACATTAATCCTATTGTAAAGAAGAAATAGAACCAATGGGGGGGGGAACCACGAGAAAGAAGAAACAAAAGAAAAGAGAGAAAGTGAGCAAATAATATGCTTTAGTCTTGCATTCAGATACTGTAGTTCTTTTTCTGGATGTGGACAGTATTTTCCATCATGAGTTTTTTGGAGTTGCCTTAGATCCTTGTATTACTAAGAAGAGATAAGTCTATCAAGGTTAGTTATCACACAATGTGATATTACATTAATATGTACAATGTTCTCCTGGTTCTGCTCGCTTCACTCAGCATCAGTTCATATAAGTCTTTCCAGGTTTTTTCTGAAGTCCATTTGCTCATCATTTCTTATGGCACAGTAGTATTCCATTACATTCATATACCACAACCTGTTCAGCCATTCCCCAACTGTGAGGGGCATCCCCTCAATTTCCAATTCTTTGCCACCACAAAAAGAGCTGCTATAAATATTTTTGTACATGTGGGTCCTTTTCCCATTTGTATGATCTCTTTGGGATATAACCCTAGAAGGGTACTGCTGGGTCAAAGGGTATGCACATTTTTATTGCCCTTTTGTAACAGCAAGCACCCTAGCATACCCAGGATGGCTGCTTGCCCAGGTTCTTTGATCTACTTTTCTAAAGGAAATAAACTCAAAAAGGGTTAACAAGTTTACTTTAATCAAACACATACACAAACAAAGAGCACCTTGAACTTCAGAGAATACCAACAGAAATTACAAGCAGACAAAAATACAGACAGAGAAAATAACACAGTTCACCAACAGACAGGGCTTCCAGCTGTCCGACCATTAAGTATCTACATAGTTAGTTACCAGAGAGAGAAGCACCAACATCCAGGGTCAGAAAACATTACAACCCTGTGACCCACTGCCTAATTACTAAGTAACAAGGTGTGGGCTTTCCTGAAAAACAAGCCTCCCCTAAGCAAGCTTCTTCCGTGGGCTCTGCTCCACCCTTCAGCAAACTCCTCCCACTGCAGGTTCCATGTGACCACATTCAGCCTATGAGGGGGCAGGGAAAATCTTCAAATTCCCTTAGGCTTATTAAGGGTCAGGGAAGATCTTCAAATTCCCTTACCATTAAGGACCTTTGGGCGTAGTTCCAAATTGCTCCCCAGAATGTTTGGATCAGTTCACACCTCCACCAGCAATGTGTTAGTGTTCCCAGTTTTCCTACATCTTCTCCAGCATTTATCAGTTTCCTGTTTTGTCGTTAGCCAATCTGATAGGTGTGATGTGGGACCTCAGCGTTGTTTTAATTTGCATGTCTCTAATCAGTAGTGATTGAGAGTATTTTTTCACATAACTATATAGATAGTTTTAATTTCTTTGTCTGAAGACTTCTCAGTTTTGTGGGGGGCGGGGTTTAAAGGGAAGTTAAGAAGAGAAATGATTTTGGAAGGATATGAGTTTAACTTTTGATGTGGTGAGTTTGAGATGTGAATGACACTTTCAGGTGGTGATGTCTAGCAGACAGTTAATGAAATGTGACTAGAGATCAGAAGAGAGATTAGAGCTGATTATAGTTTGGAGAATTAACTGAATAGAAATGATAATTAAATCCATGGAAACTGATGAGATCTCTAGAGGAGAGGGAAGAGATTCAGGACAGAGTCTTGTTTAATGACTGTTAAGATGAACCATAATTCAGCAAAGGAAAGAAACAGACTTAGGAAAACAGGTGGGCATGGATCTTGGAGTTATGAAGATTTGAGTTAGAATCCTGATTCAGATACTAACTAACTGCAAGACCCTGGACAAGTCACTTAATGTCTCTCAGCCTCATTCTCTTCATTTATAAAATGGTGATAATCAGTCTACCTCATAACTTATGTAAAGCACCTTGTAAAACAAGCATTTATATGCCAGCTGTTAAGATTATGAAGTCAGTCTCTAAAATGGGTCACATTAAATGAGAACTGTTAGAGGTTTTTGGATTTAACAATTAAGGGATGATTGGTAACCATAGAGAAAGCTGTTTCAGTTGTGACTGAGGTAAGGGATGAATAGAAGATGAGAAAATGAAAATAATGAGTGTAGATCCTTTCTTGGGGGTTGTAAAAGGCTGAAGTGATATGGTAGGAATAAGGTGAGATGGTAGGGTTACTCAAAGGTCTTTTGAGGGTGTGTGTACCCTAAGCGTCTTCACAGGCAACTGGGAAAGAGCTAGTGGATATGGAATGATTAAAGATGAGAGAGGAAATGATTGAAAGTACATTTCCTTAGAGGATTTAAAATGTGATCAAGAAAGTAAGATGAGAAATAGATCATAGTAAGAAACTACCACTTCCTTTGAGACTGGAGCAAAAGAAGAGTGAATGGGTGTAATGGGAATGTAAATTTTAAAGATCTTCCCTGCCCCTAAGCTAAAGTGCACCAGAAGCCTGGGGAGGGAGGCTTGTTTTTCAGTAGATACTTTTTGATTGGCCAGTGGGGCCAAAAAGTTGTTACATTCTCTGAGCCAGGAGAAGGCTATATAAGCCCTGATGTGAGGCTTTGTTTTGGGGGCTCACTTTGATTTGATCTGGATTCTGGGAAGCTGTTGTCCAGAGGGCCCCACCCCACCCCTTTGAAAAACCCAGATGTTGAAACCCAGATGTTGATTGGGTATGGATGTAATGGTTGGACAGTTTGGAAAGCTGTCTACTTGATCTGTTTCTGTCTTGATACTTCTGCCTGTATACTTTGAAGTTCAGGGTGCTGACCTTTTTCCCCTGAACTAGGTAAACGATACATGTTTGACTGATTAAAGTAAGCTTGTTAACCCATTTTGAGTTGCTTTCCTTTATCAAAGCAGATCAAGAACCTGTGGTGGCAGCAAACCCTGAGGACCCTTGGGGTGCTTGCTGCTACAATGGAGCATGATGATACATGCTTTAAAGGTATGGAGTAGGGAAGGAGAGTCTCCTGACATGGATGGATGGCCTCTGCCTTACTTAATAAATTAGAATGCAGGATTCTCTGCTAAGGGGAAAAGAGAAAGATTAGAAGAGAAATTTTGAAATAGCAGTTCTGGAAAGTATGATGAGTCAGTGGAGGAGAAACAAAAGGATTGCCATGCAACAGTAAAGACCACTTGACATAAGAGAACACAGATTTAAGGATAGATTGATTGATTTAGCATGGTTTGCCTGACTGCCTTTAGCAACATTCAGCAAGTAGGAGGAAAGGAAGCAGATAGAGGGTTGCAGTAGTTTAGGTTTTAAATAATTTATTTTGGTGTTGAATTAGTTTCTTGCGGAGTAGTTTTTTTTTTTTTTTTAAGCAATTGGGGTTAAGTAACTTGCTCAAGGTTACACGGCCAGTTATTTCTGGGTGTGGTGCTGAGTATCTGAGCCCGGGATTCGATCTCCAGGTCTTCTCAACACTAGAGCCGGTGCTCTTACTCGCTGAGCCACCTGGCCGCCCCTAAGCAATTGGGGTTAAGTAACTTGCTCAAGGTTACATGGCCAGGTGTTTCTGGGTGGGTACTAAGTGTCTGAGCCCGGGATTCGATCTCCAGGTCTTCTCAACACTGGAGCCGGTGCTCTTACTTGCTGTGCTACCTGGCCGCCCCTTGTGGAGTAGTTTTTAAAAGTAAAAACTAGTAGAGTAAGTAATCATAGAATTATGAGATTGGAAATGGTCTGAAAAGTTATTTTGTTCAGGCTTTATGTGAAACAGTGCTCTCCTTTGATTATCTGTTAGCAGGATATCAGAAATAGATTATGCATGTAAGTTACATTGCTTTGAGTTAGTTTTTTCATTCATTAACTGGTCCCGTGAACAACAACATTTATATTCTCATCAGACATGCATATTTTGTTTTGGGAACTTATTGAAAGCCATAGGTAATATTTTTCTATCTTGATCTGTAAGGTGTGGCTTGAATTCATGTAAACTTGAGCACATAAAAACCAAGTATCTTGCCTTTAGTATTGGAAAAGCAGCCATTACAGGTTGAAATGTTTAAAGAGAGATGGCACTGTGTAATTTTAGGTAGGCTTTGTTTACCTTTGTGTTTTAAAATCCTGAGGTTGTGTTGTTTTTTTTTATAACCAAGAAACATGGTAAAAGTGATAGACATTTTATTATATTCTAAAATGTTAACTAGAATAGTCCTAATATTTCTTTTCACTTTGTACTCTAAAAACTTTTATCTTCTCTAAGTCATATACTTAGCAATTAAAAAAAGAATTGAAAATTATATATCATTGCTCTATGTACTGGTAGGTTGTTCCTGAGCCTGCCTAATGGAATCCAGAAAGAAAAGGGGGTTTTGCTAAATCTGGTACTAGAATTAATTTCTAAGTAGCCAGCTAAGATGGTGCAGTATTGGGAAAAGTCCAGCCAAAATCTCCCCTACGACTCTACAAAGATCTAGAAAACGTATCAGACCAAACCCTGGTCTAGAAGTTCAAGATAAAGTTCCAGTGAGTGATTTTACAGCCCAGTTTGACAGAAAGAAACAGAGATTAGTAAACCAGGTGAATGCAATCTGGCCAGGAAGCATGCTGCCTAGAGCATCCTAAGGTGGGAAGAGGCTGTGCACCAGGGCAAGAAGAGGTCCCAGATCCAGCAGAGGGGCCTAAACCTATGTAGGGTACAGGAACAGGTGCCAGCTGTCACTATCTAGTTCTGGTCCCAGATCCAGGGTAGACTGAGGGAAAGACCTGTACTTAAGTGTGACATTCTAGGGTGAGGAGTGCTTGTTCTTGAACTTGCTTCTTGCTCAGCACACAAGCAACAGCTCTGTGTCTCAGACCCCAGGAGTGGAACAGGGTTTCAGATCTAGCCCCCAGGCCAGTATGAAACCTGCAAAGAACCAGAGCAGGAATTCCACACCAAAGGAAGATTATAGTTCTGTCACTCTCAATCAGCAGATCTTTCCAGCTGACTTGGTAATGCCTGAGTCTAGCAGAAGTTTACACTGGAAATTCATTAGGGGCAAACCCACAGAAACTGTTGCCCAGACCCAAACCCAAATCAGGAGGTTTCAGAACTCAGACTTGGAGATAACAATCAGACTTTGCTCTGGATCAGACTGCAATGGGAACCTGAATAACATAATAGTACCTCTACCCTACTACCCCACCCCCAGAAAACACTAGTAGGATCCAAGAGAACAAAAGCTCAGTCTAGACATTCTTTCTAGTAAGTAGTATGCTGCTAACTTAGCATAAAGTCCAAACTTAGCAAGGAGGCTGACAGAACAAACAAAAAATGAATTCCACCATAAAGGCTTTTATAGTGACAGGGACACTCAAAACACAAACCTAGAAGAAAAGAATTACTCTAGAATATTTACACACAAAGCTTCAAAGAAACATACAGTTTGGGTACAAGTTCACCCAGAATACCTGGAATAGATGAAACAAGAGTTCAAAAAATGAAATGAGTATATGAGGGGGAACAAATGGAAAAGACATGAGAGCAATGCAAGGAAAAATTGAAAAGGGAATTAATAGCTTCATACAGGAATACCCAAGACTACCTGAAAGAGAATGAAGCAAATAGAAGTTAATGATTTTGTCCAGAAATATAAAAAACAAAATCAAAAGACCGAAGCAATAAAAGAAAATGAAAAGTATTTTGTAGCACAAACAATTGACCCAGAAGCATAATATTAAGTATAGTATGAACTAAGATCAGTTTTAAGTAAAATAACCTGAGAACATACAAGAATATTTATAGTAGCTCTTTTTTGTGGCAATAAAGAATTGGAAACTGGGAACTGATGGGCTATCTACTGGGGAATGATTGAACAAGTTATGTAAATATGATGGAATACTATGTTCTATTAAAAATGACGAAAGGGATAATTTCCAAGAAACCTGGAAAGCCTTGTAGGAACTAATGCAGAGTGAACTGAACTAGGAGAACAGTTTTACACAGTAACAACAATACTGTAAAGACAAATAGTTTCGAAAGCTTAGAAATCTGATCAGTGCAGCAACCAATAATACTTCTAGAGAACTCATGATGACCTCCTAACAGAGGTTATGAATTCACAATGCAGATTGAGAATTTTTTTTTAACATGGCCAAATCACAGATTTTTTTTTTTGACTCGACTATTATGTGTTTGTAACAAGATTTTTGTTTTTCTTTCTCAGTACAGGTTGAGGGTTGGTGGGAGAGAAGATTATATTGCCTCTTAAGGCACACTGGAAATAAGATATAATTTTTCTCTAGAATATTGATAGACATTTGTTTGGAATCTAATGACTCTCAATTTCTTTTTTTTCCAGACTATGTCTTCAGCGGTGGTACAATTATATGCTGCAGATCGGAATGGTATGTGGTCAAAAAAATGCTGTGGTGTAGCATGTCTCGTTAAGGACAATCCACAAAGATCTTATTTTATCAGAGTATTTGATATCAAGGTGAGATTTCTTTTACTTTGGGATTGTTAAAGTTTGATGTGATTGTGATCTAATACTCAATATGTTAGATTAATTCTTTTGTTAACATTTTAGTCACATGATAAATGACTTTTATTTGCCATTGAATTAGAGACTTTAAGTAAACTAAGTCATTGGTTGCCCCCATAAACAGACTTAGTGGCTGTCCCAAGTTGTTTCTGTGCTCTGTGCTTGTAATAACTCTCAGTTGCCACCAAGCTTGCTCTCTTTTACTTGAAGATTTACTACCTTGCAAGTTAGTCCATTCTACTTTTGGGCCTTAATTGCTAGGAAGTTCTTCCTTACATTGAGATGAAATCTTTATTTCTATAGTTTGTACTCACTGCTTCCACATAATTTTTTATGACTAGTTCTAGGATTCCATGAAAGACGGGAAATCTCAGTAAGGAACTTCTCTTAATGCCTATTGTCAGTATCTTCTTTGTAATTTATATTCTTAGAGAATTGCCCATGCAAACTCAGAGGCAGGTTTTAAACTAAGAACACATCTTCCTGTCTCCAAGGTGAATTCTATATATACAATATGATTTAATTACCTTTTCCGTTTAATTACCCTTCAGAAATTTAAAGAAAGCAGTTATGGCTCCAACAAGTCTCTCACCAAGACGCTGTATTTTGTTCTGTATTATGTTGAGTCATGTATGAATTATGGCATGGTTTCTAATCATCCTGGATCTTCTGTGACTACTATTGTTTGTCAGTGTCCTTTATCCTAAAAATGTGGTGCTCAAATATCACAAGATACTGCATTTACTTTTTTGAGTTCCATAGAATTAAAATTGATCGGTTTTGTGCACAAAACTGCATTTTGCCTAGAAAGACATTTTGTCTATTGTTATCCTTACATGATACCTAATATTAGTGCACCTAAAAATGCTTTTTAAAAAACTTTGATTTATTGTATTAAATCTACCATGTTTTCCGGTCCTCCATTTTTGAGATTCTGTAATTTGGAAATTAGAAATATGCCCAAATTTTGTATGCCTCTTATGGCAGAGAACTTTGCATCTTTTATATCCCACTTGTCCTGATTTCTTATGATCTTTATTCACCATTTAATTTCCATCTCCTTTTCCCCCTCCCTACTTCTGAATCTACTGTCTTAAGGTCAGCAGTGGTTGTTTGACTCATTCCTCTCTGCTATTTCTCACTCACTGAATCCCAGGCCATCACCAGTCACCTTGTCTTATGTCTTGTCACTAAACTTAAAGTTTACATGACTCTGGAAGAGAGAGTGACTGAGGCTGATGACTTGGAGCCACTCTGCCTCATTTATTCACAAGCAAGCCAAAATATCACCTTCATGATGTTGTTGGTCCTCTTTGAGAAAGAAGGATGAACAATAGCATTTGCCCACCTTGTACATTTGTATCCCACTACTTTGAACCTAATTACAGATATTTTATATCCTTATTGAATCAGCATATTGCTTCAGGGTCAATAAACATTTATCAAGCACTATTATCTGCCAGACACCGTGCTAAGGGTTAGAGGTACAAAAAAAGGCAAAGGACAGTCTTCACTCTCAAGGTTTATAGTCTGATTAGGGAAACAACATGCATATAACATGTACAAACAGGTTATATAAAGAGTAACTTGGAAATAATCAACAGAGCAAAGCGCTAGAACTAAGGGGAATTTAGAAAGGTTTCATATAGATTTTAGCTGTAACTTAAAGGAAGCTAGGAAAGCCAGGATATAGAGATGAGAAAGGAGAATGTTCTGAAAAATAGATGACGGAGAAAATGCCTGGAGCTGAGAGACAGTGTCTTATTTGAAGAACAACAAGGAAGACAGTGAAATGAAAATATTTATAGCAGCTCTTTTTGCAGTAGCAAAGAATTGAAACTAAGGAGAATACCTGAACAAGTAATCCAGTATAAATGTGATGAAATACTATTGTACTGTAAGAAATGATGAAGGATATGGTTTCAGAGAAATTTGGGGAAGATTTGTATGAATTGATTTATAAGCATAGGAAGTTTGGAAAGGTAGAGGTAGGGGGGCAGGCTATAAAGGGCTTTGAGTGCCAAACAAAAGGTTTGTTGTACTTTAAAGCTGTATTTTAAGATCACTTTGACAACTAAGTGGAAGATGAACTTGGAGTGATAAGAGAAATAAGAATCAGGGAGACCAACCAGCAGGCTGTTTCAATAGTCTGGGTCTGAGTTGATAATGGCCTATGCAAAGATTGTGGCATTATCAGAAGAGGAAAGGGGACACATGCTAAAGATTTTAAGAAGTTAAAATTGACAGCCCTTGACTATGGATTTTATATATATATATATATATGGATTAAGAGAGAGTGAAGAGTTGAAGATGACACCTAGGTTGGGAGCCTGGGTTCTGGGGTGATGGTGATGGTGATGGTGATGGTGATGATGATGATGATGATGATGATGATGATGATGATGATGTTTCTAGCAAGTTAGAAAGAAAGGAGGATATTGGGGGAAAAGATAATGAGTTAAGTTTTGGACATGGTGAGTTTAAAATGTCTTATCAGACATTCTGTTTGAAATGTTTACTGAGTATTTGGAGATGAGAGATTGGAAGTGAGCAAAGAAAAATAAGGGCTGGATAAGTAGATTGGGGAATCATAAGTATAGAGATGATGATTAAATCCATGAAACTTAATGAGATTACCAAGTGAAATAATAAAGAGGGAAAATAGAAGAGAGCCTGTGACTGTAGAGATCCATTAAAGGAGACTGAGGAGTGATCAGAGAAGAAGAGAAAGTAGTGTCACAGAAACCTAGAGAAAAGGATTATCAAGGAGAAGATGATGATGAACATTGTTAAAGGCAGCAGAAAGGTCAAGAAGACTGAGAATTGATAAAAATCCATTAGATTTGTTAATTAAGAGATCACTAGTAACTTTGGAGAGAGCAGTTTTGGTTAAATGCTTAGGTCAGAAGGCAGCATGTAGAGAGTTAAGAAAAAAAAAGGAAAGGAAGTGGAGGCACTTATTGTAGATATAGCCTTCTCAAGCATTTTACATAAAAGAAAGGAGAGATATGGAACAATAGCTAGCAGATATAGTTCGATCACGTGAGGGATTTTTGAGAATGGGGGAGCCATGTGCATATACACATACATATAATGACATTGATTTTTCATGATTAGGAAATCACTAGCCAATTCAAATGGTTTAGCTAAATTTGTTTTGTTATATAAAAAGTCACTGTTTACTGTTTATTCTTATTAGATAAGTAGTTAACTTTGCCTTAAAATCATACCCTCACAACCTGCCACCTGCAGTTTTTCCTCTACATTTTTCATAGGCCACCTAAAATCCTTTGGTAGGCTGGAGGTTGTGCAGGCCTACCTTAACTCCAAGTTATATTTCTGGTAACAACTTGTTTTTAACCTTATTTTTTTTGTTAGGATGGGAAACTACTGTGGGAACAGGAGCTGTACAATAACTTTGTATATAATGGTCCTAGAGGATATTTTCATACATTTGCTGGTGATGTAAGTCATTGTTTACCTTAATTTGCTTTATTTATACAACTATATATTAAATGCCACCGTTTATATTTCTGTTCATGAAATTACTATGTTTGTAGATTTTTCATTTCTGTATATTATAAAATATAAAGAATGATTATGTTTTTAGTTTTAGAATCTTTTTAACAAGTGATCTTATTAAGTACAAATTGCCAGCTAAAAATATAGAAACATCAGCCAACATCATTGGGAAATAGCTTCCTTTATTTCCCAGATAATTCATTTTAAAGTAGCATTCGTTATAGTTTTTAGATTATATAACATTAAAAATAAACATCATTTTGTATGATTTTCTTAAGTTTTAGAGCAGTATTTCCTCTATTTTTCCAGTTTTTGTGGTCTTTGAATTAAAATTCTAATTGAGGTCCCATTTTTATCTCTGATAGAAAATAAAAATACAATTAATCCTCAGCTTTTGTAGGGGTAACATTCCTAGAAAATGGCATAAAAGTAAAAAACTCGAATTTTGATACACAGAGCTGATGGGAAATAGAGGGTTAGGTTCTCGTGACTACCCCATACTCAAATCTTTTGCTAGAGATTGCTGAAAATATACTTTTATGCATATAATTCTTTATAACAAAGCATCAATTCTGATATGCATTTTTACTAACATAGTAACCATGAAATAACCTATAAAATGCAGTACACAAAATAACATTGGCAACATGCAAAACATTTTTCTAATAATTTCTTAGAATCCTGTTATCTTTTGTGGTAACAGCTCAATTAAAAAACAACAACTTATTTTTAATAATATTCACTTTTTATAACACATAAATTCTACAGTATCATAAATACTGTATAGCAAATAAAATTCTTAAAATAAAACATTTTTTAACCTGAAACTCTGTCAGATTGTGGTATGATCATGTTGTACCATATACTATACTGCTGTAAACCTCTCTACGTTGGGTGCTCTCTGAAAACCAAGGAAGAGTTTACTCTGGCAATTTACTCACTACTATTGGAAGACGGTGGGACTAGGAAGGTCTCGCCATTATCTCCCAACATTTTGTCCTTCACGGCTGGTGGATGCTGTTGGATCAGCTCTAATTAATTCACTGTCAGCAATGGCTACTTCCTGCACCATTTGAGATCCTTAAGGGTTCCAGTGTATGATAGTGTAGCAGAGGCGAGTTGACGTTTAACTTTGAGGCTGGCATTGATGATGGGATTGGCAGCCTCAGTGTCTCTAGCCAGCTGGTTGATTAGACCAAAAGCAGCAGCAGACATTCTGGCAAGAAGTTTATCTGACATCTTCATTTGTTCACTAAGCTGCCTCACTGACTTGGCATGCTTGGACTTAGAGCCCAGAAGACTTTGCTTTTGGGTGCATAATTACAACACAAAACTTGAGTTTTAAGGGCACACAATGAAAATTTGCAACAAATGCAAGGGGAGCACTTTAGTGGTTAGGTGAACAAGACCAGTGAAACTTCTAGTAGGACACCAGCCTCTTCTCAGATTTGTGCTCATCGCTCCTCTCATGTTTTTCCTCTGCTTCATATAGCCAAGAATGTACATGGTTGTCAGCATGAAAGGGAAAATGAGTCCCTAATAAAATCATTCCAGTGCTTGAAGCTGTGAAAGTTAAATGGGCAGATGTTGAGGATTGACTGTTTGGAATTTAACTCCAAGCATATATTTCCAGTTGAAGGGCCAGGGTTGTATTCAGTACTATTCCATTTCTTATCCTCTACACTAGTTAAGACATAGTAATTTTATTTTTTGCAATTGAAATGAACCATTGTTTCATGTACCATTTAGGATTTGTTTGGGGTTTTTTTTTTTGCCTATATTTCTCAAGGCAGATCTAGTAATAATTTCCTTTTTTTCTCTGAATTTTAATTTCTCAACAATTTCAGACATGTCAAGTTGGTCTTAATTTTGCCAATGAAGAAGAAGCAAAAAAATTCCGAAAAACAGTTACAGACCTTTTGGGACGACGACAAAGAAAATCTGGTAAGTATCCTTTGCCAAAAAATAAAGGAGAAGAAGAAAATGTGGTGGGCAACTAGTTTCCCAAGAGAAAGGTTTATGTAAGGGTCAGTCCAGTAAATCTTCCATATGAGTGTAGTTTATCAAATCCATATGTATGGTACTACTTCTGTTATTGTGGGTGATAGAGAATAAATCCCTGTCCTCATAATGTACAAAAGATAACTAGAAAGACTGTTCAGGTGATTGGGTTACAAATTTTCAAGAGTGCAGATTTGGAAAACATCTACATAAAGGTGTTTGTTGTTTCTGATAGTGGTGTGAGATTCTCAAGAGAAATAGTGTCCAAAAAAGAGATGATAAGAAGATTGAGAATAGAGGTCTGGAAAATGAACTTTCAAATTTAGAGGATGGGAAGAAGAGGAACTGGGAATTGAGACAGAGAAAGACTTATCATAGAAATAGGAGTAGAATCTTGAGAATAAGTACAGTCTCAGGGAAACCAAGGGAGAGTAGAGTTTTTTAAGGAGATGGTGGTCAGCAGTGTCAAACACAGCAAAATTAAGAAACATGAAGCCTGGAAGAAGGTAACAAATAGGAAGTAATTAGGGAAAAGAACAAAATTGTATATAATTAGCTAGATTATATCGAATGAACTAAAAGTGCTATAGTTCTTTGGGAGTGAGGGGAAACTATATTTGGCTAGCATATTTAGGAAGTCTTTTTGAAGGAGACAGACCTTGAACCAGTACATGAAGGATTTCATTAGGTAAAAAGGTAGAAATAGGTCATTTCATGTTGAAGCAGCAGTATCATAGAATCCAAAATTTCAACAGTAGTAACTTTTGTGGTTCAACCAGATGAACACTAAAGTCCTTTCTTTTTCTAGGATTCTGTTTCCTCTTGTGGGACATTGAGTGAGAAGGCCCTGCTTAAGTGGAATGTTAGATTTGTTTTAGAGAATGATGCGGTACAGAGTTCTACTTAATAGCTGTGTGACTGTAGGCAGGTCACCTAATATCTCTAAATCTCCATTTTCTCATATCTAAGATGAGGATAATGTTTGCACAACTTGTTATTATAGGGGACATTGTAAACAACATAAAATATCAAGGAATTTGAACAACAGCTCCTGTTATTTTTAAAGAGTAGTTGCAGGAAATCAGCATTAAGGAATAGATGGAATATAAGAAACCTTTCAAAGGAAGAAATTAGAACTTGGGATGAATTAAAGTTTATTTTGAAGGTTTTGAACTTCTATTAGTGGAAAAGATTGCTAGATAGGTATCTGTCACTTTAATACATAGCAAGCATAATACATTAATATAGTTAGACTGCTGATTTTATATCTGTAATATTAAAAGAATCAAGTAGTATCATAACCACAAGTATTCCAAACCAAAAATAAAAAAAATGAGTCATGACTTTAACACTGCTGTAATTATATTCTGCTAGCATCCCTTCCTCTCCTCTCCTCTGAGGATGAAGAAATTCTACCACATTTTTACACCCCTTTCAGAGTAAAGAACTTAATCTTGGTGCTATAAAAACTGCGACTTAGTTGTTTCTTCTTTGGAGCTAATTGTAACTTCAACAACCTTTATTACCAGCAAGGTAAAGTGATTTTATATAATAAAATAAAATAAAGTGATTTTTTTGAGGGCTGTCGCATCTTCAAATACCAAGGATCATAGTGATACTGATTCTGTCTGTTATTTAGAATAATAATACCTAACTTTTATATAGCACTTTATATTATCTCAGAGCACCTCCTAGCAGCAGTCTCTGATTTAAAACAAGGATAACCAAACATACTTTACTTCATGCATGAAGATTAAATTCTTTGTTTAATTGTGACACAAACACATTAGTTAATTCTTTGAGGCATGTTGTTGGATAATATTTTTCCCTCATTGTACCCTGTTTTCCTTCTTTAACTTTAGTGCACATTATCTCATTTAACCCTCATAGCATCTTTGTGAGGAAAACAAGAAAGATTTTAACCCCATTTTGCAGATAAAAAAACTGAGGCTTCACAGGGTCTTAAAATGGCTTGCCCAAGGTCAGTTGACTAATGGTGAAGTCAGAGTAAAACCCTGATCTTCTCATTTCTCATCCATAGCCTTCACCCTTCTCTGTGCTACCACTGCATGTTTGCTATGGGCTGCGATTGAGTCAGGCCAGTTCTTAGGTACTTTTTGTTTGATATTGGAACAAAATGAGATACTCGTAGGTCATTCATCAGTTAATAAAAGGAGACGTACTTAGCCATAGGAGAAGGATGTTCAACACAGATAGTCATTAAGGACACTTTGAGTTAATTTGGCTGAGCAGAGCTGCCTTGTTCAGATTACCCATCATGATCCCACCCCACTCCAGCCAAGCATCAGAGTGCTTCTGGTACTGCTTAGTCCACTAGAAATTGCTTCCAGCAGCCTGAGCCAACCAGGATTTGAGGAAAGTCTCAATACCTTTTTAGGAAAAATTAGTGTAACTTGCTCAAGATAAAGGGTTAGTATATTGCTCCTACCAAAGTATTTTTCTTAATATAAATCCTATAAAAAATTCTTTATAGAAATAGTTTTTTTACTTTTCCCCTCTTATGATAATTGCATTAGTGTGAATTCTTAAAGATAAAGTCAGATTATTTTCTTATTTTTTCATGTACTCACATGTGACTGTAGCTAAACTTTTTATAGCATGTTTTCATTCAGCAATTAATTTTGTGTGAAGAACTGCACTAAGTCATGTGGGCAGTATTAAGAAGAATAAGATGCAGATACTTATTATCTATGTGACCTTGGACAAGTCACTTTACCCTGTTTGCCTCAGTTTACTCATCTGTAAAATGAGCTGGAGAAGGAAATGGTAAATCACTCTAGTATCTTTGCCAAAAACCCCACATGGGGTCATGAAGAGTTATACTCACCTTATGGATGTCAGAATTTAGAGACATCACTCTGAGTTGAGATGATTATTGAAAACTTCATAGATGATGGAATGAGCCAGGTCTTCAAGTATTGATAGTGTAAGGCCATTAGGAAAACCCAGCTATATTATAATTTATGACATTTGGGGGGGGGGTAGTGGGAGATAATGTTAGAATGTTAGCTAGCAAAGGACCAACTTTTTAAGAGCCTTGAATATCAAGCTAAGGAATTTAGATAGTTTTCAGTATGTAATGGGAACTTTTTTTCTTGAGCAGGTAAATGGTAAGATCATTACATGCTTTTAGTTTGCTAACGAATCCATAGGAAGAATAAAAGGGAGTGGGGAGAAGTATGTATCTGGGAGACTATAGTAGCAATCTAAATGAGAGATAATAACATCTTTGACTTGGGCTATGATTATAGAAATAGAAATAAAGAAATACCCAGGCTTGCTCCTTGGATGTGAGTAGTGAAGAAGAGAGGGAGAAGTCAAGAATGACTGAAAGAATGGTTCACTAGAAATAAGGATGACAGGTATAGTGGATTGGGATAATGTATGATGAATTCATTTTTTTGTCACAATGAACCTGTGATAATCAGCAAGATTATGTATGGGGAAAAAGCATACATAGGTTTAAAATCCTGGATCTAGGTAGGATTCTTCCATTACCTTGTCAAAATTACTTAACTTTGTTACAGCCAAGTTTCCTCTTTTATAATAAATAAGAATTAGAGATAATCTCTTGAGGTTTCTTCTAGCTCTAAGTCCTGTAATCCTAGGTACTTGATGTGGATTACATTTTTGTATAGAGGTATATTTTGAATGAATTCAGTAAATTATCTTCCCAAACTACCAGATGGAATAATACATTTATATTTCTCAATATTGGGTTTAAATATTAACAATTGCCCTGTGTAGTTACCCACTAATTAATTTGTAATCTTTTAGTTATCTATAAGTGTAAAATAATTCTTCTGTGAGGCATATATGCATTTTTAGATTTCATGATAAATTATATGAGGTGTTACCATGACTGGTGTCCTATATACTATGAAATTTATTCAAACCATGTAATAGCATATTGTAATTTACTTTAATAAAACCTGAGATTAAAAGGTCTAAACTTAAAAACTGATATATCAGCAGCTGACATACGAAAACCTGACTTTTCTCACAATTTGCTAGTATAGTTCGATGTATAATATACAAAATTTGGAAACATGAACTAATTGGAAATGTGTCTAATTAAAGTAGTATATATTTGTAAAGTTTTTATTTTTTTTAACCCAAAGAACTCCATCAGAGTCACAAAACAACAAATCATTATTAATAAAAACATCTATTGTTTACTCAGAGGATCCTGTTGGGCCTTTTCTTTGGTAATATTTCTTTTTTTTCTGTACAATTCTACCAGTGAAGAGGAGCAAAAAAGCAGTAATTATGTTTTCAGAAATAAAACCTTAAGTGTTTTCCAGAGTAGAGGTAGGGATTTAGATATTTCCAGTTTTTAAAACATACTTTTAATCTCTTTATTTTTAAACAGAGAAAAGACGAGACCCACCAAATGGTAAGCATTTTTTCATTATTATTCCAAAAATAGGCTCTGAATATTTGTCTTTCTAATCATTGTAGAATTATATACCATATTATGACAAAGCTAAAATTTGTGAACAGCTATTGTTTTAATGTATATAAAGTACTTTGCAAACTTAAAGTTCTGCTTCATGCACCAATGTTTTTGCTGTATTCTTTTATTTTAATTTGAAAAAATTAAGTACCTGCTGAAGACAGGCACTGATTTGGTGCTGGAGGAACAAAGTCAAAATGAAGTAGTTCTTTACTTGGATAGAATCCATATAAGAAATACTAGGAGAGAGTAACAACAAGATTTGCCAACTAATCAAGTATCTGAACTGAGCAATTGTGAGGATCTGGGGAAACATTGAGGTTGCAGTGATTGCAATCAACCTTGGTGATTATGGAAGGGGAGGTATTGCTTTTGATTGGGTATAGGGAAGTTAAGAGGGAAAAGGCAGCTTTGGGGTAAAAGAGAATGAGTTGTTTTGAACGTATTTGAGATAGCCATAGGACATCCAGTTTGAGCTCAGGAGAGAGATTGCAGAGGTCATTGAATCATTGGCATAAACCTAGAGGAGATAATGAACTCGAGTGACCAGCAGAAAATTTTTCTTGAATATGACAGTGACATCCACAGAACTGTGTATATAGACCTCCTTTTTCTTTTCTGCAGCAAGGTCACCCTTAACTCTGTGATTGTGTTGAAAGGGTAGCAGCTTTTGAATTTGGAAGGTGGTAATGAGCAAGAGGCGTTTGATCAAAGCCTTTTTCCTGATTTTTAAAAGACTTTATTTTAGAGAAGCTAGAGATTATTTTAGCTTATTTATTTAGAGAAATAGTTTTATTTTCCTGTGAAGATAGTCTGTGATTTTATAATCAAAGACATGTATCTAAATAAGATTTATTAGACTACTAGAACTTCATTACCACTATTGTGAATAGGATAATAAAGTTGGATGATAGATAATTGAGAACTCTACAATCAGCTCTTGATTATTCTTGTTTTTTTCCCCCATAAAAACAACTTAGGCTCAATGTAATTAGCATTTTTCTTTCACCAGATTTATTCTTTACCTTTATTTTTTAAATGCCTTCAGTCTTACAATTTATAAACATTTATCCTTCTTTTAGAGTAAACAGTTATTCCAGATGTGCTGTTGCCCTTATGAATTTAGCATCAAATGACTTTATCATATTGATTCTGAATATAATGTACACTACTCAAGCTTGGGACTTGTCACTTGAGTAATATACATCATGTTTCATATATTAAGAATAAAACGTTTATTGAGGTCCCTTACATGTGTTGTACCTGGCAAATTAAGAATAAAACAGAAAAATCTAGTTTATGATGTCAGGGATGTTCATGATATCTGTAGTAAAGTTCTAGGGATACAAGAAATGTATGAACTTGAAAAAACATATATAAATGTACATATATGTGTATGTATATAAATAGACATGTATTTCATTGTTTTAAGAGCTATAATAACTCATTAGTGTAGATTTTTTGAATTTATTTTCAAACTCTGATTCCTTCTGTAAAATTACTAAATGAAATAAAGTAATCACAGTCTAGTGCAACCAAAAATCTTTTGTATTTGACTCTGGAATGCATCATTTTCATTTTCATTCAGCCCATTTAAAAATTCAAATATGGGCATATTAAGTTGACTTGTGTTCCCTTAGGTATACAGTAGCATTGGGAGAAGGCAGTGGGAGAATTTGTTGGGAAATGGGAATAAATTAAATCAGAATTTTAAAGTACTCAAATTTGCATAGTGTAGGATCTACAAGTGACTGAGGAGTTGATTGTTAAAATTTTGCTGAAGCTGTTAACATTTATTTCTTTCAACATTGAACCTTGTTGCCAAATAGAAGTATATGAATGGTAGATACCTATTCAGTGAGTAGGTACAGTGTGTAAAATGGCTGTGTAAAACTCAGTTTCACAAATTAGAATTTTCTTAAATAAGTAGCTAGTTATAAATAGATTGGACTTCCATAGTGTTAGCTGTACCTACATAACTTTTCAGCACTCAGTTTTAGTGTTTTCATGGCTACTCCCCCCATCCCTACCACCACCCCCCACTTTATGTTTCTAGCCATTGTGATGCTGCCACCTGGTGGAAACAACTACCTCCATGGTCCACACTAGGAAGCTGGTGATTTCCATAACTCTAGATTTTGACCGTGAATTTTCCTTAAAAGTCAAAACAAATCTTTTTTTTAAAAGCTAAAGATCATATTAGTCACATATTATACTTTTTGAAATAACTTAGAATTATCTTTCACTATCCAGTACCAGAGAATATTTGGGTTATCTTTTTCTCCTTGAGCATCCAGTGGCTCCTTCTAAGCTAGTTAAAGAGAAGGTTATATGGTATACTTCAGCCCCACAGGATGGACTAGAAAGGGTTTTGCTGCTCCCTCTGACTTGGCTATATCCTGATCTGTTTAGGATATCTCAATTTCCTTGTGATTTTTTTCTTTCTTTCTTTTTTTGATGCTTTTTGGAGCAGGGGAAGGCAGGGAAGTTGGGGTTAAGTGACTTGCCCAAGGTCACATGGCTAGTAAGTGTTAAGTGTATGAGGCCAGGTTGGAACTCAGGTCCTCCTGACTCCAGGGCCAGTGTTCTATTTACTGCACCACCTAGCCACCCTTCCTTGTGATTCTTTATCCTTAGGTAAAAAGAGAGGTAACTTTTCTACATTATGCCTTTCAGAGGAAAGTTATAATGGTACTATTCTTTTGTTCTTTGCTTCCTAAACAAAATTATTAGCTAAAAGTATGATCATTTAAGCATAATCCTTCTCTTTACCACATTCCTAATAATGGAGCAGTTAGGTGGTGCAATGGATAGAATGCCAGGTCCAGAGTCAGGAAGACTCATCTTGATTTCAAATCAGACCTCAGCCATTTACTAGCTGTGTGACCCTAGGCAAGTAATTTTAACCCTGTTTGCCTCAGTTTCCTCATCTGTAAATGATCTAGAGAAGGAAATGGCAAGCCACTCCAGTATCTTTACCAAGAAAACCCCAAATGGATCAGAGTCAGACAGGATTAAAATGACTGAACAATTCCTTGTAGTCCTAAACAGATTGAATTCCAAGGCCATTCAGAAATTTCCTATATCTTACATAAACATTGTTTTTGAGTGGAATTTTTTTCAGCAAGATTTTTGAATATGGTTTCTTTTACTTTTTAAACTCTGAAGTGAAAATTGTTTCCAGCCAGTCTATCACATGAATATGTAAACATGTTAAAAATTCACATATTGTCTTCAAAAGACTGATGTTTTTAATTGCATATGACATAACAGAAATGCCATCAAATTCCAGGATATTACAGGATCTCCTTAAGGAGATTCATGTTAACTTAAAAAATAATTGTCCTAACAATCATACAGAAAGGAAAAAGATTTTAGAAATCTTTATTTTTCAGATTCTGGACCGCATAAGCTAGTCCATTGAGTTAGAATATAAGTACATTTATCTAATACAGGCAACTGCAGATAGACAGTGGGTTGGGTCCCCAAATGAGTGAGAGAGTGGTCTAGACTAATGGTCTAAACTGTAGTTTCAAAAATTGTTCAATACTTTCAAAGATCACAAGTTTTACCCTGTAAACTTTTTAACATTACTGTATTCCTAGTTATACTGCATCATTGTGAATCCTGGAATAGTACTCTCTAAGAGATCAGAGTTGCCGATTAACCAGAGGGCAATGATCAGATATATTCTGGGTATAAATAGACCCAGTTTGTTTTCAGTGTTGGCAAATGCACAAGAAGTGACTATAGTCATGTCCTCTGGGATATCTATGATTAGATAAAATTGCACATTCAAGGTTTAGTATTTTATATGCGGAATAATAAGGAGTACATAATGAGAAGAGTTAAGTATGGTAGAACTGCAGAGATTGGAAGGGAACAGATTATAAAAGACTATAAAAGCCAAACAGGATTTTATATTTGAGCTACTAGGAGCTAATAGGGAGCTACTAGAGTTTACTGAATAGTAGCATGACATAACCAGATCTGCACTTTAGGAAGATTGTTTTGATAGCTGAATAGAGAATATATTAGAATAAAGAGAAACTTTAGTCATAGAGACCAACCAGCAGGCATATAAGAGAGATATCGTAAAGGAAGAATTGACTGAACTTGGCCACAAACTGCATATGGGATTGCAGAGGAGATTGCTTTTGCTTTTTATCCTTTGTTCTTGAAGAGGAACATGACATCAGGAAGGTGATGCCATAGCACGCAAGTGAATTGGATTCAAGTGAGGGAGGGCTTTGCAAAGTCAACAGCCTCACTTTCACCTCCAGAGCCATCTGGGTCCATTGACCAGATAGTGATCATAAGAACTAGAAGTGGCCCAGGATATAGTGGGAACCTTGACCTTTTCAAGCAAAGGTCAGGGATTAAGGCTTTATAAGAAGTGAGGAAAAGAATAGCCTCTTTAAAAAAAAATTAAAAATAGACCTGGGAGGCAAAACAGAAACAATTGCTATTTACATTCATTCTGACCCAGTCAGGGCCCACACAGCGACCAAGTAGAACTTGGCCTGGGGCCTATTATTGGCCAATCTATGGAGCTAGATTAATTTGGAGGGCCAGAGTGATTTGGGGTTAATGCTGGTCTTTAAGAAAAAAGGAAAAAAAGTTTCAGATAAAAAAAATTTACATTCCCTTTGAGCACAGTAGCCTACCTGTAGGGAAGAGTGTAACAGTGGGAAAGAGGAAAGCAAGTAAGCCGTGGTGCTCAGTTCCTTTTTGGTCCCCAGTGGGCAGCTCCTTTTCTACTCACAGAGGTTGCTGTTTGTCCTTTGTTCTTGTGAGACTTAGTGATTGGGAAGTTTGGAAGAGGAGGTTTTTAGGAGAAAAGATAGAGTTCTGTTTTGGACACGTTGAGTTTAAAAATAAGCAGTTTGAGATGTGAGGCTAGAGGCCAAGAGAGAGGTTAGGGCTAGATAAATAGATCTGAGAATGTATAAATCAAATGTTTGGGGAAAAAATTGAGTAATTTGAAATGTATTGGAGGAGTTTAATATTTAGAGGAATGTTGTAATTCTGTTTGTAAAACTAGTAGTTATTGTCAAATCAACCTTCGTATGAATCCTGATTTTCCTATCTGATTTGCTTAAAGTCATGTACCTCTTATTTAGTTAGTAGATCTCTATTAACCTGAAATTGGTAACATTATGGGCCTTAGTTTACAACCTGGAAATATTTTGGAACTTCAGTGGATTTCTAATATTATTGGTAAGGAAACTTCCTCCATCAGTGCACAGTGCCACCTTTTCATACTATAGCACCTGGCATATAGTAAGCAAATAATAAGCGCTTAAGGTATCAATGTATTTATCTTTCTGTACATAAATTTTCATCATTACATACTTGTTCACTTCTAACCCTTGTTCTTTCAAAGATCCTCCATAGATGATCTATCTAAGGTTCTAGAGGCTTTCCTGTAGAACTTTTTATGTTTTATGTGTACCAATGGAACGTCAGGCTGAGTATTTGTTATCCCTTGCTAATGCCATATGGCCAATCCACCTCTTTTTCCTCACTGATATATAAGTGCTATCAGTACAACTTCTTGAGCATAGATCATAGTTATAAATATATTACAGCTTACTTTTGTTTACCATGAGCCTCTCTCCCTTGGCTTTTGACTTTCCTTCAATTTCAGTTACTTAAAGGTTTTGATATTCCAAGGATTTGTATTTATGTTGAAGGGAAAGACCTTTGTACTAGGGAGAACCTTAGGCATCATTAAAATCATTGTACAAGTGTCTCCAATGTAATCTTCCCAATAACCTTTAATTTATTTATTTCTGAGCCCAATATAGCAGGATCTGAGGGGGAGAGAGAAGACAGACAAATGTCATAGCTACATGTCATAATCTGGTATTTTAGTTTTTCCTGTATGGATTTTTAAATCAGTCATTTTTGAATGGTCATTGAGCTCATTGGAGAGGCCTTATAATCTGGGACTTTATGTACACAGTACATTATTGTTTGCAAACTGAAAATTCTATAAAAGGGAGTAGAGGGAAGTTAGAAAACTCAGGTAATATTCACAGAAATAAGGGAGTATCTATAACTATTAACTTTTGTCCCTATTTTGTAAAATCTTCTCCAAGTGCATATTTCTTTCTTACCCCTTTATTTTATTTGGAGATCATTCCAGTATAATCAACTCACACCCATGCCCTCTGTCTTTGTAAATACTTTTTAACTGCCCTAATAATGATCAAGTTCTTAGGAGTTATGTGTATCATCTTCCCATACAGCAGTATAAACAGTTTTCTATTTCATGTTTACCTTTTTATTTTTCTCTTGAGTCTTATGTTTGAATGTCAAATTCTTTATTTAGCTCTGGTTCTTTTTATCAGGAATGCTTGATAGTCCTCTGTTTCATTAATTGTCCCCCCACCCCACTCCCCCACAAGGATTTCACTCCATTTTCCTGGGTAGGTTATTCTTTGTTGTAATATTAACTCCTTTGCCTTATCTTACATCATATTAAAAGTCCTTCTTTAATGTGGAAACACTGAATTTTCTGTGGTTCTCACTATGTCTCCATGAAATTTGAATTATTTTTGGTTGCTCAAAGTATTTTCTTTCTAACCTGGGATCTCTGGAATTTGGCTATAATATTCCTAGGAGTTTTAATTTGGGGATTTCTTTCAGGAAGTGATGAGTGGATTCTTTCCATTTCTATTTTACCCTTTAGGTCTAAGATATCAGGGCAGTTTTCCTTAATGACTTCTTGAAATATGATGTCTAGTCTTTTTCCTTTCCTTTCCCTTTTCCTTTCCCCTTCCCTTTCCTTCTCCTTTCCTTTACTTTCCTTCTTCATGGCTATCAGGGAGCCCAATAATTCTTAAATGAGCTTTCCTTGGTTTGTTTTCCAGGTCAGTTGTTTTTCCAGTGAGATATTACCCATTTTCTTTTTTTTTCTTTATTTTGATTTTGTTTTTTATTATTTTTTGATGTTTCATGGCATCATTAGCTTCCACTTGCTTAATTCTAATTTTTAAGGGATTATTTTCTTCAGGGATTTTTTTTTTTTTTTACTACTTTTCCAATTTGGCCAATTCAGCTTTTTAAGGAATTCCATCTCTTCAGTGAATTTTTGTGCCTCTGTTAACTATTAGGCCAATGAGGTGTTATTTTCTTCACTATTTTTTGTGTCTCTGTTATCAAACTGTTCGCTTTTCACAATTTTTTTTACATCATTCTTATTTTCTGAATGTTTCCTCTATCACTCTTATCTCTTTCTTTAAATCTTTGAGGAATTCTTGTTGGGTTTGGGTCCAATGAGCATTTTTTGAGACTTTTTTGGTAGCTGTTTTGACATGTCTTCCTCTGAATTTATTTTCATCTTCCCTGCCTACATAGTAGCTTTTTATGGTTAGGTTATTTTGTTGTTGTTTGCTAATTTTATCCAACCTATTCTTTTACTTTGAACTTTATGTTAAAGTTTGGCTCTGGTCACTTAAGGGTGGGTAAGTACCGTCCCAAGCTTCAGGCTTTTTCTTGCTGTTCTTTTCTGAGCTACTCCTGGGGGGCAGGGGGGAGGGAGTGTCCCTGTAAGTTTTTGATGCTTCCAAAGTGGTGTGATCCTGAGAGAGGTATGGTTACTGCTCTCCTGGTCTGTGTTCTGGTCTTTGGTCTGATCCCCTCCAATCTCAACTCCTTTTTGCTTTGGAACTCTGACCAGGGCCAGCCAGTACCCCTTTCTATCCTAGAACTACAGCCAGAACCTCTGTGGGCTATGAACTCTCGAAGCTGCTACTGACTTTTGGGCTTTGCACAGGCCTCTACCCCATTGATAGATTTCTCCTGCTGACTTCTTAAGTTTTCTTTGGCAGAAAAAGTATGCCCTCAACCTTTTGTTGGCTCCACTACTCTGAAATTTTGTTTGTGGTGTTTTTTTAAGGTTGTTTGGGAGAGAATGTTGGGAGAGTTCAGCTGACTAGCTGTAATCTGCCACCTTGGTTCTTTTATCGGTAATAGCTCTTAGAGAACCTCATTTTTCAGATACATTATTCAGAGATCAGCCTGCTCAAAATATGTAGAATTCTATAACCTGAATTTGGATTGGATTAGCACTTTCTTTACATTCATCCTTCTTTGCATCATATCTTCGTTTACTCTTATAAAACTGCCTCAGGATTTAAATATTCAAATTTATTAATTGATTATTTTAGTTTGTCAAGCGATTCATACAGTATTCTTGACAGCCACTTTCCTAAACACTAAGAATACAAATAGAAAGAATGGTCATTCCTATCCTCAGGAGCTTGCATTCTAACAAAGGAAGACAATACATAAAAGAGAGCTGAAAAGGAGGGAGGAATAGAATGAAGAATGAGGGAGTAGTAGGGGAGAGGTGTGGTAGAGAAAGTCTAGAGAATCAGGAACGTGGCCTGGAGAGTAACATAGACCAGGTTGTCCTGGGCTTCCTCCCCAAAATGGTGGTTCTGGGAGGAACCATCCAGAGATGCAATGTACTCCAGTGGGAGAAGTTGTCCAGGAGTAGAGTGAGCTTCCAAGGTGAAGAAATTTCTATGATTTTTAGACATTATCCTATTAACACAAGTTAGGAGAACTAATAACAGTTACCTGTACTTTGATATAAACCTGCAGAACATTTCTGCAGAATGGATGATCCATTTAGTCACAGGCCTCCCCTTGTATACACCCTGGTGCCACTGGGGTTTGGCCTCATTGGCTTAAAAGTCCAAGGCCATTTGGAGGGGCCAAAACTTCTTTTTGTTAGACTTCCTCACCCTCTTTGTAAAAGTGTATAGAATCAGAAGTTGCCCACTTCTCTCATATAGAACTGCCAACTTAATTTTGAGAACCAATTCCAAATTTGCCTTGTGAGGTAGGATAGTGGTTAGGACAAAGGTCAATAAAGTGATTGCTATTGATTTAATTGGGTCACAGATTTAAAAAAAATGGATGGAATATCTAAGAACTTTATTTATTTATTTATTTTTATTTATTTAGCTTATATATAAGCTGCCTTTAACTTAGAAAAGTAACTTGGTATAATGTTATTTCATTTAAAAATTAATACTACGTATTCTGTTTATCCACAGTGTGTGCATAAGACCATTTTCAAAAACAATTTTATTTAGAATGACAATAATAATACAAATTTTAGATTTCTAGCAGACTTAAAGGATTTATATTATATTAGTATTTAATGGTTATGTAAAAAGCATTAGTCTGTACTTTATTGGGATTTATTTCCTACTCTAGTATAGTGTTTTAATCAAATTTCACTATTGTAATGAGTGTAATAAAATTTTTACTAAAAGAGGATTAAAATTTTTTTAAATTAATCTTTTATTTATTTTTAGTTTTCAACATTAATTTCCACAAGATTTTGAATTACAAATTTTCTCTGTCTTTCCCCTACCCCCACCCCAAGATATCGAGCCTACTCAATACCCCTTCCCCCAATCTATTCTCTCTTACATCCTCTCCCATCACCCCAAACAACTTTTTTTAAATTTTTTAGTTTACATCATTCATTTGCACAAGATTTTGAGTTACAAATTTTCTCCTCATTTTCCCCTACCCACCACCCCAAAACAGCGATCCCACTAAATATCCCCTCCCCCAATCTGCTCTCTCCCATATCTTCCCCTGTGCCCCCCTCCGACTTTCCAGTAGGGTATGGAGCATATCTATGTCCCGGTGCCTGTATATCTTATTTCCCAGTTACATGTAAAATAATAATAATTCCATATTCTTTCCCTACCTCCCTCATCACCCACCCTTACTGGGAAGATAAGCAATTCAGTGTAGGTTGTACATGTGTAGCTATGCAAAACATTTCCATAGTGGATATATTGTGAAAGACTGACTATATTTCCCTCCATCCCATCCCACCCCCCCCTTCTATTCTCTACTTCGATCCTGTCCCTTTTCAAAAGTAGGTGCTTCCAACTTCCCTCCCCCCCCCCAGCCTGCCCTCCCTTCCATCATCCCCCCTTTCATACCCTTCCCCCCAAACTCCTGTAGGGTGAGATATCTTGTTTAGTGTGTATGTCATTTCCTCCCTAAGCCAAATTCATTGAGAATAAGGTTGACTCATTTCCCTTTTGCCTTCCTGTTCTTTCCCTCCATTGTAACAGTTTTCCCTTGCCTCATCTTTATGAGATAATTTACACTATTCTGTTTCTCCCCATCTCCTCTCATTATATTCCTCTCTCACCTCTTTTTAAAAAAATTTAATCAAATGCTTTATTAACTTCTAGTTTACATCATTCATTTCCGCAAGATTTTGAGTTACAAATTTTCTCCCTGGTTTTTCCCTACCCACCACCCCAAAACAGCGATCCCACTGGATATCCCCTCCTCCAACCTGCTCTCTCCCATATCTTCTCCCATTCCTCCTCTCTGACTTTCCAGTAGGGCACAGTGGATCTCTATGCCCCAGGGCCTGTATATCTTATTTCCCAGTTATATGTAAAATAATATTAATAATAGTGTGCATATATGTATATTTTTGAACACTCCTTCACCTTTTAGATATCATCCCTTCATATTCAACTGGTCCTATATCCTCTGTCTATGTATAACTATACACATATATACACATATTCATATATGTATTCATATGCCCATATACTCTCCTATATAGACATATATATGTATGTATACACACAAACATACACACATTTCTATTCCCTTCAACTGTTCTCATACTGAGAAGTTTCATAAGTTGCAATTATCATTTTTCCATGTAGGAATGTTAATAATTCAACTTTGATAAGTTCCTTATGATTTCTTTTCCCTGTTTACCTTCTCATGCTTCTTTTGCTTCTTGTATCTGAATGTCAGATTTTCTATTCAACTCTGGTTTTTGTCATCAAGAATGCTTGAAAGTCCTCTATTCCATTGAATGACCATATTTTCCCCTGAAACATGATACTCAGTTTTGCTGGGTAGGTGATTCTTGGTTTTAACCCAGCTCCTTTGACCTCCGGAATATCATATTCCAAGCCCTTCAATCCCTCAGTGTAGAAGCTGCCAGATCCTAGGTTATCCTGATTGTGTTTCCACAGTATTCAAATTGTTTCTTCCTGGCTGCTTGTAATGTTTTCTCCTTGATCTGAGAATTCTGGAATCTGGCTATAATATTCCTAGGAGTTTTCTTTTTGGGATCTTTTTCAGGAGGTGATCTTTGGACTCTTTCAATCTCTCTTCTGCCCTCTGGTTCTAAAACATCAGGGCAATTTTCCTTGAGAATTTCTTGGAGGATGATTTCTAGGTTCTTTTTTTACCATGGCATTCGGTAGTCCAATAATTTTAAAATTATCTCTCCTGGATCTATTTTCCAGGTCAGTTGTTTCTCCCATGAGATATTTCACACTGCCTTCTGTTCTTTAATTTGTTGGGATCTGTTTAACAGCACCTTGATTTCTCATAAAGTCACTAGCTTCCATTTGCTGCAGTCTAATTCTGAAGGAATGATTCTCTTCAGTGAGCTTTTGAGATTCTTTTTCCATCTGGCAAATTTAGCTTTTTAAGGCATTCTTCTCCTCATTGCCTTTTTGAGCCTCTTTTGCCATTTGAGTTAGTCTATTTTTTAAGGTGTTATTTTCTTCAGTCAGGTTGTTGACTCTCATTTTATAATTTTCTTGCATCATTCTCATTTCTCTTCCCAATTTTTCCTCCAATTCTCCTATTTGGTTTTCAAAATCCTTAAGCTCCTCTATGGTCTGTAAGGAACTTATTCTTTTCTTGGAAGCTTCTTGTGCATGAGTTCTGACTTTGCTGTCTTCCTTCTGTTCCCTGCCCCGATTCTTTTTGTCCCTAAAAAATGAATCCAAATGAATCCAAAGTTGGACCTCTATGTTTGCCTTACTTCCCTCACTTGCTCATGTTGCCACTCAATTACTTGACTTCTGAGCTTTTTGCCACAATAGAGCTCTGCTACCAGAGGGGGGAGCTTTGTCCCAATCTCTGGGGTTTTCTCAGCTACTGGAGCTATTAGTTGGGTGCCTTCTCTGAAGCCTCCACACACTCTGACAAATTGGTCATGCACCCCAGGACCTCCACCCTACACCGGAATTCATATCCAAGCAGGTTAAAGCAAGAGCTATTACCCCACAGACTGGTAGCTTGGTCCCCCTACAATCTGCAGACCAGGAGCTCTGAAGCAGCCACGTGGCCATGGCTGCAAGGCAGCTGTGCCTCAGACACTTCTCCCTCCAGGGGGTAAAGGCCTGCCCGCACACCCGAACTCCTGGTTCACAAAGTCCACACTGTACTGACCTCTCACTTTGTCCTTAGCATCTTTGGGTTGATAATTCTAGAAGCCACCACAGCTGCTGGTGTTCTGCTCTCCCAACATCCCTCTAGCTGTGGCTGTTGTAGTTTCTCTGAGGCTAAAACTTGGGCTCACGTGGGGCTGGGCTTGGCTCCAAACATGCTGCACTGGCCACTTCCTGCCAGCCTGCTGGGCTGTCCTCAGCTGGAGGTTAGCTTCTCTGTGTCATTTTTTGGGTTCTGTAGCTCCAAAGTTTGTTCAGTCATTTTTTACATGAATTGGAGGAGGTGGAAGCTGGAGCCCCTTGGAAGTCCTGTTTCTACTCCACCATCTTGACTCCACCCCCCACCCCCACACTTTCTAGTAGGGCAAGATGAATTTCTATACCCTATTGCCTGTATATCTTATTTCCCAGTTGTATGTAAAAAGCAATTTTTAAAAAATATTTGTTTTTAACACTTTGATTTCCAGGGGGTGGCTGGGTTGCACAGTGAATAGATCACCAGCTCTGGAGTTAGGAGGACCTGAGTTCTGATCCAGCCTCAGACACTTAACTAGCCGTGTGACCTTGGGCAAGTTGCTTAACCCCAATTGCCCTCCAATAAGCAAAAAAACCAAAAACAAACAAACAAAAAAACCCTTTAATTTCCAAATTCTTTTCCCTTCTTCCCTCCTCCTCCCCCCCCACCCCCTCACTGGGAAGATAAGCAATTCCATATAGGTTGTACATGTATAGTTACACAAATCCCGCCCCCAGGATAGGGTAAAATATGTACATACATGCATACATACACACATACACACATATATTCCCTTCAACTAACCTAATATTGAGAAAAGTCTCATGAGTTACAATTATCGTTTTTCCATGTAGAAATATAAATAGTTCAACTTTAATAAGTTCCTTATGATTTATTTTTTCTGTTTACCTTCTCATGCTTCTCTTGCTTCTTGTATTTGAAAGTCCAATTTTCTGTTCTGGTTTTTTCATCAAGGATACTTGAAAAAGCTCTATTACATTGAATGACCATATTTTCCCCTGAAGTATTGTACTCAGTTTTGCTAGGTAGGTGATTCTTGGTTTTAGTCCTAGCTCCTTTGACCTCCAGAATATCATATGCCAAGCCCTTTGATTCCTTAATGTAGGTCTTGTGTTATCCAGATTGTGTTTACACAATACTCAAATTGTTTCTTCTTGACTGCTTGCAGTATTTTCTCTTTGATCTGGGAACTCTGGAATTTGTCTATAATATTCCTAGGGGTTTTCTTTTTTTAATCTTTTTCAAGAGGCAATTGGGGAATTCTTTCAATTTCTATTTTGCCTTCTGGTTCTAGAATATCAGGGCAGTTTTCCTTGAGAATTTCTTGAAGGATGATTTCTACTCTCTTTTTTTGATCATGGCTTTCAGGTAGTCCAATAATTTAAAAATTATCTCTCCTGGATCTATTTTCCAGGTCAGTGTTTTTTCCAATGAGATATTTCACATTGCCTTCTATTTTTTCATTTGTTTGGATTTGTTTTATAGTATCTCGATTTCTCATAAAGTCATTAGCTTCTATTTGCTCCAATCTAATTTTAAAGGAATTACTCTCTTCAGTGAGTTTTTGAAATTTCCTTTTCCATCTGGCCAATTCAGTTTTTTAAGGCATTCTTCTCCTCATTGGCTTTTTGGACCTCTTTTGCCATTTGAGTTAGTCTGTTTTTTAAGGTGTTATTTTGGGGGGTCTCCTTTAGCAGGCTGTTGACTTGCTTTTCATGATTTTCTTGCATTATTCTCATTTCTCTTCCCAATTTTTCCTCTACTTTTCTTACTTGATTTTTTTTCTTTGGCTTCTCCTTCTTGGGCTCCTCCATGGCCTATAACCAATTCATATTTTTCTTGAAGGCTTTTGATGCAGAACTTTTGACTTTGTTGTTTTCTTCTGATTCCATGTTTTGATCTTTTTTTGTCCCCAGAAAAGGATTCTATGGTCTGATTGCCTTTCCTTTGCTTGCTCATCTTGCCAGCCATATTTACTACCTAGTAAATTACTTTCATCATTTAGTTTCTTTGGCCCTTAATTGTCCCATCCATTTAGTGAGGGAGTTGGATTAGAGGACCTCTAGTCCCTTTCCAATAATAAATATGGCTGTGTGAAAACTTACTTGAGGAAAGCAACAGCCTTTTCCCTAGATACTCCCTAGGACACAACTTCAGTTATGTGTAAGGATCTCTGTGATTCCCACCAACTAAAAGGCATTAGGGCCATTCAGTAATGGTCTTTAATATTTTAGGTAATAAGTCATCATTAAGTTCCCGATGCCTTTTTTGTCAATTCTTAGAAAAATGCCAATCAGACCTATTTAATAATGAAAAAAAGCAATGTTTTATTTTTTTGAAATTGGATTAGCATTTTATTTTATTTGTGTATGTATGTCATGTGTCATATCTGTACAAATATATGACACATGCAAGTGTAAAAAGTGTAGTAAAACGATATTCATGCATATATGACAATACAGTGCCCCAA
This sequence comes from Petaurus breviceps papuanus, assembly GCF_028583685.1. Classification (NCBI taxonomy): domain Eukaryota; kingdom Metazoa; phylum Chordata; class Mammalia; order Diprotodontia; family Petauridae; genus Petaurus; species Petaurus breviceps. The sequence continues at coordinate 5,488,708 of NW_027185784.1, read as the reverse complement.
AAGTTTTAAGTACATCTTTAGACTTTAATATCTTAAAAACTGCAGTAAGACTTTTGGGATACCTGGTATGTGTGTGTGGGGAGGGGTTTGTGAAGAGGGTGTTATGTGTGTGTTAAAGGGAGATTTATATTTTAAATCCAGAGAAATATTGTATAAAATTATTAAAGGCATACAAAACATATTGGGAAGTTTCATTGTAAATTAAGAGCAATTCACTGATTGGGTATAGCTGATGTTTCACTATGGTTTTTCACTATGGTTATTTTCATGTCCCTTTTGTTCCATCTTATTTTCAGGTCCAAATTTACCAATGGCTACTGTTGACATAAAAAATCCAGAAATCACAACAAATAGATTTTATGGTCCACAAGTCAACAACATTTCCCACAACAAAGAAAAGAAAAAAGGAAAAACAAAAAAGAAGAGATTGACTAAAGCAGATATTGGAACTCCAAGCAATTTTCAGTAAGAACTTTAGTAATTCTAATAGTTTGGGCCATTTTGCTTATTTGGCTATTTCTTATGTTGGTCTGAACTTTTAGGAGATTGGAGTCATCTGAGAAACCTTCTCTCTGTAATGACTGCATTTCAGTTTATAATTTCATTTGTGTTTTTTAAGGACATTCAGCCCATTTAGAGATCCTACGATTCTTCGATTTTTTTCCTCTAGAGGTTTGGCCTTTTTATTCCTTTAGTCTTACAAGGAGAAATATTTTAAGCAAAACTTATTTTTCCCATTAGTATAGGCAGCTTGTAATTCTACTCTTTTTTGCTCTCCCTAAGAAGTAATATATTGGGAAAGGTGTAGCAATAGACCTTAGAAGGTAGAGTGGGATATAAAATGATAATAATTCCTTGCAATTTATATGAATTATGTCATTGAAATTCAGAACAACCCAGTAAGATAGAGAAGATAGGCATTATTGTCACCAATTGATTAAGAAGACTTGTTAGGTCACCTACAATCCTCTTGGGGTTTCTGGTGAGGCTGTAGCTGATGGATCTCTTGAGTTCAGGAGTTCTGAGCTAAATCAATCAGGTATATGAACTAAGTTTTGTATTTATGTTGTAAACCCCTGAAGTAAGGGTGGGGGTGGGGTGCCACTGGATTGCCCAAGGAGGCTCAATCAAGCTCAGGTTGGAAATTGAGCAGCTCAAAAGTTCTCACTCCAATCAGTCATGAGATTAGGTCTGAAAGTAGAGACAACTTGTAGACCTTGTGAAGGTCCTTTCTATTCCTAAGGATACTGAAGCACAAACAATTTCCTAGCCCAGGGTGCTTTTCACAAGGTCAAACCTCTATGCCAGAAATGTTTGAGAACCATAAGTATAGGACAAATCCAAAGTATGTTATTATTTTCCATTTAACACATGCTTTTCAATGACCTTTTTAATTTTTTTTTTCATTTTCTACTTTCAATTTCCCCTCACCTTTTAGGCACATTGGACATGTTGGTTGGGATCCTAATACAGGTTTTGATGTAAGTGTCTTTTCAAGCTATAAAATTATTCTTCTAAATATATAGAACCGTTATGCCCCAGATTTAGATTTTTTTTTTAAATGAGAGTAGACTTTTAGTTTGTTCTCTCGTTCTACATTAAATAAATTAAAGGAAAAATTGAAGTTTCTGATTGTGATTTTTTTTATTAAGCCAAAAAAGAAAAATGGTTTCTTCTATATAGGTATGAATTGGTTACAATCTGCATCAGTGAAGAACATAAGCATGTCTACAAGGTCACAGATCCATTTTACTATATAAGCTATAATTTCCATGGAATGTGTACTAAATGGCTAAGACAACCCAATTTTGCATGTTCTAAAGCTGATTAGCTAGTTGGTGAGAGAATAATCCAAGTCCAGTGTTTCTCCTTAGGACCTTGTGATTGCTATATTGCTATATTACCTGTGATGATGAAATTTCTGGCTAAAAAGATTGCAGATTTTCTTATATTTCACTAAGGTGAACTATCTATGTTTCCCATGATCACAAATGACCACTAGTTAAAGTTATGGTGGAGATTGCCAAGTCTGAGAATGGAAATATAAATATTTAATTTGTTTTATAAAAATTTTTGAAGCAAAATATTTCTAATTGGTTATTTTTCAAAGCAATAATTTTGCTACCTACTCATCTTAATTTAGGACATAACAGATTAGAGTGATGGAGATTTCTAATCCACCAATTAGTAATAATAAAGTTCCATAAGTCTGCAGTTGTCCATTATAAAAATAGAAATTTAGTAAGGTAGAGAACTCATTTTTTCAATTTAATATTTTATTTTTTCCCCACTCATCAAAGCAATTTTTAACATTCATTTTTTAAAACTTTTGAGTTCCACATTGTCCACCTTCCATCCTTTCCCCAATCAATTGAGAGGGCAGGTAGTTTGTTATAGGTTATACATGTGCAGTCATGCAAAACATAGTTCCGTATTAGTCATGTTGTGGAAGAAAACACACACACACAACCAAGAAAAATAAAAAGTGTGTTTTGATCTGCATTTAGATTCCATCAGTTCTTTCTCTGGAGAGGAATAGCATTTTTCATCATAAGTCCTTCAGAATTGTCTTGATTATTGTATTGCTGAGTATAGCTAAGTCATTCACAGTTTATCATCATACAGTATTGCTATTACTGTATATAGCAGACCTGCGTTGTGCAGGCCTGTTTTATTTACATCCTCTACATTTTTCACAGGCTGCCAGAAATCCTTTGGTGGGCCGAGTGTTGTGCAGGCCTGCTATATAGTATTGGTTCTGCTCAATTCATGTAAATCTTTTCAGGTTTTTCTCAGAGCATCCTGCTTGTCATTTCTTATAGCACAGTAGTATTCCATCACAATCATATACAACAACTTGTTCAGCCATTCTCTGATTAATGGACATCCTTCCAAGCTGCTATAAATATTTTTGTACATATAGGTCTTTTTAAAAAAATCTCTTTGGGATACAGACTTAGTGGTATTGTTTGGTCAAAGGGTATGCATGGTTTTGTAGCCCTTTGAACATAGTTCCAAATTACTTTATAGGACATTTAAATCAATATACCAGTTCACCAATAGTGTCCCAGTTTTCCCACATTCCCTCCAACATTTGTCATTTTCCTTTTCTATCATATTAGCCAGTCTGATAGGTATGGGGTAATAGCTCAGAAGTTGTTTTAATTTACATTCTCAAATCAGTAGTGTACTTTTCCCTCCATCCTATTTTTCTTCTTTATCCTACTTTCTCTCTTATTTTATTCTGTTCGCAAAAGTGTTTTGCTTCTGACTTTTACCTCCCCTTATTCTTCTTCCCTTCTGTCACTGCCCCCAGCCCCATCTCTGATTCCCTTTCCTTCCTGTTTTCCTGTAGGGTAAAATAAATTTCTATATGCAACTGAATATGTATGTTATTTCCTCTTTGAGCTAATTCTGATGAAAGTTCACATACTTCCCTCCTCTTTTACCATTTGGCCTATTCTGTTCTTTAAGGTGCTGATTTCTTCAATATTTTTTGATTCCTCCTTTACCAAACTGTTGACTCTTTTTTTCATGATTTTCTTGCATCACTCTCATTTCTCTTCTCCATTTTTCCTCTGCCTCTCTTGATTTTTTAAATCTTTTTTGAATTCTTCCATGATCTGAGACCGATTCACATCTTTCTTTTGAGGCTTTTGATATTGCAGTTTTGACTTTGTTGTCTTTTTCTGAGTTTTGTTTTGATCTTCTTGTCACCAGAGTAACTATCTATAGTTAGGATCTTTTTTTTACAATTTTTTTCTACTATTCATGTTTCAGCCTATTTCTTTCTTTTACCCCTGTGCTAAAGTGGGGCTCTGCTTCTGGAGTGGAGGGGGCACTGTCCCAAGTTTCTGGTTTTTTTGTATGTGTGTAACTTTTTCAGAGATAATTCTTGGGGCTTGTAAGTTTTCAGTTCTTCCAAGGTGATATGATCTAGGGAGAGATGTGTTTACCACTCTCCTGGCCTGAGCTTCAGTTTTTAGGCAACCACAAGTATTATTGAAAGTGTGACCAGGATCCCAGCTCCCCTACCCCTGGTAGCTCTCTTGTGTTAATGTTCCTCCTCGCCCTGATATTCAGACCTAGGACTGCAACCCATATCTAAATATGGGCAGTGCAACAGAGATGCTGCAGGTGCCAGCAGAGGGGCTCTTGTAATCTCCTTCTGACTGATTGTCCGACCCCCTTACCATCTGTGGTCTTAGAGGTCTGGAAACTCCCACTGTGGTCACTGATTCAGTTGCCCCCAAGGCCTACTCCTGCTTTTCTGGGACACGGCCTTCATTGAACTGTGCTTTACCCCCCCATTCCAGTGCAGTAGACCTTTCCTGTCAACCTTCTAAGTTGTTGGGCTGGAAAGTTGACTCCATCTTTTTGTGGGTTCTGCTGCTTCAGAATTTGTTTTGTAGCATTATTTAAAGTTGTTCAGAAGGGTTTGGGGGACAGCTCAAGTGAGTCCCTGCCTCTGCCATCTTTACCCCTCAAGAACTCATGCTTTATCATTATATCTCTTGTATTTATTTGGAAGCTTTAGCATTATATAAATATTTAACTTCATTAAAAGTATAAAAATTTGAAAGGATAATCATGAAGAAAAGTGAAAGTGAAGTAAAAATTTATTTCATCCTGTTTTTAAAAATTGTAAATTTTGAATGTAGATATGAAGAATATATTTTGTAATTGACCCTGGTTTTATCTTTTGTAGCTGAATAACTTAGATCCAGAATTAAAGAATCTCTTTGACTTGTGTGGAATCTCAGAAGCACAACTTAAAGACAAAGAAACATCAAAAGTTATATATGATTTTATTGAAAAAACAGGAGGTGTGGAAGCTGTTAAGAATGAGCTACGAAGGCAAGGTAATATTTTATTTCTAATTTAGCAGAATTTCTCTTTGCTCTGCTGAACTTTTTGGAGCAATTGTCATGAAAGTTATGAGATTATTCATATAGTTTCATTTAGCCTATTTAGCTTCTTTATTCTTCCTTCTTACTTATCTGGTTTTAGTTTCTTCAGTGTTTTTTTAACAGGAAGAGAAAAAAAGAAAAGGAGCATTTGCTTTTAAAAATTCTTTAGGAGAAGAAATCTGGCTATTGATTAAGATTTTGGACTTATTGTGGGTCTTAGCTTACTCTTTTATCACTATTCGTGATACCTCAATATCATCGTGACATTAGTTTCACTGACTGCTATTAAATGAAAAGTTACTGTTTTTAAAGTCAGGGATTTCTAAAAACATTTGCGAGGGTTGGGGGGGAGGCTCACACTGAAGAGAAAAAGCGGACTGGAGAAGAAGAAAGCAAACAAAATCAAGAAGGCAAGTGAAAAGAAGTCGGTTGTGCCTATCGAGGTGTTAATGTGAAGAGAATAACAACTTTAGAGTTGACTCCCCCCAACCCACCCCCAGACATTTTGTTAGAATACCTTCCCTGGGAATTGATCTGGCAACTATGAAAGAGATCAAAGTGAATTTTGCAATGAGCAGCATAGAATGTGTGGAGTATTTATCTTTCTGTCATATTCGGGTAACTATAACTAATGTATACTCAAAGTGTGGACCTTTCTCTCTCCTGAAAGAATATCTAGAGCAGGGACTCAACCATTTTTGTGTTATAAACCTCTTCTCAGTCTAGCAAAGTGTATACATCCTTTCTCAAAGTAAAATTTTAAATGCAAGAAATAAAACATGTAGAATTAAAAAGGAAATCAATTATATTGAAATAGTTATCAGCTTATTTTAAAAAAAAGTTACAAACCTCAGATTAAGAACTCCTAGGATAAAGGAACATTCTCCAGGTCATCAGAAAGAATGAAATGTTTTTTACAAAATGGAAAATTAACTTCAAGATGAAAACAAGAAAGAACCCTGAAGAGACAGAAGGAGAATCCTGACTTGTGCTACAAGCTAATGGATGGTAGAAGAATGTAACAGAGGAAAAGGGGGAAAGGACCACCAAATTCAACCATACACAGGGATAGCAGAGAAGGAGACAATAATGATTACTACAGCAGCATCAACTCCTAGTTAGTACTTTAAAGTTTTCAAAATACTTTCTATATATCTTACTATTGGATCCTCATGACCATTCAGGGTAATGTGGGGGCTATTATTGTGCTGATTTTTACAGGTGAGAAAACTGACGTTCAGAAGTTAAGTGGATTGATCTACAGCTAGGAAGTGTCCGAAGCAGGATTCTAGTTCTTCCTGACTCCAAATCTAGCATACTCTCTTTCCTGCCGTGTTTTCTCCAAAATAGTGATTGTTTGTGACTCTCTTTTGAGGAATACTGAAACAGCTTTGTCCAGTAAGAGACAATTTTGCTTTCTGGGATCATATATTCAAGATATGACCAAGAACTTCCCCAAACTTTTCAAACCAAATGATTGCTACCCACTTTTAGTGATTCACTTGGGCACAAGTGATACAGGCAGAAAAAATGTAGAATAAATTGCTAAGGATTGCTAAATTGTAGGCAAGAAACTTAAAACCTTAGAGTAAGGAGTTTCATTTGGCATCTGTGAACTTGGGTTTTTGTTTTTTTTTTCATTTTTCAAATGCTTTATTAACTTCTGATTTACATCATTCATTTCCACCAGATTTTGAGTTACAAATTTTCTCCCCGTTTTTCCCCTACCCACCACCTCAAAATAGCAGTCCCACAGGATATCCCCTCCTCCAATCTGCTCTCTCCTATATTTTCTCCCATACCCCTTTCAACTTTTCCAGTAGGACATGGTGGATCTCTATGCCCCAGTGCCTCTATATCTTATTTCCCAATTACATGTAAAATAGTATTAATAATAGTGTGTATATATATATATATATATTTTTTTTTTTTTTTAAACATTTGATTTTAAAATTTTGAATTCCAGATTCATTCCCTTCCTCCCTTGTCACACAGCCTTCCTAGGAAGATAAGCAGTTTAGTTAAGGTTGTACATGTGTAGCTAATGCAAAAAAACAACATAGTAGATATATTGTAAAAGACTGACCATATTTCCTTCCCTCCTATCCCACCTCCCACTTGTTCTATTCTCTACTTTGAGGCTGTCCCTTTTCAAAAGTGGATGCTTCCAACTTCCCTCCCCTCTCCCCAGCCTGCCCTCCCTTCCATCATTCCTCTTCTCATCCCCTTCCCCCCAAACTCCTGTAGGGTGACATACCCTATTTAGTGTGTATGTCATTCCCTTCCCAAGCCAAATTCAATGAGAATGAGGTTGACCCATTCCCTTTTGCCTTCCTATTCTTCCCCTCCATTGTAACCATTTTCTCTTGCCTCTTCTATATGAGATGGTTTATCATTGTGTCTCTCCCAATCTCCTCTCATTATATTCCTCTCTCACCTCTTAATTTCACCTTTTAAGTATCATCCCTTCCTATTAAATTGGTCCTGTGCGCTCTATCTATGTATACCTGTAAACATATATACAGACATTCACATATGTATTCACCCTCATACATAGACATATATATATATATTTCTATTCCCTTCAACTATTTTCATACTGAGAAAAGTTTCATCAGTTACAATTATTGTTTTTCCATGTAGGAATGTTAATAGTTCAACTTTGAGAAGTTCCTTATGATTTCTTTTCCCTGTTTACCTTCTCATGCTTCTCTTGCTTCTTGTATCTGAATGTGAAATTTTCTATTCAACTCTGGTTCTTTCATCAAGAATGCTTGAAAGTCCTCTATTCCACTGAATGACCATATTTTCCCCTGAAACATGATACTCAGTTTTGCTGGGTAGGTGATTCTTGGTTTTAACCCAGCTCCTTTGACCTCCGGAATATCATATTCCAAGCCCTTTGATCCCTCAGTGTAGAAGCTGCCAGATCCTGGGTTATCCTAATTGTATTTCCACAATATTAAAATTGTTTCTTCCTGTCTGCTTGTAATATTCTCTCCTTAATCTGGGAATTCCAGAACCTGGCTATAATATTCCTAGGAGTTTTCTTTTTGGGATCTTTTTCAGGAGGTGATTGGTGGATTCTTTCAACCTCTATTTTGCCCTCTGGTTCTAAAACATCAGGGAAGTTTTCCTTGAACTTCCTGGAGGATGATTTCTAGGTTCTTACTTTGATCATGGCTTTCAGATAGTCCAATAATTTTTAAATTATCTCTCCTGGATCTATTTTCCAGGTCAGTTTCTTTTCCCATGAGATATTTCACACTGCCTTCTATTCTTTTATTTGTTTGGATCTGTTTAACAGCACCTTGATTTCTCATAAAGTCATTAGCTTTCATTTGCTCCAGTCTAATTCTGAAGCAATGATTCTCCTCTGTGAGCTTTTGAGATTCTTTTTCCATCTGACAAATTTGGCTTTTTAAGGCATTCTTCTCCTCATTGCCTTTTTGAGCCTCTTTTGCCATTTGAGTTAGTCTATTTTTTAAGGTGTTATTTTCCTCAGTCAGGCTGTTGACTCTCATTTTGTAATTTTCTTGCATTGTTCTCATTTCTCTTCCCAGTTTTTCCTCCACTTCTCTTATCTGCTTCTTAAGGTCCTCTGTGGCCTGTAACCAGCTCGTATTTTCCTTTGAAGCTTTTGGTGCAGGAGTTCTGACTTCACTGTCTTCTTCCTGTTCCATGCTTTGCTCTTTTTTGTCCCTAAAATGGGAGGCTAGTGTTGGAATCTTCTGTTTGTTTTGTTTCCTTTGCCTGATCATGTCGGCCCTCAGTCACTTGACCCCTGGGCTTTTTGCCACAGTAGGACTCTGCCACTGAGAGGGGAGCTTTCGTCCCAAACGCTGGGGTTTTTTCAGCTGCCATAGGTATTAGTTGGGTGCCCTCTCAGAAGCCTCCACACACTCTGGCAAGCTGATCACACACCCCAGGACCTCCACCCTAGACTGCAATCCAGATCCAAGCAGATTAAAGGAAGAGTGATTACCCCTCAGATTGGTCGCTTGGTCCCCCTACACTCTGCAGGCCAGGAGTTGAAGCTGCCACTTGGCGCTGGCTGGCTGTGCCGGGTGTCTCAAGCTGAAACACTCCCACTTATTGGGTCCCAAAAGTCCAGACTGCACTGACCTCTCACTTTGTCCTTTGTATCTATATGTTGATAATTCTGGATTGCAACAGCAGCTGGTGATCTGGGGCCCCCCTCTGGCCAGAGGCTGGTCAGGCCCACCCTGCACTGGGGCTAAAACCTCCAGCTCCCAGGCCTAGACTCAGCTCCCAGAGCGCTGAGCTGGCCGGTTCCTGCCGGCCTGCGGGGCTGTCCTCAGTGGGAGCTTCTTTGTGTCATTTTGTGGGTTCTGCAGCTCCAAAGTTTGTTCAGAGTCCCCTTTTTACATTGACTGGGGAAGGTGGAAGCTGTAGCCACTCAGAGGTCCTGCTTCTACTCTGCCATCTTGACTCTGCCTGGGTTTTTTTTTAATAATTGTATTTCATTATAATTAGTGTTCTTTGTAATTCTTATTTTATTAAAACATTATTCTGAGAAAGACTCAATGACAGAAAATGTTTTGAACCACTGCCTTAAGTATATAAAAGTAGCATTTTGATAATTCTGCCAATCAAAAAACCTTCTAGAGAGAGGAAGATTTGAGAAGTGAATAGATGGTTAAAGAGGTGATATCTAAGAATCAGTTTTGGATTTCTGATCATGGCTTACAATAAAGATAAATAATAAAGGATAGCAAGTACATAAGGATGAATAAGATTGTATTTGCCTGGATTCTTACACACATAATCAAATAGAAGTTAAACTGAAAAGGAAATGAGATAAAGACTTTCTATCCATATACACCAAGATAGAGATCATAGAGAATAGCTCATTCTATAAGAAATAGCAGTATGGAAACCTACAAATTCAGGGAAAGGATCCAGCAGTAAAATCTGTGGCTTCAGAGGATTATACACAAAATATGAGTTATAATCAGCTAAACTTGGCATTACAATGCAATGAAGCAAATTTGATCTGGAATTATGAAGTAGTATTTTGTGTTAAAATACATTTATGAGGAAACTTCAGAAGTGGGCAGCACAACAGAGAAATATTGAGTTGGAGACAAATGGATGAAGAAACAGAAGTGATATTTTCAAATAGAATATATGACTTTGGAAAATTGCAGAGGTCTGACACAGTCAAACAACTAGCATTTATTAAGTGCTTACTATAGTCTGGTTCTATGCCAAGTGCTGACACAAAGACATTATAGATAGTAATGATGGAAGACTTGTGCTTGGACATCAGTTTAATATTCCTTCTCCCCTTCCTTCCCTTAATTACATCATGGTATCTTGGAGTTTTGGAGAATAAATTTCAGAAGGCTCAGAGAAAGGATAGATAGGATTTCATGATCTCAAATTCTGTAGAGACAGTCAATCCAAAAAGAATGGGAAACCCTCAAGAATCAAATTCTGATCATACTGAGCAAAACAATTCTGAGGAGAAGAAAAAAGAAACATTTTCTAAGAATGTGTGACTGCTACTTTGAGTGGATAGAGTGATAATAACCAGAAAGGGAAAAAAAAGGTTCTTTCTTTGTTTTTTTCTCCAAAGAGTGATTTTTGGAAAGGAATAGATAAAGTCAAAGGTAGTTATTGAACATCTAGAAAAGAAAGTGTTATCACAAAGTTTGACACGTGATTTCATCAAGAACAAATCATAGCAGACAAATTTCATCTCAGACAGGAGTTCTAGTTACAGTTTACCTATATCTTAGGTAAGCATTTGACAGTACCTCATGATTTTTGTGAGAATGATGGAGAAATTTAAGCCAGACAGGTGTATTTTAAATTCATTGAATGATCAGACCTAACAAGTTATCATTAATAGTTGAATATCAGTATGACAGGTACTTTCTTGTAGAGTGCTCTAGAGATCTGGATTTGACCTTGTGCTTTTTTGGGACATCTTTTAACAATGATTTGGCTATTTCAGGTACCATATGTGAATCCAACTACAAAGCATTATTTACTGAAACAAAGGCAAACTTAATTGTGGATACTAGTTGCACATGGGTAGTCTGAGACAATATAAATAAAATGACAGTGCTGCCAAAATTAACTTACTGAGTTGTCATACACAACTATAAAGCAGTGGTTTTATAGAACTAGAAAAAAAATCATGAAATTCATATATCAAGAGTTTTTAAAAGTCAATCTAAATTGAAGTAATGAAAAAAAAAGTGGTGTGGAAGGGTCTTCACAGCACCAGACCTCAAGGTGTACTACAAAGCAGCAATAGTCAAAACAGTTTGGAGTTAGAAAAAATAGAGCTCAGTTAGTAGAATTGATGAGGGACACAACCTAAAGAGACCTAGCCTGGAAGACTAGAAAGTGACCTATCAAAGGGAAGTATAGACCAAGATTTCACCCGTTAGACAAAGTCACACTCCAGGTAGGTATGTGACTCAGGGTGAGTGACATTGTAAACAAATTAAGAGAAACAGCAACAAGAATAGCATTTTATAGCACTTTAAGATTGTAGAAAGCTTTACAAATGTTATCTAATTTTATTTTCACAATTCCTCAAGGGGAGAGGTATTATTATCTCTATTTTACAGGTGAGAAAACGGAAGCACACAAAGGTCAAGTGACTTACATAGAGTCACACATCATAGTTCTTCCTAACTCTGAAATCACACACTCTCTCCACTTTACCACCTAGCAGAAATGAGTGACTTTTCACCTCTCTGGATGAGAAAAATTCATGACCAGATAAGGGGATAGAGAGTATTACAGAATATAAAATGGGCAGTTTTGATTATGTAAGTTAAAGCAGTTCAAATTAGAAGGGAAAGAGGTAACTAGGGAAAAAAATCTTCTCAGCAGGCTTCTCTGATGAACTTCTCATATCAAATATATACATATATGTATGTATATATGTAATATTACATTATATTAGGAGTTGATTCAAATTTATAAGACAGAGAGCTATTCACCAATGTTAGAGGATTTGAGTTGGCAGTCTTCAAAGGAAGAAGTTCATACTGTCAATAGCTACATGAAAAAAATGTTCTATATCACCAGCAATTAGCAAAATAAATTAAAGGATCTCTGAGGTTTCACCTCTCTTGTTGGATTGTCAAAGATGACAATAGAAGGGGGTGGCTAGGTGGTGTAGTCAATAAAGTACCTGCCCTGGAGTCAGGAGGACCTGAGTTCAAATCTAGCCTCAGACACTTAATACTTAACTAGCCATGTGACCTTGGGCAAGTCACTTAACCCCAATTGCCCTGCCTTCCCCCTCAAAAAATAAAAATAAAAAGATGACAAAAGAAGAAAGTGATAGAGAGGCTGCAGGAAAAGATCTAATGAATGCACTGTTGGCAGAGCTATGTACTGGTCCAGCCATTCTGGAAAAGAGTTTGGAATTATGTCCGCAAAGTCACAAAATTGTGTGTTATCTTTTGACTCAGCAATACCAATAGTAGGCATATACTACAAAGAGATTAAGGAAAAGAAGACAAATATTTATAGTAGCTCTTTTCATCCTTGTCAGAAACTGGAAACTTAAGAGGGTGTCCTGCCTATTAGAAATTGCTAAACAAATTACACTATGTTAATATAATGGAATATTATCACTGTATAAAAAATAACAACATGGTCATTGTCAGGGAAAATTGGAAAGACCTCTATGAATTGATGCAGAGTTGAAGAGAAATAGGACGTTTTATATAGTACAAATAATATCATAAAGACAAACAATTGTAAAAGACTTTAGAATTCTGATCAATGAAATGATATCACAGTTCGAGAGAACTGGTGACAAAATACATTATTCATCTCCTCCCAGAGAAATGATGGAAAAAGAGACATATTTTTGGATATGGCCTATATGGGAATTTGTTTGACTGTGCTTATATATTATGGGGGCTTTCTTTTTATTGTTCATTTATGAGGGAAGGAGAAGGAAATAAATGTTTGTTAATCATAAAGATAAAAGTAAAAGTTTTTTTTACTGATTCAGATAAAGATAGTCCCACACTGCCATTTTCTCCTTTTTTTTTTTTTTTAAAGCAATCGGGGTTAAGTAACTTGCTCAAGGTTACACGGCCAGTTATTTCTGGGTGCGGTGCTGAGTATCTGAGTCCGGGGTTCGATCTCCAGGTCATCCCAACACTGGAGCCGGTGCTCTTACTCGCTGTGCTACATGGCTGCCCCCCTGCCCCCCATTTTCTCAGCCCCAGTGATCAGCCTAGAGCATTTTTATACTCCTTCCTTCATGAGACATCACAGCCTGGGCTCTTCCTCCCAACTCCTTCATAAAGCCAAAGCTTGGAGATGTGATCTAATTGTTTGTATGCCCTGGTTTTCAGTTTTGCAAATGAAAAAGCAAAGAGGGACAGCCAACATAATGGATAACAGTGTCAAGGATCCAAAAGATCAGGTTAGAATATTGGGGGGGGGGGGAGGAGAAAGTATTTATTAACTATTTACTGTATACCCTGCCAAATACTGGGATACAAATAAGAAAAAAGTAGTGCCTGCCTTCAAGGAACACATTCCAATGGGGATAACACATAAGGGAAGCTAAAAAGTGGGGGGCGAGGGGACAAGGTTAAAATATTCAGACAGGAATAGTGCCAGGAGAGAAGCAACAGTTTAATGGCCTTGAGCTCTTCATGAGGTCATGGGCAAAAACCCACCAGTCAGAAAAGGGACCACAGGAGTGGCAGCATCTTCAGGATGAAAAGATTTTTGGTACAGTAGTGAAAGACTAGAGTTAGGAGCAGAACTGAGAGAAAATTGTGGTTAAATGACCTGGACTTTTCATGACCATAGTGATCCCAAGGAAGAAATTCATTAATCAAAAAGAGAGGGCCAGAATATCTCTTATGAGATGAAGTTTAATAGGGATAAATGTGAAGACACTTAGATTTTTTAAAAATCAATTTTGTGAATCCAAAATGGAGGAGATAATGATTTAGCTGTTTCTCTGAAAGTGTTTTGGGGGTTTTATGGGCTCCAAAATCAGGATGAGTCAACAGTGATATATAGCAGCCAATAATAAAAGCTAGTATTTATATAGCACTTTTAGGTTTGCAAAATACATTGCAAAATTACCTTATTTTAGATTCACCACAATCCTGGAATATAGATGGTATTATCCCCATCTTATAGGTGAAGAGCCTGAGACTCATGAAGGTTAAGTGACTTCCCCAGGGTCAGATAGCTAGTAAATGTCTAAGGAAGGATTTGAACTCAAGTCTTTTAGAATCCCATATCCAGTGCTCAGCTCTGCTGCCTGTGTCACCTATCTGCCTAGCTGAGTCTATCTTGGGTTTCCTTAAAGAGGCATCATGTCCAAGACTAGAGAGTCCCACTGTAGTCTTCCCTGGTCATGCCAATTCTGGAGTGTTGTATTCCGTTCTGTGGTTCCATAATTTAAAAAGGATATTGATAAGGTAGAGGATGTTCAGAGCAGATTGATCATAATGGCAAAGACCATCAAGATCATGCCATATTGAAGACTGGTTTGTAGGAACTGGGGATGTTTTATTTGGTAGAAGAAGACTTTTGCAGCTGGGGGCAGTTGAAGATGTGGATATTATAATATTACGACTGTCTGTAGGTATTTGAAGAGATATGGAAGAGGGATTTGACTTTTTTCCTTTTTTGGTCTCAGAAGGCAGACCTAGGAGCTATTGATGAAAATTACAGAGGGGCAAGTTTTAGGCTTGATATAAGGGAAAACTTAGTAACAGTCATCCAAAAGCTGAATGAGATGCTGAAGGATGTAAACCTTCCACTTCCCCTTTAACTTAAACACAAAAATGAAAAAAGGAAAAGAAAAAAACATTGCCCTGTACACAGCAGAACATGAGAGGACTCAATATAAAATAGTAACTTTCCATTTCAAAAAAGCCTAGCTTTTCTTCCTTGTAGGTTTTTTTCCCTTGCTGTGCTTTTTTTCCCCTCCTTCCTCTACCCACGCCACCCTAAAGAAGGCTACAATTAAGTGCAGATATATATAGATATATAGATATACATACACACACATAAATATATATATATAAACATTCACATATGTATCCATGTAAGACTCTACTGTGCTTATTTCCACTTGTTACTTGTTTCTCTGAAGGTAGGTAACATCTTCATAGGTACAGGTTCTTGTGATGTTTTTCTAAATTAACCAGCACATCATTTCCTACAACACAGCAAATATTCCAACCCAGTTGCATCTTATCTGAGAGATTGTCTTTGAAAGTTTTTTCCCAGTTTTCTGCATTTCTTCTATTCTTGGATGAATTAGGTTTTATTTATACAAGAAAGTTTTAATTTAAAGTAATCAAAATTATCCATTTTACGCTTCAGTAATGCTCTTACTATATAATATAGTTTGAGGTCTGATACTGTTGAATATGCTTTCTTTACATCTTTTTTTCCCTGATTTCTTTGAAGTTCCTCACCTTTTGTTTTTCCACATGAACTTTATTTTTTTTTTTAGTAATTTAATTGGGATGGCATTAAATTAGTTAGGTAAAATTGTCATTTTAAAAATTATATTGTCTTAACCTACCTGTGAATAATAAGTATTATTTCAGTTATTTAGATATGAATTTATTTGTAGAAAAAATGTTTTATGTTTATGTTCATATAGTTCCTGTATCTGTTTTGTCAGGTATGCTCTCAGGTATTTTTCACTGTCTAGTTATGTTAAATAAAACAGTATTGAATAATGTTGCTGACGCATAGTGTAGTTTCCCTCTCTCAATCTATTTTAGCTTTAACTTTGTCTGAAATCATAATTACTACCCCTGCCTCTTTTTTACATAATAAATTCTACTCCTGTCCTTTATTTTATCTCTCTGTATATCTCTCATTTTTATTGTGTTTCCCGAAAGCAACATATATTGTTGAATTCAAATTTTGTAATCTGCTATCCGTTTCCATTTTATGGGTAAATTCATCATATTCACATTCTAAGCTATAGATACTTGTGTATTTTCCTCCTTCCTGTTTTTCCTCACTATCCTTCTCACCCTATTTACCCTATCCCTAGTGTTATAACTTCATTTTTACTGTTGTTGCTACTTTATTAGCAGTATGTTCCAAAAGCTTTGTTAAATGTGTAAGGTAGACACATTCTATCAAATTATCTTTGCAAGAAGGCAAAATTATATGTTTGAGGAATAGCTTTAAGCCCAGTACCAAGCCTTTTGTGATCACAGGAAAACCTCATGAAAGAAATGAAGTGTTGATTTTCTTTTTAAGGATTTACTCTACACCCCACCCCCACCCCTGCCCAATACCCATATATTCTGGTGGGAAAGTGTTTCCTGGACATAGAAGTAACATGGAACAAAGCTCGGGTGTATATTGGAGAAAGAGAGCAAATTAGAGTAAAGAGAAATTGGAATGTTGGTAACATTATTGTGAAGAATAATATAAAATTGTTGAAGACCAGTGGAAAAGTAGCCTGAATGCTACTCTTAATAATAGGGTTTCAAAAAGTATAAAAATTATTCCCAACTATTTTTTAGTGTCTATGAGTTTGTATAGAGTTAAGTCACTCATAAAACAATCTGTTCTATAGGTCCACCACAGTGGAGTGGTATGTATATGGGCTATTTCTTTACCTAATGTCACTAAAATAATGCATGCTCTGGTATGTTTGTCCCTCAAGAGGCAGTGTTCACCATCACTTTCCCAAATCTAGTTTTTAGTAAGTTTTATTCTCTGCTTAAGGCCAGTGGCTCCATAGATTTCAAACTTGAAGAGACTATGTTTATGAGAATTTCCAATTAATCTACTAATGAGAAAATACTTTAAAGTATTTGCATATATCATTATATTTAGAGATAGCCCTTCACAAATTCAGCATGATTTACACAGGTTACATAAAGTATACTTACATTTATACAATATGTCTAAAATTCTAATGAAGGTAATTATACAGTCCTACAAATGCCAACCTTTATTTCAGTGTGCATGAAAACGAATAGTTTTGCTTTTGTGTTATCTGTAATTCTAACAGTTTATCTGTCATAGCATGTGTTTTACTTTTGTTTTCATGTTATTTTGAGTGTTTAAATAGTAATTCTTTAATAATTTCCCATTCCTAGTATACCACATTTCTTTAAGTAAGGATTATGTTTATAAGATGCATTATTTCAAGATTCTTTGTGTTTATAATTATAATTGGAGTTTATAATTGTAATTCTCAAAATTTGGAGAATTCCTATAAGCAAGTCTCCATCTTGGTACTGAATTTAAATGAACTTCACCTATCTTTTAAAGTATTTCCACTCTCTTTATTTCTTCCATGAGTAGTATCATTGAAAGGCATTTTTCCCAGTTGTCTTCAGTCTTGTATTTTATTGAACTTTAGTAATAAAAACGATTTTTGTTGTGATTTTTTAAATTTACTTTTCATTTCATATATTCTTTGTTAAAATCTGAGGTACACTTTTATTCAGTTTCTGGTATACAAGCTGACTCTCTTTCTTTTAGTGGTACAGTTTTGAAAATCCATAAGGCAGTCAGCCTTTCTCTTGGTGGTATGTAACTTTTGTTTAGCAAAGTTCTCTTGCATGCAAAAATGATTAACCTCGTGCCAGCAAATTTTTAACATTGTTTATCTTGGTGTATGGCATGTGTGTTTTGGGGGTTTGACTTCCTCTATGAATACTATGCAAACCACATACAATTTTTGTAGTTGATTTGTTTTCCTATGTATCGCTCAACTTTTGATTTGTAAGCAAATACACTTTAAGAACACAGTTTTCATGATTGTTTGGAAATATCTACATTTGCAAAATATTTACATATGTATGCAAAATATTTAGAAAAAAATTTCATTCCAGAAGGTATTTAGAAACCTTAGCCTTTTAAAAATTTATTTTGTTGTCTTAAAAATAATTAAAATTTTCTGTTTATATGAGTATCACTAGGTGGGGCCCAATACAGTAATGGAAAGTTTTGCCATTTGATTATTTCATATGATTTTTATCATCTATTTCTTTAGATAGTTTAAAAGAGTAATTTAGTGAACTTAGAAGTTATAACTTTGATTTCACATATCTAGAGTACTGGAATTAGTTATTAAATTACTTATTTAAAATAAATATTCTCCTTATAAATCCTAATTAAATAGTATATGTACCTTAATGTTAAGTCCTGATACAAAAGTTGATGTGCCTTTTTGGTACTCCAGCCTAAAACTTATTTTGAGGGAGTATCATGCAATTGCATTCTGTCTGTATGCTGAATGTTGTTGATAAGTTTCAACTAAAAATAATATATAATTGACTTTTCTAAACTCTGATTCTGTGTTCAAATAGTAATAGGAAGCCAAGCATCATAAAATATTTTCTGCATTTCCAAATGTACATGAACCAGATTATGTTTTAATAGAATGGAATAAAAGGAAGACTGCCTTTCTCCAACCTTCAAAGGTTGAACTGAGCAAATTTTAAGACCTTATCCTTTTTTAGTAATGAAGCCAGCATCTAGCACATAAAGATTTTATGAATCCATAGTCTTTGGTTATATCCAAGGGGAAATTTGTTTAAATCTCAGGCTCTTGATTAGTTTCATATCTATAATGAAACAAAAAGACCATCTTAAGACAAATGTAATATAAAACTTATTGAAATATTTAACACAATATTGAATTAAATTACATTTTTAGGATTAATTGGCACTGTTCTGTTGATCCAGGAAACATAGACTGCCCTCTGCTTCTCCCTCTTAGGTGCAGATAGACCTATTTGTAAGTTTCTGTGCCTTTAGCAAGTCTTCCCCTTCAAATAGGGGTAGTAAGAAAAAATACCTCTGTATCAGCCTCTAGACTAACAATATGGAACAAAAAACTAACCCTGGGCAGATGTATACTTCTGTCCCATGTACTATGGGGTAAAAAAAAAAAAATAGAGACTATAAAATTTTATATCCTTGACTATTATTCTGTTTGAAAACAGCTTAGTTCCCCTATCTATAGGTTTAACATATCTTCTTTTTTACAATTTAGGTGAATTAAGAAAAACAGTTTTCATATGTTGAAAAGTAACCTTTCACTTCTGTGTAAGGGTAACAGTCTCTGGAAACTTTTTTTTTATCATTTTATTTTTCTATTCAGCATTTCTAGTTAGAAATTATTTGTAATAAGTATATTGAAGAATAGATAGGGATGCTCAAAATGCTAGTATCATCTAACCCTATTTTACCAACATTATTGGGGTCTATGCTTTGACCAGAAAGACAAAGTTTTTTTTTTTTAACAAAATCAGTAATCTGAGATGAAACCACCTTATATTAAATTGTGCTTGTTTATGAAATAGTCTTT
The DNA here is from genome assembly GCF_028583685.1 of Petaurus breviceps papuanus. NCBI lineage: Eukaryota > Metazoa > Chordata > Mammalia > Diprotodontia > Petauridae > Petaurus > Petaurus breviceps. The sequence goes on along the minus strand of NW_027185784.1, from coordinate 5,469,460 downwards.
ATTTTCTGGTTCCAGTGGATCAATTGAAAAAATCTGGAAGAAATCTTTTTCTTTTTGAAATATATATTTCCATGGGAATATTTATCAAAATTATTTATGGTATAGTAGCATAGTTTGAGAAAGTTTTACAGTAGCATAGTTATATTTTATTCATATCATGATGCAGCATGCCAGGTAAGATAGGAGCTTTAATGTTATTGGCAATTTTGTGTCAGTAAAAAAATCATAATATAGAATGGCTAAGGCTTTCATCATAAAATAAATGTTAATTTTATGGTCCAATACTGTTCATTGAAATAGTACTATTTTTCCAAAAAATCTTTAAATTCTTGAGAATATAATGGGGATTAGGAGGGAAATAACTGCTGTGTAATTTTGATACTGTTTCATTTCTCTCACAGAAATTTTGAAACTGTCTTTCTATTAAGCAACTTTTTTTTCTTGTTAGATACTGTAGAACCTCAGAACATAGCTATTAATACATAAATGTAGGTTTACTCTCAGTCAGATAATGTCTTTTGAAACAGAAAAGCCTCATTTTATAGGCTCAAAGGTGGTCTTTCTCCTGCCCCTTAACATTTTCTAGAGGGATTTCCCTGCGCTTGATTTCATATGTCTAGTTAGAGTCATTTTTATGTGATTTAATTGAATGGACAGAATCATGGTGCAGTAGAAGAGAAAGCATGGTCTCTGGAACCAGAGGACTTGGGTTCAAATATCTAACATTAATGCATCCCTCTTGTGTTACCTTGGGCAAGTCTTGTAGTGCCTGAATTTCCCCATCATAAAATAAAGGGGTTGGACTAAGTGGCCTCTGAGGTCCCTTCCAGTTCTATATCTGTGATCGTGAGGTGTGACTAGTCTAACTGTAATAGATGGTTTGGGGAAGAATTTTATCTGGTTTTGTTGTGCACAGACCCCGTTAATTTGTAATGTGTTAGTTATTTAGAGTCATCATACCTTTGTTTACATGAAGAAGAGAAAATTTTAGGTGGGCAAGTAAACCCTTACCTATCCATTGGAAATACTGATCTTCTTATAGAAATACAGAACAATAGATATAAGAGAAAAATGAGGAATTTTAATGGAAATTTAATGAAAAAAATTTAAGTATAACAGCTTTTTAGCAATATAGCTTGAATTGGTGTGAATGTAAATAAATGCTTTTTGATAAGATATTTGACATTTAATTCTGAATACAAATTGACTCTTACAAGAAACCAAATGGTTTTTGATACTTTAGAGAAAAGGAGAGAAGTAGATTACTTTCTTTTAAAAATACAATTTTTTTTTACCCATTGACCTAAATGTTTCATATAATTAATACTTTTATTTTAGACTTGTCTAGTAAAGTTTTTTTTAACTGCTAGTCCTACTTAAAATTCCCATACTCTAGCTTCTTTAACATTGTGGTAAAAAAAAAAAAGTAATCCTTAAAATTAGGCAAAATTCAAATTTTAAAGAATCTTCTTTCAGACAGATATCTATAAATAAGAAGCAGAAGATTTTCTTTTCTTTAAGTGCATGTTAAATGAGAGAACTTTTTCAATATGTTTATAAACATCTTTTCTTCTATTTTAATTTTTTTATTTTAGCACCACCACCACCACCACCACCATCAAGGGGCGGCCCTCCACCACCACCACCACCTCCACATAGCTCAGGCCCTCCTCCTCCCCCTGCCAGAGGACGAGGAGCTCCACCCCCGCCACCTTCAAGAGCTCCCACAGCTGCTCCACCACCACCACCTCCCTCTAGGCCAGGTGTTACAGTCCCACCACCTCCTCCAAATAGGATGTATCCTCCTCCTCCTCCAGCCCATCCCTCCTCAGCACCTTCAGGCCCACCACCACCTCCTCCACCCCTCTCAGTAGCTGGGTCAGCTGCACCTCCACCTCCACCACCGCCACCTCCGCCTCCTCCTGGTCCCCCTCCTCCTCCTGGCCCAACCTCCGATGGTGACCATCAACTTGCGGCTCCTGCGGGAAACAAAGCAGCTCTCTTAGATCAAATAAGAGAGGGTGCCCAGCTAAAGAAAGTAGAACAGAACAGTCGTCCAGTGTCCTGCTCTGGGAGGGATGCACTTTTAGACCAGATACGGCAAGGTATTCAACTGAAGTCTGTAAGTATCAGTGTTATTTTCGCTTTAAATTATTAGTGATATGTCGTTTTTCGGTTGTTTAACTGTTGTTCTGAAATGCATTTCATGAAATTACTTTCTCATAAAAAACTCTACAGGAAAGCTACTTAATATGCTAAAATAAGCCATTAAAAAGGCGGGAAGTTCTGTGAGCCTTCCAGGTCACCAAATCATTAGCTAGGCAGTAGTTAAAAAGGATAATGTAATGAAAATGCTTGAGAATAATTGAGCTAACACATGTTTGAAAAACATCTTGTCTTCAGAAGGGATCTGCACATGACTTGATGACCTACCTTCAATAATAATAACAATAATGATAATGATAGCTAGCATTTATATAGTACCTATTCTGTGCCAGACACTGTGCTAATAAGCACCTTTTACAATTGTTGTCTCATTTGATCCTCACAACCCTAGTAGGTAGGTAGGTTGGTAGGTACTATTTTATCCCAGTTTTACAGATGAGGAAGCTGAGGCAAACAGGTTAAGTGACTTGCCCAGAGTCACCCAATTTCCTGATTCTAAGCCCAGTGCTCTATCCACTGCACCACCTCACTTGCAAGTATCCTATAAGGTCATAACTACTCCAATCACAATTCTGCATGAACCCCCCAGAGAGTTCTATCTTTGATGTCTAGGCCACTAATGGTTCCCAATTTGTTTGGACCTTCTAAAGCCATGGTCTCTAAAATTTGTTGAGCAACTCCTCCATCAATGTCAATTTTAGAAGCACAGTTCCAGACTAATAATACTCAAAAGTTTGTCTAAATTTTGGTTTGGCATTCTCAGAATTTGGTTTATTCTTCACAAAGTTATTAATACTTAAAAAGTTATTGAGGTGACTCCAAATGGCTTAATTTAGTATATATTAAACTTTTTTTCCTATACTGAAAACTTTTTATTATGATAAACTTTTTTTATTTTGAAGGTAACGTTTTTTCTTCTCAGTCACTAAGGCTTTGTATGTAGGAGAAAGTGTGTGTACCCTTATTTCTTTGGGTATTTTTGTGTGTATTTTTCAGTACACGTGTATATTTTTTCATACTTATTTTGTGTCTTACACGAGCTTGTAAGCTTTCCTTATAGTGACCCTGTAAAATGTGTGGCAAAGGTGATTTCCTGATGATCACATAGTTAATAAGTAATAATAATAAAAGATAGGATTTGATTGCTGATTATCTACTGGAAACGTCTAAGGGATGACTTGATAGAAGTTGAAGAGGTTTGGATTATAGTCATTTGGCTAAGAATTGTCATAGTCCTTGTGAAAAACAGATTGTAACAAGAGCAAAAGAGACAGGATGTTATAAAAGAAAGAGTACTGGACTGGGGAGCCCAGAGATCTGAGTTCAGCACCCGGCAAGTGACCATAGACAAATCATTTAACAAAAATACTGACTCACATAGCTCTAAAACCTACAAAAGTGCTTTCCATATATTATCATTCATTTTCTTTGAGCTTCAGTTTCCAATAGCTTTACTTGTGCCGCCAGCCTTGTAGGATGTTGTCAGGATGACACTTTGTGAATCCTAATATGCCAGAGAAATGTAGGTGGTTATTGTCGTCATCACTCCAGAGCTTACCATCCTGCTCTTAAGTCTCCTGCCTTTTCAAACCTGCCAAGTCTCTCTACTTTAGGCCCTTTCCCCCACCCTTCTCCCCTTTTCTGTTCTTTCTCATTGCTTTTACTGTCACTTTGGCCTCTTATCCTCTTGGTCATCCTTGCACCTTTCATTATCCCCTATTCTAGCTGTCAATCATATTTATTATTTATTGTAGTTAGCAGTCGTCCTTTCATAATTTTAAAGATTTGTGGGTGGTTTATATTTTTCTTATAAAAAAATTAAGTTCAATTCACTGAACATTTTTCAGTGCCTGTTATATACCAGGTAC